>NC_080078.1:27564881-28224917 GCF_949987535.1 Balaenoptera acutorostrata
GGCAGGGAGAAGGAGAGTCATAGGTGTAAGGAAAATGTCTTAGCCATGCAAGGGGAGAGTGGGGTTCCCCCTACCTCCTGACTAGAGAATTGCTTGGATGTCGGTGGGAAGAAACCAGGTCTATTTCCTTGCAATGTAACTGGGAGCCATCCAAGTATGCCTGGCTGGCATCTCAGTAGGGAGGATGTATGAGTTACCTGCATAACAAAATTCCCCAAACACAGTGGCTTCAAACAGCAAACACTGAGCATAATGTGTGAGTATAAGCGGAGTGCTCAGATCAGAGAAAAAGGAACATCAGAGCAAATGTATATAGATTGAGTGAGATATGATGGTTACTACGTTCTGTACTTTATGGGTCCCATAAACATCTATTTGAATGAATGAAAGAACAAATGAATAATTGGAGGTTTGATGCAAAAGCAGAAGACAAACGGCTTGGAAAGCTTACTAAAAAGCTAACAAAACATTTATTATATCCCAGTTTCTATAGGTCAGGAATTTGAGTATGGCTTAGCAGGTTTCTTTGGCTCAGGTTCTCTGACAAGACTGCAATCAAGGTGTTGGCTGGGGCTGGGGTCACCTCAGGGCTCCAGTGGGAGAAGATCCAGCTCCAAGATCACTCCTGTGGCTGTTGGCAGGATTGAGTTTCTTGCATGCTGCTGGACTGAGGGCTTCAGTTCTTCACTGGCTGTTGGCCAGAAGCCACCTCATCTCCTTGCTGGATGGGCCCTTGCATAGGGCATCTCACAACATGGCAGCTACAGCTTTATCAGAGTTCATCAGAAGAGCCAGAGAGAGGGCTAACAAGACAGAAGTCACAGTATTTTGTAATGGGATCTTGGAAGTGACATCCTATCACTTTGGCCACATTCTATTCGTTAGAGCAAGTCACTAGGTCCAGTATACACTCAAGGGGAGGGGATTGTACAAGGGCATGAATATCAGGAGATGGGGGTCTAGGAGGTGGGGACTTTTGGGGGCCACGGCAGAAGCTGCCTACCACAAAGGACTACAAACAACCATTCTTACAAGAGCTCTATATAAGCCTGCCTTGGAGGCAGCAGAGAACAGAAGCGAACTGAGAGTAAAATGATAGGGGTATCACCTGTAGTCTGTGTGGATAGTTGGCCAGTCACAGAGGAGGTGTACCTTCTATCTTGACACTATATCAGATCCTAGAATCATGATACAGGTACAAGGGCATTATGGGGAAAGTCCCAAGAACGGCTGTGCTGAAGGGGAGACACATTTACAATTTTAATAGGTACTGGCAAATTGCTGTCCAAAAAAGGATGTACCAATTTTCATGTACAGAATTCACAGTCCCTCCTTATTTTCTTTCTTTTTCCTGGAAACATGTTCTGCGGCTAACTGCTGGGTACAGTGAAGTAGAAGTGATAAGAGCAAATGATCATGTTCTGTCCAAGTCAATGAAAGGTGAATCATAGACATTACTGTGCAGCAAAAGAATAGTTTTGGAATTAGATTTAGTGAAGCTCAAGGAGGGAGAGTGACTTGTTAAACAGTAAATGAAAGTCAGGTTGGGAAATGTTGAAGAAGAGAAGGGAACGAAATTGACTAGAGAAAGGACTTTGAGTCCAATATGGAGAATAATTCCAACTCTGAAGCCCAAGCTCATCCAAACATTAGCCTAAGCATTCATTTGTTCATCCATCCAATGACTATTTGGTTCACTTTCTACATGGTACGTGTCGTACAAGACACTGAGGGTATAACAATGGGCTAGGCTAGGGGTCAGAAAACTATGGCCGGTGGCCAAATCTTGTACATCTCATAAATAAACTTTATCAGAACACAGCCACACTCATTAATCTACAAATTATCTATGACTGTTTTCACAGTATGACAGTAGAGTTGAATAGTTGTAACAGAGACTCTATGGTCCACAAAGCCTAAAGTATTTACTATTTGTCTTTTACAGAAAAAGTTTGCCAACCCCTAGGTAAGACAGTCATGGTTCCTATTCTAATGGGGCTTACCATCTAGCAGGAAAGATGGACAGTCATCCAATAATTTCCTAGATGTATAGTTATAAACTGTGAGTAGTGTTCTGGAAAATATGTGATGCAGTGACAGAATATGTAGCACGGGACACTTTTGATAGGGTGATCAGGGGATATTCCCGAGGACATGGATTTTTTTAGGGATTCGATGGATGAGAAGGAGGTAGCCTGCAAAGAACTGGGGGAGAGATTTCTGAACAGAGGGAAGAGGATGGGCCAAGAATCCCTGTAGGGGGACTTCCATGGTGGCACAGTCGTTAAGACTCCGTGCTCCCAATGCAGGGGGCCCAGGTTCGATCCCTGCTGAGGGAACTAGATCCCACATGCATGCCACAACTAAGAGTTCGCATGCCACAAGTGAGGAGCCCACATGCTGCAACTTAAGGAGTCCAAGTGTCACAACTAAGGAGGTCGTGAGCTGCAACTAAGGAGACGGCAAACCACAACTAAGGAGCCCGCCTGCCGCAACTAAGATCTGGTGCAACAAAATAAATAAATATTAAAAAAATAAAAAAGAATCTCTGTAGGGAAAGAGCTTGTCTCTCCCAGCAGTGAAGAGGCAGCAGCATAGCTGGACCGTGGAGAGTAAGACAAGAGTCAATTGGGATCAGATCTTCAAGGACCCCCAGGCCGTGGTCAGAGATCTGGATTTTGTTTAAAGTACAATGTGAAGACTGAAAATTTTTATGATCAGTTTTATGAATCTTAAAGACCGCTCTGTCCTGTTTAATTAGCTGATTTGAAGAGAGCGGAGACTGGAGAAATATTTAGTACCCAGGCCCTGTCTCTTCTCTGCCTTGACCTAACAGTTCAGGATGTACGGACAGAAACAGAAGGGTTTATTCACCGATGGGTGAGGCATGTCAGGTTGGCCATAGAGGAGAGACGCCCACAGAAGCTGCCAGAGAAGTGAAGCAGTGCAGCCAGGCTCTGGTGCCGATTTTGACAATGTGACCCAAGTCACATTGCTTGGGTCTGAACCACAATGCTGTCCCAGGAAATACTCATCACAGGATTTTTTCAGTGAAGAAAGCAGCTGATGCTTTTTAAAACTACTCAATACTAAGGCTGTAATTTTTTTTTTTTTAATAACTTTTTTTTCTTTGATCCATGGCTATGTAGAGGTGTGTTTTTTTTTTAATTTTTTATTTATTATTTATTTTTGGCTGTGTTGGGTCTTCGTTTCTGTGCGAGGGCTCTCTCCAGTTGCGGCGAGCGGGGGCCACTCTTCATCGCGGTGCGCGGGCCTGTCACTATCGCGGCCTCTCCCGTTGCAGAGCACAGGCTCCAGACGCGCAGGCTCAGCAGTTGTGGCTCACGGGCCCAGTTGCTCCGCGGCATGTGGGATCCTCCCAGACCAGGGCTCGAACCCGTGTCCCCTGCATTGGCAGGCAGACTCTCAACCACTGCGCCACCAGGGAAGTCCCAAGGCTGTAATTTTTATCACATATAAATGAACTAAGAATCACAGACAACTCATAATCTCCATGTCAAACCCTCTTCCTCCAACTCTTGACTATCACTTCCACTGTGGCCACTTCTCACAGGTGATGAAGATGTCCATTGCTTGGCTTTGCACTAGTTGCTAACAGTGTTCAGACTTGAAAAAAAAGACAGCTAAACAAAACAACTCCGTAAATGCCTGCTTGACATTGAGCAAGGAATTAATTCACCTTTTCCAGATTCTACCTTATCTTAATGTCTTTCTAATCTCCTAGAAGAAACATAACAATTTAGTCATGAGTTTGGAAACGCTAACCAACATCTTCCCTGAGTAGATAGCTGTGTAATCGAATAAGCTTTCAAGGTGTCTCCTAGTTTTATTAAAAAGCTAGTATTAAAACCACTTAAAATGATGTTGCTTTTTATCATCCCACTAAACAATGAGAAAACCAAGGGGCAAGCTGCTTAGGACAAGGTGTTATTGGTGAATAATGCAGTCATAGCTGATGTCCTCAAGGTGTATAATTATAAAAATTAAGCCTTATATGCCCAAATGCAAACTTTTTTCTCCCATGGGTTATCATGTTTGATAAAAAATATATAATAACATATAAAAATGTGGAAATTTTCCTCTCAGTTATTATTATTATTTTTTAATTAATTAATTTATTTTATTTATGTCTGTGTTGGGTCTTTGTTTCTGTGCGAGGGCTTTCTCTAGTTGTGGCAAGCGGGGGCCACTCTTCATCGCAGTGCGCCGGCCTCTCACTATCGCGGCCTCTCTTGTTGTGGAGCACAGGCTCCAGACGCGCAAGCTCAGTAATTATGGCTCACGGGCCTAGTTGCTCTGCGGCATGTGGGATCTTCCCAGACCAGGGCTCGAACCCGTGTCCCCTGCATTGGCAGGCGGATTCTCAACCACTGCACCACCAGGGAAGCCCCCTCTCAGTTATTTTATAATCAAGAATGATATAAATTAACAGTTATTATAGTTAATGACTTATAAGACAATATCATTATCATTAGAGAAAGAAAAGACAAGTAAAATGGCCAAGTCATTAGTGAACATTTTTTCATTCATCCGTGGGTTAGAGATCTGGTTGTATCCTTGAGGGGATGAAAAGGAAGATGTGGGATTACTGGAACCTAGGAGCTCAGAGGAGGGGCTGCAGAGCTGGTATTGGGAGCGTTTAAAGAAGCTGGAGATTGGAGCCAACCACTGCTGCTGGAATGATACTGATAGAAGTAAAACAAAGAGACACTCTCTTATCCCTTCCTCCTCTAGAATCTTCCATCGGCAGATCCTAACAGGAAGCCAGTCCCTCAAAGGAATATGTGAAATTTGGTGTGCAGAATTCCAATTAGGATCACGTACAAGTGTAGAAGGGTGGACAAAGAGCTGAGAGGCAATGGATAAATAACTGGCACAATAGTATCCTTTTGCGTGAATAAAATATCTTGGATCAGTAGGAGCCCCTTAGGCTGGGCTAGTCTCTGTCCTCTTGACTTAACCCCATTAAATTCTGGTAGCTTTCTTTCTTTCTGGCATAAAGTATTCCAGGCTCATCTTGTATGTTGTATGCCCCAGATCTCAAGTCAGCTATTTCTGCAGAAAAACCTAGATTCCTTTTAGCAGGGAATGGTATTTAGAGACCAAAATCTGGGCATTGTGGGTGTTCATCTAAACCCCTCATTTTAAGTAGGCATTTGGCTACCATCCATATTGCCTAAGTT
Source organism: Balaenoptera acutorostrata (assembly GCF_949987535.1). Taxonomy (NCBI): domain Eukaryota; kingdom Metazoa; phylum Chordata; class Mammalia; order Artiodactyla; family Balaenopteridae; genus Balaenoptera; species Balaenoptera acutorostrata. Next base: position 27,570,086 of record NC_080078.1, read on the forward strand.
TATAATTGTAACCTACCACCAGTTCAGGAGTCTTGATGGGGTGGGTTATCTTTGTCTTTGCTGTCAGTCCCTTGTGGAAAGAGATGATTCCAGGCTATTTTAAATTTCCCTCATCATTGTGCTTGTGTTCATGCTTAGTCTTCAAGCTTCTGGTTTTTAAACCGTAAGGCATATTCCAAGCTGACAATATAATTTCTAAGTTACTGTTCTGTAAAAAGGTACAGGAAGAGTGACACTAAAATCAGACAACAAATAAGTTTTGGGATATTTGTGTTACCAGTTGCTCACTATTGTGGGAAAGAGAAGTCAGTTGAGGAGATCAAACATTAAGCAAATTTGTGGCAAGAACCTGAATTGTGAAAGAGCTGTGGATTTTCTATATAATTAAATGGTGGAAAACCTGGTGCATATAGTGAAAACCTCATTAAAAATCTAGGTGTGCAGGGATCCTCAGACTCACTCAGGGAAATCTTGCTCGAGCTCATCAACTCCTTTGCATCACCACCAGCTATGTTGAAACCCAGTGGTATTATCATAATCTTTACTTCCCCTGTTGACTTGAATGCATCTTTAGATTATACCCTAATAACTGGAAGCACATAATTATCCAGTTGCTTCCCTGCACGTAAAAGTGATATGCTTCATAAGTTTAAATGTGAAAAATGCCATGAGATTGGTCAACCTGGAAAAATGATATTTTGATAACTGTGCTTGGATATGCCTATGATAAAAACTTGTAAGAGCTCAAAAATTACACACTTCCCATATCTTTGAGTAAAGTGAATGCTTCAGGAAGATGCACCATATTTATTTGTGGTTTTGGGAAGCCTCCAAGCCTTACTATTTTGAGAGATATTAGAGGATAGAGATTCTGATTATTGCCTTTTGCTACATCCTGGATCTAAAGAGAAAGGAACGCTCACAAGGATCTTAGTGAAGAAATGAAGTATCTTATTTATGACTAAGGCCCACCAAGTTCCGAAGCATGGAGTTCCCTGGAAAAAGCAGACTGGAGAACACAGAGTGGATCTGATGTCTTTTGCTACCTTCCCCAATATCTAGGTCTTGAAGCATCTGCTGATAGCATTGGGAAGCAAGTAGATTTTGAATATTCTCACCCAGTCAACTCAATGGAGGGTCACTATCTGATTTAACATCTCAAGGTTTTCACAGGAGGGGGCCAGAGAGGACTGGTGTTGACTGCTAGGAAGCAGAGAGGAATCCTGGCTTTCTTTACCTCCAAGATCTATTGAGCAAGAGAGTGGGTGGAGCCCCTTTCCTTGCTTTTGAGGCAAACTGAGTCTGCCCACTGGAAGGCAAGTCCTCAGGAATCTCACCAATCAGATTAGTTACTCTCACCCTATAGGGAGAAGCAAGGGAAGGGCAGAGTTAGAGGTCAAAACTATCTCTTTGGGGGCCAAGAGGATGGACATCTTGTTAGACACTCTTTCTTTGGAAATCTGAGGACAGAGGAATAAGGAATCTTCCCCTTTGAGGAGCAGGGATCATGAATTCAAATGCCTTCAGGGGTGGGAGGGAAGGTGTTATGAATAAGTGAAGGGGACCAGGTAGGAATGAGGAACTTGGAGACACATACTCTGTCCAAAGTTCACAGCACCTGTTCAGGTCCAGTGGATGCTGGCATAGGGAATATGGGTTTGGAGTTGCTGGACCATCTAAATTTTCAAGAGAAGCCAAGAATGGGGCTTTTCAATAAAATTTTCCAGTTTAGAAATTTTGACAAGTCATTCAACTTTTTAAAAGATGCTTTGCAGGCCAAACAGAACATATTGATGTGCTGGACTCAGCCCAGGAGTCACCGGTCTGTGGCATCTGGTTTGTACCACCATCAGCTGAGACAATGAAGCATCATTTTTTTTAACTTCTGGTTAGGCTGGTGAAATGAGCCATACCACCAAGGGTTAGAATAAGAAAAAGGAAAATCCTGAACATATTGTATTATCGATATTTGTATTTCCTGGACTCTCTTCCATCTCCATGCCCCACCTCTGACTCAAGACAGACAGTCTTGGCCTCTTTCTTTGCTCTGCTGCTTCCCTCAGCAGCTTCTTCAATTGTAGGTCACGTGGTTCTGGCCCCACAGCATCAATACTCTGACTCTGGCTGAAGTTTGCTGTCATTCTGATTAGCAAATGGAGGGAGCTGGAGCTGCTGTCCTCGACAGATGAGACATGGAGCCCCATATTCAGACCGGAAAGGCCAAGCCTTCATCCTGTGTCAGTAAAAATGTCACTCTGCGTTCTGCAAGGCTGGAGCCAAGTGCACAGGACAGCTTAGGACAGAGCCCATCTTCAGTGTGTCCGTGCCTCTGTGTAGCTGGTGATGGCCTTGAAATGCAATTAACAAGCTCCTCCTTAAGTCCACCTGACTCAGCTCTCTTTCCAGGCAGAGAAACTTCAGACATTCATTCATCATTCAACAAACCTTTCTTGTGTTCCTGATATTAGCTGGGGACTGTTAAGGCTCTGGGCATTCAGCGTTAAGCAAAATAAACTTGGTCCCTGCCTTTATGGAGCTGACATCCTAGTCAGGGAAGACAGGTAAGCAAACATAAATAAAAGGTGATTCAGCTGGTGATGATGCCATGAAGAAACTAAAACAAGGTGGTGTAGTGGCTGAGAGTAGGGTCTCTTTTGATTGGTGTGGCTGAGGGGTCCTCTTTATGGAGATGACATTTGAATTGATACCTGAATCATATTTATACTTTTTAAGTGTCCATGTATTATTATTATTATTTTACTGGATCCTTAGTCCTAGAGTTAATGGGGAAACAAGATTATTAAAGTTAAATACGATTAAGGTCTAGAAATGGCATACATCAAAGCATTAACAATGGTTACCTCCTAATGGTGGGTTTCACAAATTCATTTAACTTAAGAAGCATTTACTGAGTGCCAATATGGCCCAGGTACTGTCCGAAGTGCTGGAAATGAAGTCATGAACAAAATAGACAATATCATATGGTTAAAATGTACAGAGTACTGAGGAAAATGGTGTGCTGTGGTAAAGGATAAAAAAGGGAAGCACTTAATTTATAATGGTGGGTCAGGTCAACTTAAATTGAGACTGAGAAATGAGAAGGATTCAGTCATGTGAAGAATATTGAGGGTGGGGATTTGGAGGAGTATCCCAGTTAATGAGGCCGGCATGTGCAGAGGCCCTGGGGCAGGACAGAATTTGTTATATTTGAGGAACTGAAAGAAACGTGTTAGGATGGAGCAAAGGGGTCAAGAAATAAAATTGGAGAGATTTTGAGGATCTAGATTAGGCAAGTCCTGGATTCATAGAGAGGAGTTTGGACTTTATATGAATAGCAGTGGGAAACACTTGAGGGGTTTTAAGTTGGAGAGTGATGTGACTTGATGTACATTTTTTAAGAGATCACCCTTGGTTGTTCAGTGGAGAATAGGTTGTTAAGGACAGAGTGGAAGCAGGAAGACCTATTAGGAAGTTGTTGCATTTATCCTGGTGAGAGATGATGATAGCTTGGAAGAGGGAATCAGAACAGTTGTTGATGGTCCTATAAGTTGATCCTTGCACAACTCTAGGGGGTGCCTTTTACCTACACAATAATGTAAGTGCTTTCTGGAGTTAAGCACTGGGGTCATCCCAAGTCTGGGGCAGCAGTAGCAGCAGCAGAGAGAGATAGAGAGAGGGGTTGGATTTAGGATGTACTGATAATTAGATTGGGTGGAGGGAAAGGAGGGAGAGGACAGTTAAGGATGATTCTTAGGGTTCTGAGTTGGATAACTTTGGGGATGTTGATGACATTTTCTTAAACGGGGGAAGACCGGATATGAAAAAAATTGAGAGAGAAATAGCAAGATACTTTTCTTAGATTTAAGTGTGAGATGTTGGGAGACATTCAAGGGAAGATGTCAAGTACATAGTTGGATATGCAGGTCTGGAATTCAGAGTGGAGGTCTAGGCCAGGTACCAGACTTTGGAGTCGTCAGGAAAAAGGTGGCATTTAAAGCAGTGGGTGTAGGGACTTCCCTGGTGGTGCAATGGTTAAGAATCCGCCTGCCAATGCAGGGGGCACGGGTTTGATCCCTGGTCTGGGAAGATCCCACATGCCGTGGAGCAACTAAGCCTGTGTGCCACAACTACCGAGCCTGTGCTCTAGAGCACACGAGCCACAACTACTGAAGCCGTGAGCCTAGAGCCCGTGCTCCACAACAAGAAAAGCCACCGCAATGAGAAGCCCATGCACCACAACAAAGAGTAGCCCCTGCTCGCCGCAACTAGAGAAAGCCCGTGCACAGCAACGAAGACCCAACTCAGCCATAAATAAATTAAAAAATTAAAAAAGTTTAAAAAAAAATAAAGCAATGAGTGTAGAGAGAGAAAAGATGAGGTCCCAAGGGGAAGAAGAAGAGGAAGAAGGAGAAGGAGGAGAGGGAGAGGGAGAGGGAGAGGGAGAAGGAGAAGAAGGAGAAGAAGAAGAAGAGTTGGCTAAGAAGATGGAGGGGGAACCGCCATGAACTAGGAAGAAATCAGAAAAGTGCAGCATCTTGAAAGGAGCATGACTTTTGCCCTAAGGCGTTGTTTTTAATTAAAAAGATAAATGCAAATTCATGCATTTTTTTCTCTAACAATGCAATTGCATGTACATGATTTTTCTATGAGTGGCAAGGGTTGAGCTGATTTTGCTCCACAAGGTGAGCAGTGGTGAACAGTGGTGGGTGCTAGTGAGATGTGATACAGGAGTACCTGGTACCTGACGCTTGTGGATGCAGGAAAATTAGGATGGCTAAGACAGAGCAGTGCTCAGCACCCAGTTCTACAAGGGTTAATTTGTAACCCACTGCAGTTGCCCACCTATAGTGCAACCTGAGAGGAATTCAGGATAAAAACCAGGATAGGACACTCTGTGCTTTGGATAAACAGGTGCTTAGGTAGTTAGACACATCCCTCAGGAAGAATTTCAGTGACTCCCAATTCTGGCATCTTCCCATACTTAAGAAAGCACTAAAATCATTAACCTGAGCTCTCTGTTCTTTGGGATTAGCGGTAATCTTTTACCAAGATGTATGCCTGACTGCATGTGTTCCCCAGCCAAAAATCATATAGAAGCTGGCTTCTCCTCTACCTCTTTGGAGCAGTTTCCTCAGAGCTACCTGAGTGGCATCTCCTGGGCTATAGTCCTCAGTAAGACCCTGAATAAAACTTACACCCACAGTTCTTATGTTGTGTGCTTTTCTTTAAGTTGGCACACTCTAATTTCACTCCCAAGTAAGATCAGTAGAGCTGAAGTCTGCCTGTTGTCGGGCAGTGGTTCTCACAGGGGTAATTTTGTCCCTTGAGGCTATCTGGCAATGTCTGGAGACATTTTCATTTGTTACACCCGGGTGCTGGTTGTGGTGAGGGTGCTACTGGCACCTCGTGGGTGGCGGCCAGGGACTCTGCTAAACATCCCACAATGCACAGGACAGCCCCACAACAAACACTTGTCCAGCCCCAAATGTCAATAGTGCTGAGGTGGAGAAATCCTGTGGTAGTGAGGGAGGTGCTTGTAGAGATTCCATCATTTCTTCCTGAAAGACCACCTTGAGGGAAGAGAGAAATCTGCCAAGCCAAAGTTTTATCTGTCTCCATTTTCTAGGAACATCTATGCCCAGACACAGGGACTTGATTAAGATGATTTCTTGACTGATGTTTCACACTTAGGCATATCTCCAGGATGTCAGAGATATAATTCATAGAATAGTTTCTGTGGCTTGGATATGTACTTTTTTTTTCTGGAGAGGGAAATGGAGAGGGAGAGGGAAAAGGAGGGAAAGAGAGAGAGAGAGAGAGTTTGTTTTTATAAAGACAAGAGCACCAAAGCTGCATTTTGTTTGTTATTCAGGAGTCCTCAAAATGTTATCCTCGCTCAAAAATGGCATTTATCTTCTATTCTCTTGGGAATTGATTGAATTCTTCCTTTACTTATGTAAAAAAGGGCTTAGCCCCTGAAAGTGACCAAACTAATCTTGGTCTCACATATGGATTCAAAAGTCAATGTGGCATTTCTATATTGCCCAAGATTTTGCCTCAATGGGAAGTGTGTCTGTGGGTGGAAGGTGAAGGGCAGTTGGAGAAGAGACAGAATTATGTAGAACTCAGAATTTTAGATCCTTAAGGAACTTTAGAAATCATCTAATCTAACCTCTGTACAACCAGAGATTTTAAACTTTAAGAGAATCACAATTTGCCTCATCTTCTCTCTCTTTGACTTTGGAAGAGTGCAAGAGATTGCATGAAAAACTTGAACAGTGTTATAAAGAAAACTGGCCTGTACTTTCCAGGTCTGGGTAGTTGTTTACTGTGGAGGGAGGAGGAGGAGGAAGAATGTGTGATGTAAAAGAGGCTCCAGAGCAGACGATTAAAGACTATGTTAGCATCTAGATTCATGTAAGCATTGAGGTAAGGATCCTGAAGCTGAATCCAGCCTCTGTACCCTGACACTGAATTAAAATGTCAGAGGCAGAGTTTTGGGTGAAGTAGAAAAGAATAGCTTTATTGGTTTGCCAGGCAAAGGGGGACACAGTGGGCTCATGCCTCGCAAAATTGTGTGTCCCAACCTGGAGGGGGTAGTGAGGAGTTTTATAGTAAATGGTTCAAAGAGGGCATGATCATCTCGTAGACATTCTTCTGATTGGTTGGTGGTGAGGTGATTGACCAGCATCATCAACCTTCCGGTTGCAATCAGTCTGGGGTCTACATGCATACTGTGTACTTCTCCCACCTGGCGGGGGTTTCAGTACCTGCCAAACAGCTCAAAGATATTGTTACGTATATCCCTTGAGGGGGAACCAGGACCCTGCCCCAAGGCTGCACTATTCTCTCTTCCTTCCTTTTCTTTCTTTCTTTATTCCTTCTTTCCTTCCTTCCCTCCTTTCTTTCTTTCTGGCTGTGTTGGGTCTTCGTTGCTGTGTGAGGGCTTTCTCTAGTTGCGGCGAGCAGGGGCTACTCTTTTGTTGCGGTGTGTGGGCTTCTCGTTGTGGTGGTTAGTCTTGTTGTGGAGCATGGGCTCTAGGCGCACGGGCTTCAGTAGTTGCAGCACGTGGGCTCAGTAGTTGTGGTGCATGGGCTTAGTTGCTCCACGGCGTGGGGGGTCTTCCTGGACCAAGGATCGAACCCGTGGCAGGCGGATTCTTAACCACTGCGCCACCAGAGAAGTCCCTGCACTATTGTTTCTTTTGACTGTTCCTCCCTTGTCTCCATATCGCCTCCCTTCCCTGATTAGCAGCTGTTTGAACCTGCCCTTTGGAGCTCAGGGGAGGTCATGGAGGCTTAATGAAGACTATTTCCTACAAACAAGAAATGGGAGACACAGAAAAGCTTTTCTACCCAGGAGCCCCACAGGGTCCTGCTCGGTTTCTGTCCGCCGGGGAATTTTGTTCATCACAGAATTGTTCCTTTAACAGTGCCTGTCCGTAATAGGGGCTCGGTAAGTATCTGCTGAATGAGGGACTCAAGGAAGTCAGTGCAAAGGCAAACTTGATCTATTTATGAGGGTGGCAGTCTCATTGAGGAAGGTAACATTGACTTTCCTATTTTCCTGATAAGATGATTCAGAGAAATAGATGGTTAAGAGGGATAGTAGTAGTAAATATCAGATAATATTTATATTCGGCTTCAAGGAACAGAATACCGAAAAACTAGTAGCTTAAATAAGGAAAAAGTGTATTTTCCTCATGTAATGAAAAGTTTGGAGATGGTTAGGAAGTCCAGCGCTGGTGTGGTGACCCAGAGATGCTATTAGGGGCCTGGGCTCCTTCTGTTTTTGTTCCTCACCAGCCATTCTTTGCATTTATGTTTGTCAAAATGGACACAAGATGGCTGTTCTATGTCCCTGCATGTTCTGTGTCTTCCTTCCAGCCAGGAAGAAAAGGGAAGGGCAAGAGTGGTTGAGTCTATTCCATTTTTATCAGGGAAACAGTGGCTTTTCTAGAAGCCCCACCCACTAGACTTCTACTTCCATCTCATTGGCCAGAACTAGTTCACATGCTAATTCCTAACTGCAAGGGAGTCTGGGAAAGATGTTTGTCAGCCACCCTGGACAAAATGTGAATTCTGTTTGTAAAGAGGAGGTTTTGTTAGCAAAGAGGAGCTTGGCACAGAATTCCAAGCCCTAATTCTACAATTAAAGGGAATGGACTTGCCAGGTCCTTTCTAGTGAATTCGAGTTGGTGTGGAAACCCCGTTCTCATCTGAATGACCTGACTTGCAACCCGCTGAAGAGCAGCGTGGAGCTTCAGTGAAACAGTGTCTGTTCATCACCACCTGGGAACTGGGTTTTGGTGTCTGCTGAAGGTCACGTGGTGTGCCCGTAAGTCCCCAGGAGTCTGAGAGATGGCATTGCCAAGTGAGACAAAATCAAATACAGCTGAGGCTGTGGCTGCTTTTATTCGCTGTGAACCTAGTACTTAACTGCAGACGTCACATTTGGCCAAAGGAAGATAAACCTGAGTGTCATGCTGAGCCCAGTGGAGCCATTCCAGACCTGGCTGAATTTCTCCAAGTTCTAGAATGCAGCCGACCAAATGTGAGAAATGGTGTGCACACACAAAGCTCTCTGTAAATGATAACTGTGGTTATTATCATTTAATGGGTAATATTGACCCAGTGAGAAATCTGATGCATTGTAGGATGGAGTTACATTAGAGTAACTAAGAAAGATATAAAATCTGCATGGTGAGGAGGTTGGCTAACATATAATCATAATTTTGTGTGCAAGTGGAGAGAGTGGAAGGAAAGAGCTGAGGTTGGAGAGGATTTAGGACTCTTCTAAATGTGAACAGAAACCATTGGGGTGAGGAGAACAGGGGGAGTGACCAGATTTCTGTTTTGGAGAGATCTCTCTGTAGAACTGAGACTAGATGGAGGGAGGAATTGTGGAAGTAGGAGACAGAGGTTATGTCAGTACTGCCGGTGAGAAACCATGGTGGCTTGGACCACAGTGCTTGTGGCTGAAGTGGTGAAGAGTGGTCGGATTTTGGATGAGTATTTTTTGTTTGTTTGTTTTTGGCTGTGCCACGCAGCTTGTGGGATCTTAGTTCCCTGACCAGGGATCGAACCTGGGGCCCCTGAAGTGGAAGTGTGGAATCCTAACCACTGGACCACCAGGGAGTTCCCTCGGATGTATATTTTGAAGGTAGAACAGACAGGACTAACAGATGTATTTTATGTGAGACTCGAGAGAAAGAGAGTAGGCAAAGATGTCTCTTGAACAGCTGGAATGATGGAGTTGCCATTTCCTGAGTGGGAGACAACTGCCGGAGGGACAGGTTTGGGTGCAAGTGATGGGATGAGTAGTTTTTGGCCAAGTTTGAGAGGCTTATTAGACACCCAAGTAGGGACTTAACTAGGTAACTGGAAATTTGAGTCGAAGGTCAGGATTGAAGTTAGGTCTGGAGAATTGCATTTTAAAGTCCTTATTGTATAGATGGGATTTAAAGCCATGGTGCTAGATTGGCTTATGGAGGGAATTTGTGTAAACAGAGAAGAGAAGAGATTCAAGAACAGGATCCTGGGATAATGAGAAGGAGCAACCCGTGAGGAAAGGGGAAACCAGACGTGGTGTCTAGGAATCAAAGTGGAGAAAAAGCCCAGTAAAGGTCGAAAGGGGGAGTGCGGTGAGCATGATCGCTGCGTTGGCATTGTGGGGTCCCCGGGGATGTTGACAAGACCAGTTCCAGTTGCGTGCAGGAGATGACAGCCTGGTTGAAGAATAGAGTTGCGTGACTTCTCCAAGGTTCTGTGAGAAGACTCATGACACGATTTGCTTGCTGTGTAAAGGAGTTTGAATTTCATCATGAGGGCAATAACGTGTTAGCAAGAAGAGTGACATGGTCAGATTTGCCTTATAGAAAGATCACCCTGGCTCTTCTATGGGGGAGGGGAGGTGAACTTGACAACAGCTGGTGGATGATGGTGGCCAGGCCAGTGGCAGTGGAGTTGGAGACTAAACCTGATTTGAAAGAAATTTAGGAGACGGAATCCATACCACTTGAGGATGGATGGGAGGTGGGAGGTGGGAGGTGGGAGGTGGGAGAAAGGGAGTGGGTTCAAATCCTGGCTCTGCCACTTGAGCTCACTTGAGCAAGTCTCTTAATATCTCTGTGCCTCAGTTTCCTCATCTGTAAAATGAGGCTAACAATAGTATGTACTTCATAAGGCTGTTCTAGGATTAAATGAATTGATGTGTATCAAACGTTTAGCATAGAGCCTGATATATGGTAGCTATTGAGAACCATCAGTAGAACCTTTGGACATTTTAAATGTGCTTAACCCCTTACTAGGCATCCTTTTCTTGGGGACTGGTTCCTTCTTCTTCAGCAATAAGATATGACATCCCTTCTGAGGAAGGCAGAAATAACCATTTGTAAGAATCCACGGCTCAGATGACTCATTTTTGCCAAGAAAATGACATGATTCATATTTACTACTAGGTGCCATAGAAGCTATACATTATTATTTTATATCATTAGTGAGACTCAAATATCAAGAAACACTCTGGCTAAAAGGATTCACTCAAATAGGTGGGTATGATTGGCTGTCCTTGTGACTGACATGCAGTGATAGGTTTAATGGGACAACAATTTTACACGCAGGTTGATTTGCATATATCATGCCTTCAATTTCCCCACAAATTTGCACACATTATCAGGCACTTAGGTACACAATTACCCAATTAGTGGGTGTCATTTCCTAGTTGCGGGGGGGTGGAGGGGAAACGTGATAATTGAGCCCTCAAATGGCTAAGCATTCACAATTTGCTTCCTTTTAGGAAAGGTGGCACTTCTGAGTTTCCTGGTAGAGTTAAAAGCATCTGACAGCGAAGGATTCCTTTCCTAACTGGATGATGCTGTCATTTTAGTACAGGCTGAGGATGGCAGTTAAGAAATTTAAGGAGCTATTAGATCTGGAGTTTCCACATGGAGATTGCGGATATCTTACTAGACATCATATTAGAATTCCTGGTCCTGAGATGCACCACTGGACCATCAAGGAATTTTGTCTGCAGATGCTGATGTCTTTGCCTACTTTGGGAATCATCTTTTCCTGGGTGGGGGTAATCACATCTTCTCTCTGGCTTGTGTGTCTCCATTAATTGGGATACTCTGGCCTCAGAGGCTTTTTATCCAGCATGCCCGTGTGTATCACTCCACTGCTTCTGGCATTCAGATAGACCTAGGGAGCTCTCTAGTTTTGTCCAGCATAAAAGGAGCTCCTTGGTGGGACCAGGATGTAATACTGAACTTGGAATTTTGAATCTGACCCAGATCCCAGTTTGATGGGAAGTCACTGGAGATTCCTGTGGAGTTGCTTGCTAAAAGAACCAGCCTTTCTTTCTTCTGTTACTGAACCAGACTTGAGTCTGCTCAACCATGCACAGTAAAGCCAATCTACTGACACAAGGTTGTGGTGAAGGAAAGTGCAGCATTTATTGCAAGGCACCAAACAAGGAGTCTGGGATAGCTAGTGCTCAAAAAGCCCAAACTTCCCTATGGGTTTCAGGGAGGCATTTTTAAAGGCCAGGTGAGGAAGGGGCATCCAGGGTATGTGATCACCTCATGCACAATTCTCTGATTGGTAGATGGTGAGGGAACAGGGCGGTGTCACAGGGGTTAATGTTATCAATCCTCAGACTCCAGGAGGCCTGGGGGCTATATGGTCGTGGTCATCAAGTAGTTAACATCTTCCATTTGGTGGGGGGTTTAGCGTCTGTAAAACAACTCAGAAAATGTGCATCAGATACTGTTATCTAGGGACTTCAGAGAAGAGCTACAGCAGAGGTTATGGGGGAGGGTACCTCCCATAGGGTCCTGCTCGGTTACTCCGTTATCCTCCCTCCATCCCTCCCTCCCTCTTTTTTTTTTTAACATCTTTATTGGAGTATAATTGCTTTACAGTGTTGTGTTAGTGTTGTGTTAGTTTCGTTGTATAACAGCGAATCAGCTATATGCATACATATCCCTATATCCCCTTCCTCTTGCATCTCCCTCCCACCCTCCCTATCCCACCCCTCTAGGTGGTCACAAAGCACCGAGCTGATCTCCCTGTGCTATGCAGCTGCTTCCCACTAGCCATCTATTTTACATTTGGTAGTGTATATATGTCATTGCTACTCTCTCACTTCCTCCCAGGTTCCCCTCCCCCCACCCGTGTCCTCAAGTCCATTCTCCACGTCTGCGTCTTTTCCTATCTTCCTTCCTTCCTGTTTATTAAAAGAAACCCAATAAAATTGAGCAGAAGACTTAACAGATACTACACAAAGGAAGATACACAAATGGCCAATAAGCATAGGAAAAAATTGTAAACATTTTTAATCATCAGGTAAATGCAAGCCAAAATCACAGTGAGATACCACTGTACCCTCCAGAATGATGAACAACCCCAAATGTTGGTGAAAATGTGAGGCATCTGGAATTCTCTTATATAGCTGGTGTGAGTAATAAGCTACATCCACTTTAAAAATGATTTGGCAGTTTCTTAAAAAGTTAAACATATACCTAGCCTGTGACTTCTCAATTCCATTTCTAGATTTTAGCTGAGAGCAATGAAAACATATGTTGACAAAAAGGCATGTACAAAAATGTTCATAGAATCTTTACTAATCATGGGCCCAAACTGGGAACAACCCAAATGTCTATCAACAGGTGAATAGATAAACAAAATAAGGTATATCCAGGGAGTTCCCTGGTGGTCCAGTGGTTAAGATGCCACACTTTCACTGCCAAGGTCCCGGGTTCAATCCTTGGTCAGGGAACTAGGATCCCACAAGCCATGTGGTGCAGCCAAAAAAAAAAAAAAAAAAAATGTACCTCCATCCAATGGGATACTACTCAGCAACAAAAAGAGCTGAATGACCAATCCATGCAACAACACAAAAATACAGAATAATTCTATTTCTATGAAGTTCTAAAACTGGGACAACTAGCCAAATGTGAAAAACCGGAGCAGCAGTTGCTTCTAGGAGAGGGGATGGGATTGAAAGTGAGGGATACAAGGGAGTTTTATGGAGTGATAATAACAGATAATATTTATAATACTCTATGTCTTGCTACAGGTGTGGGTTACATGGGTGTATGCATTTGTTAAAACTGATTAAAATGTAAAGATCCTTGCATTTCATTGTATGAAAATTATACCTCCATAAAAACAAAACACACAAAAGGGAGTTTTATTGAGCCTATGAAAATGATACATATGAATTATTTAAAACTTGAACGCTATGGAGAGGTGAGATTTAAAAATATATCTACACATACTCATACACAGGGAGGAGTCTTAACTAAGACAGATTGGGTTTAAATTTCTGTCTACTCCTTGTAAGCTGTATGTCCTTGGGTATTGTATTTAACTTCTCAGAACTCAGTTTCTTGGTATCTAAAATGAGGATAGTAATTGTAATAGATAAGTAATAGTAATAAGGTATTACAGGGTTTGGGGGAGGGATTAAATGAGAAAACGTGAAGTGCTTGGAATAGAGTAAGCATTCAGTAATTTTTAGTATGGCTTATCCATTTATTAGTATTTACTGAGTGCTAAATATATGTCAGGCACTGGTGATAAAATGGTGAGCAAAACCTAGACACAGTTCTGTCTTCATTTAGAGTCTAGTTGGGGAGATGGAAATTAGTCAAATAATCACACAAATAAAAATAAAATCATTTTTGTGATAAGTGCAAAGAAAAACTAGTGCTATGGAAGCGTATAATGATGGGCTCTGACTTTATCTGGGTGGTCAGGGAAGGGTTCCCTGAAGAAGTGATGTCAAACTGAGATCTAGAGGATAATCAGGATAATAACATAGGTGAAGGGTCATGCAGTTCAGCTGGGATTTTGGAGGCACTAATGAAGATGGCCGAAGATGAGGTGAAGGAGGCATAGTTAGCTCTGTGCAGGGTTTGTTAGAAATGATGAAGTAGCATCCTGAGAACAGGAAGGAAAAGAAGATGGTGATTTGAGAAGTGTGAAAGGATGAGGTTTGCCCTGAATTACCACGGCTAAACCAGGATCATGATCGTGCCTTCCAGGTTTCACCTCCATTCTACCAAAGTGCTTTGATTTGTGTACTAATCAGGTAACATTAGCAGCTGTAACATAGAGTCCCTGAAATCTCAGTGGTTTCACTCACTTATTTCTTGCTCATTTTTCATAAACTTTGTATTAATAAATGGACAGCATTCCATGAAGTCACTCAGGGCCGCAGGCACCTTCTGTCTCATAGCTCTGCCCTCTTCTTGGGCCTCAGAAGCCTTTCTTCTGTTGGCTGATGGGGAAAAAAGAGGGTGGAGAAGGCACAGCTGCTTCTTACCCACTTTGTACATCACTTCTGTTCACATTCAATTGGTGAGAACAAGTAACGTGACCCCACCTAACTGCAAGGGATGCTGGGACAAGTAGTCTTTGGATGGGCAGATAGTTCCCAGCAATAATTCTGCACTTGGCAAGGGAAGATCCAACCTTTGGTCAGCTAGCCGTTTATGTCACAGTTCACATCTTTCAGTGAACGTCCCCCTCTCTGCCCCATCTCCCATCCAATTGGAGCTCCCTTCATTGTGCTTTATCTAGAGCCTTGCATGACCAGAAATTTTGCCAGCTGAAACAGAAGTGCTGAATTCTCCAGCCAGACAAGCTCGCTGTGGGATCTCTGAGGTTCATAAATCACAATGCAGAGGCAGTTCATCATCTGAAAAATCAGGAGGAAGGGCTGGCAGAGCCCAGTTCATAAAACAGATGTTCTTTTGGTGGAGAAGAGCAAAGGAAGCAAGACTACAGAAATTGAAAACCCAGGGAACTAGCCACCCTACCTTAAAAAATCACATCATCCATAAGTAATTCACTTTCTCCCTCTTACTAGACCCTGCCCTCTAGGGAAAAAAAGTCATTTTCCCCTGTTTAATTATGTCCCATTTTAAGCTGGGACAATAGCTATTTTTCCTGTGTTTCCAAACTCAGAAAGTACATACATTAATTGTTTCTAGTGCATGACAAGTACAACGATACCTAGCTAACGACTGCAGGTCTGATATGTCTCAGGATACATGCTGCTCTGCCATCCTTATCATTAAATCCCACTCAGGATAAATAAGCTTCATTTCAGCCGTAGCCATTTGTTCTTGTTAGGGAGCTGCCAGGATGGCATGAAATATTAAATGACAAGGGTTAGTTCTGTTCTCAGCGAAGAGCTCCCGTCTAAATTTCCCATAAGATTGTACAATGGGTCATTGTGTCAGGCTTGAAATCATAGCCTGCGCTAGCCTTCCCCAGGAAGGTTCTGTACCCAGGCTGTACTGACACTTCTGGCTTTTGCGATGGAAAAACAAAGCTGATTCCTTTTGCCCCTGGGAGGAATGGGGGACTTGGTCATTCCCAGGGTGTGCAGCAGTGGCTTTGACAATCTGGCTATAGTGACTGGTGCTTGGTTATTTTCTGCTGGTTCCCTTGTGACGAATGGGGATTTCTGGGGTCTCTATCCTTTGGATATTGGTCTCTCATGCTTACTTCTCCTGATTTCTCATCCAGAGATTGTTTGTGTAAAGTGGGAAAGTTGTTGCTTTAAATTACATTGATGCTTTATGAATATGTTAAATGATCATACTTGAGCTATATTCACTTATTATTGTGCATTATGCAATGCATTAATAACGAATGGGAGCACTTTACTTAAAGATCTGTCTATAAATCAGTTGAACATGGGGGAAAAAGAGTCACTGTTTATTTATGAGGTCTGGGAAAGAAATTACAGAGAGCAAACCTTACACATCCTCCTATTCTAAAATCATTATGAAACGATTATATGTTCGCAATTAAGTTTATGCCCCTGTGGCCTTTATGTTCCTGATCTATTATTAATCTTAAGAATTAAACCTCTGAAATCTGCTTTAGATATAAGGGTAGAAAGCTTCAGGGCTAGGCAGTAAAGTTTGCTCGGACAGAACTTGGGTATGCATTCTCTTGCTGTGTAGACGGTACACAGGATGAGTCTTCAAAATGTGCAGTCCTCGTGGGAGTGTTTTACCACTGCCCAGGGTCCACTAACAATTTGCTTCCCAGTAAATGCAAATTAATAGACATTCATTGGGTGTCTAGTCTTGGAACCAATGATGGGACCAAGGTACTGTAAGAGCACATAAAATAAAAGGCATTCTGGGAAACTCTTCCCTACACTGGAAAAGTCCTTCTTCACAAGATTTCTGGAGTGAAATATTCACATAAAGTTATAGCGAACAGGAAACAAGCCACCATTTCATTGTTTGGCTAAGATTCTACTGAGAGCCATTATTGTAAAATTCATCGGTAAAGTGGGCTGAAGTTATGTGGCCTTATGTAAGAATCTATTGGGACCTCTATTAACTTCTAATCCCAAAAATCCTACTATAGCAATCATACAAGGATAAAAGAAAAGGGCTCAAGATGACCTGGCTGGCTGCTCTGTAGGATTTGGTTGCTTGGATTGACCAGGCGGAGGAAGAGTGACACTGTCTACTGGTAACCATGGCTCAATCACTGTCTTGGAACCTGGATTATTATGAGGTTAGTAGTTCCTTCTCTTGAGGATGAGGAAGAAGGGATTGAATCAAGAGCTGTGTGAACCTTCTCTTCTTGTTATACCTCCTCTGCCCTGGGCTTTGGACTAAGATGATGGGCATACAGATAAGCAATACTAATCAGTCGCTATTTTTAAAATGCTCAGAGTCTTGCAGTAGAGGTGGACCTGTAAACAAATAAGTTACAACACTCTACATAATAATAATAATAAATGCCAACAGCTTACTGCTTATGCCTTGGGCACTATGCCAAGTACTTTATAAGCTCATACGAGTCATGGAGGTAGCACAGAAAAGGGAATGATTATCAGTGGCAGGATTATCAGTGGAGGAGGTGACATTTACCCTGCAGTGTAAGAAGGAATAGTAATTCTCCAAACGGAAAGAAGGTGAAGGATGTTCCGGGCAAGTGAAACAGTGTGTGTGTGGAATGACATAGACCTGAAATGCCTGTTGTATGGAGAGAGCTGTAAGCATCTAGGGGTCTCTAAAGCATATATTGAGAGGACAGAGCTGGTGTGAAATGAATTTGAAAACAGAGGCAGAGTAAAATTGTAGTTTTTATGCTAGGGTAAGAAACTTGGATTTTTATCCCCTAGATAGTGGTCAGTTAAGGGATATATAAGTAGAGAAAGGATTGATCTGGGTCTTTGTAAATGTCGTCCTGGCTGCAGTTGGGAAGAAGGCTTGGAGGAAATGAGAAATGAGATGGGAGCCACACAAGAGTCAACAAGGCTCTGAATTAAGTAGATGTGATAACTTAGAGCGGAAAATGATTTGAAAAGTCAGTAAGAAGTAGAATGGATGCCATGGTGGCTAATCGGATGTGAGGGCTGAGGCGGAGGAAAGAGTCATGGACAACTTCATGGTTTATTTATTAGGTGGCAGCCTTAGTGCAAAGGGCTTGAGTCAAAAGTAGATTGTCCACCTGGTACCAGTTTCTACTAGCTAGAGTTCTTTGGTTGAAATCTAAACCAATTCTTTTTCTGAATTTCTTTAATTGTGGAAAAATACACATAACACAATTTATTATAACACTTGTACGTGTACAGTGGTATTAAGAGCATTCATACTGTTGTGCAACCATTACCACCACCCATCTCCAGAACTCTTCTCATCTTGTAAAACTGAAACTCTATACCCGTTGAATAACTCCCCACCCTCCCCTTCCCCCAGCTCCTGGCAATCACAGTTCAAAAGGTATTTTGTCTCTATGACTTCGATTACTCTAAGGACCTCATATAAGTGGAATCCTACATTATTTGTCTTTTTGGAACTGGCTTTTTTTCACTTAGCATGATGTTCTCAAGGTTGTAGCATGTGTCAGAATTTCCTTCCTCTTTAAGGCTGACTAATATCCCGTTGCTTGCATAGACCGCATTTTGCTTAACCATTTGTTGGTAGATGCGCACTTGGCTTACTTCCACGTTTTAGCTATTGTGCGTAATGCTGCTATGAACATGGTGTACAAATATCTCTTTGAGATTCCGCTTTCAGTTCTTTAGAGTATATACTCAGAAGTAGAATTGCTGAATTATATGGTATTTCTTTTTTTAATTTTTGAGGAACCACCATACTGTTTTCCAAAGTACCATCAGCAGTGCACAACGGTTCTAATTTCTTTACATCCTCACCTACACTTGCTATTTTCTTTTTTTTTTTTTTTTTTTTTTTTTTTGATAATAGTCATCCTAATGGATGTGAGGTAAGGCCAGTTTTTTAGATGCCTGCATTTTACCCTATGCTACTATGAGGCCATTCATTCAGGGTTCCTGGGAAGTTGTGTATGGGAGTTGTCTTTATTTCCATCCTCAAGTCTCCTAGGCCACCATGTAGGATCTCATTTTTTTTCTTAAAAAAGATTGGACTTTTACTCATTTATATTAGGGTGAACATTACTGATAACACTTTAATAGTACACATGCCAGTGAACACTGCATATTTACAGGGACCGTGCAGGAATTCAGATTATTTGTTCAAATCCTGGTTCAGCTGTTTACTAGCTATGTAACTCTGAGCAAATCAGATCATCTTAACTTCCTCATATACAAAATAGGAATTAAAAGTACCCTTTGCTGAGTTGTTTTGAGAATGGAAGGAACATCTGGCGTGTAGTAAAAGTTCAATTAGTGTTCATTTTTACTCTTCTGAAGTTAAATAACATTCTTAGCGGTGGGCTTTCAGAAAGGGAGGTGGGTAGAGATTGTTGTAGTTTTTGAGACCTGACCACTGACTCTGAAATTCTGTATTCTTCACTGCTCACTGCTCTGCTTATATGATGGAGTCTTAGTCAGCTCAGGCTGCTATAATCAAGATACCATAGATTGGGTGGCTAAAACAATAAACATTTACTTCTCACACTTCTGGAGGCTGGAAGTCCAAGATCAAGGTGCCAGCAGATCCAGTGTCTGGTGAGGGCCTGCTTCCTGGTTCACAGACAACCTTCTCACTGTGTCCTTACAAACTGGAGAGATCTCTAGGCGCTTCATCCTCTTATCAGACCACAAATCCCATCATGGGGCCTCCACGCCCATGACCTCATTGAAACCTAATTACCTCTCAAAGGCCTCACCTCCAAATGCCTGTCACATTGGGGATTAGGCCTCAACATATGAATTTTGAGACGTAAACATTTAGTCCACAGTAGATGGCTTTTTTTGCCCTGTGCTTTGTCTTCTGATATTGTATGCAGTGAACACATTTGACATGTGTTTTTACTTCACCTTTTAGGAGGGAGCTTTCATACAGGATTGTTCTTAATCAGTTGCAAGATGGAGAGATGAGGTCGCAGCCAAAGAGGCCATGACAAGAGCAGAATCTCCCTAGCTCAGGTGGCCAGAAGCCCTTGGAAAAAGAGACAAATTAGCATTGTGTTAACCCGAGGTGCCCTGAGTGATTATCCCTGTGGAACACTTGCAAGGTGCATAATGAAATGAGTGTGCAGATATTGTCAAATTCCCCAGGAAGAGGAGAAGGAAAATCTTTGTAGCACAGAGGTTTGCATTTATTTCTATGTAAGGGAAGATGATATAGGTTCACTTTGTGATTTTTTTTTTTTCTGGCATCATATAGGCTAGTGCTCAGAATACAAATCAGGAAATCTGAACAATTCCTATTCTTTATGTAATTCCAGGGGAAGATGTTACAGTGATCTGAAATAAATGCTCTGAAAATTGAATGATGAGCTCTAAAGATGTTATAAGCATTGTCTTCCTTTGGATGTCCAGTGGATTCTGAGAAGCTTAACTTTTGAAATTGGTGTGATAAATACGTGAGATGGTTCCCTTTAGCTGTGTTCTCCGACAATAACACTCACCCCAGGAATTATCATCGTCATCTTTTATTTTTAGTGGTTAAGGAAAGGTCATGGTTTGTTCCCAAATAGGTTTTCCATGGATTTCTATATACTAGAAATCCCTGTTGGTTCCTGCAGTAATCTGAGAGATTTCAATCTTTCCGAACTTATTTGGGCTTTGGAGTCAGGCAGACTGGGTTCATATCTCAGCTCTATGACTTATTGGCCATGTAACCTTTGTCAATAAACTTATCTGAGCTCAAGTTTTCCTACCTGTGAAATGGGGATGATATCTGTCTTGTAAAGTTTACATAGGATACTGTAAATTGCTTGGTACAGTGACAGTACATGGCACATAGCCCATACTCAGTAAATGATAGCTATTATTAACTTGACTCTGACACCAGGTTCACTAAAAAGGAAAATAGACATATATGTTGGATGTAAAGGTTAAAGAAGACATAGCCAAAGAAGGATGCTGTGGTACCTACTTTCCACCCCTGCCTCATTCTTCACCCTTGGTCTCAGGTCAGCACTGCCACCTCAATTTTCACCCTTGGTCCCAGGTCAGGGTACTGCAATAGTCCAAGTATTCTTCCTTGAGATGAATGAGAACCCTATTGGACCATGGCTTTGTCTACTGCAGGGCTCCTATCTTTAGATGTCTTCCCCAAAAGGGAGAACCAAGGCATCAAGAACAATTTGGATTTTAATGGATTATCGGTAAAAGTAAGAGGAGCACTCCTATGGTCCCTTCCAAGACTATGGCTCAATCAAAAGCATCCCTCCAAGACTCCTCCCATCAGCATCCATACTTCTCACCTGCCTGTGTCCCCCAAGGTCATTATTGAAGAACTAAGGTTTATTTTGTACAAGCTTAATCACTCCTGAGGCCACTCATTATAAGCTCAATATCCAATACTTTATTAGCTTGGTTGTTTTTTCTTGTTTAGGGACAAAGTTCATTAGCATCTGGAACTAAAGCTATACAGACAGTGGCTAGTAGAGCATTGTTACTTTTCCCTTTCCTTTATTGCCATAGGGCTTGTAATTAATAATAAAACTTGACTTTTGTTCTATCTCCATCTTCCGTGGTACAATAATTACAAACCGAACTTTAATTCTTCCTTTAGAAGCTGTTCACACGAAGCTAGAGGATTGTTTAGATGAAGCTTGACTTGTCCTCCTTTTAAAGACCCTATCCCTTTCCCTTCAACTGTCATGGGTGAATTGCAGTCGTCTGGAGTGGGAGGTGGACTTTGAAAGTGAATGAGAATAAAACTGCATTTGTTAATTTTAAATTTGATTTTAGGGACTTCCCTGGTGGTCCAGCGGTTAAGATTCTGTGCTTCCACTGCAGGGGGTGCGGGTTCGCTCCCTTGTCTGGGAACTAAGATCCCGCATGCTGCGTGGTGTGGCGCACACACACACACAAATGGATTTTAACTCTTTATTAAACTATCATGACATAACTATTTAAATGGCACACAAAACCACGAAAATTCAATCCAGCAACTATTTATTGAGAACTACTGTGTGTAAGGCTCAATGGAAGACACATTGAGGATAGAAAGACAAGACAGAATCTCTGACCTCAAGTGTATTAAAATGTCTTGGGAGGAGAGGTGTAATTAAGATAGAGGCCCAAGACTATGATTTAAAGCAAAGAAAACCATCCAAACACAGTTGGGCATCCTTTGAATCCAGTATGAGTAGAATTCTAAGAAAGCTTGTCGACTTATGTAAGAGTTCTAATTGGAGGCATGTTGGCTTACATATAGAGCTACAGACTTTTCCCCTGGTACTTTATTGAGGTATAATTTACATAGAATAAAATGCACAAATCTTAAACTTGGTTAATTCATATGTATGTACATACCTGTACCAGCACCTTGTAGATATAATCTATATCTTCAGATCAAGATAGAGTTTATTTCCTTCACTCCAGAAACTTCCTCTGTGCTCTTTTCCTGTCAATTCCCCTCCCCAGCGGTAACTCCTATTCTGAATTCAATCACCACAGATTAGTTTGGACTATTTTTTTTTTTTTTTTGCTTTTTTAAAAAAATTTATTGAAGTATTAGTTGATTTACAATGTGTTAATTTCTACTGTACAGCAAAGTGATTCAGATAGGTATATGTGTATATATATGTGTATGTATATATATATATATCCTTTTTCATATTCTTTTCCATTATGGTTTATCACAGGATATTGAATATAGTCCCCTGTGCTATACAGCAGGACCTTGTTGTTTATCCATTCTACATGTAGTAGTTTGCATCTGCTAATCCCAAACTCCCAATCCTTCCCTCCCACACCCCCCCTCTCCCTTGGCAACCACAAGTCTGTTCTCTATGTTAATTCAGACTATTCTTGCACTTTATATAAACCAAATGCTACAGCACATCCTGTTTTGTGTAAGAATTTTTTTTTTCATTCAGTATCACGTCTTTGAAATTCATCCATTGTGTTGCCTGTGTCAGTAGTTGATTCCTTTTTGTTACTGAGTAGGATTCCATTTGTCTATCCATTTACCTTTGGATGGACATTTAAATTGATTGCAGTTTTTGTCTACTATGAATTTTGGCTATTGGGAACATTTGTGTACAAGTCTTTGTGTGGATATGTGCACTCGTGTCTCTTTAGTAGGGTGTTCAGTTGCTGGGTCCTACGGTGTACATTTGTGTAGCCTTAGCAAATAGTCAGACTGGTTTCCAAAGCGGATGTTCTATGTCACCACCAACAGTAGGTGTGAATCTCGGCTCGTCTTCCTCAGACTTTTCTAATGTTCTCTGAAGCCAGAGAGACCTTGGTTTAGATTCAGGATCAGCTTTGTAACCTTGAGACAATTACTAAATTTATACCACAGTTTTCCCATCTATAAAATGTGGATAATAACCACCTTTTGCAGTGTCTGTGAAGATGGTAGTGTTTGTGGAGGTCAGAGACTCTGTGTATTCAACTGCTATAGTAAACACTCCAATATGGTAACTGCTATTATGATTATTATTATCTTCGTATTCTCATCTTATCCAGTTACTTTAAGGCAACGTTTTCCAAGAGGTGCAATATGGTGGTACTTGACATTTATTTTACTCTAAGTGTTACATAGACACAGCATTACAAAATACTGAATCACACAGTGAAAATTTATTTCTATTCCAATTTTCTTTAATCCCAATTATATCAAATGAAGAGTCTCAGCATGGTGTTAGTCTGATTTAACACCTCTCCAGCACTTGCTAATCTGCCTTTTTAATAAAGTGAGAACAAGACACAGGCTCTTAGTGTTTAGAAGGCAACTGTAGCTAGAAATGATTCGAGGTTGTTTTGTCTTCACTGTTTTTTAATTTTTAGTGTTAGTAGAATGGATGGCAAGTAATACTAGTAGTATTTATGGTAGTGATTTAATCTGTTCATAAATTATTTACATCTAAAAAGCGAGTTGTCTGAAAGAAAAAAAATGTTGAGACAATAACATTATGGGAGGAATCTGGGCATGGCCGCAAGTGCTGTCATAAGTTGATCCCCTCCTGTGGGTCCCACACTCAGTTTCATACTAATCTCCCCAACACACACAGACACAGGCCTGTGGGTGTGCAAGGGCATGTATTCTCATCCTTGGAGTCCAGATCATACAAGGAACACAGCATGTCTGGGTCATTGGAGGTGACGTTTTTGGTGGGGCCAGCCAAGCAAGACCAGAGTGGGGACAGCTTCAATCTGTGGGAAAAAGGTCAAAGGGATGCTTGAATAAATTTCCTTGTCATAGATCATGCAGCCAGAGATATTAGAGACAGTGCTGATAAGATTTTAGAGACAAGTAACGTTGGGCTCAAATTGTGATTTTTGCAAATTACTGGCTGTGTGACATTGGGAAAATAACCTCTCATGGCCTCAGTTTCCTTATTTGTGAAATCGGGTTCTAATCCCTCCCTGTCTGAGTTGCTGTGGGGATTAAAGGAGTCAACATGTGTGAATAGGTTTAATGAATGCTTTCTATTGTTTTGATGATCCTGGATAGAAGTTCAAGATAGTATAGCATCTTCATTTGCACTATCTCCACTGGGAATCAAGCATGACAAGCTCTTCTTGGCTGATGAGGCTTTGCTGCCTTGGCTGATGAGGCTTTGCTGCCATGGGGCTTTGTACGCCCCATGCTTCCAATATTCTCCCCCCAAGTTTACCATCAAAACTTGTGAGTACTGTGTCCCATCCCCTCAGGTCTCTGCTCTCCTGCTAGAGAGAGTTAGGTCTTAATCCTTGTGAATGGAATAACATATCTGACTACAGAATCTGATCTCGGTGTTTCTGTTTGAGCTCTGCTACATACTTTGTGCTTACATCTGTCACAGCTCCCATGGCATTGTGCAGAGAAATCAGCTAGATGGTAAACTTCTTGAAGATAGGGACCATATATGCTGATCTCTGAATCTGGAGCACCTGGCACAATATAGGTGCTCAATAGGGGTGGGATGAATTGAGAGATTGGGATTGACATATACACACTATTGATACTATGTATAAAAATAGATAACTAATGAGAACCTATTGTATAGCACAGGGAACTCTACTCAATGCTCTGTGGTGACTAAATGGGAAGGAAATCCAAAAAGAAGGGATATATGTGTACGTATAGCTGATTTACTTTGCTGTACAGTAGAAATTAACACAACATTGTAAAGCAACTATACTCCAATAAAAATTTAAAAAATATAAAGCCCATGAGAAAGAAAAAACAAACAAAAACAAAAGGCTGGTCCACTGATAGCCCTGTGGCTTCACTTATTTTCTTAGTAGAATGTAAGGTCCTGGAAGGCAGGACCGTGTCTGCCTGTTCAGCGTTGAATCTCCAGTGCTTGGTAGACTCTCAAGAGCCACAGGTTGAATGAATGAATGAGACAAAAAGGCAGGATGATTTTTCTTTTCGGTGTTTGAGAGCAGGATGTGAGCAGATAACTGGACCCACACAAAGGGGGCGCCAGCTCCAGGCCAGACCTGTGAGCAGCTGGTCCTATCTGCTCCCTTTGTTGGCAAACACTCTGCAAGAGACCGCCCTCCAGGGCACCTGCCTGGATTGATCGTCTTCTTTGTGATAAACAGGAAGGAAAATCATTATAGCACAAGCGCCTTGTCATTCCACATGCCTCTGCCTGTGATAAATGTTCTCCATTTACGGAGTCGTCGGTGGAAACCTAGAGGGAATGATTGCCATCCGGGCTTAACCTGGAGCAGGTTGATCATTAAACAACTCCCGTAATTTCCACTGCTCAGCGTTCATCTTTTCCTCACAGGGCTGGGGAAGAACAGAGTTTCTGACGTCAAGACAGAGAAAGCTGCCACCTAATTGCTCTTTCTTTCACCTATACCTTGTTGGGAAGAGGCGGACAGGAGGAATCGCCATCAAATGGACAGGCCTATTTTTTGACTGAGTTGTTCTGATTTACGTTTTTAACAGAGTGGGTTTGCTGTGTTGAGAAAAGAGGACTGGGGAGCAGGGTGGAATCAGGGAGACCAGTTAGGAAGGTTACAGCAACGATTCCCACTGGGAAATGATGGTGGCTTGGCAAGGATGGAACAGTGGACGTGACTCAGGGCTGGTGTGTGTGGTTGAGCTAGTGCTGTGTACCCACCTAGGGGACCCATGGCCGTGGCTCTGATGGGAACGGCATCCCTAGAGTTTTGCTGTGCACGCCTGTATGGATGCAGTAGTGCTGTAAGAAGTAGGTGGATTCCACGAAGGCAGGGATTTTACTTTGCTCCATGCTCTATCCCTAGTGCTTGCACATGTCTGGCACAGAGTAGGTGCTCATAAAAATGTTTCACATGAATGATAGGTTGACTTCCATCTCCTGCGTTCTTGGAAACATCGCAGCTGCAGGTGACTCAGTGCAGGCTCAAGTGTGTTTTGGCTGATCTTGTAAACGTCTGCATTTTTTTTTTTTTTGATGGCCACTTTGAGTGGCCTGGTGTGAAAGCCCCTTTGCACTTCAAAGCACTATCATTTTACGTCATCAGGTGCAAACCATCTTTTAACGGCATTATTTGCAGAGAATAGGGAGAACATAAACTTTATTATACTTTGTCATTCCCCCTTCCCCCAGCGTCATACCTGAGTCCCCTCTCACTCGCTGATCCGTTCTGGCTGCAATTAAAATTCAATCGCCTTTGGGACCACAGCAGTCTCGTCTTTATTTACAGCACCTGCAAATCATGCCGCTCCTCCTAATTTTAACAGCTGCTTCAGTGGCAAAAATCTCCTTTCTGAAGGAGCGGGTGGAGAAGTGATAAAGAATAGTTATTGAACTCTATCCTGTGGGGATAAGATGGAGGAGACGAGGCCGGGAGAGGGAAAATTTTGGAGTTCAAGTGTGGGTGCTGCCTTTTATGAGCTGAATGACCCTGAACAGATCATGGAAACTTGCTGAACCCCAGTTACCTCATCAGTAAGCTGAGGGGAAGATCAGTGCCTATTCAACCAATCCAGTGGACTGTAGGAACCCAAGGAGATGACATCTGAGAAAGTTCTTATATTTTTAGTAGCAGAGAGAGGGAGTGAAGTGTGGGAGAATCTATAATAAGCCTATTATTTAAACTATCAGGCTCACTGCATGTTTTGTTTGAAACCCTTCTCATCATGTATCATGGTGCTGAAATGCCTTTTATCCTATATCTGTCTCTCTATGCCTTTATCTCCTTCCCCATTTCCATCAAATTCATTCAGCAGTAATTTATTAAACACTTATGATATGCTAGGCACTGCGTCTCTAGCAGGGAACAAGACAGATGTGGCTTCTGCCCGTAAGTAGCTTACAAGCTAATAATGCAAGAGAGGCCTGGAAAAAAAAATCACATGCCTGACGATGTGATTACCACTATGCTACGTTCTAGGAAGGGGAAAATGTCTGGAGTTAGGAGAACGTATAACAGGGAGACTAAACCAGCCTGAAGAGCCAGGGAGCCCTCTGTGCAGATGCGGTATCTACGTAGAGACGTGAAGGATGCCTGGGAGTTAGCCAGATGGAAGGAGGGAATAGTGTTCCAGGCAGGTGGAACAGCACGTGCTAAGATCTGGATGCTGGAATAAAGCAAGTGAAAGGAGAGGTAAGTCACGAGGGTGGAAAGGCAGGCAAGGGAGAGATCAGGTAAGCAAATCACTTTGCTAGAGCAGTGGGTGTGTAAACACGGGAGGTGGATGCTGTGATGATACAGTCCTGACAGTGATGGCACAGAACCAAACCAAAAGAGAACACACAAGCAAAGAAAGCAACAGTGATAACCCTGGTTCTGTTTCCCCTGGATCACTTGCAACGTTTTCTCTAAAAGGTGTCTCGTAAATCAAATCACCAACTTAGGACTTTGTGTATGTCCAAGCAGCTCCTTCTTAGAAAGAGTCAAGGTATTCCTTGCCCTTCTGACTCCAGAGGGAAGGTTGGGAGAATAGGAGAAGGTAAAGATAGTTTCCAATCAGTGCTGGGCTAAGCTCTCCATGTGGGTAAACAGAACTCCCAGACACAGACACTGGTGCTGTAGTTCACTCGTTGAATAAGATTCTTTGCATGACAGTTCTCTTTGAAGTTCCTATCAATCACCCTGTGACATTGTTCTAATGAACACCTTCCCACCCCAGCTGGATGCAAGCAGACATACAAATTTGCCCCCAGGGGAATGATGGCCTCCCCATGTTCCCATGAAAAGCTCATTACCAGCCCAGGCAATCACATTTACATTTCTAATTGAAGAAGAAAGCTACAGTAAGCACAAGAGTGAAAATTATTGGGCAATATCAAGGAAAACATCCCCAGTTCCCCTGGGAGTGTCAGTGTCAGCAACCACAACAGGCCACTGTGCCTGATGCTAATAAAAGAGAAGCTAAAATGAGCACTGAGGAAAATCAGCAGACTCCAGGGATTCTCAATGATTGCCTCTGACATGGAATTTTGAGATATTTCAATGCGACAGAACTTAATTGAAGTGGAGCAGGGTGGCAAATGGATTTCATTTCTTAAGTGTATTCTCCTAGGGCCAATAAGATATCTAAGCTGAACTGGTTCCACTGTTATTCAAACAGCTGATTTGGCCCAGGAAAAACCCTCTGTTCCCTGTTAGTAGATCCTACACTTTCACCACCACTTGACCTGTAGCCCTATGGGAGGAGTCAAATTGTTCACCTATAGGTCATGACAACAACAGGTCCTCCCCTGACCCATGACAGGCACAACAAAAGGGAAAAGCATCCCCACCTCCCAAAATGATATGACAATGAACTCCTGACTGTCATGTGTTTTGACGAATGCTCCTTGCTCTCAATGAAGGACCTGATGCGAAATCCTCAACGATGGGGTGTTTGAAAAATATTTGTTGGTTGTCATCGAGGGAGGATGGCTGAACAGGACCAATCTTCCTGAATCAGGTTTTCATGTTTTGAGCAAGATAGGTTGTGATGACCTTTTCCGTAACTATTTATATTACGTTGTACTTCAAAGGGCTGAGGGTTAGTTGGCATTAGCCTAGATAACACTACTGAGAGAGAGAAACACAAGCGTATTTCAATTTGAAATTTGGAAAATTTCAAACGTGAACAAAAGTATAATGAAAGCAAGTGACATCTGCAAGATGGCGGGATAGGAGCTTCCTACATCATTCTCCCCACAGAACATCGAATTTGACAATCACCCACAGACAAGGGTACCTTTGTAGGGATCTGGGAGTCCAGTGGAAAAGTTCCAGCACATCATTGGAGAAAAAAAGCCCAAGAATAGACACATTGAAAGGATAAGAACAGTTTCACTTTACTCATGTCATCCTCTGCTCCCTGGTGACACAGCTCAGTGCCAGGGAGACCCTTTTAGTCTGCGATTTCTCCAGTGGGGGGAAGTGAGAGTGTGTGAGTGAGGGTCTACCTTCCCCAGCCATGTGGGATGTTGCCCAAGAGGCTGGCTTCTATCCCACTGCATCCAGAATACTGAGGTGAGCTGTAGGACTGAGGGCTGGGGAGAGGCAGGGAGCATAGAAACCAGGGCTCAGAAAGTATCAAAGGGATGCAGATCCTACTAACTTCTTCCCTGGACTCCATCAGGAAGCCTGCCCACAAGCTGCTGGGGATGTCATCTGTGGACCCCAAACTGACCCATGGACCCACTCAACACTCCCTGTAACTCCTCTCCTTGTGGTTGGATCCCTGTGTGTTCCCATGGACCACGAGCATGAACCTTTGCAGACAGGAAGCATGTGCGTGCAGAAAGCCTGCCCGACTCTCCAGGACTGGGGGAAACCACGCGAACTTGAACATCTCAGGGCACTGCCTTTGGGAAACAAAGAGGAGGCTCTCAGCACTTACCTGGCTTTGCGGGATCAAGACAGGCAAATGATTTTACAAATTCTCTTTGTGAATTCCCTAACACTTTCTGGCTTCCATAGCCTCCTTCTCCTCTTTCTATTCTGGAAATTTGAAACTTTACTTTCCCCTCTTCTGTGCACTTCCCATAACTGACTCTGGGGCCAAGAGGTAGTGGAGAGAGAGAGTAAAAAGCAATGGAAGGGACTGGGTTCAGGATGGTGGAGTAGAAGGACATGGACTCACTCCTTCTTGTGAGAGCACCGGAATCACAACTAACTGCTGAACAATTATTGACAGGAAGATACTGGACCTCACCAAAAAAGATACCCCACATCCAAAGACAAATGAGAAGCCACAGTGAGGCTTCCCGTAGGAGGGGTGCAATCACAAGAAAATCAAATCCCATAACTGGTGGGTGGGTGACTCACAGGCTGGAGAACACTTATACCACAGAAATCCACCCACTGGAGTGAAGGTTCTGAGCCCCACATCAGGCTTCCCAACCTGGGGGTCTGGCAACGGGAGGAGGAATTCCCAAAGAATCAAACATTGAAGGCTAGTGGGAATTGATTGCAGAACTTCAACAGGACTGGGAGAAACAGAGACTCCACTCTTGGAGGGCACACACAAAGTAGTGTGCGCATCAGGACCCAGGGGAAGGAGCAGTGACCCCACAGGAGACTGAACCAGACATACCTGCTAGTGTTGGAGCGTCTCCTGCAGAGGCGGGGGGTAGCTGTGGCTCACCGCAGGGACAAGGACACTGGGAGAAGAAGTTCTGGGAAGTACTCCTTGGCATGAGCCTTCCTGGAGTCTGCCATTAGCCTCACCAAAGAGCCCAGATAGGCTCCAGTGTTGGGTTGCCTCAGGCCAAACAACCAACAGGAAGGGAACCCAGCCCCACTCATCAGCAGACAAGCGGATTAAAGTTTTACTGAGCTCTGCCCACCAGAGCAATACCCAGCTCTACCCACCACCAGTCCCTCCCATCAGGAAGCTTGCACAAGCCTCTTAGATAGCCTCATTCACCAGAGGGCAGACAGCAGAAGCAAGAAGAACTGCAATTCTGCAGCCTGTGGAACGAAAACACCACGTTCACAGAAAGATAGACAAAATGAAAAGGCAGAGGACTATGTACCAGATGAAGGAACAAGATCAACCCCCAGAAAAACAACTAAATGAAGTGGAGATAGGCAATCTTCCAGAAAAAGAATTCAGAATAATGATAGTGAAGATGATCCAGGACCTCGGAAAAAGAATGGAGGCAAAGATTGAGAATTTGCAAGAAATGTTTAACAAAGACCTAAAAGAATCAAAGAACAAACAAACAGAGATAAACAATACAATAACTGAAATGACAAATACACTAGAAGGAATCAATAGCAGAATAACTGAGGCAGAAAAACGGATAAGTGACCTGGAAGACAGAATGGTGGAATTCACTGCTGTGGAACAGAATAAAGAAAAAAGAATGAAAAGAAATGAAGACAGCTGAAGAGACCTCTGGGACAACATTAAACGTACCAACATTAGTATTATAGGGGTCTCAGAAGGAGAAGAGACAGAGCAAGGACCTGAGAAAATATTTGAAGAGATTATAGTCAAAAAATTCCCTAACATGGGAAAGGAAATAGCCACCCAAGTCCAGGAAGCTCAGAGAGTCCCAGGCAGGATAAACCCGAGGAGAAACACACCGAGACACATAGTAATCATACTGACAAAAATTAAAGACAAAGAAAAATTATTAAAAGCAACAAGGGAAAAATGACATATAACATACAAAGGAACTCCCATAAGGTTAACAGCTGATTTCTCAGCAGAAACTCTACAATCCAGAAGGGAGTGGCATGATATATTTAAAGTGATGAAAGGGAAGAAACTACAATGAAGATTACTCTACCCAGCAAGGATCTCATTCAGATTCAAAGGAGAAATCAAAAGCTGTACAGACAAACAAAAGCTAAGAGAATTCAGCACCACAAAACCAGCTCTACAACAAATGCTAAAGGAACTTCTCTAAGTGGGAAACACAAGAGAAGAAAAGGACCTACAAAAACAAACCCAAAACAATTAAGAAAATGGTAATAGGAGCATACATATCGATAATCACCTTAAATGTGAATGGATTAAATGCTCCAGCCAAAAGACACAGGCTCACTGAATGGATACAAAAACAAGACCCATCTATATGCTGTCTACAAGAAACCCACTTCAGACCTAGCGACACATACAGACTAAAAGTGAGGGGATGGAAAAAATATTCCATGCAAATGGAAATCAAAAGAAAGCTGGAGTAGCAATCCTCATATCAGATAAAATAGACTTTAAAATAAAGAATGTTACAAGAGACAAGGAAGGACACTACATAACAATCAAGGGATCAACCCAAGAAGAAGATATAACAATTATAAATATATATGCATCCAACATAGGAACACCTCAATACATAAGGCAAATGCTAACAGCTATAAAAGAGGAAATCGACAGTAACACAGTAATAGTGGGGGACTTTAACACCTCACTTACACCAATGGACAGGTCTCCAGACAGAAAATTAATAAGGATTCACAAGCTTTAAATGACACAATAGACCAGATAGATTTATTGATATTTATAGGACATTCCATCCAAAAACAGCAGATTACACTTTCTTCTCAAGTGCACACGGAACATTCTCCAGGATGGATCATATCTTGGGACACAGATAAGCCTCAGTAAATTTAAGAAAATTGAAATCATATCAAGCATCTTTTCTGACTACAATGCTATGCGATTAGAGATAAATTACACGGAAAAAAACTGTAAAAAACACAAACACATGGAGGCTAAACAATACATTACTAAATAGCCACGAGATCACTGAAGAAATCAAAGAGTAAATCAGAAAATACCTAGAGACAAATGACAATGAAAACACGACAATCCAAAACCTATGGGATGTAGCAAAAGCAGTTCTAAGAGGGAAGTTTATAGCAATACAATCCTGCCTCAAGAAACAAGAAAAATCTCAAATAAACAATCTAACCTTACACCTAAAGGAACTAGAGAAAGATGAACAAACAAAACCCAAAGTTAGCAGAAGGAAAGAAATCCTAAAGATCAGAGCAAAAATAAATGAAATAGAAACAAAGAAAACAATAGCAAAGATCAATAAAACTAAAAGCTTGTTCTTTGAGAAGATAAACAAAATTGATAAACCATTAGCCAGACTCATCAAGAAAAAAAGGGCAAAGACTCAAACCAATAGAATTAGAAATGAAAAAGGAGAAGTAACAACTGACACTGCAGAAATACAAAGGATCATGAGATTACTACAAGCAACTCTATGCCAATAAAATGGACAACCTGGAGAAATGGACAAATTCTTAGGTATAACCTCCTAAGACTGAACCAGGAAGAAATAGAAAATATGAACAGACCAATCACAAGTAATGAAATTGAAACTGTGATTAAAAATCGTCCAACTAACAAAAGTCCAGGACTGGCTGGCTTCACAGGTGAATTCTATCAAACATTTAGAGAAGAGTTAACACCCATCCTTCTCAAACTCTTCCAAAAAAATGCAGAGGAAGGAACACTCCCAAACACATTCTATGAGGCCACCATCACCCTGATACCAAAACCAGACAGAGATACTACAAAAAAAGAAAATTACAGACCAATGTTACTGATGAATATAGATACAAAAATCCTCAACAAAATACTAGCAATCAGAATCCAACAACGCATTAAAAGGATCATACACCATGATCAAGTGGTATTTACCCCAGGAATGCAAGGATTCGGTACATGCAGATCAATCAGTGTGACACACCATATTAGCAAATTGAAGAAGAAAAACCATATGATCATCTCAATAGATGCAGCAAAAGCTTTTGACAAAATTCAACACCCATTTATGATAAAAACTCTCCAGAAAGTGGGCATAGAGGGAACCTACCTCAACATAATAAAGGCCATATATGACAAACCCACAGCAAATATCATTCTCAATAGTGAAAAACTGAAAGCATTTCCTCTTAAGTACAGGAACAAGACAAGGATGTCCACTCTCACCACTATTATTCAACATAATTTTGGCAGTCCTAGCCACGGCAATCAGAGAAGAAAAAGAAATAAAAGGAATGCAAATTGGAAAAGAAGAAGTAAAACTGTCACTGTTTGCAGATGACATGATACTATACATAGAGAATCCTAAAGATGACACCAGAAAACTACTAGAGCTAATCAATGAATTTGGTAAAGTTGCAGGATACAAAATTAATGCACAGAAGTCTCTTGCATTCCTATACACTGACAACAAAAGATCAGAAAGAGAAATTAAGGAAATAATCCCATTCACCACTGCAACAAAAAGCATAAAATACCTAGGAATAAACCTACCTAAGGAGTTAAAAGATCTATACTCAGAAAACTATAAGACACTGATGAAAGAAATCAAAGATGACACAAACAGATGGAGAGATATACCATGTTCTTGGACTGGAAGAATCAATGTCGTGAAAATGACTATACTACCCAAAGCAATCTACAGATTCAATGCAATCCCTGTCAAATTACCAGTGGCATTTTTACAGAACTAGAACAAAAAAATCTTAAAATTTGTATGGAGACACAGAAGACCCCAAATAGCCAAAACAATCTTTTTTTTTTTTTTTTTAATTTATTTTTATTTATTTATTGCTGTGTTGGGTCTTCGTTTCTGTGTGAGGGCTTTCTCCAGTTGTGGCAAGTGGGGGCCACTCTTCATCGCAGTGCGCGGGCCTCTCACTATCACGGCCTCTCTTGTTGCGGAGCACAGGCTCCAGATGCACAGGCTCAGTAACTGTGACTCACGGGCCCAGCTGCTCCGCGGCATGTGGGATATTCCGGGACCAGGGCTCGAACCCGTGTCCCCTGCATTGGCAGGCGGATTCTTAACCACTGCGCCACCAGGGAAGCCTGCCAAAACAATCTTGAGGGAAAAAAAGGAGCTGGAGGAATCAGACTCCCTGACTTCAGACTATACTACAAAGCTACAGGAATCAAGACAATATGGTACTGGCACAAAAACAGAAATATAGATAAACCTATGCACCTATGGTCAACTAATCTATGACAAAGGAGGCAAGGATATACAATGGAGAAAAGACAGTCTCTTCAATAAGTGGTGCTGGGAAAGCTGGACAGCTACATGTAAAAGAATGAATTGAGAACACTCCCTAACAGTATACACAAAAATAAACTCAAAATGGATTAAAGACCTAAATGTAAGACCGGACACTATAAAACTCTTAGAGGAAAACATAGGCAGAACACTCTGTGACATAAATCACAGCAAGATCCTTTTTGACCCACCTCCTAGAGAAATGGAAATTAAAACAAAAATAAACAAATGGGACCTAATGAAAAAGCTTAAAAGCTTTTTCCTAGCAAAGGAAACTATAAACAAGACGAAAAGACAACCCTCAGAATGGGAAAAAATATTTTCAAATGAATCAACAGACAAAGGATTAATCTCCAGAATATATAAACAGCTTATGCAGCTCAATATTAAAAAAACAACCCAATCAAAAAATGGGCAGAAGACATAAATAGACATCTCTGCAAAGAAGACATACAGATGACCAAGAGGCACATGAAAAGATGCTCAACATCTCTAATTATTAGAGAAATGCAAATCAAAACTACAATGAGGTATCACTTCACACTGGTTAGAACGGGCATCATCAGAACATCTACAAACAAGAAATGCTGGAGAGTGTGTGGAGAAATGGGAACCCTCTTGCACTGTTGGTGGGAATGTAAATTGATACAGCCACTATGGAGAACAGTATGGAGATTCCTTAAAAAACTAAAAATAGAATTACCATATGACCCAGCAATCCCACTACTGGGCATATACCCAGAGAAAACTATAATTCAAAAAGACACATGCACCCCAATGTTCATGGCAGCACTACTTACAATAGCCAGGTCATGGAAGCAACCTAAATGCCCGTCGACAGATGAATGGATAAAGAAGATGTGGTACGTATATACAGTGGTATATTACTCAGCCATAAAAAGGAATGAAATTGGGTCATTTGTAAAGATGTGGATGGACCTAGAGACTGTCATGCAGAGTGAAGTAAGTCAGAAAGAGAAAAACAAATATTGTTTATTAACACATATATGTGGAATCTAGAAAAATAGTACAGATGAACCGGTTTGCAAGGCAGAAATAGAGACACAGATGTAGAGGACAAATGTATGGACACCAAGCGGGGAAAGTGGCGGGTGGTGTGGTGGTGGTGGGATGAACTGGGACATTGGGATTGACATATATACACTAATATATATAAAATAGATAACTAATAAGAACCTGCTGTATAAAAAATAAATAAATTAAAAAAGAAGTCCACAGGGCCTGGGGAGAAAAAAAAAAAAAAGCAATGGAGATGCTCCTTCCTCCCTCAGAGTTTTAGGTACTGGCCAATGGCAGCTGCTGTCACCATTGCCACTACTGTACGAGGATTGCTTGGGGGCTGGGGCAGAAGAGAATGTAAAAAAACATAAAAATGGGAAATTATGTCTCTTCTTGGACCCCCTAGGTGCACCCTTTCTCACTTCTTAGATTAAAATGAGAGATCTCTTGGAGCTCTTACTGTCTGTACCTGTGCCTAATTCTGATTTTTGCATGCCTCTGGGACCAGGCTGGAGTTACTGGTGGGAAAAAAATCCCAATAATTCACTGCTGGATTGGTCTTGCTTTGAGTTTTATTTTTTCTTTCTCTCTTTCTTTCTCTTTTTCTTTCTTTCTTTCTGTCTTTCTCTCTTTCTCTCTTTTTCTCTCTCTGTCTCTCTCTCTTTCTCTCTTTCTCCCTCCCTTCCTTCCTTCCTTCCTTCCTTCCTTCCTTCCTTCCTTCCTTCCTTTCTTCCTTTCTTTCTTCTCCTCCTTCTTCTTCCTCTTCTTCTTTTTCCAATCGGCCTGCTACGATTTCCTTTTCAGAGTCCTCAAATGCTGTCCCATGCATTCTTTGCAAGGTTTTTAGTTGTATACTGTGGGAGAGACAAGGTGTGCTATGCTTTCTCCACTTTACCCAGAACTGGAACCCAAATGATTCATTTTTTAAAAACCTATTTTTTTCTTGGGCTTAAGCTCTACATTTTTAAAAGTCAGTTTTGGGCTTCCCTGGTGACTCAGTGGTTAAGGATCCACCTGCCAATGCAGGGGACATGGGTTCGAGCCCTGGTCCAGGAAGATCCCACATGCCATGGAGCAACTAAGCCCATGCGCCACAACTACTGAGCCTGTGCTCTAAAGCCCGCAAGCCACAACTACTGAGCCCATGTGCCACAACTACTGAAGCCCACGCAACTAGAGCTCATGCTCCACAACAAGAGAAGCCACCACAATGAGAAGCCCACGCACTGCAACGAAGAGTATCCCCCGCTTGCTGCAGCTAGAGATAGCCTGCGAGCAGCAACGAAGACCCAACGCAGCCAAAAATAAATAAATAAAATTTTAAAAGTCAGTTTTATTGAAGTATAAGTTGTATACAATCAAATATATACATAGTAAGTGTACATTAAGTGGACTTTGACAAAGCTACATACCCGTATATCCATCACCCCAATCAAAATATGGAACGTTTCCTTCACCTTAGAAAATTCTTTCATATCCCTGCTGTTTTAAAAAAAAAGTCTGAAAACTTCTGGAATTGAAGGTATTTGCTGTTGATTTTTTAAAAGAGTATTCCAATGCTTTATTCCTCTCTCCCCTCTCTCTCTGAATTATTTAAATTTTGCTGAACATTTGAAATTAAGTTGCTGACTTCAAGACCGTCTGCCCCATAATATATCGTGTGTATTTCTTAATGACAAGGACATTCTCTTACATGAGTACAATGCAATGATTGAAATCAGGAAATTTAACATTGATACAGAATAATTCTATAATATTCAGTCCATATTAAAATTTTGTGTATTGTCTCACTTTGTGTCCTTTATAGCATTTTTGTCCAATCCAAGATCATTTTGCTGTTTATTTTTGAAGGAGAGTAAAATCTCCTCCCTTCTCCCAATTCGTCAACTCCACATCAGGGACCAAGAGCCTGGAGGACTGCCAAATGAGGCAGCACCGAGGTTGATGCTGGCCGGAGGGCAGAGGAGGTGGGAAGCCAAGAGAACAGCCCATTGTGGAAGGAAATGTGCTTCTCTTAGCTTGGACAGGCAGGCCTCCTGGCAGAACCCTGCTGACCAGTCATCCAGACTGCAACTCCCCAGGAGCTTTGGTATTCTGTGAGCCTGCCAACAAAACAAACGCAGTCTGAGACAGCAAGCATATTTCCTAAAAGTCAACTCGATCTACCTCCTGGAGGGGAGGCTGCATGTCTGTGTGCCAGTCACATTAGAGTAGTCAATTTCCTGCCAGCAGTCGGTGGAGAATGCAACCCACGTGGGCTGCGAGGGCGCCCTACCTGCCGACATGACAAGGGAAAATCATGGTCCCCTCCTGAATATGCACGCAACCCGAATCCTAGAAAACAACCCCTCTCTCACTTGCCCGGGACAAATGTGAATTTAGAAGAACATGCTCTTGGCATCGTTCATTTTTATATGAGTGCAACTTCTTGGGTGTGGGCAGGTTGGGAACACATGTTTGTGGGCTGGTGGATCTTTGAGATGAGTAGCTGATCTCATGTCTCTTGGCCAGTTTAGAAGCAAATTGTTGCCCCTGGTAACAGTTATCAAATTGAAAATAGTAAGTTATGAATATTCTCAATCCTTCTTCACTTTCGAGTTTATAGAAACTGTTACTTATTTTTAATAATGGTAGATAATTCATGGCTCTTAGTACTATAGGGTGTTAATAAAACCCCATAACTAAACCCTTTAAGAGTGGAAGGGAGTGATGATACAGTCCATTATTAAACAGTCTCCATATTTACCAGTTACACATATATAGTCTAGAAGAATGTAAAAAAAACCCCACAAAAACCTTTTTCAGGTCAAGTTCTATTTCAAACTATACAGAGGCCACTGACAACTGGTGTGCGTGGGAAGTGGCTCCTTTCTACCTAGTTTGTCACCAGCATCTCAACAGCGATGAATCTTCTCATGTTGGTTCAAGTGCTTTATCTTCATGGTTACTATAGAATTTAACTCCTCGCTTTTAGCGCTTTCTTCTTCTTCAGGATCCTATACCCCTCCTTCTCCTCCCCTCACCATCCTGCCTCTTCTATTCTGTATTTAAAAATAGGATGTCAGTCACTCAGCCACATTTGATTCCACCAGATAAGTGCGGGGATGCGATTCTGGGTTGAAGGTTGATGGTGACTTTGGACCAGGTGGGTAGAGCAGCGACAGTGCTGGACAATTAAACTGCCATATTGGCCTTCCTCCTGGCTCGAGTGTTTGACATTATTATGTTAAAAGAATTTCTATCTTTTTTTTTTTTTTTTTTTAACTCACCTTGAGTTACATTAGCAAATGTGCCCTGTCCCCCATTTGTTAAATTATCTTTGGAATGTTTGGGCCCCAGGAAAGAAAAACCCTACCCTTGCAAACTATGTTAACATTAGCCAAAAATAGGAATTAATTTTTTGTCAAGTACAACTCTTTTAAAATAACAAAAGCACAAGGACATGTAAATGCAATGGTTTCTTCAATAACTTAGGGTCTTTAAGAAAATATAGATTTGGGCACCCTCCCTGATTCTGCAAAATTAGGATCTCTAGAAGCAAGGCTCAGGTACTACATTTTTAGTGAATTTCCCAGGATTCATGAGCTTTAGCTTTAGAGAGCTCATCTGCTTCCCACAGGGGAAAGAGGAAAACAGCTCCATCCAGGGAATGGGAAAGTAAGAAGGCATGTGCCTCTTGAGCAGTGGATGAGAGTAATAATATCCCCCAAAGACTTGATGGGAAGAGAGAGGTGATTGCAATGGGTGTAGTGAGGAATGCAGCATTACTGACAAAATGTGGATAATTAATTAGTTATTTAGGGAAATTCACTTGTTTAATGTTGGATTAAGAATTTTTAGGGGCAAGAAAAGTCACATTGATTTACAAAATGAAAAGCCAAGACAATGATATTCACAGCATTGAAATTTTCCCAGAGGGGCAAAAATAAAAGGAAGGAATTTTGTGGTGAGCTGAAGCAGGACATAATATAGGCTGTTTCTAGTAACTGGACACATTTCTGTTCATTTGGAACCTTAACTCTTTCATACTTTAGGCTCTGTGCAGACTGAAATCTTTGTGATTATTTCTAGATAGATAAAGACTTCTGGTATTCTCTGGTGCATTAGAGAAGGGAAAACATTTCTGTTCAAAAGTGAGAGATGATGAATCAATCAGTCTTTCATTTATTCCACAAATATTTATTGAATGTCTACTACATGTTAGGTACAAATCTTTGCCTTAGTGACAGACTGATGGACAATCCTAATCATATGGTGTCTGTATTTGAAGACTGGCCTCCTGTATCAGCGATCTATTTCTATCTAGCAAATTAACCCCAAACTTAGCTTAAAACACTGAACATTTATAATCTCACAGTTTCTGTGGGTCAGAAATCCAGGAGCATCTTAGCTGTGTGGTTCTGACTCAGAGTCTTTTATGAGATTGAAGTCAAGATGTTGGCTGAAGATGTGGTGATCTGCAGGCTTGACTGGGTTGGGGGAATGGTTCATGCATGGCTGTTGGCAGGGGGCCTCAGTCCCTTGCCACCTGGGCCTCTTTATAGGGTAGCTTGAATGTCCTTACAGCATGGCAGCTGGCTTCCCCCAGAGTGAGTGATCCACAAGAGAGCAAGGAGGAAACTGCAATGTCTTTTGTGACCTAATCTTGGAGTTACATACTGTGACTTCCTTAGAAATCAGTCACTAAGTGTAGCCCACACACAAGAGGAGGGGAATTAGGCGCCATCCTTTTAACCGAGGCATGTTGAAGAACTTGTGGACATCTTTACATAAAGGACTTTGTTACCTTTGTTATAGCTAGATTCAAATGCAAACTTAGAGGTGATGTATAAGCAAGCTGACTGAACCATCTAACCACTCTCAAGTACTAACTATGCAGTGATTGTTGATAATGGTTACCTATTAGAATAACTGGGGGTAGAGCTTCTCAAAAATATTGATACCTGGGTTCTACCTCCAGAAATTCTGACTCAAATGGTCTGGAATGGGGTCTGGATATTGGTAATTTAAAAAAACTCCTCAGGTAATAAACCACTGCCCAATAAACTGAAAAATTACTGATTAATAAATCTTTAAGAGTCTAGCTTTTGGATGTCATTTTAATCTTTATTTACTTGCATCATTTGATGAGCTCTCCAGGGCTTTTGTTTGTCTTTGCCACCATTTTTACCCATTTGTATTCATTTTATACATGTTCCAGTTTAATTTTCTTATTTATTTTGAACTTATGTTCTCAACTATATTAGAGTTTGACGTAATGATATTTCCTAACAGCTTCATCATGCATTCACACATCTAAAGGAAAAATCTTAACTCCAGCAAAATTGGCTCGAAGCATGTGTGCGCTATGTAAAAATGTCAGGAATGCTATAATTATATTTTATCAGGTGAAGCTTAACATTTTAATAGGCAGTGTCTAAGGCTGATCTGACAGGGTGTTTTTGGATGGTGAAATGGATGCTCAAAATAAGAAAACACCACTCAGAAACCAAATGAGTCACTTCTGCCAGACAAGTAGGATTGGAGTTTATGCCGAAGGGCATAATTTTTCTGAAGTGCTGTCCTCTTTTAATGTATGTTCATTAAATCTGATTTGGAAGGTTGGGAAAATAACCCCTCTGTGACTTGTTAATCATTAAAGAAGGAGAGTGAACACTGGCAAAGTTCCAGGAGAAGCCCTTAGCTGGGTATTTATTTCATCTCACCATGGGTATAATTCACCAGAAATACTGAGAGTTTAAGCAACTTCATCAGCTGCACAGCTCTATCCATTCCTTTGTGTGTTCATCCACCAAATTAGATGAATGGGCTCATTATACCTGCACTATTTATTATCATTATTCTCTCATGGGAGTGAATTTAATTTACTTGGGTTATTCTGCTGATGAGTGTGTTGTCTTTGTTTTATTTATAAACAGGACAGTCATGAGTCCCTTGCCTTGAGTTATATCCCTGATGAGAAGCATAATTTTGCACATTAGCTGGGAAATAGATAAGCTGTGCATTTTACATATGCGTGAAGCACTTCTAGCTCTTTCATGAAATGTTGATTTTTATCTCTAAGAAAGATTGTTCTTTTCCCTGGAGTGCTAAAAAAATCCCCCTTTGGATAGACAGGTGATTGGGCTGCAGCATCGGCCATCCCAGGACTGCCAGGTTTGACTTCAATGACCTGACTGCCAGCTTCTTTCCTTCTTTATAAGGCATTCTGCAGGGGATATAGGTTAAAGGGATGGGGTTGGAAATTAGATCTGGATTTGAGTTCCATTTCTGACAGCTCACTGTATGACCTTAGGCAAACTATTTCTCTGTCTCCCACAGAAAGCTGTCATGAGGATTAAATCAGTGCACAGATAATTCTTGTTTCTGTTTGCCTTGCATATCTCTTCCCTATCCCTTCTACTGGTTACAGCCCTGATTCCTTTGGGAAATTTTATTCTATAATGCCCAGCCTTCCACAGGGATGGGCATTTGGTCAAAAAAGTCCAAACAGAATTTTAGCAATGGAAATTTATTTGTTTTTAGTACCTTAAAGATATTATTCCATTGTCTTCTGGCTTCCATTATTACTACTGAGAAGTCATCCATAATTCTTATTGCTCTTTTGAAGCTAAATGCTTTTTTTTTTCGTCTTTCTGCTTTCAAATGTTCTCATTAACATTGGATTTTAGAAGTTTTATTTTGATATGTCCAGGTTTAAAAATATATATATATATTTTTTATAATAATTATATATATATATAATTATTATCCCTGCTTGGGGTTCATAGAGGTTCCTGAAACTGTGTTTTGATGTCTTAAGTCCTTTTTGGAAAATTCTTTTGAAAATTGCTTCTCCCACCTCCAGCCAGTCTCTCTTACCTCCCCTACTGGGCAACCAATTACATGAATGTTAGAGCTTTTTAAAAATTCTCGTATATCTTTTATACTTTTTTTAAAAATGCATTTCCCATCATTTTATTTGTCTCTGTGTTCCATTCTTAGTATGTTCTACTGATTTATCTTCAGATAGACTAATTCTCTGTTGTGTTGTGTCTAATCTGATGTTAAAATATCTATTGAAATATCAAAAACTATTTCAGTTTTTGTATTTTTTTCAGCTCTAGAACTTCCATTTGAGTTTTGATGTAGATTACAGTTCTCTGGTTAAATCCTCCATTTTGCTATCTATTTTCTGGAATATATTAAAATTATTTTAAAGTCTCTGTCTGATGATCTAACATCCTGTTTTT
The DNA here is from genome assembly GCF_949987535.1 of Balaenoptera acutorostrata. Taxonomy (NCBI): domain Eukaryota; kingdom Metazoa; phylum Chordata; class Mammalia; order Artiodactyla; family Balaenopteridae; genus Balaenoptera; species Balaenoptera acutorostrata. The sequence continues at coordinate 27,612,691 of NC_080078.1, forward strand.
CTCTCTCTTTGTCTCATCTCTTGATGTGCCTGGTAACTTTTTTTTAAATGCCAGATAAATGAATTAAACAGTATAGAAACTCTGAATGATGTTGTTCATCCTCTAGAAAGGGCATACTTTTTATTTTGGAAGGCAGTTAATGTAGAGGCAGATTACCTTTATTAGTATGAGATTGATCTGATATGAAACTGAATTAGTCTTTGTAAGGGATGATATATATTCATTTTGCCCTTAATTTTAGAGTGGAACACTTAAAGGCCCCCAATCAAAACGTTATGATGTTTACCAGAGCCTCTTATTTTTGGCTAGTCCTGAACTCCAATTTTTTGTCTCACCATCATTGTGAAACTACTATAAACTCTGCTTACCTTCCTGGGATTTTAGTTTATGCTTTCTCCTTGGCTTCTCAGCCTCTCAGCCCCTGGTCACAAATTTATAAGTTCCTAAAAGGGAAATGCAGAAGCTAAATGTAAAGCTTACTTGCATCTTCTCCATGACCTTGCCCCTCAAGTTATGCCTACTTTGGTAGCCATGAATTTTACTTTTCCCCAGCCCCCTGAGACTGCTGAAAGAGCTGTTCATCTTTTTAACCCTTTAGTCATCACTTTCTACCTAGCTTTTCACCTTTACTTCCCAAATGGCAAATGTTTCAAGGGGAAACTTGGTACAGAATATTGGGCTTCCCTCACATCCTGGCCACCTTGGTAGCTTTTCAGTGGCTTGAAACATATTTTCTTAAATTTCCAGCTTTTAAAGTTATTCTTTTTGGAACTTTTGGTCTGATACAAACTAGACCACTGCAGTTGGAAGCATCACCCTCTGCTAGAAATTTTAATTTTGGTCTGAGATGCAGAAATGGAAAAACCCAGTGGTTATTTCTAGGGAACCAATTCTGGGACCTCTACTGCTGAGATCTCTTGTGATGCCCTAGTTATGGCATTTCCCCCAGATTGAGTTCTCCTCCCTTTGTTTGAATATATTAGCCACCTACTACTACAGTAAAAACCCTCCTTTTCTTAACCTAGTCTGTGTATCTGTATTTTCAAATAAACAATAAACATGAAACACATTTATCAGTTGGCTACTCAGCATAAGAGGACTAATTTGTATTCATGTAAGAGCAGTTTTGTGATTATTTTGAGGGGGATGGGAGGCCAAGTGGCCTGGTTTTGCTAGGTTTTAAAACAACTCTGTCACTGGACTGCTTGATGGCTTTGGAGAATTCACCCCCTTGGGTTTCAGTTTTCTCATCTGTAAAATTTTATGTTTGAACAAGATTACCTCTGAAATTCCTTCAAGCTGAAAATCCTATCTTCTGATTTGGAGCTAATTGACCCACAATTGAATACACAAACTTGAATACATAAACTTGCCCTTTTAAACCCTTGATCTTACCACTTGATCAGGCTAATGTTTTACATACCATGTTCCTTGTTTTAAAAAAAGCTAGCTCTAAAACTTCCCGCCCATGTAAAGTGAGGCACACCTGAATGGGAATAATAATACTTGTGTGGATAATGTCGTACAAGGTATAGACTTAGTTGGAAAGGTCACTTTGACAGTGAATGCCAGTGGTTCTACCTGACTTATGAGTCACTCTGTAACAACACCTCAAGATGTTCTTTTAACCTGAGCAACTTACAAAGATACCAAAAAATTAATTGGAGAGATCTATCTTTATACTTTGGAATACCTAGATAGAGTTACTTCTGCATATACATCCATAACTTTATATAAGTACATGCAATATATACAGCAAGATATCTGAGTTTTATAGGAGGATGTTCATCATTTACTTCCAGCACAATGAGAACCTACGCATACCACCATTGGCTCTGTGAATGTCAACATCTCAGTTCTTGGTGGATAGTTTAAATTTGAACACTAGACCTCTTCAATTATGAGACACTTGGGGACATATGTATATGTATAACTGATTCGTTTTGTTATAAAGCAGAAACTAACACACCATTGTAAAGCAATGATACTCCAGTATGTTTAAAAAAAAAAGTATTACCAATCCAGTTTTCAGATTCTCCAAAATTTAGACTTTATTGAATCCAATTTATCAGAGAATTGTGTACCTGGCGCACACTCTTTTGCCTTTGGGGAGAATTGTTTGGTTTCTATGATATCCAACTTCATCAGATATGTTCCCTTCCTTCCATTTTCCTGTCCATACTATAGGGGAAAATGGCATTATTTATCATCTGGATCATTACAAAACCTAACCTCAACTTCCTGCCCATTGATCTTCCCATATTGTCTGTGGGTCCCATATAATCTCTTCTCCCTTAGATGCCAAGTGATCTTTTCAAAATGAAAGTCTGATTGTGTCACCCACTTGCTGAGAATCCTTCAGTGGCTCCTCATTGGTCTTAGGACAAATTGGTCCGTTGTCTGACTCTTGTCTATATCCTCAGCCTCTTCTTCCACCACACTCCACCTTTTTAGCCATAGTGGCTCAAACTCACCGTAACAACTTTCTTGCATGGGGCAGTTTCATGTGTTGTACCTTTTGCTTGGAACACCCTCCTCTCTTTGCCCAAGGAAAGCCTATTCAACCTTCCGATCTGAAGTCAGTCAACCCCCAGTCTAGCTTAAATCATCTGTCATCGTCTTTTATGACTGTATGGGTTTCTGCTTCACGGCACTTGCATTTATTCCTGTGTTTTGTGGACTTTTGTTTGAATCTGTCATGAGAAGCTAAGCTCCATGAGAGCAGGAATTTTATCTCTTTCTAGTTATCATTGTTTCTGCTCCTCAGAGTTCAGCACAGTGCCTGGAACATAATAGGTGCTTAATAAATATGTTCTCAGTGAATGAAGGAAACAACTAGCTTAAATTCATGATTTCATCTATTGTGGGGATGGTTTTGAAGATGTTTCCATTAAAATTATCATTCAATGAGCACATAGTGTAGAACATTTTCTCTGGTTTCAGTTCCAGAGATGAGCTGTCTCATTAATGATTGATTTGTGGTTTTTTCACCTATAGATGCTGAAAATTAAAGAACTGTTCGCTTTCCCCCTTTTGTTTGGCTTTTAAGCAGACCAGAGTGAAATTTAGCATTGAATTCCAGCTGGTTATGTTCATTAACCGAGATCTAATTATTCAGCAAACATTTATCGAGCACTTACAGTGTGAAGGTGTCCCGGGCACTAGAGATTGAGGAGTGAACCAAACCAGGCAAGATCTTCTCCTAAAGAGGCTTATAATATTCAGATAGTGGTTAATGAAAGAATTATACGAATAAGTCTCACAGTTGCAGTTTTGAGATGTGCTATAGAAAATGTCTGTGCGATTATGAGAACTTGGAACAGGAGAGTTTGTTCTGGTCAAAGTAATGTTGGAGGAGATGTCAGAAGGACTAGACGTTAATTGGGCAGAGAATGGAGGGAAGAACATTCCAGGGAAGAGCATGAGCAGATGTCCTTCTGCAGAAGGGAACATGGTGAGGAGAAGAAACTCAAAATTAAGCCAGTGTGGCTGGTGTGGAAAGAGTAAGGAGAACTGTATGAAGATGAGGTTGGAGGGGCGTGCAGAGGCCAGGCTGTGCAGGGTCTCTTGTAAAACTTGCTAAAGAATTTGGTCTTTATCTGGAGAACAAAGGAAACTCATGAAAGGTTTTTAAGGGTGGGGGCATTTCTACTTTTAAAGAAGAAAATCATTGTTGTCTCTAATGTGGAGACAGCCTATACATGATTTTATAGTCTCGATATTTTGTACGACCTAACTTTTCCTTCTATAATACTGTCTTAGGCTAAATTCCCTGGAAATAAAGCCAAATCAGAGATTCTTGTGCAAGTGATTTATTGAAAGAGTACTCTCAGGAGAAGAGTAAAAGGGTAGGGGAAAGAGCTTATCAACAATGGGTCCCAAGTGGAATCTAGCTTCAGCCTGATCCCAAGGGGAGCTCTGGAGCATGCGTTGTATCACAGAATTGATCCCACCTTGAGGCAAGGGAACCAGCAGGGATCAACTGTGAGTCATTAGCAGCCAGTGCTCCTAGCAGCTGTGGGTACATTGGCCTGTGAAAAGAGGTCTGAGTGGGGCACCAGAAGTGTCCACCACAAGTGCTTTATTTACTTTTTCTTGATTTGGAAGACATGTAATTTTTTAAATTTTATTTATTTCATTAGTAATAAATGCATGTGATTAAAAAAAACTAAAATGATGTACAAAATGTCTCCAGTTTTCTTCCCCAGAGGCAGCCACTATTAAGAATTTCTTGTATATCCTTTCAAAAGTAGTTTCTATGTATTTTTTTTTTTTATTATTGAGGTATAGTTGATTTACAGTGCTGTGTTAGTTTCTGGTGTCCAGCAAAGTCATTCAGATATAGATATATAGAGATATAGATATATAGATATATAGATATATAGATATAGATATAGATATAGATATATATACGGTTTTTCTTATTCTTTTCCATTATGGTTTACCATGTACTATACAGTAGGTCCTTGTTGGTTATCTATTTTATATATAGTAGTGTGTATCTGTTAATCCCAAATGCCTAATTTATCCCTCCTGCACCCTTTCCCCGACAGTAACCATAAGTTTGTTTTCTGTGTCTCATGTATTTTCTCTCACTTTCTGTAAACCAAATTATAGTATGGTATGCTTGTTCTTCTGCACCTTGTTCTCTTCTCTTAGCAATGAAACTAACAAAGCATTGTCTAACAAAACACAGAGAGCTGCATCATCATTTTTAATGGTTGTAGAGTATTATATTGTATTGTACCATAGTACATTCACCTTGATTTTTTTTTATAATATGTGTTAACATATTTTAAAACATTTTTAAAAATTTATTTATTTATTTATTTATTTATTTATTTTTGGCTGTGTTGGGTCTTCGTTTCTGTGCCCGGGCTTTCTCTAATTGCGGCGAGCGGGGGCCACTCACTGTCGCGGCCTCTCTTGTTGCGGAGCACAAGCTCCAGATGCGCAGGCTCAGTAGTTGTGGCTCACAAGCCTAGTTGCTCCGCGGCATGTGGGATCCTCCCAGACCACGGCTCGAACCCGTGTCCCCTGCATTGGCAGGCAGATTCTCAACCACTGCGCCACCAGGGAAGCCCCCACCTTGATTTTTTCACTTAATATTCCTATATGGCTGTATTGTGCATATGTCTATAGGCCAACTCAAATATTTGGAACAGAGTAGAAGGTAAGTAACTAACACTAACATATGGAATCTCATGTCTTATGAGAGTTAATCTGAAAGGCCAATCACAGGACCTGGAAATATCCACATTCAGAGAGGGAACCATATTTTTTCCTGTATGACCCTGTGGAGTCTAATCAGTGATGGATATTCAGTCAATTCATTATGGCTGGAGGACCTTGGCTGAAACTCTTGTCATTTCATCTGAACATGGCAGAAGTCCCAAGACAGTTTCAGAGCTTATTTCATAGGTTTCCAAGGAATCCATTATGACTACATCCAAAGTTCTCCAAACTGTGGTCCAGACTTTATTGATTTAATGTAAAGCCTAATAAAATTCTATGGCTGAAAAATAAACCAGCCTGATCAAGATTTAGCTCAAAGGCAATAGTGATGGTGCTTTTCCCTTATAGCTTTGTCTTTGGAGATTTAATTAACTTATCTAAATCATGGTTTAATGGAGTCAAAGGTCTGGAACTGTTCCTGCCTAGTTGTGTTTGCAAAGTGAACAGGTGACATTCTGATAAGATGAAGAGCTGCTTTGAAATCTAAAGACAGAATCTTGGCTTCTTCCCTGAGACAGCCTGTGTAGCCATGATTCACACACTGCAGGCACCACCATAGAGCTGGGTTGGGATAGGGGTGCTGGTGTTTCCCCAAGCGGAGCCTCCCTGGGATCTGTTTCTCATCCTTTCCAAAGGACAGATGCTCCATGGCCAAATGCCATGAGTAAAGCACTTGGCCCCAAATTGAATGCAGCTCTGTGATTCCTATTTGATTCTTTTTTTTTTTTAATTTTAATTTTTGGCTGCATCAGGTCTTTGTTGTGGCATGTGGGATCTTTTGGTTGCAGCACGCAGGCTCTTTGTTGCGGTGCGTGGGCTTCTCTCTAGTTGTGGCGCATGGGCTCAATAATTGTGGCGCACGTGCTTAGTTGCTCTGCGGCATGCGGGATCTTAGTTCCCTGACCAGGGATCAAACCCACGTCCCCTGCATTGGAAGGTGCATTCTTTACCACTGGCCCACCAGGGAGGTCCCCCTGTTTGATTCTTTACGAAGTCATGCAGATAGAGCTTAGATGTCTGTTTTTTTCTCAGATAAGCATATTTCAGCAACTCACCTAGAGTTATATTTAAAAGGTAGCAATCAAACACAGTATTTTATACTGTCCAGTGTCCAGCTTAAAATGAAAGTAATAAGTCTTGAATAAGCCCATTGTTGTCTGAAGATCATTAGGTTAAGGTCAGGTCTTTGGTACCTTGTACGAAATTGACAATGACTCAGGTTCATTTCCTTTCACTCTCTCTTTGCAAGAGACAGAACTGATGAGCAATGCCAACTACTTTATCCAACATTGCTCAGTGAAGGTGTTGAATAAGATATTATTAGCAAAACTGAATTTTTATGTTGGCACAGTGACACATTGATGGATTATATATGTATATAGTCATTTCTTCTTTCCAGTTTGAACTCCTGATGGAAGATCTTGCAAGCCAGAGTAAAGATTTGGGATTTTATTCTAATTGTTATTGAAAACCATTGCAATGTTTTAAGGTAATAATAAGGGCATGTAAGTTGTATGACTTATGTTTGAAATAGATTGTCCTGGCTGCTCTGTAAAGAATATGATAGGGTCCTAAGAGTTGGACAAAGACCAGTTAAGTACTTATTGCTAATGATCCAAGCTAGAAATGATGCCAACTTGAGCTTGGTTGTAAGGAAAGGAAATGGAAGTGGGTCGATTCCTAATATGTTTTGAAGGAAGCATCCACAGAGCTTACTGATGAGAGGAGTGAGGAAAAAAGAGGGATCAAGTATGACTTCTAGACTTTTGACCTTGAAGATGTTGTTGATGGTATAATTTACGCAGATGAAGAAGCCTAAGGGAGCCACAGGTTTTCAGGGGAAAGAAAATATTTGATTTTGAATATGTTAGAGTAGAGATGCTTCTTGGACATCTAAATAGAGTTATGTAGGGAGCTATTGATCATGTCTGGAGCTCGAGGGAGAAGTCCTAGTTAGAAGTATAGATATGGAAGTCAACAACACAAATCCATGTGTTGGATAAATTACCAGGGAAAAGAATATAGATATGTATCAACCATTATTATTGTTGTTGTTGTTTTTGGTGCTGCTATTGTTGCTGTTATTACTATTATTATAACAAGGTTTCAGACTTCCTCAAAATTAAAACTTTGACCAAAGCTTGAGACTTGCTAAGTTAATAGAAGGTAATGGTGGAAATGAGTATAGTGAGCAGGCAAATGACCAATATGCCTAGGTGCTTGTTAGAACATTCTTATCCTTTCTCTGTAGACCAGATGGCTAGCTGGATAAGTAGCATGATGGATGGTCTGGGGCTCTGAACATCAACTCCAAGTGCAAGTTTTCTGGAGAGAGGCCCAGGTCAGTTCATTATAGAGTAGTGAATAAATCTGCTTTACATTCATGTTTAGTATGAATAATTGAATAATCCATACTAAGTTCCCTCCTATACGAATATTTTTTCAAGAATAAGATAAGTTGTCATGAGTACATTTGAGTGTGCAAAGGCTTAGCCTATTTGTTTTTAAAAAAGAAGTTGGAAACAATTGTTTTTAAGGCCCAACCCACTCTTTCCAGAAAATTCTCCAGAATAAAACTAAGAAAATACTCAAATACTTCAAAGCAAAATAGTTAAACAAGGCACAGCAAGCTCATATATGACCTCTTTATTCTTAGGTCATTGCCTAGTGAGTCTCTAGGAACTTAATTTACCTGCTGCTGTGGTTATGCAGTGCCTCTTAGACATGTAGAGGCAAACTTTGATAAGAGAAAACGTTTTGAATATTCATAGAAGATGGAATTAGGAGTGACCTTGGTGTTACCATATGGAAGTCAAATATACCCAAGAATAGCACCAACAGCAAGATCTACAAGATTTTGTTTGTTCACTGTTCACCCAAGCCTTATTTGAATGCAACTTAGAGGTGAGTGTACATGATTGAAAAAATAATTTCTTTGGCTGTCCATTTCTTAAATTAATAGACCATCCTTTGCTCTGTCAATTAGAAGCAGGGGCATGTAGTGCTGCCTGATGAATAGCAGCAAGAAGATGATCCACAGTGATATTTTATCTTCTCCGGTGCCAAATTCAGAGCACGCCAGCCTTGAGGACGGTTTGGCAGTCTCTATAATACTGGTGATAAAGTAATTTTTCCACATGCCTAAATCAGTCTAATCAAACCTATCAGAATTCTGAACATCGAGATGTTAATGCTACCCGGAATTCCCTCCTGCCTTGGACAATGTCAGATAGAAGCCCTAGTAGTAACTTAATTCTGTTATTTTACCCATGAGTGCTGTTTATCTTCAGCTCTCTCATTTTCTCTCCTATTTATATCCCAGTGAATCTGGTACATGATAAATCCATGAATCCATATTAGTTTGCACATTCATGTGGTGGGGGTAGGATAGGAGTAAAGACTACAAATAAATAAACACAAGGCAAACCAACTCTAACAATGGGGCACAAATATCTACCAGTTTTGTTTTGGGGGTATTTTTTTTGTTTGTTTATTTTTTGGATATTGGGGTTCCAAATGGAATTCTGTATCCAGTTCTCAGCATGGCACTTCTTTTCAAGTTTTAACGCTGCTCTCATAACTCAAGACGTTATAAATCTACAGTAACAAAATTGGTGTGATACTGGCATAGCTATAGACAAAGAGACCAATGGAACAAAAAGAAGAGCCCACAGGATAGAAGTGGTTTTGCCTGTCAGTGGAGAAAACGTGGATGTTTTAATTAATGTTGCTGAGACATTTGTTATCTATATGGAAAGACATGTAACTGGGCCCCTACCTCACACTCTACACAAATGAATTCTGAGTATATTAAATACCTAAACGTACAAGGGAAAACTAGAAAGCTTTTTAGAAGAGAATATATATGTGGATGTTTTCATGAACTTAAGATATCGAAGGATTTCTTAAACAAGACCTAAAAGCACAATCCATAAAGAACATGATTGACAAATTTAACCAAGTGAAAACCAAGCATATGCATTTATCCAAAGACATAGCATAAAAACTGAAAATGGAAACTTTGGTGCTGAATTCCTTCAGTTCTATTTGGGAATGTTGGTATATCAAGACCATCCCAAGCTATAAGAATGTAGACAGGTGTCAGGGCTGCTTGGTTGTGACAACTTTTGCTGACCTCATCTCCATTATTGGTGACCCTGTCCTTCCTATCAAAATCATGGAGAGAATAAATTTAGCATAATTGCTATTCTCTGCTTTTTCTGCAGAGTGTGAAAGTACTTTTGCAGTCCTCTAGTTAGAAATATGCTCTGCGGCTTCTCTCACTGTTGCCAAAATATACAATTTCTTCAAAGAGCTGTAGTTTATAACTCAGAAACATTTGTGTGTGTGTGTGTGGACGTGCATGCTTGAGAAGTTCAAGAAGCAATAAAAGTGAGTCTCTCCTTCAAGTTTAAATATAATGCAGTCTCATTATAGAGAAAATTTGCAGTACAGAAAAATAAAAAAGAAAACTTAAATCACTCATAATTCTCCTACCATCCTAGTCATTTATTAACATTTTGATGTTTGGTTTTTTTCTATGTGTATCCCATTGTAGGTACATTATTGAATTCTGATCAATTCACTTAAGATAATAACACAAGCTTCCTCTGTGTTGTTATAAACTTGGTAGAAACATTTTTTTAAACTTCTTTTTTCCCAAGTTTTATTGAGATATAATTGACACACAGCACTGTGTAAGTTTAACGTATACAGCATAATAATTTGGTTTGCATCCATCTAGAAACATTATTTTTTTTAAAATATTTATTTATTTATTTATTTATTAGGCTGTGCTGGGTCTTAGTTGTGGCATGTGGGATCTTTAGTTATGGTATTCTAGATCCTGCATGCTGCAACTAGAAACATTATTTTTAATGGCAGCCCGTGGGAAACAGCACACCATTCTCATTAGGATCCTGGGCAGGCCATACTATCTAGGTTTGAATCCTGAATCCATCACTTATTAGTTGTGTGGTCATGGGCAAGAGACTGACCATCTCTTGCCTCAGTCTCCCCATCTGTAAAATGGACTAATAGCAGTATCTACCTCATAGGAAGGGCTGTTGGAATTTGATACTTATAAACTGTGCTTCGCAGGGAGTAATTGGTAGTTGTTGTTATTATTATTCTGTGTGTCTAGGGGTTGATGGGTTTCACCACCCTCCAGGCCCACTCAAGTATTAGTGCTAGAGCTTTCCTTGGTATCTTCTCATTGCTCTCTATACATAGAGGACCCTTCGGTTGAGGGGCTCGTGAGTGTCCTGAAAGGCATCAGTCCACTTGGGGTAATTTAGAGATATTCAAATGCTCAGGGCATAGGTGGTTATTCTTTTGACAGAATATCATTGGAGACCTGCAGGTAGCTACTGTGGGAAGGCCCTCATTGATAGCAGCAAGGACTGATCACTGGGTTCTAAGCACCAGCCCCATTACAAGCTTCCTCTAATGGGGCTGTTGAGCCTGTTTAGTGATGCTGACTTCTCTTCATGTGGTCCCCTGAGATCCGTCCCTCTTTTCCTTAGTCTTAGGCAGCATCCACCCTCCAAGATCATGTCCCATCTCTTCACCCAACCAGAACAGAGATGGGAAGTATGATTGCCTACCCTTTTCTTTCCAGCCAATTATTGTTGCATAAACTTCATCAGCCAGCTTTCTCCAAAGGCCATTCTTTGTGATTATTTATCAAGGCTTATTTTGGAAGTTAAAAAGACTGGATACGGCCTGTTTCTTTCTTTCCATTCTTACCATAACAATCCCAATTTCCTTTGAATGCCTCTGATTAACTAGGAGAAGGGTCATGTATAATGGAGTACAGAAAAGAAAGCACAAAGATTAATATTTTAAAATATTATCTCATCATAAATGAATGTTATCATAATTTACTTAATCACTCTCCTATTGCTGGACATTCAGATTATTTCCAGTTTTTAGCTATTAAAATGACACTGTGATTAACAATGCTAAAAATTCTTTCACGTTTTGGATGGCTTAGGGTGAATTACCGGAAGTGGAAATTCTGGGTCAAATAATACAAAAAACAATAAATGCTTTAAGAATTTTCGTTCTTGTGTTAAGGGTAGTTTGCATTGCTTTATCAGGTGGTAGAAAGTTAAGCATAAGGACAGTATCAGATTTTTAAAATTATTGCCATTTAACTGTCTGGATGCCTGTAGTGTCCAATTGTGTTGACTGAAAAGAGCCCCAGCAGCTTATTGATGTCTGAATTTCTTTGGCCAATGACTTTCTTTGCTTGTTAAACTATTAGTACTTTTGGGAATAGTAAAAGTTTATGCACTAAAAGACAGACTTCATTTTATTAGATCTTTAACTAAGCATTGATTAATGGTGGTGGCATGGCCAGTGGAACAAGGGGGCAGGCAGGGTGTCACATGTGGCATTGAATGGGTTCCTGGAAGTACCAATAGCCCATTTTCAGTCTTCTAGTCTTTAAAAGGGAAATTAAGAGAGTAAACTGTATGGGCCATCAAGATGACTATTATGTCTCAATTCCATGATCATATTTTCAAACAGAGGAGAGTAGATCAAAATAAACACCAAGAACACAGATGTCCCTGATGTACTTTTGTGATGGTTGGAGAGTGTTGTCCATTCTCACAGTTGGTCTAAGCTTTGTCCAATGGAGAATTCTGCCAGGAGTGCTATCAACCTGAGCCTACCATGGACACCGAATCTTGAATGAGATGGAGTTCTATCCCTCTATAACACAAAACTTTATAAAGGCAAAAAAGTGTTCATTGAGAGTAAATAAATGGTGTTATGGAATATTATGTATAATTTTATTATATACTCTAAACAAACATATTTATATATTACAAACTAAAAATGATGTACATAGGGCTTGCAATTAATATCCATTTGGTCCTCACTAGGAAATCCTGAAAGCTTTAGTCAGTGACTATTCTCATTTGGTCTGGATTTTTCTTTTCTTCTATAAAACCTCTAAGATCCGTGAATTATTTTCTGCATATCGCATCTTCTTCTTGCTTTATGTAGACCTCTGCTGGAATGCTTGCTTCCCTGAGTTAGAGAACTTATTACCAAAAATTACAGGAAATCCTGTCTCTGAAAGTGTAAAGGCTCAACATTTAGTTTAAATATGGAGCCATCATCAACTGTGTTGCTATGGAGATCCTTCCTCTTATGTGCTCTGCAACATGTCTGCTGCCAATTATCCAGAAATAACTTCTCTATTTCTATGGAATATTCTGTGTCTCAGCTACTGTTGCCTCTGTATTCTGTTTGAGCTTTGGTGGAAGGAGGAGGGATTTTCATTTCTATTCCTTGCAGGCAAGAAAGATAATTTTCAATGTGTCCAAGCTGAAAAGGATCCCCCACTGTGTCACTTCCTGTGTAACACTATTAAACCTCCCCCTTAGCTGCAGTGGATGAAGGTACGTTTTATCTATTTTATACTCACAATAGATTAGACTACCATCTTGGTGGCAGTGGTGGGAAAGATGATTATGGGTCAATTTTACATTATAGACTCTCAGGTTATTGTTTTTTTCCCTAGTAGCTTGATGAGTCATATTATTTTCCGTATGAGCTGCCACTCAGAGTCACTCCAGTGAGCAATTAGGAGTTGAGGATGGGGATTTGTCTACTTCCATATTTTGATTTGGATCATCCATGCTTGGGAACTAAAGAGTCTTCCTTGAACTGATTCAACATTATGTGGGCACATTTGAAAGCATTCTGTCTCTAACCATTGAGCTGGATCCCTTTGGTGGCTTTATAATGCAGCAAGAATTTCAACTGTGCAAATCCCTATCTTGATTCTCTTGGTAGATCAACTGCCTCTGTTGCTATAGGAGCCTGCTTTATCTGTTGCTTCATGCTGAAAGCTGATGAGGCTTTTGTGGTTGATCATTCCTTCTCACAGGCTCAACCAAGTGGTGTTCCAAGAATATCCCAGCTTCACAGAAGCCCTCCATTGTATTTTACAGATTCACTTTTAGAGAGTGGTTTAATGAACACTGAAGTGTTCTGAAGTGCTAAGTTTGCTTCATTTGCGGCAGGGATAAGAAACTGGGAAAGTTCTTTGAACACTTTGCCCAACTTGGAGGCCTTTGCATGAAGGGAAATGAAAGATTTGACTGCATGCATCTTCTTCCCATTTTTACTGCCCACTCAGAGTCTGTGAGGAGAATGTAATCCAAAATGCTTGGAGAATACCGTGGATCAGATCCAAAAGTATCACTGGCTGGGTCTGAGATAAAGATGGTGGACAATGGAGGAGGACCCATAAGAGATTGCCCAGTTTCATACTATTCATAGGTCAATTTCTGACTTTCAGACAAGCAGATTCCAAATCTTTCAAACTACTGAAGCATCCCTAGATCAGAATCCCCGGAGAAGCTGCATATAATGGGCTGTTAAATATGATCATTGAGCTTTGATTCTCTATCTTTGGTAGATTCAATGACTGCCCACATTCCTTGGTCATTTGATGCAATAGAAATCACCATGACTCTTTTTTTTTTTTAATTTTTATTTATTATTTATTTATTATGTTTATTTATGACTGTGTTGAGTCTTCGTTTCTGTGCGAGGGCTTTCTCCAGTTGCGGCGAGTGGGAGCCACTCTTCATTGCGGTGCGCGGGCCTCTCACTATCGCGGCCTCTCTTGTTGCGGAGCAGAGGCTCCAGACGCTCAGGCTCAGTAGTTGTGGCTCACGGGCCCAGTTGCTCCGCGGCATGTGGGATCTTCCCAGACCAGGGCTCGAACCCGTGTCCCCTGCATTGGCAGGCAGATTCTCAACCACTGCGCCACCAGGGAAGCCCCCCACCATGACTCTTGACAGCATCACCTAAACACTTTTCTTCTTCCTCTCCAAAGCTTTTAAAGCTACTATAGAAGAATAGAGGTTGTAGGGTGGGATCACTACACAGTGCTGAGATGATAGTCTGTTAAAGATTAGCCCAGAAGTGGCATTATCAGGTCAAAAGGGAGGTGCACTTCAAATTTAGATATTGCCAAGTGACAACTTAAGGAATTTGTCCTCCAAGAATTGTCACATTGTTACACAAAGCTGTGTGTATAAAGGTGTTCATTATAGCCTTGTTTGTAGTAATAAGAAATGGAAACAACCTAAGTGTCAAACAGAAGAGGAGTGGCTGAATAAATGACAGTGCATCCATATAGTGGAATACTGTCTGCCTTATACACACTAGGGTAGAAGTTTAAAGTGTGACTCTACAATGGAATATAACAATGAATATAAGGGTATAGTAAAAAATCTGGAAGGCCATGTGCAAACTTATTAACAGAGGTTAACTATGGACAGTCAGTTTGGAGGGAAGAGATTTTTACTCTCTATATACTTTATTTTATAGATATATGAATTATATATATTATATCTAAATATGTATTTATATTACTTATAAAATCTTTTTAAAATGTTTAAAAAATCAACTCCATATTTGTTTATTTTATTTGTTTGATTATACAATTCAAATCATGGGTAAAGATCATGTCTATGACAGACTTCCATGGATGTCTTCAGGTCATGCATAGTTACTAGTCCCTAAGTGATAACTCCATCTCTTCCTCTCCCATTCAAGAGAGCACTCAAAATGACTTGAGTCAGGGTACTATGATTATAAGGATAACCTTAAATATGTTGTAATTTACTTTTAAAAGTAAAGGTATTGATAAACTTTGTATCTATATCTAAACTTTATAGATATATAGATATAGATATATGTCTATCTATCTACCTATCATCTATCCATCTAGCTCAAAAGCAAATTATATGAGGCACATGTGATTGAGGACCACTAATATTGATGGGCAGTCATTGCCTTCAGGAGAGATGTTGTGCAAAGGTGTGTGTGTGATACCGAGAAAATCAAGGTGCCATCTTTATTTATTTATTTATTTATTCATTTATTTATTTATTTATGGCTGCGTTGGGTCTTCGTTGCTGCACGGGCTTTCTCTAGTTTCAGGGAGCAGGGGCTACTCTTCATTGCGATGTGCGGGCTTCTCATTGCGGTGGCTTCTCTTGTTGCAGAGCATGGGCTTTAGGCGTGCGGGCTTCAGTCGTGGCACATGGACTCAGTAGTTGTGGTGCGCGGGCTCTAGAGCACAGGTTCAGTAGTTGCGGCACAGGGGCTTAGTTGCTCCACGGCATGTGGGATCTTCCCGGACCAGGGCTCGAACCCATGTCCTGTGCATTGGCAGGCGTATTCTTAACAACTGCACCACCAGAGAGGTCCCCAAGGTGCCACCTTTACCATAAAGCTTCTTGAAGTAGAGAAGGGAAGTACATATCACAAGACACCTCACGATCAGCTCCTGCCTTGATTTGAGTGCACGGATATTCTGAGGGCAACTTCCCACTGGGAGATTGAGGGAAGTCCTCATGAAGGAGGTGTCTCAACAAAGTGGTATGATTAAAAAATTCGGAGGTATGTATAAACAGGTGGAAGCTGGGGAGGGGTGTGGTAGGCAAAGGTTATCTTTAGAGAACAGTGCAACCTTCGTGAAGACAAGAGATTTGTTTCATTGACTATGATTTGCCTAATGTCTACAGCCAGACATTGAGAAGGTGCTCAATAATATTTGTTGTGTAGTTAACAAGTCAAATTTAGCAACAGCAATAGAAGTTAATCTAGTCTGGAAGCCAGCCTATGGATCCCAGTGCCCTGTTGGTAAAACAATAGCTGTTCTGCATTTTCCTAATGTGCTGGGCCCCTGGGAGTGTTGCTGGAATAAGTCCTTCAACAGTAGCCTTGGAGGATTGATGATTTCTTGGGTCTAGAGCTCTTTATTGACTGCTGAGCAGAATACAAAAAAAGAAGACAAAATCTCTGCCAGAAAACAGTTTACTGATTCCTCTATGTGACTGGCTTTTGATAAGTTGCACATTTGCATAGCTCCAGACACTATCTCTGTATTTATGTGACCCTCACACTAATTCCTGAGTGATGATGGATAGCTTGAATTATTATTCCCCTTTTACCACGGCTGGAATCAGAAGTGAAGGGACGACTTGGTCTCACAGCCCAGGATTACAGAGCCAGGGAGAAAAATCAATGTCTCCCAACCTTGCTGCAGTTCTCTTTCTACTCACACAGGCTGGGACCCTGTGAGATGTCCGTGAGCAGCTTGGTAAGTTTGGGAGGTACTGCTTGCTGTTGTAATTAAGGTGTGGATAATAGATTTCCACTCCTCTGGGAAAGAGGAAAAAACAAAGCAAAACAAACAAACTTAACAAAAACCCTCTGAGACTCTCCTGCTTTGTGTATTGACTTGAGGGTTTCAAAGTATACTGAGGCTTGCCTGAGTTAAGGTCTCTGCTTTGTTTGACTTTCTGGAAATGCCAGGAATGAAATTTGTCTTTTTTCTACCCTCGATTAGAATTGTTGAATCTCTTCTGTTTAGTTCTTCTGAATACAATCCTCTTTAATTTACAGTGATCAAAATCCATCTTTCCAGGTCTACTTCCCCAACATTTCCTTCTCCAAACAGTCCTGGACATTTGGGTGGATAAATCATGGATTATATATGCTGAGATGTCAGGGCGGGGCTCACCCTTGGAATAATCATGAAGCATTTGACCATATTTGGTTTCTTCCTTTCCTTTTATATCTTCCCCTTCTATGCTCATTTCCCTCATATTTTCCTTCTTTGCCATGTCTAAATATACCCTCTAATTCCATGAAGCATTTAAAAACAAAATTGGATATTCATTCACTCAATAGTAAAGACTACAGGCCTTCTATGTGCCAGGCACTTTGCTATTGGTATCAGTTTTCTATAGCTGTTTAGTAAGTTACCACAAACTTAGTGGCTTAAACAAACACATTTATCTCACACCTTCTGTGGGTCAGCGATCCAGGCTTAGCTCTGTCCTCTGCTCAGGGTCTCCTTTGGCTGAAATCTAGGTGTCCCCTGGGGCTGCAATCCTATCTGATGCTTGGTGTGCTCTTCCAAGCTCACTGGTTGGTGGCAGAACTCATTTCTTTGTGGTTGTATGACTGAGGTCCACTTTGTTTGTTAGCTGTTGGCTGGGGACCACTTTCAGCTCTCAGAGGCCACACTCAAGTCCTTGACACATGGTCTCCTTCTCTTACAACATGGAAGCTGACTTCTTAGACACTGGACGAGCATCTACTGCTGCTTCTCATCTCTCTGACATCATTTAAGGACACTTAAATTAAATTAAATTAAATTAAATTAGATTAAATGTCAGTCTCCCCAGGATAATCTCCCTTTTGATTAACTCACAGCCTCCAGATTAAGGACTTTGTTTCTACAAAATGTCATCATCTTTCCCATATATATATAACCTTCTCCTGGGAGTGTTGGCCCATCATACCCTTAAGTCCTGCCTACACTCATGGGAAGGGATTATACAGGGCATGTATCCCAGGGGACAAGAATCTTGGGGGCCATCTTAGAATCCCTCCTAGTAAGCTATGCAGTAGATACAACTGTGACTAAAACATGCCTGATCCCTGCCCTGATGACACATATATTTAGTGGGAGAGCCAGACAGCAATAAAAATATATTTAAAATTTGTGATACATTCTGTGAAAGAAACAGATTGATATGAAACATGCTAGGCACAGGTGACATTTAGATGGGACAACATTTATACAGAGTAGTATGAAGGATGAAAAAGAGCAGTGGCCTAAGATCTGGAGAAAGAACGTTCCATGCAGACCCACTAACCAGTTCAAAAACATGGAAGTCAGAAAAACCTGTGCTTCTGTTTTTGCAGAACAGAGAGGAGGCTGGTGTGATGGGAGCAGAAGGAAGGAGGAAACGAGGCCTGAGAGGTGGGCAGGGGCCAGATTAAGCAGGGACTCAGAAGCCATGGTAAAAAGTCTTGGGGATGGGAAGCTAAAAGTAATTGTATTCAGGGGAGAAATATGATCTGATTTGTTGTAAGATCTGTGATATTTTAACATAGAATAAGAAATGTATATTTAGTCTTCATCCCATTTTTTGGCACAGAGCTCCCAAAACCCTTGGAATTTCCTAAGGGGTGAGAGAGGTAAAGCTATCTTTTGTTATGTTAATGAGATGACGGTTGGACTGAACCCAAGGATGATGACTAGTTGTCAGTGGAGCCAACCAAGTGATGAGAGGGTTGGAACTTTCAGTTCCTCCCAGACCTCCGGGGAGTGGAGAGAGGCTGGAGGTTGAGTTCAGTTACCAGTGGCCACAGATTTAATCAACTGTGCCTATGAAATGAAGCCTCCATAAAACCCCAAAACGACAGGGTTTGGAGAGCTTATAGGTTGGTGAATTTTGGGGAGAATGGCACACTTGGAGAGGACATGGAAGCTCCGAACTCCTTCCCACATACCCTGCCCTGTGCATCTCTTCCATCGGGCTGTTCCTGAGTTATATCCTTTTATAATAAATAAGTGATCCAGTAAGTAAAATGTTTCTCTGAGTTCTATGAGCTGCTCTAGAAAATTAATCAAACTGCCAGTCTAGAGGTAGTTGGTCAGAATCCCAGGTAACAACCTGGACTTTTGAATGGCCTCTGGAGGTGGAGAGTAAGTCTTGTAAGACTAAGCCTTTACTTAACCTGTGGAATCTGACATTATATTCGGGTAGATAGTGTCAGAATTGAGTTGAATTGTAAGACACCCAGCTGGTGTTGGAGAACTGCTTGGTGGCATGGTGGTGAAAACCCCCCACAAGTTGGAACTGGGTACACAATTATAAGATCACTCTATGGGGAACTTGGATCTTAGAAGTTCAGGAGAGGCAGCTGGGAGACCAGAGGGGAAAATACTAAGAGAATCCAGTAAAGAGATGATGGAGAGCTGCACCAGAGTGGTGACTGTGGAGATGGACAAAAGGAGATGTAGTCGAGACATATTTTGGAGACATTAAGAAAGACAGGAGTTGCTGATGGATGGGATGTGGCATCTAGCAGGGGCATTTCAGTTTTCAAAGGTTAATCACTTTGCTTAAGGTCACACAGTGAATAAGCATCTACAGGCAGGCTGTGGATGCAAGTAGTCTAGCTCCAAATCTGCTGTTCTCTCTCCATCCCTTTAATTCTTTAGTGAAAGAACAATGCGAACCAGGCAGTTGATATCATTAATTGAGATTGCGGAAAATATGCTGCAGACCTGCTTTTTTTTTTTTCTTCTTAAAAATGCAGGTAAACATAGTGGGGGGTTGCTCAGTGAAGTTGATTTCAGACACACAACAGAGAGCAGTAGCCTGCAGTGAATGGCAACTTGAAGCAAGACCTTAGTTCCCTGACGAGGTATCAAAAGTGGTGAGAGCACCAAGTCCTAACCACTAGACCAGGAGGGCCTGTGGCTAGAGTCTGGGCCCCAGTCCTTGTCTGTCTTGAAAAAATAGAATTCTGACAAGGAGATAGAAGGTAGAGAGGAAAGTAAGGCGTACATACAGACAGACAGTAGTGCCTCTGGGAAGTTTAAATCATTTATAAGCTGGCAGTCTTCTGGGTCTTTGTTTTCCTCTGGCCAGTTGTCTTGCTTTGACCCCATGGCCGATTTGCCTCAGAACCCTTCCCTATGTGTGTATGCATCCTTCAGCCAAGATGGATTTCAGTGCAAGGGCCTTTGGGGGAGTTAGCACACTTTATTATGGTCTGGCATCCCCTCCCTTTTTGACCCCCAAGGAGCCTTTCTGCGCACATGCAGTCAAGGTCACTCTAGCCCCAAGGATGGGAAATATGTGACTTCTTGATCTTTTACTCAAACAGGGTTTAGCCCCTGCCCCTGCCATTACTGTTATCCTAAAGTGTCCACAGGAGACAAAGTCCAGCTATTTACCTTTTTCCTGTTGTTATTTCCATCGCAAAGTATAATAAATAGGAGGCTGGCTGTAAATGTCTAACCTGGAGCCTATCTATCCCCTGCCTCAAGAAATATGAACAGGAGGCCATTTGTAAATGCCTAGCCTGGAACGCATCTATCTCCTGCCTCAAAGTCAGCATATCCATATCTTTATTGCAAACAAGCATAGGATGATCCTGGAAGTCACAGTCAGCCAGAGAGGAATTGTCGGATGGTTTTTTGACTGCAAGGAGATTATCTTTTCCTGGAAGATTTCCAAAGGAGCCCATTACGGGGTTCTGCATACTAGGTGGTTAGTGTCATGCTGTAAAAACACCTTGGTATAATGAATAAAGGAGGAAGACAAAGAGGGGTTGATTGCCCTGGACTTGGGTGATTTGTAATTTCGACTTTTAAATTTGTGAGTCAGGTTTAAGGACGACGATGACCTACAGAGTCACTCGAATTACCATAAAAACAAGCTCTCTCTCACCACTTGCCCTCCTGACTGCCCTATCCAGAGGAAGACAAAAACATTTGCATAAGCACCAGACTAAATGATTTGGTGTCTGTTAATCTACCTGCTAGAGATAATCGTTTTGTTTTTAACATGGCTGTAAATTGTATTAACACAGACAGAGCTGGTGAGAAGTTAAGGGTCTTATAATGCCAGAGCTAAATCAACCAACTTAAATGACTACTTGTACCACAGTTTATATCTCAGGAACTCCTCTTGGTTTCCAGTGGAAAACAGTGAGATGCACCTCAAAAGATGAGGTACACAGAGAGAAGAACTGCTCTTTCCTGAGCAGTAGCTGGGAAGGAGCCATGCAGTAGGAGCACCACTGAGAATGTGTTTCAGAGTCCTCCAGCTTCCTAGAGGGGCCAAGAGACAGCTAGGTCAAGGAAAGTCAACTATAGCATCAATGTTTTAGAGCTTATGTTATGAATCTGTCAAATTTATGTTTGTTAAGTGGAGTACAGAGTGCAGGATGGTGAGCTATGGTTCAACAACAGACCACAAGAGAAATTGGAATAAAGAACTTTATTACTCACAGGTCCTAGAGGAAGTAACTGGTATGCCTCAAGGGGTCACACGGGGAGGTCAAGGCAGAGTACAGATATATAGAGAGAGATAGGACTTGGGGCATATGCCTTTATTAGGGTCGGTAGGTGGAGTGCTTTTGGGCTAAGGACAGATTGGTCAATTTAAACCAAAAGAGCAGGATTTTGGTAAGCACCATGGGGGTGTTATCTAAGGCGTGAACATAAGGGACATTGGGGAAGTCATATCAGCAACTTACATTTGCTTGTGACTCTGCAGGTTGCTATCTAGGGCATGCTGAAGGTCCCTGCAGACCATTTAGCCAAACAGAATGGACACCAAGGCAGCAATACCATGAAGTAGTTTAGCTAGACTCTCAACAGCTTACTATTACCTCTATTACTACCTTTTATGATTCATCATCATCATAATAATATATAATAGCTAACAGTTACTGAAAACTATCATGGGCTAAGCATTATGTTAATTGTTTTACACTAATTGATTCATTTAATTCTTACAATAATCTTGCCTTGCACATAATAGTATTATCTCATTTAAAGGAAATAGAGGCTTAGAGAGATTAAGGAATTTTCCTAAGGATTCATAGACAGTGAATGGCAGAGCTACTATTAAAATCCAAAGGTATTTCACTCTGGTTTTAGTGCTTTTTTTTTTTTTTTTTTTTTTTTTTTTTTTAGTGCTTTTAAATATGAAATATAAATATAAAATAAGTGCCTTAGATCCTGGACCTTAGAAACTGTCAAGTTTATCTAGTCCATCTCTTCTCTCCCTTCTTCCCATTCTTTTATGGGTAAGAAACTGTATCTTAGAGAAGTGGAGTGACTTGCCCGAGGTCATTTACTTGTGTAAATGTTTAATGAGCTAGAAGTCCAGGAGAGATTTAGTTGCTTAGGAAGAGTTTTTGAACATCACTGGCATTCTAGAGGTGTTCTCAATAGGAAAATGAGAGCCTCTGGCAGAAAAAGAGTTTTGGGACACCTGAGAAAGATGTAGAAGGACTGTTGCTATGTTTGTTTATGAGATGACTTTAGTCTTGACGTGCATAAGTCCTGCTTCAGTTAAAGAAAATGTCCTACTGAAATCTGAGGGAAAAAGAACATTAAAGGAAGCAGTGAGTTAAAATCAATAGGAAATGATTTTTTTAAAATTGCCTAGTTACACCTAGAGGTTTCTCATTCTGTAGTAAAATACAATTATGATAGAGTCCCCTCCCAGGAAATATCACCCTAGATATTAATTTATAAATGACCCAGATTTTCAAGTTGACCATGTCATTTTTTCCCATCAAACTAATAAATTATTATTTCCTTAATCTTCTTCACATTGTCTGCTTCTAGACCAGCATTAGCAAAGGGAGAGGGCAAAGTAACCTTTCTTTCCTTTCTTTTTATTTTAACTCACAGGAATTACTGCATCTTTGATGATTAATGGACAGCAGTGTTTGGTGGTCAACTAGGTCCACTCACTAGTTTCAACTTACAGAGACATAATGTTCTTACAGTTGTTCCTTCAAATCACAAATGGATCATTTCAAATGATAGATATTTAGGGCCAATCATAAATTGTTAGAATCAAGAAAGATAAATGTCAACAGTTGACTGTACTAGCAAAAGTAATTGGCACTTGTGCTTAATTAAGTACAGTTTTTAAAATTAAAACCATGATTGAAGAGAGAAATGTTCTTTTTACTTTAGGTAATTATGGGCAGAGGAAGTATTTCTTTCTAGAGTATGTAGTTGTAACCCATACCCCACCCTTGTTTATTTTGTCCAGAAGTCCTAGTTGCTGATCAAGTTCTATGAAAGAAGCAGTTTAGAGGTGTCTGGTCTTGCAAATCGATACATACTGTTTCTCAAACTTCCATGATGATGGGGTACTTGTTAAGTCTAGAGATTACCTGATTTCTTCCCCAGGAAATTCTGATTCAGTAAGACTGGGTTGGAACATAGGAATCTGTTTTAACAAACACTCCAAACCGTTCTTATCATTGAGAAAGGTTGAGAAATACTGTGACATGAGAGGAAACACCACTCTTTGCCTAAGGTGTAATGATTTCAATAGGAGAAGGGTCCCAGCATAAATCTAAAAGATCCTTAAGCAAGTGCCTCATTCAAGATGCTGTATGCCCTTTTTTCCCTTTGGATACCTGGTTGGTTTTGATAATGGTTACATTGGTTTATCTCTGTTGTAGGTAACACAGTTAATACTTCCCTCCTCCCCCATGTTTATTAGAGATACAAAAGATATATTTAAAAGAAATCAAATTGAGCTTCTAGAAATGAATACTATAATGTCTGAGATAAATAATAATACACTGGGTGATATTAACAGCAGATTAGATGTTGTAGAAGAAAAGATCAGTGAACTTGAAGATGTACTGATAGAAGCTACCTGAAATAAAATGCACATAGGAAAAACACTGGGAAAAAATAAACAGCATAAATGAGTTGCGGGAAAACTTTAAAGGGCTCAGTATGTTTGTAACTGCAGTGTAGAAGAATGGGTGGGCAAAAAAAATTTGAGGAAATAATGGCTGAAAAAATTTAAAATTTGATGTAAAGTGTAAAACTTGTAGATCCAAGGAGCTCAACAAATTGCAAGCACAAGAAAGATGAGGAAAAATTATCCAAGGTATGTCATATCAAATTGCTTAAAACCAGTGATGAAAAGAAAACCTTAAAGCAGTCAGAAAAAAACACACATCATAAACAGAGGAACAATGATAAGCATGACAGCCAATTTCTTAGACACAATGCAAGGAGACAGTGGAACAACTTCAAAGGATCGAAAGAAAAAAACCTGTCAACCCTGAATTCTATACCTAGTGAAAATATCTTTCAAAACGGGAAGGTGAAATAAAGACTTTCATGAAATGTGTAATGTCTGATTCTTTTTTAATGATGAGAACATTTTAGATTTTTATGGAATCATTTTTTTTAATGGAAAACCTAGTCTATCCTTTAGGTAATTTTTTCCTTTTTGGATGATGCTTTTTGCATCTCATTTTTTATAAGAGGTAGAAAATACATTTTGGTAAAGTTAAAAGAAAGAGAAATGTTTGGCATCAGTACCAGGGTCAGCCAAACACAGAATATATTTTTCATGTCTTCCTCAGATCTCTGGTGAGAACATGGATTTCAGGATAAGTGAGCTAAAGCCACTCTGCTATTCCCTATAGTCACCCTGAAATGAGGAAGATAATTGCAACCTCAGTACCCATATTGAGCTTCAAGTCACCATTTGTTGCATGTTCTTAGGGAAGTAAAGGATTCTAAGTTATACAAGACAGATGCTGAATCATTCTTAATGAGATCCATAAACTGTACTGGGCATTAATGACATCATATTGTAACCCACTAGAAAAAGTTCCAAGCTAAAGTGGACCACGTTCAGAGAATTTTGTGTTTCACTGTTTGAGTGTAAAATGTTAACATCCTGGAGAGTGGTGATTACCTCTAAGACAATGAATACGTTGATCCATATTATTTCAGCAAGCAATTATTGAGCATCCGTAATGCGGCAGCTACTGTGTTAGGCGTTCAATTTATGAAAATATCAGTATGGACTCTCCTTGAGGAGGTTACAGCTAATGTAAGAGGTAGACCTGGAAAACAATTACAACACAGTGAGATTAAGTATTAATGTAGTTCATCAAAGAGTTATTATATTAGTTGAGAATAACAACATACCAGGAACTCTGACAGGCAGTGGAGAACAAGACAGGACTCTATAAAGCTTATTACATAGCTTATGGGGTTCTATGGTAATAGCAAGACAGGGGTTTATCTTCTTTGTCTTGGGCATTTTGAACTATCACAATTTATTTGATGGGTCTGATTCCTAATATTTCTTGGACAAAAAAACAATTCTTAGTGCTTCTGGATTTATTCACTTATCTTGAGAAGGACATCCGTTGATGGCCTCAAAGGGAGTCATTATGCATATATAAGGTATGCATGACTACTTTGGTACTTAATTCATTATTGTAATGACAACTAAATTATTTAAGTGGTAGAAACACACATACTTTTTCCTAGAAGAAATCTTAGAAGTTATTTAACCCATTTCGATCCCCAGCCCCCATTAAAGATGAGGAGAGTGAGAACTAAAAAACTCTTCAATGTCATTTAGTTAATGGCAGAGTTGGGATTAGATCCCTTGTCTCTTCTACAACACCTTCCAGCCTCCAGTAGCATGGGTATAAAGTAGAGGGATGAAAAATAAGTGTGAAAGGCTAATAAGAAGCAAGCATATTTGCTGCACAGAAGCCCAGAAGGACTCAAAAAAGGTGTGAGAAAAGACTGAAAGCATGAAGACTGGTTAGAAGTTTTTAAAAGGAGAAGTGAAACCATGGGATCTCTTCCCTCACTACTAACCTAGAAATCATTTTACTACACCTGTTCCTCCTTGGCAGAAGTTTGCAAGTTTTTCTCTAGGGGGATACAGCCAGAGGGTTTCTAGATTAGGATATCAGATTCAAACGAGGTTAGTGTAAGATGCTGTACTAAAAATAAAGCATTGAGAAAATATCTACATACTAGATATTTACAATATCTACATACTAGATACATACTAAATGGTGGGACTCTTAAGTTCTCTTTTTCCCCTCAGCTCCCAGAATGTTGTCAGCCAAACCTAGACCACCCAGGTAGGACAATGAAGTCATCTCTGGGGAAATTGACTACCTGATAAGATAGCATCTATAGACATGCTGGTATTTAGTGGTACCCAAGAGAAATAGTTAGGTCCTTAATCCTAGAGTGAAGTCCAAAAATTGACAAGTTCTATCTATAAACATAGAACTACCTACCATCATCAATCTGCATTTTAGTGTTTCATTATTGAATAAAATCCAATTTTATATTAGATTCACAATGAATGAATAAAATCTTCAGAGGTTTAGACATTTAAGGAAAGCCTCTAATATAAAAGTCAGTGACCTAAATAAGCAAAGAAAAGGAATGCAGAGGAAATAGATAGTGTCCAGACCACAAAGGCAACAATTAATACCTTCAGAGATGGGAGGGAGATGCAAGAGGGAGGAGATATGGGGATATATGTTTATGTATAGCTGATTCACTTTGTTGTACAGAAGAAACTAATACACCATTGTAAAGCAATTATACTCCAATAAAGATGTTAAAAAAATGTCATGTACTCATACAATGGAATACTACTCAGCAATAAAAAAGTATAAATTATTAAAAAGAAATACCTTCAGAGAGATAATAGACTATAATCATTGCATTATGAAAAAAGAACAGGATGATTTAGAAAAGGTACAGCAAAAAACAAGAAAGAAATCTTGGAAATTAAAAGATAGAAGGATATTTACCAAATTTTAATATAAGAACTTGAAGATAAAATCGAGGTAATGACTCAAAATTTTAAGAATAATAAAAGGATAGAAAAGAAGAAGATAGAAATATTGCAGGCCAAGAAAAGAGAACGGAGGAAATGGACAGAAGGAAATTTCTAAACTATCAGACCTCCATAATGTGAATTTTCAAAAGAAAAGGGTCATTGGGTGTCCACACAATGTGAAGAAAAATTCTACACACTAAGCTACCTCACTGTGAGTTTTAGAGCAGCAGTGATAAAGAGATGGATGTTAAACTTTCCCAAGATTTAAAAAGTGCCCTAAAGAATGTGGAATTGGAACGGCACCGGGCTTTTCAAGAGTAATGCTACAGTGTAAACACTAGAATTTAGAAGACACTGGAAGGGTGCCTTCAGTGTTTTGAGGGAAAAATTATTTCCAATCTAAAATCTTACACTCAGACAAATGATCCATCAAGTTTGATGATGGAAGAAAGAAATCTTCAGACAGACAAGGTCTCATCAAATTGATCTTTGAAGCCTCCTTTCCTTTCTTGAAAAGTACTGAGAATGTGTTCTCATAAAACAAGCAGTTAACTCAAGTAAAAAGATGATATGGAATTCAACTTCTGGGCATTTATCCAAAGGAAATTAAATCAGTGTCTTGAAGAGAGATCTGTGCTCTCATGTTCATTGCACCATTATTCACAATAGCCAAAACATGGAAACAATCAAAATGTCCATTGATGGATGGATGGATAAAGAAAATGTGGCATATAAATGCAATGGAATATTATTCAACTTTAAAAAAGAAGGAAATCCTGGCCATTTGCAACAGCATGGATGAAGCTTGAAGACATTATGCTAAATGAAATAAGCCAAACACAGAAAGACAAAAACTGTATGATCTGACTTATATGTGGAATCTAAAATAGTCAAACTCATAGAAGCAGAGAGTAGAGTGGTAGATGCCAGGGGCTAGGAGAGGGATATGAAGGGGTTCAAAATTTCAATTATGCAAGATAAATAAGTATGTACGGTACACTTAAAATTTGCTAAGAAGGTAGATCCATGTTAAGGGTTCTTCTCACAAATAGTAACAATAATAATAATATAATAAAGGGATGAGAGGACATTTTGGGAAGAGATAGATATGTTTATGGCCTTGATGAGGAGATGGCTTCACAAATGTATACCTATCCTCAAACTCATCAAGTTGTATACATTAAATATGTAGAGCTTTTAATGTCAATTATCCCTCAGTTAAAAAAAGAAAAATATATGAAATTCAGGAAACAGAGGCTCCAACTTAGGAGAGAGACAAAAGGAATTCCAGGTTAATGAAAAGGATTTCCAGGATGATGAAGACCTGTGAGCAGATCATAATCTCCAGATTATAAATGGAGAAGGAAGGACTCCTAGAGGTTGTCGTCAATAAAAATAATAAAATGAAAACTCTCTCTAAATATTTCTTATTTACACCTTTGCCCACCCTCTCCACTCCCCCACTGGTGATGACTAATTTCATGTAGTTCAGGAATTCTGAATCTGGCTGACATATTTTCCCCTATATTATAGATTAGAGAACCTGGGTGTTTAGGACTAAAAATGTTATTATTTCAAGCATCTGGATCCATGGACTCCAGGTGAACTGCCTACTCCTGAGATCAATAATTAAAATATGATGTTAAAATAACTCTTTGCTGCTTAACGCACAGGAATTAGAAACATCTCTTATTCATTTAAAGGTATTGTAGAAGATCAAGAAGTCATACTCCTGAGAATAAAATAAGTAGATTTTGGATTATCCTGGATTTAAACTCTGTTAAAGCTATATCTGAAGATATAGCTTTAACAGAGTTAAAAAAAATCTAATAAATACCACTACTATTGAGGAATGAAAGAGAAGAAAACTCAAATATATTGGTCACCTACTATGTGCCAAGTCTTATACTTGGCATGTGAAGTCTATACAACCTTATGAGGATGTGTTTGTAGAAGTGATGAAAAGATTAAGGAGAACCCCTCCCCAAACCCTTGTTTTATTTGGTTGGTTTTCCCAGCTCTAGGGATAGTGATTCACTCTTTGTTAGGTATTCTGAACCATGGTAGAAAAGAGGCAGTGGTGGGAGAAAAGGAGTGTGGTTGAGGGGCAGACGCAAATCAGAGAGATGGCCAGCCAGAGAGATCATAGTTTTCCCTGGGAAGTTGTGGGACTCGGATCTTTTTCTTCACCCACGGTGTTTCGATGTTCACCAGGAGTTGTTCCTCTTCTTCTCCTCCTTCTCTCCCTCCCTCTCCCTCTTTCCTTCTCCTTCTCCTCCTCTCCCTTCTCCTCCTCTTCCTTCTTCTTCTTCTCCTTCCCTTTCTTCTTCTTCTTCTGCTTCTTCTCCTTCTTCTCCTTCTCCTCCTCCTTTCTCCTTCTTCTTCTTCCTCCTCCTCTTCCAGCTAAAAACACAGACCCAGAAAATACAATCCCTTTCCCAAGTTCATACATGTAGTAAATTTGGGGGCATAGATTGGATCCTGTCTGACTAAAGGGCCTGTACTTTGCTTATAGTATGTAATTATGTAGTACTTACAACTTCTAAAAGTACCAGCCTCTCCATAGTTTCTTTTTTGGCTCTGCTTTCTTATGAAGCAGAATTGCCACGTCAACCTTGAACTGTCAACCTCTAGACATTTAATATGAGAGAGAAATAAATATGACTTAGTTTAAACGTCTGATATTTTGAGTTTCTGTTGCAGGTAAACCTAATTTAAGTCAAAACTAATTTAAGCCCTTTTATTTACAGGATATTCTATTATTTTATAAATACATATCCATTGAGAACATACTAGATATGTGGCACTATGCTAGTTTCTGGGGATAGAATGATGAGGAATAATAAGCACAAATTCTGTGGAACACCAATTGGGAAATATCAAAGAAAGAGCAATTTGTTATTCAAGGTAGTTAGGTCCTTAGTTCATTAACTAACATGTAAATGTGGATTTAAAAAATCATATTAGCAAAATGAAAGCTGGGGCACTGTGGGAGTAAGACATAAGGCAACGAAAGGAGATTTCAGTGTTGGGGAACCCTGGATACTTGGGGATCAATAAAGGCTGAAGCTATAGGCAAGGTGGAATAGGGTAGTTGATAAGGACAAATTGCTTCCCTTCTAATTTTGCCGCAGTCTTTGGATCCACTTATATAGGCTTCCAATGCCAAGTATGAATTGACCTCTCCCATTCCACCTGGGCAATGTCACCTTTTCTCTTTGAGCTTGTCTGACACATTTTTGGAAGGAAGAGAGACTCATTACCTAGTGCTCCTTGAACAGACAGCCTATTATATAGTTCTGGGAGGGCCCGTGGAGCTCATCTTTGCCTGCTAGATAGATGAGATACTACAGGTTTAAAATAACTTCATACCACCAGGGTCACTTCAGAAGATGTTCCAAGCCAACAGCTGCCATTCATCCTATGGGTGAAAAAAATCCACAAAGCTATTAGTAGCACAGGAATAAAGGCAGATGGAGAGAGAGAAAGCACTCAGTACCCAGCATCTTCATCCTAAAATATCTACTGTCAGGATATTGTTCAGATGGCTGTAACTTTAGGAAGTCAGGGAAATGGAGTCAAGAGGAAGGTGGGAAGAAGCAACAGGTGAAAACCCAGGTTTCCTCATGTTCTTTGGGAAGCTGATGCTCATTAGATCATTCATTCCACAGATACTTATTGAGTACTATCATGTGCCACACAGTGTGGCTGCAGATACAATGATGGAAAAAAGAGACGTGGTCCCTGCCCCTCTGGATCTCATCAACAAGAAGAATATGAACTAGTCCAGAGAGAGCCTCGGAGGTTGCAGGAAGAGGGAAAGAAAAGGGGCATTTTTTGATCACTTATAGTCCTCTTAGTTAATCCCCATTAAAAACTATGAAAGATATGATTATTATCATTGTCTCCATTGTAGAGAAGGAGACCAGGACTCAGAAAGTTTAGGTAATTATCCAAAATTGTTTGCTAAGTAATAAGAAACAGAAACAGAATTCTAACCTGGGTCAATCTGACTCCATTACTTAAATAATTGGTGGTTAGATGAATGTCATGTATCATTTCTTGGTTTATCTCCAGGAAGGGTCTATCCTGGGCTGGCTTACCTCTGAAGCCAGCATAAACATAAACCACGTAAACATCTGTGTAGAATAAAACTCATTTTAATATTCAACTACAGTGAATATTATTAAGAAGGTAAATCTGCCACTACATATTAAAAAAAAACCTTATAAAACCTTAAAAATCAAAGTTATATAGAAATGGCATTAGAAATGCTTGGTTTTTGTTCTTAGGAATTTAATTTGGATGCATTTTATGGCCATGGCTTTGGAGTTGGCAAATGGCTAGCTAAGACTCTTTACTATTCAGTCCATGGTTTGGATCTTTGGAATTTTTTTTTCCTGACTACAAAGTAATGGAACAAATTTTAATAATTCAAGCATATCTATACTAATGGCTAAAACCCACACATTAAGTTCTAGCCACTGTTCTAATGTTTCACACTTACCACCTCATTTAAACCTCTCAACATCCCTCTGAAATAGGTCTTATTAGCATCATTCCCATCTTACAGATGAAGACATTTTGGCTCAGGGAGGCTAAGTAACTTCCTCCAGACCACACAGCTGGTAAATGACAGAGCCAGGATTTGAAAGGATTTTGGACACTAGAGCTTAGTGTATATTCTTCCATCTTCCTCCAATGGAAAAAGAAAATCCTCTGTCTTTTCTTTGTTACGCTCATTAGGAATAAAATAGTATTTGCAGAAGGCTGTTCTGGGAAGTAGATTAAAAAGATAGAATTTTCAATTTCTCTCTGGTCCTATTATTTACATCTTCAGATTTGAGCATCCCAGTGGGAATTTAGATCACAGTCTAGTCAGACTTAGGAAACCTCCGGTCCGGGGATTAGAGGGCTCCCTGTGGGGTGCCAGTTGATTAGATATTTGCCTTCAGGGTCAACAGAGCTGTGGCTTCCAAAGAAGGACAAGACGAAGACCTACCAGAGAATGGACTTGAGGACACGGGGAGGGGGAAGGGTAAGCTGGGACAAAGTGAGAGAGTGGCATAGACATATATATCTATACACTACCAAATGTAAAATAGATAGCTAGTGGGAAGCAGCCGCATAGCACAGGGAGATCAGCTGGGTGCTTTGTGACCACCTAGAGGGGTGGGGTAGGGAGGGTGGGAGGGAGGGAGACGCAAGAGGGAAGAGATATGGGGATATATGTATATGTATAACTGATTCACTTTGTTATAAAGCAGAAACTAACATACCATTGTAAAGCAATTATACTCCAATAAAGATGTTAAAAAAAAAAAAGAAGGACACCTTGGCTCTATCCTGTGCCATTGGCTGCCATCCAATTCACCAGGTGGGAATCCTGCTGACTGCTCCCCCCACAGGCTAGTAGAATCCATTGCTTTTCTGCTCTTCTTCCTAAAATCCCAAAATAATTTTCCCCATATGCCCTGAACAGGTCAAAGAATCTAAGGCCTTTCACTTTAACTTAATCCTCCCCCAACATATACTTCCCTCATTGATTGCAAGCCATGCTGCAGATCAAGGGAACCCCTGGGGAGGTCTGTTTGACAGAC
This sequence comes from Balaenoptera acutorostrata, assembly GCF_949987535.1. Taxonomy (NCBI): domain Eukaryota; kingdom Metazoa; phylum Chordata; class Mammalia; order Artiodactyla; family Balaenopteridae; genus Balaenoptera; species Balaenoptera acutorostrata. Next base: position 27,644,765 of record NC_080078.1, read on the forward strand.
ATGGACTGGGGTTTCTCAAGCCTTACACACAGGCTGCCTATCAAGTGGTTCAGATTTGCTCCAGCTAGGGCCTGGCTGTTCTCAAATGTTTTCTGGAAGAAGATTAAGAAAACGAATCTGGACTAAGTGAAGAATGAGGGGAACCACTGCTGGGAAGGAGAAGATTTTGTGCTGAACAGAGGTGTCGTTGAGAGAAGGAAAACTCTGACCCTTTTCAGGCATTGAAGAAGAAACAGGAGCTTTCTGTAGACAAAAGACATCTTTATAGTTTGCTGGGAATCTATCTGAAAAAAAGGTGCAGAAGGTACAAGAGAACAAAAAGAGAAAGAAAGAAAAAGATGAAAGATTAAAGTGGAGGAGAGAGGGAAGGAGAAGAGAGAGAGGGAGAGAAACTATAAATATGAATGAATATGAGACAACCAGGTCTCACAAAACACACCAGAAGCAATTATTTTATCTCCCCCTGTTCTGCCTCTCTTGTTTCCTCCTGGGCTGCTCAGGGCCATTCACACAAGTGTTCCATCCAAAGTTATCCTACTTGGATATCTCCTGGTGTTCTCAATTGCTTCTACCTCTCACCCCAGCCAATACTTGCTGGTCCTGAAGATGTTAGAATAAAGAAAAGTGCCTCATTGGGTTAGGATATGTTGGTTCAAATTCCAAAGCTGCCATACCTAGACTGTATGACCTTGGGCAAGTCACTTCCCCTTGCCGGGACTCAGTTTCCCCATCAGTAAAATGAAGGGATGGGATTCATCCCTACTTGCTGTAAGACTCTCTGGTGCCATTTGAATGGCCCTATAATTCCCACAGGTCTCTTCTCTCTGGGGGTTCAGGTGAACATGCCAGTTTCCCTAGCTTCCTCAAGCATCAGAATCACCTGAAGTGCTGGTTAAGAAGAAAAATTCCCAGTGCCCTAGCGCAATCCACTGCTTCAGAATCTCCAGGGCAGGGTCCTGGGAAGAGAGGAAAGACAGCAAGAGTCTCAAGTGATCTTTTATCTTGGGGGAAGTTTGGAAAACAAGATGCTAAGTTAATTGGATTTCATGGCTGATATGGTTTGATGTGCTATTTGTCCTAGTTAAAATATTTACATTTTAAAGGGGTCTCAATTGCCTAAACCCAAAGTTTATCAGTGTTAGTGAGAACAACATAGTGTGAAGAGGAAGTGTTTCTTAAGAGCGTCCCTGCTGCCTGGAAGCAGCTAAATGTCACATACTCTCTCATCTGTGTGCACTTGGTCAGGAGAGTGATTTAACTTCCCCATGACTCAGTTTCTTTGTCTGTAATATGGGATAAAAATAATACCCACTTCACTGGTTGTTGTGAAGGTTATATAAGTTTAGCGCAGCACCTAGCATGTGTAGTAACCACTCAACACATTTTCTCCAGTAGACCCTAGGAGAAATATATTATTATCTCCATTTTACAGATCTGGAAAGTAGATTCATGTGGGTCACGTCCATTGCCAAAATAGATTTTATAGGTAATTTGTAAGTGATGCAGGTGGAATTCAAACCCAGGTCTACACTGACCCTAAAACTTCCATTCCTTTGTAGGTACCATCTGATCACCTACTACAGCTGAGTGGCGAGCCAGTCCTGGTTTAGTCAGATAACTGGCCAGTTCAGAAATCTGTTTGGTAAAGTGGTTGTTGAACTGAATGGGATGATCCATTCCTGTTGGTGGAACAGCCTCTGGGCAGCACATCCTTTAGGCTCTCGGATGATGAAGGTTCTTCTTTTGTTGGCATGGTTTTGCTTAAGAGAGTTGTGCAGACTTTTCTTTTCTCTTGGAGGATTTATAATTCACCATATTCCCTTCCTTGCTGGTCCAACTCAGGCTGCGTCAGGTTCGATATGCATTTCTAGCTTGATCTCTTATACATGAGAGGCAGTTTTCACAAACAAATTGAGAAGCAGAGTTTTCCATCCCAGAGGCAAATATTTAATTTACTTCCTGGGCCTGAAACAGGGGTGATGGTTTGGCTTCTCTGTGTCCATATCTGTGTCCAGATGCAGAATTTGCATATTGTGTGGACATTTTACGTGTCCCAGTATTTCGCATTGATACCAGTGGGTTTGCATACCTGCCAGTTTCAGCTGTGACAACTCACATTCATAGAGTATTATAACCTGAGTGTTTGTGTCCTTCCCAAATTCACATGTTAAAGTCTTAACCCCCAATGTGATGGCATTTGGAGATGGGGCCTTGAAGGAAGTAAATAAACCTAATTGAGTTCATAAGGGTGGAGCCCTGACCCTTGACAAGGATTAGTGTCCTTAGAAGAAGGGAAAGAGAATACCCATTGCCCCAGAAATGTGTACTTCCAAGTTTTATGTAAGCTGGTCATTCCATATCATGTGAAGAAGAGAGTGGAAACTGGCTTATGTTACATGCTCTAGAACTCAGGGCTCTAAAACTCCTTTAACTGTTTAGCTGGGGAATTAAAAAAAGGTTTTAGTAAGAGGTACATTTGGTAGAAGCATGGAGTAGAGCATAGGTCTCAAACTGGGAACTATGGTTGAATTTGCCCACAGATGTGTGCTTTGTTTGGCTTACATATTGGATTTTTTTTTTTTGATTGATTCAAAACAAAAAAAAAACAAACTCTAAATGCTGTTTGACCATGGGCAATTCACTTCTCTGAGTCTCCATTTTCTTATGTGTCAAAATAGTGGCAAGTTTGTAATGAGCATTACATGGGATCGCATATACAAAGCACACAGCACAGGGACTCCCCTGGTGGCTCAGTGGTTAAGAATCCACCTGCCAATGCAGGGGACATGGGTTCGAGCCCTGGTCCGGGAAGATCCCACATACCACGGAGCAACTAAGCCCGTGAGCTACAACTACTGAGCCTGTGCTCTAGAGCCTGCAAGCCACAACTACTGAGCCTGTGAGCTGCAACTACTGAAGCCTGTGTGCCTAGAGCCTGTGCTCCGCAACAAGAGAAGTCACCCCGATGAGAAGCATGGGCACCCCAACGAAGAGTAGCCTCCTCTCGCAGCAACTAGAGAAAAGCCTGTGTGCAGCAACAAAGACCCAACACAGACAAATAAATAAATAAATAAATAAATAAATAAATAAAAAGAATCATCCAAGGAAAATACATGCATACTGACAAAATGTAAAAACGACTTAAAAAAAAAAAAGCACACAGCACAAAGCAGGGCACATACTAAGTGTTTAGGAAATGGTAGCTTCTATTGATGAACATAGCAAGTGCACTAATGAATGGGAGTTTTCCACCAAGGACAGCATCAGAGCCTTTCACTTGGCTGATTTACAGTGAATCATTTTCCAGTGTGATCAGTTGAGAAGTGTTGATGGCTTATCTGATCCACCTAAGGTCAAGTACCAGCTCAGTACACCCACCCACCAGCTGCCATAAAGGCTTGATGTTCTCCAGATGTCATTTGGAGAAGCTGCTCCTTCTCTGAGTGACAGCCCAGAACTATGATGACTCACATTGGGAATTGCTGGCCTGCCCACCACTCACTGCCTTGGTCCATACTTGGCCTCCAGGGCTGGCTTACCTTTGGATTTCGGACAGCATTTCCAAGAATGGCAGGTGCCTCATGGCTGAAATTCTTTGAGAGTGGAAGGACAGCGATAAGTGGGTCATCAGAAGAAATGCACAGCTTGGCAAAGTCCTCCCAGTGGGAACATGCCTCTGTATGGTAATTACCTCTTCATTCCTTGGACTCCTGTACTCCAGTGAAAAGTCCTTGAAGTTAGAAGCCGTGGGCAACTCATCTTTGTATCCCTCATTCTAGCACAGGACCTGGCTCAGGGGTGGGGCCCAGTAAGGGTTAGCTGAATGTGTCTGTGAATAACTGTTATTTTTTTCTTTTTAAAAATCTTTTTATAGAAAATTTTGCACATACACAAAAATAGAGCCACTATATAATGAACCTCCAGGTACTAATCACCCAGCTTCAACCATTATTAACATTTGCCACTCTTGGTTCAGCTACTCTTCCCAATTTTCTTTTTTCTGTAATAGTTTGAAGCAAATAATGTATTATAGCATTTCAGCTGTAAAAAATTTAGTATGCATTAGTAACATAAAGAATCTTTTAAAAGCAGAACTATAATATTATTATCATACCTTATAAGTTTAACAGTCATTTCTTACATATTCTCTACTACTTGGTTTATATTCAAAATTCTACATTTGTTTTTTGGGGGGGGGGGTCATGCTTTGAATGTTTGTTCAGCTTCGTTTTAGAATATTTTGCTTATTTACTCTCAGAATTGGTTTATGACTTAGGTATACATTTGCTTTGTTCTGTACAGTCTGATTTGGGATATTTAAGGACCTCAAAGTTGAAGAGTTCAGCACAGTGTATATGTGATACATGTTAGTGAATGAAAGTTTGTGTGCTTCTGTAAATAAAAACAAAGGCTACTTAGAAATTTCTGATATAAACACACATGCGTGTGCGCACACACACACATACACACACACACAACACAACCTAAACTTGAAATAGAAACAAACCCACTCTCACAAGAAAATTTTGGCTTTATTCAGTCTAAAATAGAAAAGACTAGAATAGACTTTTCAAATAAACTGATTCTTTAGATAAAAATGTTTTAACTGTTTTTTATACACCTGAAGTGATTTTCATATTGAGATAAATCAGAGCACTTTAAATAATGAATTGAATATTATCGGCTATAATGTCTTATGCAAAATTTTAGACTTTGGATGATATTTATGGAGGTGCTCATAACTATGAAAAATAGTTTATGAAACTATTAATGAAAATAATTTCTTATATATTACCTACTACTTGGTTTATATTCATAATTCTACATTTGTCTTAAAATGTCTTTTTATAGTTATGTTTTTTGAGTTTGGTATCCAAACAACCCTTACATTTTAACTATAACAGTTTATATAAGAATGCAACTGTGATAATTAATCTCCCCCCCTTGTTTTTTGTTCATGCCATTTATTTGTGAATAAAAAAGTGAGTCACTGCCTTACAGAATTTTCTTATATCCCAGATTTGGCTGATTGTAATCTTGTGGCTCTTTAACAACTTCCTCCTTTTCCTTTATTTCCTATAAACTGGTAGTTAGGGTTAGAAGCTTTATTATTTTCATGCTTGTTTTTTCTGGAAAAAAAATACCTCTTGGATACCTCTGTTTGCTTCCTATTGCATCACATCTGGAGGCATTGGTTGTCCCACTTTTAGTGATTGAAAAATGGCAATTTAAAAATTATGTAATTTCTTCTGTATTTATTAATAGGAATTCTCTTATAAGAAACAATCTGGTGACTCTGAAATACAGTTGACCCTTGAACAACGTGGGTTTGAACTGCAAGGGTCCGTTTATACCTCGATATTTTCCAATAGTAAATACTGCAGTGCTACATGGTCAAGTCCATGGTTGGTTGAATCCACAGATGCAGAAGAACTGCAGATATGCAGGGCCAACTGTAAATTATATGCAGATTAACCACCCCGTGTTGTTCAAGGGTCAACATGAGTATAGTCTATTTATAAGAAGCAGGATGAATGCTTGGTTTCTGTATTTTTAATTATTAATTTAGAATAATGGACTGGTGCCCTAGCAACTGCCAAAGTTGACTGGTTACTTTTTAGATTAATATAATTATAAACTCATGAATTTTTACATATTTAGTGTGCTTTAATCCTTTGTGGTGACTTTTTTTTGTTTGTTTTAATTTTTTTAAATTAATTAATTTATGGCTGTGTTGGGTCTTCGTTTCTGTGCAAGGGCTCTCTCCAGTTGCGGCAAGCAGGGACCACTCTTCATCGCGGTGTGCGGGCCTCTCACCATCACGGCCTCTCTTGTTGCGGAGCACAGGCTCAGTAATTGTGGCTCACGGGCGCAGTTGCTCCACGGCATGTGGGATCCTCCCAGACCAGGGCTCGAACCCGTGTCCCCTGCACTGGCAGGCAGACTCTCAACCACTGCGCCACCAGGGAAGCCCCGGTGACTTATTTTTTAATGCTCAAATTGTTCCGCTTTGGACAGTGGAAGCCCCATCAGAGTAACTACTATGTCATTTTTGACACCAACACTTATTGATAGTTTCCCTGCTTTCAGACACAAAATGTTGTCCCAGGCTCCCCTTGCTTATTACCTATCTTATACCTGGAGTTAACCATTTCCCCAAGTAGCCCTAATTCCTTTTCTAAGGAAATAGTATTTAGAAACCACAATCTGGGCCTAAGGGTGATAATTACTAATGGACTGTCAATGTCTCTTGGCCTTTTTAGTGTTCAGAGCTAGGAATTATATATGTATTTTTAGAAGGAAAAAAAAATCTGGAGTTCATACTGATATTCTCAATTCAAATAAAAATTAGTGGCTTTTTAAACTTAATCATTTAGATTTTATAGTTGTATTTATTTTCCCTGATGCTGAAAATCTAGGTACAAAGTGGTATTAACATTATATATATTTATTATATCACATACATATATATTTTTTAACGAAACTTTTATTTTATTATTTTTTGGCCACGTAGCACAGCAGGAGGGATCTTATAGTTCCCCGACCAGGGATTGAACCCACGCCCCCTGCAGTGGAAGCGCGGAGTCTTGACCACTGGACCGCCAGGCAAGTCCTGTATCATATATTTATGTGTGCATATAATAATTTCAAGATAAGAATAACAATAGTTTTATTAGTGATAAGACTGCTGGAGACAGTTTAACTCTTTTGCTGTTTGGATATCTGCCACTTGGTATGTAAAGTCAACATCGTCTGTGCTGTCACTTAAAATAATTCTGTGGGTGATTATGGCAACAACGCGATATACAGTTAGGTTATTTGCTTCAATTTGTGTCCTGCAGGCAATTCTCCAACACCAATTTATGCTCCTGTAATTCAATTCAATTCTGACATTTACTACCCAGAGTTAACATCCAGTCTTACAAGATAAAGGGTAAGGTCCCCAACAAGACCCCCCCTTTACTTCAGACACCAGCCTCAAGTGAGGTCCCCAGGCTACCTTCACTTCTACATGGCCAACTACAGTTTGGGGGCTTCCCACAACTTGCTGCCTTTAATAATTTTCTAGAACCACTCACAGAACTCAGGAAAGTGCTATACTTATAATTACTATTTTAATATAACCGATACAAATGAACAGCCAGATGAGGAGATACATAGGGTGGCAAGGTCTCAAAAGGTTCTTAGTCCAGGAGCTTCTGTCTTATGCAGTCAGAGGGTGCCCCTTCTCCAGTACTTTGATATGGTCACCAACCAGGAAACTCCCTCAATCCTTGGTGTTCAGTTTTTTACCAAGGTTTAATTACGTAGGAATGATAGATTAAATCATTGACAATGTGATTGAACTCAAATTCCAGACCTCTTCCCGTCCCCAGGTTGGGCAGCTGAAAGTTCCAACCCTGTAATCATGTGGTTGGTTTTTCTGGTGACCAGCCCTAATCCTGAAGCTCTCTAGGGGCTCTGACATAAATCATCTCATTAGCATACAATGACATGTCCATCACTCAAGAAATTTCAAGGGTTTTTGAAGCTCTGTGCCAGGAACCAGGGACAAAGACCAGACATTTAAAAAAATTATACTCTGCAGATTATTCTCAATTTAATATTATTTTTAACAGTGGATATTGCTATTATGACATTTTCCAAATAAAGGTGCCTAGCATAGCATTTTGTACATCAAAGGTGCTCCACTAATTTTTTGTGCTCAGATGATTCTCAGTCTCCTTGGGTTTATGAATAAAATGATGCCTATGGTCTGTGTATGTGGGTTTCATACACGTGGGTCTTTTCTCCCATCTTGTTTTTTTCCAAGATTAGGACAGCTCCATTTCCGCTCATATATAAAATATCAGTGTTGCTGTGGCTGGGTTTGATAAATGAATATTGAACTAAATTGAAAAGTTTTAAAAAACACTGAGAATATAAAGGTAGAAGGTGTTAGGAAAATCCTCGAATTCTTCCGTTTTTAGTAATTTTAATGTGTAGTTTCCCAGAAAAAACAAAGTCTACCTTTACATTCTTGCCTCCAGATCTGCTGTTTTGTTTCTATCAGTGATTCTCAAGGCTTGTGGCATCTTTCAGTCATCTGGGGGGGCTTTCAAAAAAATTACCTGGGCCTGGACAAGACACCTTTCTCCATCTTCCTCGAGTCAGATTTAACTGATTCCAATTCAGTTGATCTAGACTGGGTTTGGGGCATTGGTATTTTAAAAAATATACCCAGGCATTAGTATGAACTCATATTTAACTTAATATAGATGCAGATGGTTACATATAGAAATACTTATAGATAAATGCATGTATATATACAGTTAGTATACATACATGAAAATTCTTTCTCTGTTAGTTGAGAGGACCTAGAAGCAACACTTCGGTAGCAACAAGCAGTCCTAGAGCCCATATCTTAGTTTCTCATGCATTCCCCAATAAATTCTAAGCTCCAATAAAATGTACCAGTGCTCCTTGGAGAAATGGCTGATTTCAAGACTGGGCAAAAAATATACAAGATAAGCCTGGAGCGGCTTGTGGTGCTAGAGAGTAAGAAAGTGCTAAAAAACAAAACAAAAACGAAAACCAAAAGAAAGAAAAAAAAAAGACCCCCCCCCAAAAAACCCCCCAAAATAACAACAACAAACATAAAACAAATCCACAATGACAGGGATATGTTAAAGACATGAGGAGTCAATTGAAAGAACTCCCAATGGCCAAAGCTGGAACAACTGGAGCAAAAAATAATAAAGTAGTATTGGATGATAACTCAGAGCAGAAAATAAATAGCCACCAGTCCATGCGGATGTAAGTAAATAGTTAAATAAATGAGGAAAATAGGCAAATTTCCCAAGTAGAACAATTCCAAAGAATTTATGTAGGTATTCCCTTTTCAAGGAGGGGGGAGCCTCAGACCCCACTCTGTAAGTGTGGGCTCCATATAATGACTTCCTTCTAAAGAGTCCAGTACGGAAAGGGGGAATAAGAGTGGCTGAATAGTGGAGAAACCTGGAAAACACTACTCAGCCAGGTGATCAAAGTCAACATCAACAGTGATGTCATCTTGAGAGCATGTACCCTTGGTATTATGGCACTTTACCTCTGTGTTCATCTTCCTATAAACCCATAATCCCAGTCTAATCATGAGATAAATATCAGACAAATCTCAGTGGAGGGATATCCTACAAAATACTTGACCAGCACTCTTCAGACTCTCAAGGTCATCAAAAACAAGGTGAATCTGAGGAACTGTCACAGCCCAGATTGCTTAGGGAGAACATGATGACTATATGTCATGTGGTGCCCTGGATGGGATCCTGGAACAGAGACAGGACATTAGGTAAAAACTAAAGAAATAAGAATAAACTATGGGCTCTAGTTAATGATAATGTATCAATATTGGTTCGCTAACTGTGAAAAATGCATCATATTAATGTAAGATGTTAATAATAGGAGGACCTGGAAGGGGGTATAAGGGGATTCGTGCTATCTTCACAATTTTTCTGTAAATCCAAAACTGTGCTAAAACGAAAAGGCTTATTTAAAAAAAAAAAATCCTACCCAGCTATTTTCTTCCTTCCTCTCCTTTGCAATGTCCCAGACTAAAGAAAAAGAAGAAAAGGATCCCTTCTACCACAGTTACAATACCCATTCAGTATGCTACTCAATTATAAATTGGATATCTAACTGTTAAAACTAAAGTGTGACTTTCTAATAGGCTTAACATTTTCAGGTGGTATTTACATTTTAAAAGAGGCTCTTATTTACTCAAATCTCAAAATATAATACCCTGGAGATATTTCTGAGCTGAGCCTTTTTGATGCTCTGTATCTGTGACTTCCATAAGCAATCCTCACAAAGAAGAACAACACAAAAATCGATTCATAAACTTTCCAACAGACTTCTGAAGTCTGCATAGACAAAGTTCATAGCTTTTGACACAAATATGAAATAAAATTGTAAAAGCCCAAACCTGTAGAGACAAAGCATGGTGCAATGGGAAGATCTTGGTCGCTGATATTAGATGGGCCTGGGTTCTGATTATGATGCCAGCACTGATAACTTTATGACTTTGGTCATGCTACTTGATTGCTCTGAGTCTCAGTTTCCATACTCGAAATATGGATAATTAAAGATTTTAAGAGACATAATACATATAAAATGCCAAGTATGATGCCTAGCACATAGGAGATTAAAAAAAGATGATTGTTAATGTGTTGCTACCATTCTCATCACCATCATCATTTTCATCGTGATCATTATCACTGGCCCCTACATTCTCAAGCTGAGTAACCCGGGGCAAGTTACTCAACATACCTCAGCTTCAGTTGCTTGTGTAAAATGGCAATAAAAACTGTATATTCCACATGGAAGTGCTATGAAGGTTAAATGAAGTAATGGTTTTATGTGTTTTTTCTTGTGCTCTGACACAGTTGTTTGTGTCTATCTCTATCTATCTATCTATCCATCCTTCCGTCTATCTTCCTATCTACCCATTTATCTATCTTTAACATTTAAATAGACAGAGTTAACAAAACAACTAGGAAATTTTCTGTACAAGAGCTTGTCATTGTTTTTAACAGTGGAAAGGAATGAGTTTTGAAAAAGCTCAAAGGTCTTCTTTGATATTCATGTGTTCCAGATAAAATTCTCAAATAATGCATATAAATGAAGAGAGCCTTAACCTGCAATAATTAAAGAAAAAAACCTATTGGTTTTGAATGATATTGAAACTGTGGGTTTATTACATGTCCAGTGCCTTGAATTTAGAGTATAAAATAAAACCAAGGCCAGGGAGCCTGCCTCTACTTAAAGGTTACTCCTAATTAATATTTTTTGGATTGAAACATTGTTGGTGTTTTCTTGCTGGGGACGCTGAGGCTGGTTGAGAAATTATTAATAATCCTGGATGCTTTGAAGCCTGAAGCCAGGCATACTTCTCTTATTTTTCAATGCAACTGCCCGCATTGCAGGATCCTTGCAAGCAGTTTGTCAATAAATATTCAAAAACTTTATGGTCACACTGTGATAAGCAACACAGTGGTTAATATCCTTTGTTATTCCTGTCATCCTGCTGTTCACTGACATCTGCCTAAGACCACACACTCCTTCCTTCCTCAGGCAACAGATACTCACTCTCCTCTCACATTCCAGCCAGTACACAGGCAGACATAATGGTCAGATTGCTTGGGTGAGTGCAACTCTGAGATCTTTTGGATTAACTGGGAATCTAGCTTGGAAAATGAAGGGAAGGGAAGGAACTTGAAGGGGGCCCAGGATTGAATCCTGAGTAACTCTGCCCTTTGGAATCAAGTAGAAGAAGACTAAAAGATAGATGTAAAAGCGTGGTTAGGGAGAGAGGGGGATAACCAAATATGCTGGAAACAGACAGAGCCCAGCTCCAGCTGCCCACACAGACCTCGACAAGCACAGTTGAGAGACTGAGTGAAATGAAGACCCACATATGGGCATTGGGTTTGACAATGTGGAGGTCACTGGTAATATTGGAAGAGAAGTCTCCATGGAGGCGGAAGGGTGGGGGAGCTAAGGTGGAGAAGTGAATGGGAAGTGAGAGCATGGGGGAGACCCATGCCTTTCTTTGTGTTTGAAAATTTTTATAATTAAATAAACGAAAGCGTTTCTAAAGCCAGTTCCAAAAAGCTATATCTGCATACGCATGCACACGCATGGCTGTCGCATTTCATGTCATGGGTGACAAGGGACATGAACTTAAGTCCATAGGACTCGGGTCCAGTGCTGCCCCTACGCTGCTCTGCCTCACCTTTCCACGGCACCGTGTTACAGCTCAGCCCACAGTACCCACTTGACAGCTTTTTCTTTTCTGATGTCTTAATGATTAGACTCCTTTGCTACTCTCTTTCTGAGACACTATTTTGAGGTCAACACTATCTACTCTTCTTCCTAGAAGCAGCTGGCTCTCAAGACTTCATTGCATGGTGGAGCAAGGTCTTCTCTTCTTTCCTTTGATGCCCCTTCACTGACCATATGGTTACAGCAAAAGACCCAAGTTCTCCCTTTGGGCTACAGGGTTCCACCTGACCATCCGGCTCCTGGCTCCTTCCTAAACTTTTCTCACCACTGGCCCCCTGTCACAGCCCTCCAGCCATATTGGCTTCCTTGCAGATCCCTGAACATATAAATGTCCACCTTGGGACCTTTGCACCTGCTCTTCCCCCTGCCTTGGACACTCTATCCAATAGTCACATGTTTTGCTCCCTAACTTCATTTGGAACTCTGCCCAAATGTCATCTCCTCAAAGTGTCACCTTCCCTAACATGCCTAGTTAAAAGAGCAACTCTTGTTTCTCTCTCTCCCCCTTACTCTGAATTGTTATATTTTTCATAGTACTTATCTTCCTCTGATTATATTGTTTATTTGGTATTTTTTATTAACTGTTTCTGTACCACTCTTCCCACACCCAAATGCAAGCTTCATGTATTAGCCAGTATGGTGAACAGGTTCTTGGTACAAAGTAGTTATTCAGTAAATAGTTGTTGAGTGAAATAAAAGAATATGGCTGATATTTTCTGATTTTAAAAGGATTTTTTTAATCCTTTTCTTATTTTTTAAAGTTATCTTTATTCCTAGTTACTAAGTAAAGAACCACAAAGTTAGTCCAGGAGTCTTGAAGTTGGAGAAGACCTAAAAAAGCATCTAAATCTGTATTTCCCACCAATTCTATGTTAGGTGAATCTGTGAAAAAAAAAAACTTTCGAAATTAAACATGTTTGGAAGATGCTGCAAATTACCCTCTTGGAGAATTACAATGCATATTAACATAGGGTAAGCGAGAAGTTCCACCATAAAGAAAGTTTAACTTGGTTTAACCCAGCACTAACCAGGCAATTTGCCTAAAAGATATTTTTTGATCATAGCATATTTTATTTGGAAATTTTCATGGCACTATTTTGTGGAATATATAGAAATACATAAATGCACAGTATAGCATAGCGGGGAAGATCAGTGTGGTGTAGTAATTGAGTGTAGGCTCTGAGGCCAGGTCTGCCTTGATTATATCCTGGCCCCAAGTCTGCCAGCTGTGTAACATTGGGCAAGTTATTTAATCCTTCTGAGACTCAGTTTCCTCATAGGCAAAATGGATGATAATAATGGGACCTACCTCATTCAGTTGTAATGAAGATTAAGTGGGTTAATCCATGTAGGTACTTAACAGAAGTGCCTGACTCATAGTAAGCACCCACTAGCTCTTAGCTGTTACTGCATGCATGTTTTTCAGAAAAAATAAGTGCCAACACAATGTTGGTTTTCAAACTCTGTAGACCCCAGCAATTTTAAAATGCAAAAAGGTTTCAATCTCATTGTAGTGACAAGGAATTCTGACCTCCTTTCTAGGAATTGCTCCTCGGCAGTTTGGAAACCTCTCTTGCCCATTTCACTGAACATTTAATGATCTCGCATGACCTCTTTGATTTCTGTATTTCGGGCTGCTAAGCTATACTCAAACTCAAAAAATATGCAAAATAATATGATGTTCTTACTATGCATATATGCAATTGTCTTTCACAAATATATTGTTTCCTTCTTCCTCTGCTTATGTCTCTGGCCTCTGCCTTTCTCTGTCTTTATTTCTGTCTCTTGTCTGTCTCTCGTTTTTTTTAAATTGAAGTATAGTTGATTTACAATGTTGTGTTAGTTTCTGGTGTACAGCAAAGTGATTCAGTTATACGTATATGTATATACATATTCTCTTTCATATTCTTTTCCATTATGGTTTATTACAGGATATTGTATACAGTTCCCTGTGCTATACAGTAGGACCTTGCTGTTTATCTATTTTATATATAGTAGTTTGTATCTGCTAATCCCAGCTCCTAATTTATCCCTCCTCTATCCCTTTCCCCCTTTGGTAACCATACGTTTGTCTTCTATGTCTGTGAGTCTGTTTCCATTTTGTAAATAAGTTCATCTAAGTTTTTATGTTCCAATATAAGTGATATGGTATTTGTCTTTCTCTGTCTGACTTATTTCACTTAGCATAATGCCCTCCAAGTCCATCCATGTTGCTGCAAATGGCAGAATTTCATTCTTTTTTATGGCTGAGTAGTATTTCATTGTATATATGTACCATATCTTCTTTACCCATTCATCTGTCGATGGGTATTTAGGTTGCTTCCATGTCTTGGTTATTGTAAATAGTACTTCTATGAACACTGGGGTGCATGTATCTTTTTGAATCACAGTTTTGTCTGGATATATGCCCAGGAGTGGGATTGCTGGATCATATGGTAATTCTATGTTTAGTTTTTTAAGGAACCTCCATACTGTTTTCCATAGTGGCTGCACTAATTTACATTCCCACCAACAGTGTAAGAAGGTTCCCTTTTTCCACACCCTCTCCAGCATTTGTCATTTGTGTCTCTCTGTCTTTATCTCAGCTTTTGTCTGTTTCTATCCTAATTTCTATTTGTCTGTCTGTCTTTCTTGTTATCTCTGCTTCTGTCTGCGTTTCTATCTTCCTTTGTCTCTTTCTTTTTTTATGTCTTTCTCATAACACACACAAAAACAATATATATGGTGTGTCTGTTTTTCTCTTTGTGTGTGTGTGTGTGCATGAATACTTTCCCGGACATGACTCTGCTTCATCTTGTTGCATCTTATACCAACCCTTCTCTCCCTTTATCACGAGGGGCTGGGCTTCCCTAAGACACACATCCAAGTTCTCTTGGCTTGAGCCTTTTGAGTTGGGCTAAGTGGAAGATAAAGGCCCCTCTAAATGTCTCCTTTTCTTTAACTCAGCATTGCAAACATGCCAGTGTCTATTTGGAAAGTGTTTCATTTGGGAGGATATTTCCTCCTCAAAATCCCATTTAAAATTACCCATTTTTGGTTCAGTCTTTGTCTCTTTTTGCAACTCAGTCCCACCCAAGGTCAATCACCTCTCTTCTCTACCTTTCAATTATCTTTGGTGCTTTTATTCCCATCCACAACTTGAGTTGCTACCTAGCAATTTGAATCAGGGTGTTCAGCCTCTGAGATTTGTGAATGAATAGAACCCCTGATAATAAGTGTTGGTTGACAAGCCCCATTGCCTGTCTGCATTGTTAAATGGTGGGAAGAATGAGATATAAATAGAAAGTCAAATTCTTGCATCTTCTTTCAGGTAATTCTCCTATTAATTTCACTGTGAGTAGAAAACCTGTGGTCTTCATTTGAAGCAAGGACATTTGACACTAGCATTTTAATCAGATTTGTCTGAAGTAGATTGGAAGTTGATTTTCCAGACATCAAAACATTATCTGGAAGAACCTGTCATGATGGGTTTGTTTTTGTGGGTTTTAAAAAAATATCCCAACAACTTTTTTTTTCCCTTCTTTCTTTTTTATTGAAGTATATTGACATACACTATTATATTGGTTTCAGGTGTACAACATAGTGATTTGACATTTACATACATCATGAAATGATCACCAGGATGTCTGTTAACCATCTGTCACCATACAAAGTTATCACTATATTATTGACTGTATTCCTTATGATGTACATTACGTCCCCGTGACTTATTTAGCTTATAACCGGAAGTTTGAACCTCTTTTCTTTTTTAACATCTTTATTGGAGTATAATTAATTTACACCTTGTGTTAGTTTCTGCTGTATAACAAAGTGAATCAGCTATACGTATACATATATCCCCATATCGCCTCCCTTTTGTGTCTCCCTCTCACCCTCCCTATCCCACCCCTCTAGGTGGACACAAAGCACCGAGCTGATCTTCCTGTGCTATGCGGCTGCTTCCCACTAGCTATCTATTTTACATTTGGTAGAGTATATATGTCCGTGCCACTCTCTCACTTCGTCCCAGCTTAGCCTTCCCCCCCACCATGTCCTCAAGTCCATTCTCTACATCTGCATCTTTATTCTTGTCCTGCCCCTAGGTTCTTCAGAACCTTTTTTTTTTTTAGATTCCATATATATGTGTTAGCATATGGCATTTGTTTTTCTCTTTCTGACTTACTTCACTCTGTATGACAGACTCTAGGTCCATCCACCTCACTACAAATAACTCAATTTCGTTTCTTTTTATGGCTGAGTAATATTCCATTGTATATATGTGCCACATCTTCTTTATCCATTCATCTGTTGTTGGGCACTTAGGTTGCTTCCATGTCCTGGCTATTGTAAATAGAGCTGCAGTGAACATTGTGGTACATGATTCTTTTTGAATGATGGTTTTCTCAGGGTATATGCCCAGTAGTGGGATTGCTGGGTCATATGGTATTTCTACTTTTAGTTTTTTAAGGAACCTCCATACTGTTCTCCATAGTGGCTGTTTCAATTTACATTCCCACCAGCAGTGCAAGAGTGTTCCCTTTTCTCCACACCCTCTCCAGCATTTATTGTTTGTAGATTTTTTGATGATGGCCATTCTGACTGGTGTGAGGTGATACCTCATTGTAGTTTTGATTTGCATTTCTCTAATGATTAGTGATGTTGAGCATCCTTTCATGTGTTTGTTGGCAATCTGTATATCTTCTTGGGAGAAATGTCTATTTAGGTCTTCTGCCCATTTTTGGATTGGGTTGTTTGTTTTTCTGATATTGAGCTGCATGAGCTGCTTGTATATTTTGGAGATTAATCCTTTGTCAGTTGCTTCGTTTGCAAATTTTTTCTCCCGTTCTGAGGGTTGTCTTTTCGTCTTGTTTATGGTTTCCTTTGCTGTGCAAAAGCTTTTAAGTTTCATTAGGTCCCATTTGTTTATTTTTGTTTTTATTTCCATTTCTCTAGGAGGTGGGTCAAAAAGGATCTTGCTGTGATTTATGTCATAGAGTGTTCTGCCTATGTTTTCCTCTAAGAGTTTTATAGTGTCTGGCCTTACATTTAGGTCTTTAATGCATTTTGAGTTTATTTTTGTGTATGGTGTTAGGGAGTGTTCTAATTTCATTCTTTTACATGTAGCTGTCCAGTTTTCCCAGCACCACTTATTGAAGAGGCTGTCTTTTCTCCGTTGTATATTCTTGCCTCCTTTATCAAAGATAAGGTGACCATATGTGCATGGGTTTATCTCTAGGCTTTCTATCCTGTTCCACTGATCTATATTTGTGTTTTTCGGCCAGTACCATACTGTCTTGATTACTGTAGCTTTGTAGTATAGTTTGAAGTCAGGGAGCCTGATTCCTCCAGCTCCGTTTTTCTTTCTCAAGATTGCTTTGGCTATTCGGGGTCTTTTGTGTTTCCATACAAATTGTGAAATTTTTTGTTGTAGTTCTGTGAAAAATGCCATTGGTAGTTTGATAGGGATTGCATTGAATCTGTCAATTGCTTTGGGTAGTATAGTCGTGTTCACAATGTTGATTCTTTCAATCCAAGAACATGTATATCTCTCCATCTGTTTGTATCATCTTTAATTTCTTTCATCAGTGTCTTATAGTTTTCTGCATACAGGTCTTTTGTCTCCCTAGGTAGTTTTTTCCTAGGTATTTTATTCTTTTCGTTGCAGTGGTAAATGGGAGTGTTTCCTTAATTTCTGTTTCAGATTTTTCATCATTACTCTATAGGAATGCAAGAGATTTCTGTGCATTAATTTTGTATCCTGCTACTTTACCAAATCCAACAACTTTTGACCTATATAATCTGTCTTCAGAAAGTGGTTTCCACATGCATGACATAGTTTGACTGCCTTGTAAAAGCACAATTTTTATTTGACAGTTTTAATATTTTGAACACTCCATGTTGACATTTTTTATCAGATGGTTTGGTTGTTTTCATTGGCAGTAAGAGTTTGCAAGCTAATGAGGAAAATAAGAAAGGAAATTAGCTTGAAGCTGCTGAGTATTTGTGACCAGAAGGTAAACTAAGAAGGTACCAGAGTCTGGAAATAATTACCATCACTGCCACAGTCCTCCGTTAGGGTCTGGCCAAAGACCCAGGGTCTGACAGTTAAATTAAAGCTTGCAACCCAGTGAAAAATTAGCAGCAGAAAGCTTGAATTCTGGTAACATCACACTGTATGCCATTTACTGTAGGACATGACAACTTCGCTCCATTCATAAGATTCATTGGTGAGGCAAGATTGCTTAGAAGATGTAGAAAACAAATTCATCTATAGCAGGCAGTGTTTACAAAGCAGTGACCCAAGCAGTCTGCCATTGAAGTAGAAGTTTGCTCAGTGAAATTCTTCTTTTATTATGTGACATTGGATGATGACTGGAGTCTGAACTTTGAAGTCAGATAGAGTTGAGTATAATACCCAGTTCCAACAGTTACTGGCTATGTGTCCTTGGGCTGGTGACTCCACCTTTCTGAACATTAGTTTCCTCACCTTCAAAATGTAGATATTACCATGAACTACCTAATAAAAGTTACTGGGAGTCAATAAGTAAATGCATATAAAGTACATAGCATGATGCCTGGCACATCATCAGTGATGACATTAGTAGTTGATTTTGTTGTTCATGCAAATGGTAGAGGAGGAGATTAATTGCATTGGAGACATTTGGAGGCTCCTTGGAAAATGTGGAAGTTGAGATTCACCTTGAACTAAGAGTGAGGGTTTGACACGAGCGTATAAGTTGGGAGAAGAATGGCAACCTAGAAAGGGAATGCTTGAGCAAAGGTCTGAAGATGGGAGGGTTTATGGCTTATTCAAGGAATAGGAGAAGGGCAGGGAACAGGGAATGAGCTTGAGCTAAAATAGTTTCAGGACCACTTTCTCTGTGATTCATCATGCATAAGAAGTGGCCTTGAGTAGCCGGGTGACTTGTTTCAGACTAGGTTCTTTAGTCCAGTTCTTAAGCATCAGGCCACAGGGAAGACCCAAGGAAGCTCCACCATTCAGGTAGTTCATCATTTCTTCCAAGACCCTCAAGCGCATTAACCCTTGCTCCCTTACCCTGGCCAGTACTTGCCAATCTGATGGATGAAAAAATGGTGTCTTCTGGTTGACTCCTCATTTGAAAAATGGATATAATGCTGCAATACAAATATAATGCTATGATCTTTTATGAAATTAACCTGGCAGTATCTATATTAAGATTAGCTATATGAATACCCCTTCACTCACAAATCCAACTTTGCAGAATTTATCCTATAGAAATAAATGTAGCAGTACATGAAGATCAATGTGTTAGCATGTTTATTGCAGTATTAATAACAATGGCTAAAAAAGGCAGAAGGAAAAAAAAAAAAGGCAGAAGGAAATTCAATGTTGTCCACTGATAGAGATGGTTGACTTAATGGATTGGATTGCTCATTTTACAGAATATTATACAGATTTTATAAGAATTAATTACATCTCTATGCCTTAACCTGAGAAGTTGTATACTATATTGAGAATAGTGTGATCCAGTTATTTTAAAAATAACTTTATGTATGTGACTATGTTTACATATGGTTGTATGAATGTAGAGAAAAATTTAGAAGCTCACACCCTAAATTTAGCCTTGTTTCTTTGGTGGAAGGGTCACAGGGATTGAGTGAGAAGGGAGAAACAGTTGCCTTTTTTTTGGTAAACCTCTGATTTTTGACTTGTTGCCACAAGCATGCATTGTGTAGCTTGAAAGGAAAATCCAGTAAAATGTATAAAAAAGGCACTCACCTGATGAATGGAGGAAACAGTAAAAGAAAAGTAGAATAAAAGCAACGGAAAATTGTGAGAGCTGTAAGCATAGGAAAGAATGAGTGACAGCTGCTTTTGATCATTTATGTGCCAGATTGGCTTAAAGTCGGCTTGAGGGGGAATTTTTCTCCCTTCCTGCACAGTGTAAAAAGAAGCTACAAAGTCAATTCACAAATCTTAGCTTGTCATGGAAACTTCCTGCTAACCTGTCCAGCCTCGTGTCCCACCTGATCCTTACTCACTGGTAACTTAGAGCTGCTTATCCAGTGGCCCACACTCTAACATAAACACACACACAGTATGCACACTTGCATGTGCACACACACGCACAAACATTCATGGCTGTGTTTTATGTGGTTTCTCACCTCTAAGTTGTTCCTTCAGCCCAGAACACTCTTCCCTCTACTCATTGTCTGATTAACTCCCATTCTCTAAGATTTGAGTTGGGAAATATTCCTCCACCCAAGACTGGGCTAAGCACCCTGCATACGTGCCCCCCTAGCTGCCTAAGTCAACGTCTAGCTCAGCATTTCCATCTGCATATGTGGTACTATCTCCCCCCCAAAATGAATTTTCTTTCTCTCTTTTGCTTAAACCATTTTAACTGGGTTTCAGTCCCAGTTAACAAGAGTTGTCATATAATTCCCCAAAGCACAGGGAATTAGGTGAATTTTTATTTGGTTTCTATTTCAGATGAAGCAATGGAAGCTCAGAGTACTTGAGTGACCTGTTCAAGGTCCCACAGTAAAGTATTGATAGGATCAAACCTCTAACCCATCTCTCCATACTCCTACCTTGGGACTTTTCCACTCCACCCACACTGAAACCGCAGAAATATACACACTCTGATGAAATTAACTGGTGACTCTACTACTATTATCCAGTTGTGCTTTGTAGTCTAGTACGAGTTGCCTCAGAAAATCCCATTTGTTTTGCATCATGTTTGCTTGCTCTCAGCCAGACTATAATAGTCTAATGACCAGGTGTATGAATTAGGATGCTTTCAGCTGCAAGTAACAAGAAAGTCTAACTGAAAATAGCTTAAATATTAAGGATGTGTATTATCTCTCGTAAGGAAAAGTTTGTCTCAAGACATTAGCAAAAACATTAGCCTTCCCATCTTTCTCCTCAGTCACCCTACGCTTGTGACTTTTATCCCCAAGCGGGTCACCTCGCGGTTGCAGGATAGTTGCTGCAGTTCCAGGCCTCACAACTGCTCACAAGAGCAATTAAATGTGGAAAAAGAGAGAATCTCTATCTTGTACCTCTTTTAAAGATAGGAGAGAAAAATTCCACAAGTCCTCCTCTGTGAGTCTGTGCAGTAAAGGATTAAACTTGCCCCAAGGTTTGGGCTTTGGCCCCAGCTCCTGGGAGGTAACTCTAAGCCCTTGGGTAGTCCTGCCTGATAAGAATATCTGTTTACCTGGGGGCTTTGGGCCAGGCCAGATAGTCTCTGCTGACAATGTGATTTATGGTGGGAAGCTTTGGGCCATGGTGTATCAGTTTGACCTTTGGAAGGGCTGGAGACTAAGGTCAGCCATGGGGATGGTCAATCACATCTTTGTGACTGAGTCCCAATAAAAACTCTGGACACCAAGGTTTGGATGAGTGTTCCTGGCTGGCATCATATCATGCATATCATTATAGCTGCTGGGAGAAGTAAGTGCTATCTGTATGATTCCACTGGAAGAGGACAACTGGAATCTCCATGCTGGGTATCTCTTGAATGCTGCCCATGAAACTTGGCTGATTTTAATGTCCTTTTGCTATAAAAAAAAAACCCATAATAGTTAATATGAAGGCTTTGCTGAGTTCTGTGAGTCCTTCTAGTGAATTATTGTACCTGAGCATGGCCTTGGAGACCAACAAACTTGTAGTTGATGTCAGAAGTGAGAATGGTCTTGTAGATGTTGTCCTCCTTACACCTTTTTGACCAGAGATGCATCCCAAGCTCACCTCTCAGCCAATCACAGGCAAGTGGAACTGCCATGAGTGGCTTGAGCTGATAAAGATATAGCCCCTGGGCTGGTGAAGAGCCTCCTCTGGAGCACATAGCCCATGAGTCTTGACATTTCTGTTAGCAGCAAAGAAGGGGGGCATAGCTATTGGGGAAGCAACTAACAGTGTCTACCACAAACTGTTGCCACTTTTTTTCTGCCCAATGGAAGGAACTACAATACCACAGAGGAACCTTTTACCTCTGCTCTTTGGATCCATCTCTGCTTCCCATGGGCTGAGGGACAGGGAATTTTCATTCCAGAGAGCAACACTGATAAACTTGTCAGTGTTCTTATCCACCTGGAGTCCAGAAGGCTTTGACACAAGCAGCTTGAGCTGACCTTCTCCTATGAGTGGTATTTGTGCAGAATAAGGACAAAAAATAACTATGTAGAAACCCGAGAGAGGTCTTCCTTGGGGCAGCTTTCTATTCACAAACCACCTCCAATTAATTTAAGCCCAGTATCGCAACCAGCTCACTTTGGCTTACAAATTGTTTCTAGTGATACAAGTGCCCAGTAAAAATAATAAATTCATATAATAATGATGTCAGTTTATTGACTGCTATTATGTACTAGGCATTGTGGAAGGGCTATGTGTCCATTACCTCATTTACTCCTCAAAACAATCATGTGGGGTAGGTTTTGTTGATAATTCTTTCTGTGTAAATGAGGAAACTGAGTCTCAGAGAGCTGAAGTAACTTTCCCATAGTCACACAGCCAGTAAGTGCTGTAGTTAAACCTGGGAGCCTCTAAATCAGAGTCTAGAGCCATTGGGCTACATGGCTATGTGAGGTCATATCTGCTGGGAAAGGGACTTTATCCCAGGAAGAGTAGGGTATGACGGAACGGTTTTGAGCAAAGGATGACTAACTCATTCTGAAAAGGGCATTTGGGTAAGATTAGAGTGTTCCAAACTGCCCTTAGTAGGCTTGTTCACACGACTACTGGAGTTTCTTTGAGAACTACCTTGAATGCACACTTGCCTCAACTGAGAAGCATCTCTTTGTTCTGTTTTACACCTTGGATTCCATGTAATATTTCATTTGAATGAAACATTTAATTGTGTTTAGAAAAGAAACTTAGAAATCCATTGTGGACCAAATCCAAAAGTTGCCTAATTTTGTAAATGAAGTTATGTTGGAACATAATCATATCCATTTACATGTTGTCTAAGGTTGCTTTTGCTGTAAATAGCAAAGCCTAAAATATTTACTATCTGGCCCTTTCCAGAAAATGTTTTCAGACCTCTGAGCTAGATCAGGGTTTCTCAAACTTGGCACTATTAACATTTTGGGCTGAATGATTCTTTTTGTGGGATTCTGATCTGTATGTTTTAAGATGGTTAATAGCATCCCTGGCCCAACTAGACACCAGTAGCATCGTCCCCACAGCTGTCAACCAACACCCCCAGATGAGAACTACTGAACTAGATGATATTCATGTTCTTTCCAGATCTGATATTCTGGATATTTGTTTGTTGTTTTTGAAGTATAGTTGATTTACAATATTGATTTAGTTCAGGTGTACAGCAAAGTGATTCAGCAATATATATATAGTATACCCACACATATATGTGTATATATGTATATATATATATATACATATATATATTTGTTAGTGTATACGTGTTCATAGTATATTTGCATGATTTTTTTGTATTTTTGCAGTATCAGTTGTTATTTCTCCTCTTTCATTTCTTATTTTGCTTATTTGTGTCCTCTCTCTTTTATTCTTGGTGAGCCTGGCTAGAGGTTTGTCCATTTTGTTTATCCATTCAAAAAACCAGCTCTCGGTTTTAGTGATCCCGTATATTGTTTTTTTGATCTCCATTTTATTTATTTCCTCTCTGATATTTATTATTTTCTTCCTTCTGCTGACTTTGGGTTTTGTTTGTTCTTCTTTTTCTAATTCTTTTAGGTGGTAGGTTAGGTTGTTTATTTGAATTTTTCTTGTTTCTCGAGGAAGGCCTGTGTTGCTATGAACTTCCCTCTTAGAATTGCTTTTGCTGCATCCCACAGATTTTGTGAGGTTGTTTTCATTGCTATTTGTCTTAAGGTATTTTCCGATTTCCTCTTTGATTTCATTGCTGACCCACTGATTTTTTAGTAGCATGTTGTTTAGTCTCCATGTCATCTTTTTTTTTTTTCCTGTTTTCCTTTCTGTGATTGATTTCTAGTTTTATACTGTTGTGGTCAGAGAAGACGCTTGAAATAATTTCTACCCTCTTAAATTTGTTATTCTTTATCTTTCCTTCAATTCTGAATGATAATTCTCTGGGTAGAGTATCCTAGGTTTTTCCCTTTCAGCACTTTTAATATATCATGCCACTGCCTTCTTGCTTGCAGATTTTCTGCAGAAAAGTCTGCTGATAGCTGGTTCCCTTGTATATGGCTCTTTGTTTTTCTCTTGCTGCCTTTAGAATTCTCTCTTTATGTTTAAAGTTTGCCATTTTAATTATGAGATGTCTTGGTGTGAGTCTCTTTGGGTTCATCTTGTTTGGACTCTCTCTGATTCCTATACCTGGATATCTGTTTCCTTCTTCAGGCTTGGAAAGTTTTCAGCCATAATTTCATCAAATACATTTTTGTCCCCCTTCTCTATTTCTTCTTCTGGGACCTCTATAACGTGACCTAGGGGACTCAGAAGAGGATGGGAATATCACAAGCTTGGAGGTCCTCCCTGGGGAGTGAGTGGTTCAAACTGCATATTGGGCTCAGGTCCCAAACTTATCGCTTCTCTTCCCTCCCTATGTGACTCTGTGTGGATCTTTCTTTACAGCCTTGGTTGTAGAAGAGTCTTTCTGACAGTCTCATTTGTTTTTGGTGAGAATTGCTCTACATGTAGATGTATTTTTGATGTGTTCGTGGGGGGCGTTGAGATCAGTGTCCTCCTACTCTGCCATCTTGATCTCTTCTCCTCCCTGGTACAAATTTGTATTTTCCTGCAGAATAGGAGAGATACCTCTCTGAAGTACTAAAGTTTTGAGAAAGTTCATGAAACAAATGATTAAATTTTCTCAAGTCTCTTTTTTTGCTGGTAAAGAAATATGGCTATGTGACTAATACATTCAAGAGTACAGAGTAAAAGAAAGTGGGAATTAAGCTACATTTTATTATTTGGTGACTATAAACTCTTGGGAGCTGGAATATCACTGTAGGGTTAGACAAGAAAATGATGCTTGATTATGATA
This sequence comes from Balaenoptera acutorostrata, assembly GCF_949987535.1. Classification (NCBI taxonomy): domain Eukaryota; kingdom Metazoa; phylum Chordata; class Mammalia; order Artiodactyla; family Balaenopteridae; genus Balaenoptera; species Balaenoptera acutorostrata. The sequence goes on from NC_080078.1 coordinate 27,669,538, forward strand.
TTTCCAGGCTCATAGTGTTAGTACCATAATTTTAAAAACTCAAGTTTGGAGCTGTGATGCTTTCCATTTTCACAATTTCTTCTGCTTTTGTAAATTCTAAGAATTCAGAGATCCTCTGTACCTGTGCCATTGTCAAGTACTGAAATGGTTGTCTCAAAATCTGTTTCATTGTACTGATAGCTATAGAGTTGTCTATAGTTTAGACATTTCCTTGCAGCCAAAAGATCACACAGTGGTATAATCAGAGAGGCATGTAAGCTAATTATCTATGGTTGAATTTTGATTCAGCTTCCGCTTTTCTAATAAGAGATTTCACACTTAGATTTTGAGCCATTATGGGGGTGGAACTTTCTCTTGTATGTATATGAATGTGTGTGCATACATGGGAATGTTAAAGATGTGATATGTGGAAAGCTGTCCAGGGAAAATAAATGGTGTGAAGGTCTCTGTCCAAATGCTGAAATTTTTGAAAGCTTTTCCAACCAGCGGGTGGATCCTGGGCTGGAAGTCAAAAAGTCTGGGTTGCATTCTGCTTCTGCCCATTGCCCGTTCTGTGTCCTTGGGAGAATTTCCCCTCTCTGGGCCTCGGTTTTCTCATATGTAAAATGAGCACTTTAGATGGAACAGAGCTTTTGCCATTGTGTTTCCTAGTCCTTCTCTCCATCTAGTCTTTCCTTCTCCTCTGACCTCCAGCCCCTCATTTAGGCCAAGTCGACATATTCAACTCCTTCTCTTTCACCTCTTCTATCTCAATCCATTATCTCCCACTGACTTTCATTGGCAACAGCCCTATTATGGGATAATTTTCCAAAAAAGATAAAACCATGATTTCCATGGTGATACAAAATAAACACACTAGGTTGAATAGTGTCCCCCCATTCACATCTGTGAAGGCAACCTTATTTGGGGATAAGGTCTTTGCAGATGTGATCAAATTAAGATGATGTCATACTGAATTAGGGTAGGTCCTAAATCCCTATAAGAGGGAAATTTCGAGACAGACTCACAGGGAGAATGCTGTGTGTAGACAGAGACAGAGAAGTAGAATGATATCTACAAACCAAGGATTGCCAGAAACTGCAAGAAGCTAAGGAGAAGCAAGGAAGGATCTTTTCCTGGAGCTTTCAGAGGGAGCATGGCCCTGCAGATGCCTTGCTGTCAGATTTCCATCCTCCAGAACCGTGAGAGAATAAATTTCTGTTGTCTTAAGCCACTCAGTTTGTGGTAGTTTGTTGTGGCAGCCTTAGCAAACTGAAACACACGTTAAAGATTTTATTTAACTCAGTTAGATGAGGAAAACAGGCAGCAAACAGTTCAAAGCACAAATTTATGGGAAGTAAAGGAAAGTTAAAATGTATTTGCAAATGGATACAAAATTGGCTTTTTCATGGGGATGAAGGAGTGGGGAGTTGGAGTAGGAGTCTCTCTACTGCACATAATTTATTTGCATGTCTATACCAGAATTATTTTTATGGCTATCAGTTATCTACAGCTTACAAAGTCGGAAGGGAGTGTCTGTAGAATTAGACAACTTGGAAGGTGCACTCTTGACAGCGCATAGTTGTCCGTTGAAATACACATGTTCCCTTCTTTACTTTCTTGTTCACTCAGGCTTAGAGTTCAGGGTCACTTTTTATTTTCCATCTCTTCCATGCTTCTTGAAACCCTCCTCTTGATTGTTTTCCCTCTTTTGCCTCCACCTAGTTTAGTTGCTTCTTCCTGGATCATCCCTGGTTTCCCTGATCCCAGCCTTCACTTGGAGACCTAAAACTGGCCCCAGATCCCTGTGATGTTGGGGATTAAGGCAGTGCAGTGGGTCGAACAGCATCTCCCCAGAATTCATGTCTACCTGGAACCTTAGATTGTGACTTTATTTGGAAATAGGGCATTTAAAGGATGCAATTGGTTAAGGATCTTGAGATGAAGTCATCCCATATTTAAGGTAAGCCTTAATCTAATGACTTGTATCCTTATAAGAAGAGGAGAGGACACAGAAAGACACACAGACACACAGGGAGAAAGGCCATGTGAGACGGAGGCAAGGATTATAGTCATGCTACCACAAACCAAGGAAGGCCAGGAGCCACCAGAAGGTAGAAGAAATAAAGAAGGACTCTCGCCTAGAGCCTCCAGAGAGAGCATGGCCCTGCCAATGCCTTAATTTTGGCTCAGTGAAATTGATTTTAGACTTCTAGCCTCTAGAACTGTGAGGCAATAAATTTCTGGTTTTTTTCAGCCACTGAGTTTGAGGTAATTTATTACAGCTGGCCTTGGAAACTATGACAGGGGGAGAGGGCAGTGGGAAATAATTTAACAGACTTTTGCTGAGGACCTACTATATGGTTTCCAGCCTTGTGGCAGGAATTGGGGATTTTGAAACTGCTGACCAGGAGCTCTGGTCACCTTTGATGACACATGGTAGTGACCGCACGATATGGGCTGGTTTTCCTCTTTCTCCTTCTCCTCCTCCTCTTCCTTCTCCTTCTACTTTTTCTTTTTCTCCTCCTCCTCCTCCTCTTCTTCCTCCTCCTCCTCCTCCTTATCCTTCTTCTTCTTTTTACCTCCAAATGGATCTTCCTTTTCAGTACATCATCTGGATTTTGTCACTGTATTGGGTCCCTCTCGTGGACCACCGCAAACCCTGTCAGCCCAACCTCTTACTACAAATGCTGCTGTAGCAATCAGATGAGAGCAGATTTCAACAATTTTTAACTGGTCAGTCCCCACCTGGATCTGCAGGGCATATCTCTGGCTTCTCTGACGCCATGGTGGCCTGTAGGAACTGATTGGCGTTCAGTTGGGACGCAGGAGGTGTGTGTGTGTGTGTGTGTGTGTATGTTTAAGGGACCTCCTTGAACAATGGGGCTGAGCAGATGAGCGCCCCCAGGCAGAGAGGTCCAGATGCATTTGATCCGCATCCACAGACTGAGCACCCTCAGCAGGGGCCACCCCATCGTGCATCTTCACATTCTTTTCCCTTTCCCATTGTTCCTCTTCCCTGGTCTAACTCCAGCTCCCTACAATCACTTCCCAAAGAAATGACCTGCTGGGAGGCCCTTGTCATGTTTAGTGCTCTCAGGAGACCCTGATGAAGGCAGCATTCCTCTCTCCCTGCGGTGCCTTCCTCTGTCAGATCTGCTTTCCATACAACCTCAGGCTTGACTCATCTTGTGCAAATCATTCCCCTCCCTGCTTTGGGACCACTTACCCTCTGGCCCAGGCCATGCTTTCATTCTTCTGATCATAATGGAATAAAATATGAAATATGAGGAGACTGAAGCTGGATGAAGGATTCCGTAAGACATTGATGCTACAGTTGTTAAATTCCAGCGGTCGCTCTGGACAGCAGAATTAGGTCTTCACTGTCTGCAGCTCAGATCCTTCAGATGTGTCTGGGAGCCTGCAGCAGAAAAGTGGGGGACCATTTCCAACTCTTTACTGTTTCCTTTGGGCAGAAATTGAGAGTCCTTAGGGACTCCAGTTATCATGTTGTGTTAGTTTCCTATTAGTGCTGTAACAAATTATCACAAACTATTGGCTCAAAACAACATAAATTTATCATCTTATAGTTCTGGAGGTCAGAAGTCCTACAACCAGGGTGTTGGCAGGGCTACATTCCTTTTGGAGGTTTTAGAGGAGAACCCATTTTCTTGCCTTTTCCAGCTTCAAGAGTTCCCCTGCATTCCTTGGCTCATGGCCCCTTCCTCCATCTTCTAAGTGCATTGCTCCAACCTCTAATTCCATCATCACATCTCCTCCTCGGTCTCTGACCTCCTGCCTCCCTCTTGTAAGACCCAGTGTAGTTACATTGGGCTTAGCCACGTAATCCAGGATAATCTCCCCATCTCAGTGTCCTTAATTTAATCATATCTGCAAAGTCCCTCTTGCCATGTGTTAGCTTTAACATATTCACAGGTTCTGGGGATTAGGGCATGGGAATCTTTGGAGGGGGTCATTATTTAGCTGAACGCAAGCTTTCTTTTATCTTATTTATGACATTGATGAAAAGCTCTTTGTCTATCTACCTATCTATCTATCATCTTTTAATCATATATAATTTATCTGTCTACTTACCTTCATCTTTATGAATCTCATGGACCATGATTCTTAAATAATGAGGGACTCTCCTACCTGGCATAATTATCAAACAAAATGAAATTTAAGCAAAGAACCTTCAGACAATGAAAAATGTTTCCTCACTACATAGGAACAAATTAATTTTAGAGATGACACTTGGACTCGGGAACACCTTGTTCAAAAGTAATATTCTTTCCAGGAGGAAATATTATGTGGAAGTCTCAGGTTGTAACAGGATTTCACAAAATCATTGCCTACCACACTGGGTCCAAAATGAGATTTCTGCTCAAAGATTAGGTAACGCCTGCTTAGCTGTTAATTGATACAATTAGGATGAGATCTTAATGTTTGGCCCATTTCTTCTCTTCTAGTCCTTGTGGGTTGGCATTTTTCTCTCTTGGGTTTGCCCAAAGCAAAAAGTCAGAATTCCAACCACCATGAAAGGAGAGTGATTATTTTCTACCAAAGAACAGTTGGAGGACCATGCATGTCCACTGCAGTTTGTGTAAATCTCTGTACACTATCAGATTCCCATCTTGTGGTTCCTTTTTTCCCTGTTGAAGTTGTTATAACAATTATATGCAAGATAATGATCTCAGAAGCCTGTGTTGTGTTGATTGTATGATGGAGAGACCTGAGCTTCTTCCAATGCTTCAGTGTTGTGGTTTCTAGAGAAAATAAAGTTTTCTAGTCAAAATGGCCCCTGGTCCTCAGGCCGTGTATTCATTAATCAGCCTGAGTGGGTGATGTAATTAATCCTTCAATTGATAGCCAGAAGGGAGTGGGTGGGAAAGTCAGACAGGGCTGGTGGTGTTGATACCGCCCATGGCAACATTCGTTGGTGTCCCATGTTGATGTGGGAGCCAGGGAGTTAAGATTACAACCAAGGACCAGAGAGTTCAGGAGGGAATTCTTTCCTGCCCCCTGGTATTTGCTGAGATAGTATCTTTATGGACTGAGATTGTTTTCCTCCTTCAGAAGCCAATTTATTAGGGAAAGGATTATTTCAGACACATCTTCCTAGGACTTAGTATAGCAGGTGCTAAGGGTTTGTGTCTTTGTATGTACATGCCAACTAAGCATTTGAAAAAAGTAATCATTTTGGACAGAAATTTTGACCTAAGAGTAGTTGCTGTTGGCAGTTATAAGCTACTTTATGACCCTAGGTGGTTGTTCATTTGTTCTAGCTGACGTTTGTGGCTAATGCTCTCCATCTTGACTATCTATGGATAATGGCCCTCCTCCCTCCATCCTTCTTCTACCTTCACTCTAGATAGATCTACTTTTCATATTATACCATTGATCAGAAGCATCAAATAGCTCTCATTTTGTATGTTTCCTGTGAATATAGTCCAGCCTCCTTGGTCAGGCCCAAGGCTACATTTCTTGTCTTATCTCCTACTTTTTCCCTGAAAGTTTCAGCTACTGAAGACATCTTGTTTTCCTATATCCATGACTTTGGTCAACACTTATTTTAAGTTAGAACTTGCTCTCCCATCCTTTTCCTACAAATTCCTATCTCTTCTACAATGGACAGTTCAAGTGCTTTCTGCTTCCAAAAACATTCCAGCATTTTCTCAACCAGATGAAGCCTTTTTATCCTTGAAACTTTTCTTCTTAGAGTTTCTGTAAACTTTCCTTCTTAGATATTTTTTCTGAGAAATGATGGGCTCATTACCGACTATGTTTTTTTAAAAGTTATTAGTTCACGTGATAATTCCCTTAAAGGATTGACTTACTACAAAGAACTTCAATTTAATATTGTCCAAATGAGCAATCTCCTGACCACTTTGAATGATTCAATTAGCTAGGATGACATATAAAGGAACATACTGTCCCTTTATATAAGGAAGCATATAAGGAACATATAAGGAAATACTGTTCCTTAGTATTTTTTTTAAAACCAATTTAAACCATGGACTCTTGTTCCCCAACAGGTTAACAAGGCAAAATTCCAGAGAATTTTTCGTAACATTTCAGAATGTCCTCAGAGTGCTGGAAGTTGATCCATGGAACACCATACCCTCATTTGCCCAAGGTTAAGAACTTCAATAGGTTAATTCTCTTGCATCGTGTATTAGCTGAAGTAGGGGGGAACAACTGTATTTGGTATTGCCAATAGACAACTTCCAACCAGATTAATATTAACTTGATTCAATAACTGTATTTTTAAGGTCTACTGTCAGAGGAAAAGAAAAGGGACTATATGTAGGCCTTGATAAGGTCAGGACATTATAAGTGCTATTTGCTTGGATGTAAGTGAAATATACATTTTGGCTCTGTACTGATCAGAAATGCTTAAATCCAAGTTGCCATGGGCTCGAACTACCCTCTTTGTGGCATAAAAATAACTTTCCCAGATCAGTAGCAACCATTTAGTGCATCAGATTCCATCCTCTGATAAAATAATAATACCCTCTGCTCTCAATGGGGCCATTTCTTATTAAGCAAGACTGAAGCTCTAGCTACTTTATATCAAATCAACTGTTTGGGGGCGTTTTCTGTGGTTGTTCTACAAAGCTGTTAAAACAGCTGTGGGCCAAGTAATTAATTAATGGGTCAAATTAATTGATTTAATTTGGTCATTATTATGCTAGAGAAAGCAATCCACATGAAAGCAATAGAGTTTTGGATGATAGCTGTTCTTAAGAGCTTCATTGTCACTATGTGTGAATGTAAAACTGAACTAACTCTCTTGCTCTCTTTCTGCTCCAAGTCTGTGGCTTCTCTCTCGGAGAGCTCCTTCACCCTTTCTCTGGCTCTCCACTAATTTCTGTTGATTAATTTCCCTTGTCATTCCTTTCACTGACATTGCTACCAATCCCTCAAACCCAGACCACTGCAATGCCCTCCAATCACGCTTCCAGCTTCTATTCTCTCCTCCATGCCAACAAGTTTCTGTAAAAAAATTACTTTTTTTTAAATGAATTTATTTATTCTTTTATTTATTTTTGGCTGCATTGGGTCTTTGTTGCTGCACGTGGGCCTTCTCTAGTTGGAGAGCTGGGGCTACTTTTCGTTGCAGTGTGCGGGCTTCTCATTGCGGTGGCTTCTCTTGTTGCGGAGCAGGGGCTCTAGGCACGCGAGCTTCAGTAGTTGTGGCACGCGGGCTCAGTAGTTGTGGCTCATGGGCTCTAGAGCGCAGGCTCAGTAGTTGTGGCACACGGGCTTAGTTGCTCTGCAGTATGTGGGATCTTCCCGGACCAGGGCTCGAACCCGTGTCGCCTGCATTGGCAGGCAGATTCCCAACGACTGTGCCATCAGGGAAGTCCCTATTATTTTTTATTGACATAAATAATACATGAATACATTCCCTCATCAAAAGACTGAAGGATGTGTGTGAAATCCCTTTGACAATCTTATCCCCCAAATTGTGTTCCTCTCTCCAGACTCTTCATATGCATACAGTTTGGTACGTGAACTTCCAGACATCATTCTGTGTATTTGCCGACTTATGTGCCAATAGGACGTATGTCGAAATATGTGTGTGTATTAGAAGTATCTCAATTTATTATTATTTGGCAACATGCTTTTTTGCACTCAACAATATGACTTGGAGATCTTTCCAAATTCTTACATAGAAATTGACTTCATTCTTTTTAACTACTGCATAGGATTCCATGGTATAAATATACCAAAGCTTATTCAGCCATTTCCTGTTGACATTTTCACGTTTTCATTATCAAAAGCAATGCAATTTATTTCTGCATCTTCTATCAATAAAACACCCCTCAATGAGCACTCCCGCAGAACACTTTCAGGTGCCTGTACCATAAAGGCTTCTGGGGAGGTCCCTACGCTGATCTTCATCTTCTCCTTATATTTTACTTCTCGCTGCTCCCTTACCACATGCCCATCACCAAGCTGGTGTTTACATTCCTTAAACACTCTTGTGTGGTGGCTCATTCACCATGAGCCTTGATTGTTTTTTTTATCATGTTCATGATCATTGCTGCCATCCTCATCCTCCTCCTCCTCCTCATCATCATCACATCACCCCTTACCCATGTATAGTACTTACTATATTCTAGTCGTTTTCTAAGTACTTTACACTTATCTCATCTTTTCTCATTTTCTAAGTACTTTACATGGATCTGATCTTTCCCACCACCCTATGACATAGGTACCATAATTTTCCTCATTTTACAGATACAGAAACTGAGACACCATGAGGCACTGGGCTTTGCCCAGAGCCACCTGGTATGTACATGGTGTGGCCAGGATTCAAGTTCAGGCAGCCCAGCTCCAGAGGCAATGCTCCTAATCCCTCATCTGTACATTCTGTCTTTTACAAATCATACACCACTGCCTCCTTTAAGTCTTCCTTGACCATCACTCTAGACCTTTACTTTTATTCTCCTGTTCAACAGACATGTTTGAGCCCCCTACTATGTGCATGTTCTGTGATAGTTTCCGGGGAGATATTGGTGAACAAAACGATGCAGTGCATATCCTGAACATGTCAAAGCTAATAAACTCGACCTTCAGGTGCATTGTTATCCACACCACTCCATGGTACGTGGTGCATGCTACCATTTATCTTTTTATATATGTGTTTTGCATCCTATATCTCCTTTAGGGAATTAGTTGTGTTTTTGCTGTTGGGCATCTCTCTTAACACTTAGCTGATCATGGTTGCTTAATTAACATTTAAAGATGATGATGCTATAGTAGACAGTGTTCCATATAGATTGTTTAAGTCTTACCTACAAAAACATTTGTGATATGGTGCCAGGTAAATCATAAGATTTGCTAATAAGTCTAACTCCTACCTCAGTATCCAGAGAACCACTTGACATACTGCTGAAACCCACTTGTTGAGGACTCTGATGTTCCCACTGAAGAAGTAGGACTTCAGGGGATTCCCTGGCGGTCCAGTGGTTAGGACTTGGTGCTTTCACTGCCGGGGCCGGGTTTAATGCCTGCTTAGGGAACTAAGATCCTGCAAGATGTGGGGCGTGGCCAAAAAAAAAAAGAAAGAAGTGGGACTTCAGTATCTAAAGATCATCTGCATCTGAAGGACCTCATCTGAGGCCTCGGGTTCTTTCAAAGCAGATGAATGAATCCTGGGGGCTGAACCGATATGGCTTCAGGGAGCATGTGGGCTTAGAGAAGTGTGTGGGGGCCAATCCTGGCTCTTGGGCCCTGAGCATCACACAATAAGGGAGACAAAGGGTAAAAGAGTGCCTGTTCACCGTAGTGGCCTCATGTCTGTCCATTTTACCTTCTGTAAGACTGTTTCTGTTAAGCTCATGCCTCTGGTGCCCACACTTAATGTTTTACCCCCTCACCTGACCTAGTGGAAGTAAAAACATTTGGAAGCATCTTTAGGTTGCATGGCTTAGAAAGGGATTATCCTACTGTGTAACATACCAGGTGAAAAATACCAGGTGTTGTGCTTTTTCTCCTATACATGATAACAGAGATTGAGAAGAGGATCAGAGAGAAGCAGGTAGAAACAACAGCAATTAAGAAGTGGAAACAATAGAGCTAGTGGTTCAGAGGTGTATGTTCCACATCATTATGCCAGCAAAGGGCAGGAAAAAAACTCACTGGACCAAATTTGTTAAAATTAGTCCTTGCTTGTTTATATACTGGTATTGTTTAGACAATACCTTTGGAGCTTTTTTAGAATGTATTTTTTTGTTGTTGTTCATTTTGCCTTGATTCAGTTCCAACACTGGGAATTAAACTCAGTCCTTTACCTGTTCTGAGCATTTTTGGCAAAATACTCTTCCATTCATAGGCTTGTCCTACATCCTTGCTCAGAGGAGGAGGAAGTCGTCCCTGATCCCAATACTTTGTATTCATACAGTGTTTTGAGGGGATAAACATAGCCTTGCAGGTTTCACTGTCTCTATTTCACAGACGAAGGAAAGCTGATTGCTGAAGTTAGTGGTAGAGTGAGTATTAGAATATGGACTTCAAATCCTTATCCAACCACCAGTTTTCCACCACAGTGCTTTTCTTTTCTGTACTGGGGATATCTTTTTAAGGTGAACATCAACATTAGCCTGAGAGGTCGGGTACTATTCAAAATCATATCCCGCCAGTTCTACATAGGCTGAGTGCTAATAATACCAACCAGCTCCCTAGTTCCCCCAAATATCCCTTGGCCTTTTATGCCTCTCTGCTTTTGCATACCTGATTCTCTTCCCCCTTCCCCTTTTGTGTGGTGAGAGCCTCCACTTCCTTCCAGACTCAGTTCAAATGTCACTTCCTCTGGGAAGCCCTCCATGGTCTCATTTTTGCTCCAGCTTTTTGAGATGGCCCTTTCTTTCTTTCTTTTTTTTTTTTACATTTTTATTGGAGTATAATTGCTTTACAATGTTGTGTTAGTTTCTGCTGTATAACAGAGTGAATCAGCTATACGTATACATACATCCCCATATCCCCTGCCTCTTGCACCTCCCTCCCACCCTCCCTATCCCACCCCCCTAGGTGGTCACAAAGCACGGAGTTGATCTCCCTGTGCTATGCGGCTGCTTCCCACTATCTATCTATTTTACATTTGGTAGTGTATATATGTCCATGCCACTCTCTCACTTTGTCACAGCTTACCCTTCCCCCTCCCTGTGTCCTCAAGTCCATTCTGTATGTCTGTGTCTTTATTCCTGTCCTGCCCCTAGGTTCTTCAGAACCATTTTTTTTTTTTTAGATTCCATGTATATGTGTTAGCATATGGTATTTGTTTTTCTTTTTCTGACTTACTTCATTCTATATGACAGACTCTAGGTCCATCCACCTCACTACAAATAACTCAATTTCGTTTCTTTTTATGGCTGAGTAATATTCCATTGTATATATGTGCCACATTGACACTGTCTTTTGATATTCATCTCAAATGTCTAGAGCTCCAATCTAAGAGAAGGCAGGAAATCTGCTATCTGTGCCCCGTATCTCCAAGGATTCCTGGCAGGACCCGGAGTGAGGGGACTTACCCTCTCCTGGTTGTCTCTTGCCCTGAGGTTCTGTTTCTATTCAATTTCTGACCTTCTGCTTCTTACCACCTCCTGCAACTTTTCTCTTCTCTCCATCCCCTCTGACCCATACTGGTCTTCAAAGTACTGCTGACACAGGCTGTACTGTCTAGCAGATATTTATTTAACAGAAGATTTTTTGCTCACAGCAGGAGATTACATCACGGAACAGAAGAGACAATAACTTGAGATGAAATATTAGATGTCACGAACCCAAGAACTCATTAAACATTTCCTGGCACTGGGAATTTCTCACTGGCTGGGTCGTAGCTGAGGATTTCATTTTCTATACCTTTCTTGCCCTGCTTCCCCAGATGTCCCCTCCCCTCTACTTTTGCCAGCCTTGAACCCTGAACATTCTTGTGACTTAAATGCAGAACATTCTAGTGCTCTTCTGTCCCTTATTCTAAACTAATCTCTGGCCTACTTTACATATCCAAAAATTTCATTAAGGTGGCCCCACTGAATAAGGGACTTTTAATCCTGGTCTCTCCCTTTAGAGCACAATGCATCTGATTTGTGAACATTATTGTTTTTATTAGTAGCATTTCCAATGGGTGAGAAAATGGAATTGGTAGAAGGGAGACAGTCAAGAACTCTTTTCTTTTTTTTAATATGTATTTCTTTATGGTTTGCACTTTATTTTTACAATTAGTTTATTGGTGTATTTCTAATGAATTCGTTAATGCAAAAAAGTTTAAAATGCACTTCGAAAACAAATTGTAACCTTTTTCTAATTCTTGGGATAGTATTCAATTCTTGTACAGGTGTTTCTTTCACAGGGGCCTTGTAAACAGAACAGGAGCAACAGAAAGATTTATTCTCCTCCTGTTCAGAGAAAAGCAAGTCCTTTGTTTATGTCAGTTTTCCCAGATACCATGTGAGAAGTCAGAGGCTGCATCTTAATCATCTTTGTGGTGTAAGGAAAAGTGGTGCTTCAGTGGGAAATTACTCACTGCCTAGAGCGTATTCTTCCTAGTTATTGGGTGCTAGGCTTTCACTGTCGTTGAGTTCTTTGATGGCTCTGTAAGCTGTGGATAACCAACAACAATGCAAAATCATCCCTGCCAGTAGACATCCAAAAATTCTGTATAACGAAGGTTCAAATCTGGACAGTGGAGGTTCCCAAACTGTGGAAGAAGCCAGTTTTGCCCCTATTTGCATATTCAGTTTAATATTTCTGACCTATGCATGTGTGTAATCTTTGCATTCTCCTTTGACCTGATCATAACCTACTAGTGTTTCCCTCGTTAATGACTTAATTAAATTCTCTAACACGTTTTCACTTTACTTCTGTATGAGGGTCATGATTTTCCCTTTACTGAAATTTTGAAAATAATCCGTTAACAATTTCTTTATTGCCTCGGTCAAGGACTGATGTATGGTCCCCACAATAAATGTTTGTTGAATGAATGAATAAATGAGAAAACAGGAATGTCTAACCTCATTTCTATTAATATAACATGAGTTCAAGTGAGTGCATCATTAATAAGTTTGAGCTTTCCCACAGCTTGCTAGCTTATGTTAAAATTGGTGATAACTTAGGTTTTACCCAAGCCATCTTCATTCGATTTTATTCGAATTAGAAAAATATTATTTTTTAGAAAAATCAGAAAAGATAGAAAGGATAAAGAATAAATCGTAACCATCCCATAATCTCTCTCCCCTGAGTAATCACTATTTTTTAAATTACAATGTAACTAATTTAAGATAGATAATACACATACATGGCAAAAGTACAAAGCATACAAAAAATTTTTAAATAAAAAGTCAATCTTCCTTTCTTACCAGAATAGTCGTGGCTTGAAACAGCACAGATTTTTCTTACAGTTCTAGAGGTCAGATGTTCTAAAATCAAGGTGTTGGCAGGGCTGCATTCCTTCTGAATTCTCTAAGGGAGAATCTATTTCCTTGCCTTTTCCAGCTTCTAGATGCTACTTGCTTTTTTTTGGCTTTCGGCCCATTCCTCCCTCTTTAAGTCAGCATCGTAACATCTTCAAATCTCTCTTTCTCTCTGACCTCTTCTTCCATCATCACTTATCCCAACTTTGACCAGTTGGCCTCCCTCTTATAAGGATCCTTGTGATTGCATTGGGCCCACTAGATAATCCAGGATAATCTTCCCTTCTTAAGATTCTTTACTTAATCACATTGCAAAGTCTCTTTTGCCGTGTACATATCACAGATTCCGAAGATTAGGATATGGACAACTTTGAGTGTCATTATTCTGCCTACACATAATCTTCAAGTGCCAAGTAATCACTATTAATGCTTGGTGTATTTCCTTCTCGTTTTTTCCCTGCATCTCTTCATTCAACAAGAATTTACTAAGTACTTACTGTGTGCCAGGTACTGTGGCTATAGCACTGAAGAAAACCGGCAAGGCCCATCCCCTTTCGGAGCGGACAGTCTAAGTGGGAGGGGAGAAAAAATAGACACAGAAATGAATAAGAATATCCCAGTCAGTAAAGAGCACGTGAGTGCTTCTCATTGAATATTTTCTGTACGTTGAGTTTGTGTGAGTTAGTAAAATTAGTTTTAAGTCATGTATCTGTTATTAACAGCCTAAGCTCAAATGCATCGGTACAGAATTTTTTTTTAATTTTATTGAAGTGTAATTGATTTACAATGTGTTAATTTCTGCTGTACAGCAAAGTGACTCAGTTATACATATATATATATATATATATATAATATATATTCTTTTTCATATTCTTTTCCACTTTGGTTTATCACAGGATAGTGAATATAGTTCCCTGCAGAACTGATTATTGAATCAGCATCCAGCTCTCCTCTATGGCCCTGCTCTCTTCTATCTCCACAACATTCTATAACGAGGTGTATGAAATTACAGTTGGTCACCCCCCAAAGGTCAATGGCTCTGCTTCCCCTCCTTGCCTCTGAGACTCAGAGTCAGGCTTTTAACTGAAACATCTTCCTGAGGGAACACAGAGTAAGAGTCTTTTTTTTTTCCTGTAGGGTTTCAAACAAGAAAAGCATCCCCAACGTGTGGGGAACTTGAATTTCCCCTTGATCTGTCCCTGGTTGGCGGGAGGGGACTGTCACATGGAGAGAGAGAGTGATGGTGGCAGAGGAGGAGGTGGGAACAAGAGGCAGCTAAGTTTGGTATTTTTCCCTTGAAAAGGTGATGCTCCCATTGGCAAACCACACATATTTGGGGAGAAATCACAGTTTACCAGCATCCAGACACGGTAGCTTTCTTTTCTTGTCAGGATGTTTCATTTAAAATGAAAGGTTCCTCAAACTTGAAACCTTTTATTAAATTTGAGAACCTAACCTGAGAGTACATATCTTGGAGATGAAGGCGCACACGCGCACACGTGTGTGTGTGTGTGTGTGTTTCAGTTTTAGACTAGCTCCCACACAGGAGCTGTGCTCTAAGATTGGGAAGAAAGTAAGACTGTTTGAAGGGCTTACATCTAAATTGGTTCCCAGTCATAGCTGAGTATTGATTTATAACATTTCCTGTGAGGCAAATTCATGAGTTGCTTATTTCTGTGACCTGGGACATGAGATCCTTGGTTTTGTGATATATGATAATGGCCTTTTCATATGGTTAGAGACAAGAGTAGTGTCATCTCTTAAGGCTCTAGCTCTCTCTCTGCCTCTTTCTCTGTCCCTCTCTCTGATTCTGATGGCTCAGAATATTTTGTCCTAGTGCCAATGGAACAACATCTCAATTCAGACATCTGAAAAAGATGTGAAAGGGCTTACCAAACACAGGCATTGTAGAGATACTACATTCATTTTAGAGCATGTCTTCACTCACTCTACTATGTATATATTTAATTGAACTATAATTGACATACAATGTTATATTAGTTTCAGGTGTACAACATAGCAATTCAATATTTGTATACATTATGAGATGATCATTACTCCAAGTCTAGTTACCATTGTCATCATTTAAAGTTATTACAGTATTATTTACTATATTGCTAATGCTGTACATTATATCCCCATAACTTATTTTATAACTGGAAATTTGTACCTCCTAATGCACTTCACCTATCTCACCCATTCCCCCAGGCCCTTCCCCTCTGGAGACCACCAGTTTGTTCTCTGTATCTTTCAGTCTGTTTCTCTTTTATGTTTGTTCATTTGTTTTGTTTTTTAGATTCCACATGTGAGTGAAACCATGTGGTATTTGTCTTTCTCTGCCTGACTTATTTCACTTGGCATAATACCCTCTAGGTCCATTCGTGCTGTCACAAATGGCAAGATGATATATATATATCACATCTTCTTTATCCATTCATCTGTTGATGAACACGTCAGTTGCTTTCATGTCTTGCCTATTGTAAATAATGCTGCAGTGAACATAAGGGTGCACATGATTTTTTGAATTACTGTTTTTGTTTTCTTCAGATAAGTACCTGGAAGTGGAATTGCTGGATTATATGGTAGTTCTATTTTTAATTTTTTGGAGAACCTTCATACTGTTTTCCATATTACATTCCCACCAACAGTGAATGAGGGAGAAGATGTTTGAAAACCATATATCCGATAAGGCAGGGGTCCCCAACCCTGTTGGGAACCGGGCTGCACAGCAGGAGGTGAGTGACGGGTGAGCGAGCGAAGCTTCATCTATATTTACAGCTGTTCCCCAGCGCTCCCATTACCGCCTGAACTCGGCCTCCTGTCGAATCAGCGGCGGCATTAGATTCTCACAGGAGCGCGAACCCTACTGTGAACTGCGCATGCGAGGGATCTAGGTTGCTCGCTCCTTATGAGAATTTAATGCCTGATGATCTGAGGTGGAGCTGAGGTGGCGATGCTAGTGCTGGGGAGCGGCTGCAAATATAGATTATCATTAGCAGAGAGGTTTGACTGCACAGAGACCATAATAAATCATTTGCTTGCAGACTCATATCAAAACCTTACCAGTGAGTGGCAAGTGACAATTAAGCTGCATCTGGTGCAGACTTTAAGTCAGAATCCGACACGTATTTTTAGTCTGCGTGTGGCTCACCCATTATTTTATTTACCACTTCCATCCGCGCCTCTTTCCTGCACTGTGCACTTGTCTCAGTCACAGTTTTGGTAAGCCCACAAGCTAACCCTAGCCAAAAGGAGTAAAAAACAAACGTCACTGGAGAGCTACTTTGAAAAGGGGGAAAGACGGAATGATGAGACAGCAGAATACTCTAAGACTGCCAACAAAAGGAAAGCTGCATTTAAAAGAAAACACCAAGAGTCCTACTTAAATTACGGGTTCATTGCAACCGGTGATTCACATTCTCCAAGCCTGCTTTGTATAATACGTGGCGACCTGCTATCCAATGAAGCCATGAAACCTTCAAAACTGCTTCATCACATGGAGACCAAGCACCCTGCATTAAAAGAGAAGCTTTTGGAGTTTTTCAAAAGAAAAAAATGTGAACACAAAGAACAGAGCAATTATTTAAGGCCACCACTTCATCAAATGTGTCTGCACTGAGAGCATCATTCTTAGTGGCTAACCGCATTGCTAAAGCTAAGAAGCCCTTTGCTGTTGGTGAAGAGTTGATCCTGCCTGCCGCTAAGGACATGTGTCGTGAACTTTTAGGAGAGGCTGCAGTTCAGAAGGTGGCACGTGCTCCTCTTTCGGCTGGCACCACAACTGGGCGAACTGATGAAATAGCAGAGGATAGTGAGGCACCGTTGTTAGAGAGGATGAATGAGTCACCATGGTATGCAATCCAGGTTGACGAGTCTACTGATGTTGACAAGGCAACAATGCTTGCGGTATAAAAATGTGATATGTTTTTCAGGAGGATGTACATGAGGATATGTTACATGCACTTTTGTTGCCAATCAACACCACAGCTGCAGAACTATTCAAGTCTTTGAATGATTACACATCAGGAAAACTGAATTGGTCATTTTGTGTCGATATATGCACGGACAGAGCGGCTGCCATGACTGGATGGCTTTCTGGTTTCACTACTCAGGTCAAAGAGGTTGCTTCTGAATGTGAGTTTATGCACTGTGTCACCCATAGAGAAATGCTGGCTAGCCAAAAAATGTCACCTGAACTTAACAACGTTTTGTAGGATGTGATTAAAATCATCAACCACATTAAAGTACATGCCCTTAACTCACGTCTGTTTGTGCAGCTATGTGAGGAGATGGACGCAGAGCACACACGTCTTCTCTTATACACAGAAGTGAGATGGCTTTCTAAAAGTAGATCACTGGCCAGAGTTTTTGAGTTATGAGAGCCGCTCCAGAGATTTCTTTTATAAAAACAGTCACCACTAGCAGCACATTTCAGTGACACAGAGTGGGTTGCAAAACTTGCTTACTTGTGTGACATATTCAACCTGCTCAATGAACTCAATCTGTCACTTCAGGGGAGAACGACAGCTGTGTTCAAGTCAGCAAATAAAGTGGCTACGTTCAAAGCCAAACTGGAATTATGGGGGCGATGAGTGAACATTGGGATGTTTGACCTGTTTCCAACATTAACAGAGATTTTGAAAGAGACTGAGCCAGGGCCTTCTTTCTCCCAGCTGGTGCATGATCACCAATCTCAGCTTTTGAAAGAGTTTGAGCATTACTTCCCAACCGCAAAAGACCCCCGAACTGGGAAGGAATGGATCGCAACCCATTTGTGAATAAGCCAGGTGAATCGACTTTGTCCCTGCTAGAAGAGGATCAACTGCTTGAGATCGCAAATGACAGTGGCCTTAAAAGTATGTTTGAGACAACTTCAAATCTCCATACGTTCTGGATTAAAGTCAAGGTGGAATATCCTGAGATTGCCACAAAAGCACTGAAAAGCCTGCTTGCATTTCCAACATCCTATCTTTGTGAAGCAAGGGTTTTCTGCAGTGACAATAACCAAGATTATGGAGTAGACTGGACATAAGCAATGCACTTTGGGTGTTGCTGTCTCCCATCACCCCCAGATGGGACCATCTAGTTGCAGGAAAAAAAATCTCAGGCCTCCCACTGATTCCGCATTATGGTGAGTTGTATAATTATTTTATTATATATTACAATGTAATAATAATAGAAATAAAGTACATAATAAATGTAATGCGCTTGAATCATCCTGAAACCATCACCACCCCCTGCCCTGGGCCCGTGGAAAAATTGTCTTCCATGAAACCAGTCCCTGGTGCCAAAAATGTTGGGGACCGCTGCGATAAAGGGTTAAATCCAAATTATATAAAAAACTCATACAACCTAATATCAGAAACCAAACAATTTGATTAAAAAATGGGCAGAGGACCTGAACAGACAATTTTCCAAAGAAGATATACAGATGGCCAACAGGCACGTGAAAAAAAGCTCAGCATCACTAATCATCAGGGAAATGCAAATCAGAACCACAATGAGACATCACCTCTCACTTGTCAGAATGGATATTATCAAAAAGACAAGAAATAACAAGTGTTGGCAAGGATATGGAGAAAAAGGAACCCTTGTCTGTCTATAACATTATTTAATATACGTGTGTATTTAATATTTCTTTTCTGATACTTTTATGGGTGAGTCTCGGTTTCACTCATCCAAGTGTTGATTACTGATCTTTGATATGTTTTAGACTCTTTACCCAACATATTGGCTTATTGGATTCAGGCTGCTAAGATCCCCGTCCCACCCCTACCCCCTGACCAGTCCCTCAGTTGCTGTGGCCCCAGGGCCCTGGAGTAATACAAGTTAAAAAAGGGACTAATTGCCTGGCAAAATTTTAGGCGGTGTTATTGGACCAGGCATGACTGTGGGTGATTTTCACAAATACTCTCCTGCTACCAATTCTCTTCCCAAGACATTTCCTTAACCATCCAAGCAAACATCATCAGGAGACCCTAGGTAAATTCATTCACAGCTTCAGTCCATGACCCAAGAAGTTCCTATGTTGTTACGTGGGGAAGAAGGAGAGGTTACAAATTCAGACTTGTTCTGTGGCTGGATGCATTCAAATAAACTCTGGCCTTAATGTCCCCATCCCAAACCTCTTGGATTTTATACACCTGAAAGGAAAAATACCTGTCTTTCACCTTTCCCACCTTGTTCTTTGAAGGCTATGACAGTATGTAAGATCTGCAGTTAGATTATAAACAAGTGAGTCTTAACTGTTGATTCATGGAAAGAAGATAAGGAAGATTATTTGTACACCACCTCTTCCAACAGGAAAGGCGGGAGGTTTGAACTTTTCTTTCCAAATTAACTGATAATTTTACTTTATTGTTAAAGTTCTTGTAGGATTAATGCTCCTCCTCTGTGGGTTTAAAAGTTTACCTTAACTGACTGTAAGTAAGCCCACTGTGGGCAGGAATCATCTGTGACGTCTTTGCCTAAGCCACCATTACTTCTCATTTAGATTACTGCAACAGCCTCCTGAATGGTCTCACTGCTTGTACACCTGCCCCTATAATATATTCTTCACATAGCAGCCAGATGATTTTTTAAAAACATAATTCATATCATATTACTCCCTTGCTAAAACCAGCCAGTGGCTTCCCTTGCCCCTTAGAATAAAATGGAGACTTTACCATGACTTACAAGTTCAATCTCTACATCCCTGTTTCTATTTCCTCTTCCGTTCACTTACCAAGGTTTCAAAAATCTGAAGTTCCCACCCGGGGCCTCTGCACTACCTGTTCTGTCTTCCTAGCATGCTCTTTTTCTAAAAAAAAAATATTTATTTATTTATTTATTTATTTTTGGTTGTGTTGCTGCGTGTGGGCTTTCTCTAGTTGTGTTGAGCAGGGGCTACTCTTTGTTGCAGTGCACAGGCTTCTCATTGCAGTGGCTTCTCTGGTTGTGGAACATGGGCTCCAGGCGCGAGGGCTTCAGTAGTTGTGGCACACGGGCTTAGTTGCTCCGTGGCATGTGGGATCTTCCCAGAACGGCACGAACCCGTGTCCCCTGCATTGGCAGGCAGATTCTTAACCACTGCGCCACCAGGGAAGTCCTGAGAATGCTCTTTTTTTAAGACTTTCTTGTAGCTAATTTCTTCTTGCTGTTGAGATCTCAGATTAAATTTCACCTCCTCATCCAAAATCAAATAGCCACTCTCTCATTCTCTCTTACTTCACTTAGTCTTAATTTATCTGAAAAAACACTCATCTCTGTATGATCTTTTTCTTCATTTTCTTCTTTTGTTTTTCTGTCTTCTGTCCCCCTCCTGCCTGCCCTGCTGCCCAGAAGATGTAAGCTGCTTGAGACCAGAGATCTTACCTGTCTTGTTCATGGCTGTATCCTTGCTTAGCATCTAGTACAAAACTTGGCATGTAGTGGGTGGTCAATAGATATTTGCAGGTTGAATGGATGAATTATATAGTATCCCCTCCATTTCCAGATTGGAGGCCAGATTTTCTTTGGGAAGTAAAGGATGTTTTTGCATTGACTATTGTTTGTATAAACTATTGCAAATGGGACATGAGGCTGGGAGCACTGATTTATAGAAACATTGGTTCCTGGGGTGACTGGCATTCAGCCTGTCATGCCTGAGTGACACTTATTCCCTCCCAGTGTGGTCAAAGCTATTGATCTCTGAGTGTGGTTCAGGTTCCATGGCCCCAGAAGCAGTTGTATTAACTGCCTGAGCCTTGAAAAGGTTTTCTGAACTAACCCAGAGCAACCGAGCTTTGTAAACAGTAGTTAGCTAGAAGAAAAGGTAAAATTGCATGTCATCCCATTTTCTATCACATGCATTTTAAGGTTCAAAGGGATTATATTAAAATGAATATCCCAGCGTTCTCATATGTACCTGCCTTCAAAAGAGCAAAGAAAAAGCTTTTAAGTAAAGTAGGGCTGCAGGTACCCCTCTTTAATTACTCAGGCCAGGGATGTTTGAGGAGCAAAATGACCACGCTAGTGAAAACCATTTCTCACTGTTAACTGTGCCCAATGAGACATTCTACAGAAACTGGTGCATTTACTCTCATCATAGTTTGAGGGGGAGATATTGCCAGACCTATTTTGTAGATGAGGGGAAACTGAACCCTAGAGGGCAGTAATACACAGTTAAGTGATTTATTTTTTCATTCATTCATTCATTCAAGATTGATTAGGCATCCACGTGCAGCAGGGGCTGTGCTAGATGCATGTATTCAGTGAGCAAAGCAGATGCATCTCCTCCCTGTCCTCATGGGGCTTGGAGTCCTCGGTAAGGAGGACAGGCATTCGACAAATAAATGTGCAGATAAATATTTATTTATTACAACAGAGCAAAGGTTGTGAAGAGAAAGGACAGGATGTTATGAGGGGAGATAAGAGGGAAGCTTCTTCAAATTAGGGGGTCAGGAAAGCTTTTCTGAGGAAGTGACATTCAGCTTAGACCAAAGAATGAGGAGAAGCTGGGGAAGAAGGGCTCCAGGAGTAGGGGGTGGTGATTAGCCTGGGCCAGGAAGGAGCTCGGTATGATCCAGAGCTGTACAGGGCCACGTGGCTGGATGATGATGAGTCAAGGGGCAAAGAAGCAGTGGCTGGTGGGAGGCCGGACCATGGGGGGTTACGTGGAAATTTGGATTTTATTCTACAGATGACTGGAAGCCAAGAGAGGGGATGTCTGACACTGTGCTTCCCTAGAAAGCTAAAAAAGAATAGGTCCCCAAACCTCTGAGTGTTCCCTAACACAAATGAGTTTATACTGGGGTTACCTTGGAGGAATATAATTAATCCTGTTTGTAGAAGACAGTGACTTCTAACTCCTGGAGTCCACCCAGAATAATTCTGACGGTGCTACCACCAGACAGTCCTTCTCAACAGCTAAGGATTTTGACTCTGATAGAACTCAAAGGAGATTCACTCGTATGACGGAATAATATGCAGCCATTAAAATAATAAAGAAAAGAATTCCCTGGCAGTCCAGTGGTTAGGGCTCCGCGCTTCCACTGCAGGGGCCACAGGTTCAATCCCTGGTCGGGGAATTAAGATCCCGCATGCTGCACGGTGCGGCCAAAAAAAAAAAAACCCAAGGAATTTAAAGGATGAGCGAAGATGCCATGATTGTATCTGATTACAAAGTAGTATATATTGCATGATCTTATTTTTTTTAAATGCTGTTAAAAAACCCATGTTTTGGAAAAATGAAAATCCTGGATGAATATTTATCAAAATGGTGGCACCTCTGAGCGGTGGGATCCCAAGTACATTTTACTCCCATCATAATTTTGAGAGTAGACGCTGCCAGCCCTAATTTCTAGATGAGGAAAACTAAAGGTCGGAGCCAACACACTGTTAAGTCATTCATTCATTCATTCAAGAAATATTTATTAGGTATTTAGTATGCAGGGGCTGGGCTAGGCACTGAATTTTCAGTGATGAATAGGACAGATGACTTTAAAAATGTATTCTGCATTATTTCAGACATAATGAAAAACTATCAAAAAAAGTAACTAATAACCCTGTATCCAATACTTAGCCAAAGAAATAAAACATTACTGATACAGTTGAAGGTCCCTGTATATTATTCCATTCCCATTACACTCCATCCCTTTGCATTAGGGGTAAACACTGCTGTGACTTGGGTGTTTATTATTCTCAGGCATTTCTTGGATTACAGTTAATTTTTATCTCCTTTTTGCACGCTCACATCTTTGAGATTTCCTGCAGCGAACACATAACCTTTGAAGGAAAAAAGAAAACCCAGTAAAAATTATTTTTTTAAACCCAGATGGAGATGATGGAAATCAGGCCTGAAAAAAACAGTCCCTTCAGGAACCTGCAGTCAATGGCTTTCCCTCCTCCTGCTGGGTCCTTTGAACCCTCCTGCCCCAGCTGTCCCTCCTTGCCCCTCTCCTGAGATCTAGATAATCATCAGCCAGGAAGGACTCCTTCTCAGGTCCTCTTGCTTCCTAAAAATATTGAAAGGACTGTGTTTGTTGATGCCTGGGGCTGGGGTTGTCAGGCTCCTGATGGAACTGTGTCCTTGATCTCTTGCTACTCCATGGACACCCCTGTTCTTCGGGACAACACTGACCAAGGGCAAGGAAGAACAGATGTTCAACCCCAGCAGCAGGGAGGAATGTCCTCCAAATGCATTTCCAATACAAAAGCTGAAATTAGAATGAAACTTTACTGTGCATTTTTTACGATGTGTGTCTTAGTCAACTTCTGTATTTGCAAAGACACCGGGAATCAATATTTAATATGGGCATGGTGAAGGGAGAAGGGAAAGATCCTTCCTCTGCTGTGTCTTTGAATCTTCAGTTTCCTTGACATATCTGGCTTTAATCTCTTGATTATGAGGTGGACATTGTCCTCTTCCATTTCTCTTTGACGTTGGGTAAGAACTCTTTTGTCCTTGGACTCGGATGGACCTGAGCTCTGCCATTATGTGCCAGGTGACCTTGGGCTTCAGTTTCCTCTTCAGAGAAATGGGATAATAACACCTACCCTTTGGGGGGGGTGTAATGAAGATTCAGTGAAATAATTAGGTGTAGCAGAAGAAAACAATATATGGAACCCTATGAACCCAAATGGCCTGTCACCAGTCAGCCTTCTGAAGGACGAGGATGGGGTGGCTATATCTGTTCTAGGAAGGGTAGAAGAAATCTCTTTCATTAGATAGACTGGTGTGGAGGAGAAGAGGGGGAGTCTGAAACTTTAAAGCTTCTACACAATCTTTTGTGCTGTGTGGAGGCCACATCCTGGTATATTTGACAATGGATTTCAACAGAGAGATTTTTTGTGTTTATGAATATGAAGATAGGTCCAAGGCTAAATTGCTCTGCAACATATAGGAGGGTCTGAGGGTGAAGGAACCCACGCAAGCAGAGGATGGAGGAAATAGTCTTGCAGCTTCTTATCCAGCAGGTCTGGGGTGAGGACTGGGAGTCTGCACATCTAACAAGCGCCCAGGTGATGCTGCTGCAGCAGGTGCACAGGTCATCTTTAGAGGAGTGAGGTCTTAAAGCATCTGCCCTAACGTATCGGATAGGTCCCTAGCAATGAAGGGAGATTGCGTTCTCAAACATTCCCATTGGCCAGATAATTTATTCCATTTAGCTTTCAATATGAAAACACTCTGTAACCCTAATGCATGCTAACTCATACTGTTAGCATCTACACAGAAGCCCTCATCAGGTGTACTAATGATAACTAGTGTTTCCTTTTAATTTATTTTATTTTTATTTATTTATGGCTGTGTTGGGTCTTCGTTTCTGTGCGAGGGCTTTCTCTAGTTGTGGCAAGCGGGGGCCACTCTTCATCACGGTGCGCGGACCTCTCACTATCGCGGCCTCTCCTATTGCGGAGCACAGGCTCCAGACGCGCAGGCTCAGTAGTTGTGGCTCACGGGCCCAGTTGCTCCGCGGCATGTGGGATCTTCCCAGACCAGGGCTCGAACCCGTGTCTCCTGCACTGGCAGGCAGACTCTCAACCACTGCGCCACCAGGGAAGCCCACTAGTGTTTCCTTTTAAAATATTCTTCACATGCATGGAAACAAAATGGGGCATCAATGGGCTTCCCTGGTGGCGCAGTGGTTAAGAATCCGCCTGCCAATGCAGGGGACACGGGTTCGAGCCCTGGTCCGGGAAGATCCCACATGCCGCAGAGCAACTAAGCTCGTGCGCCACAACTACTGAGCCTGCGCTCTAGAGCCTGTGAGCCACAACTACTGAGCCCAAGTGCCACAACTACTGAAGCCCATGCGCCTAGAGCCCGTGCTCCACAATAAGAGAAGCCACCGCAATGAGAAGCCTGCGCACCGCAATGAAGAGTAGCCCCCGCTCGCCGCAACTAGAGAAAGCCCGCACACAGCAACGAAGACCCAACACAGCCAAAAATAAATAAATAAAATAAATAAATTTAAAAAAAAAAAAAAATAAAAAAATAAAAAAAAAAAAAAAAAAAAAAAAAAAAAAAAAAAAAAAAAAAAAAAAAAAAAAAAAATGGGGCATCAAGGAAAACAGTGCAGGGATTATACACTGATTCTTTGTGATCCTTTGGTCTCATGTTTAGGGATTTTTCCAATATTTTGAAAAACAAAAGAAAGCCCATGTGTGTGGGGGGCGTGTGTGAAGTAGTGGGGAATAGGGAAAAAGGCTCAAGGTCAAAGCTAGAGTGAAGTTTGTCCTCGTGATTTATCTCTATCCAGGCTGTCTGGTTAATTGGCTCTCAGGTGGACAAGCTTGGATCTGAGCCTGGAAAGAACTCAGACTTCAAGTTCTTGCCTCCCAGGGTGATTGTAAGGATCTGCTAGGTAGAGAAAGTAAAGTGTCTTAACTTATTAAGTCTTTGCACATTTAGCCAGTATTTACTGAGCACCTATTATGTCTGAAGGAGTAACACACAGTGAATAAAGCAGACGCTGGCCTTGCCCTCATGGAGCTTAGAGTCTAGCAGGGTAGACAGACACAAATCAATTAAAATAGTAAATGAGTACCATGTTGCAGATGCAGCTTCTGTGCTGCTCAGAGCCTCTGTTGCCTGCCTGACAGCTCACACTTACGATCTCGTGCAAAGTCTTGCCATTGTGGAATTGGGATTGCCTCAAAGTCTATGTCCCCCTCCCCCCGGGGAGCCCCCAGTCTCTGATTGACTGATGCGGGGCTACGAAAGACCAGCTCTCTTTGTCTCAAGGCAGGACAGACTCAGTCGTTCAGTTCCTGCTCCAGAGCTCCCAGAGGGTCAAGGCTTCATGTCACCTGCACTACATCTTTGCTCAGCTTTTCTACTTCCTGTCCTACAATCCACACTCCCTTATAAGTTTCTCCCAGGAGCCTTCCCTTAGGAAGCCAGTCAATTGTGCAAGAATCCCCAGGTTGGCTTCTAGGGAAACTGACCTGAAATACAAGGTAATTCCTAGAAGCTATGAGGGCTATGAAGACATAGTACAGGAGAAGTGTGGTAGAGGGGGATCAGGGAGGAGGGTTTTATTTTAAACACTGTTTTTTAAAAATTAATTTTATTTTATTATTATTATTATTTTTTGCCTGCATTGGGTCTTCATTGCTGTGTGTAGGCTTCCTCTAGTTGCAGAGAGCGGGGGCTACTCTTTGTTGCAGTGCGCGGGCTTTTCATTGCAGTGGCTTCTCTTGATGTGGAGCACGGGCTCTAGGCGCCCAGGCTTCAGTAGTTGTGGTACACGGGCTCAGTAGTTGTGGCTCGCGGGCTTAGTTGCTCCATGGCACGTGGGATCTTCCCGGACCAGGGCTCGAACCTGTGTCCCCTGCATTGGCAGGCAGATACTTAACCACTGTGCCACCAGGGAAATCCCAAGGGTCTTATTTTAGATCAGGTGTCATGGAGGGCTTTTTGGAGGTGGGGGCATTTTGAACTGTGACCTGGCTGGTAAGGGAGAGTGTCTGTGCACTGACCCAGGGGAAAAGCGTTTCAGGGAATAACTGGCAAACGGACCTCAGGAGGAAATGAACTGAAGCCTGGAAGACAGCCCGAGGGTGGAGTGTAGCAGATGAAAGGAGACTGGAAGGAGATACTGTTAGAGAAGCAGCCACAGTGCCCTTTTGTGTAAGTCAGGGAAAGGAGTTGGGTTGTATTCCAAATATGATGGGAAGACATTGGAGGGGGTGAGACTTGATTCAGGTTTCAACAAGATCACTCAGGATGCTGTCTGAGGAACAGATGATAACTCAGTGCCTGGCAATAATAGCTGCTGAATAAATAGTAGCTCCACCAGCAGCTTAATTCCCATCCATCAGACGTCTTAGAGAAGATTTCTGCATTAGGAGGGAAATTGGCATGACTACCCTCCAAGGGCTATTTGAAACAAACTATAATTCTATGACCTCTTATGCTAGGACACCTGGGGCCACATGACTCACTAAGACTTTTTGTTTGATTGTGTTTCATTTACTGGAAAAACTGAAAAGACATAGTTTCAAGTATATAGTTTCCAGATCCTTTTATTGATTTTTTTCTCTTTTACTGACTTTTAAATATGGAAGGATGAGATACATTTTGCAAAGTGCAAAGTGCAAACTTGACCCCATCAGATTGTGATACAATATGACTTTCCTTTTCTTTGAGTATTTAGTCTCCAGGCAACTGGCCCCTCTTTGCTCTCCACTGAAATTTTTTATTTTAAACAAATTCTATTATGTTTTCTAGTTACAGAAGGACGACAACCTATTATAGAAAAAATTATAAAATCCAGGCAAGCTCAACTATTATTAAAAATAATGGCTGAGATTTATTGAGCACTTACTATGTGTCAGACACGAAGTTTGGCATATACTTGAATTATATCATTTTATTCTCACCGTAACTCCAGGAGGTAGGGACTATTATTATTTCAATTTTAGAGAAGAGAAAACAGTTTGAGTGGGGTCAAGTAGCTTGCTCAGCTAGGCAGCTAGTAGGTGGCAAAAATAAGTTGAACTCAGGTTACCTGACCCCAAAACTTGAGCTCTTAACCATTCAGCCAGTGTTCCACCACTTGGATGAAACATCATAGGTGTTTGGTACATAGCCTGCCATGATTTAGTATATAAGCAATATGCATGTGCATAAATATGATTTTGTCCAATTTTATCATCCATCACAAATATCTCATTTCCAACCAAAGGTACGGATATGTATGTGTATGTGTGTATATGTGTGTGTGTGTGTGTATATATATATATATATAAGTATATACACGCACACATATATATGTATATATATACACACACACACAGAATAGGATATAAACACCATGAGATGGTGGTCTTGTTCCCTCATCCCCCCACCCCCACCATATCCCTAACATTTAGAACAGTGCTTAGAGTGAAGCAGACACTCAGTGACTATTTGTTGAATAAACAAGCTAAATAAATACTAGCTCAATCAGCAACTTTTATCTATAAATATGTAAACATTTAATAATCTGATTCTTCCCTTGAAGCAATCTATCACAAACGTCCCTGACATCCACTACTTTAGCAACACCTCATTTTTAATGCCTCTGCATGGTTATCCAAGGACATTTTCAGTTCTTTTTTTTTATTACCTCTTGGGAGCATCTTGAAACATTCTCTTTCATTGACCTCAGGAATTCTGCCCTTTCCTGGTTTTCCTGTGATCTCTCTGGCTACTCCAGTATCCTTTGCCTTCTCATCTTCCACCTTCCTCTCCAAGGGATGCTGATGTTTCCCAGGGCTTGAGTTGGGTCCTTGTCCCTGCTCTCTCTTCACACTTCCTGGGCAAGCCCATCTACATCCTTATCTTCAATTAGGACCTTCCAGACGCATGCTAGGTGCTCCACATCCATTACTGTCTCTCATTGATTCTTCACATGGTGCTCTGAGGCAGGCACCATCAAACTTGGAAGCATAACATGCCTGCATGACTTCGCAAGTGTCACACAGCTGGAACACAGAAGCGCTAGGATTTTAAGTCAGATCTGTCTGATCAAAACAGAGGAGCTCCCTCCTCTGTATTCTCTAGAGCACTTAACACAGAACATCTTATACTCCTTAATAACTGCTCGTTGAAGCAGTAAATCCTATGTTTTAATCCCCAAGGGCTACTTTTGTGAGCCATTTCTCCTGATTAAAAGGATTCTTCTGTCTTGGATTCTCCATTTCCACTTCTACTTTTCCTCCCAATTCTTCCTCTTCCTTTTGTTTTTGCTTTTGAATCCTCAAGCCTGATAATTGGAGATTTCCACCCAATTGTAATTGGAGTTTCAGTGGAATTTCAAAGTCTGTCTTGTAACTTAGTAGCAGTTAACATCCACTAATTGAGTTATGGCTGCCTAGAAAGATCCTGAACTTAAGCCAGTCAAATCACTGCACTCCGCTGGATCAAATAATTAAACCAGGGATGGCGGCTTCAGAGAACCTGTTTGTCACTGCTGATTCAGCACCTACTACATTTGGGGGGTCAGGTGGACATCGAGAGGCTTCAGCAATAGCACCACTACGCGGCCCCCTTTCCTCTCTCTTCCCACTGTTGGCCCCGCTACACCCACGTGGATGCAACATCCCACCCACAGAGATGGTCCATGGTGAGGAGGATGACTATGGAGGCAGGGGCTGGGCTTTGGGGATTCCAGGAACCACATAGAGGTTACACTGGGTGACCATCCAAAACCACCCAAAGCAATGTGCGACAAAGTGAGACATGATGGTCCTCGTGGGATGCCATTAATGCCTTCCTTCAGTTCAAATGGAACTTGCTGGGTGATTCTGAACATTGGGAGAAGCACTACATCCAAGTACATCTTGGGATTAGTGTTGGCAAGGTCTCAAACGAGAACTTGAATATCAGAAGCCCACTATGTACTGAAATAGTCTATTCTGGGCTGTCCAATAGAAACTTCTGTGATGATGGAGATGTTGTATATGTATGCTGTCTGATCCATTTTCCACTAGCCACATGTGGCTATGGATCCCTTGAAATGTGATCAGGGCAAACAAAGAACTGAATTTTAAATTTTATTTAATTTTAATTAATCGAAATAACCACATGTGCAGTTGCCTCAAGGAAAACAAAGGCATAAAAAAGAATACCTGGAAAGTGAGTAGAAGGTTAAAAAAAAAAGAATAGTGCTAGATAGTGGGGAGATGACAAGGAGCAGACACTCAGCTTCCTGACCTCATGAAGCTCTTGGTCTAAGAGAAATGGCAGATATTAATCAAATTACCATGCAAATAATTAACTACAGTCATGATAAATGCAACAAGTAAAAGTTCAGCATGCTGTGAGAGCACATAGTAGGAGTATTTCCCCTAATCTAAGGGGGCTGGTAGCTGTCTATTCTGTTGGTACAGGTACAGGTACAGGTCTATTCTGTTGCTACATCTCTTTCTCCATCATCTGTCACTCCTATTTATCTCCTTATCCCTCTTCTTCTCTGTGATGGACTGGATTTTGTACCCCTAAAATTCACGTGTCGAAGTCCTAACCCTTTATACCTCTGAATGTGACCTTAGTAGGAGATAGAGTCTTTTAAGAGATAACTAACTTAAAATGAGGTCATGAGGGTGGGCCCTAATCCAATATGACTGCTGTTCTTATAAGGGGAGGAGATTAGAACACAGACATGCACAGAGGGAAAGGAGATCATGTAAATACATGAGGAGAAGACAACCATCCACAAGCCAAGGAGAGAGGCCCTAGAAGAAACAAACCTTGCTTATACCTTGAGCTCAGATTTCTAGTTTTCAGAATTGTGAGAAAATAAATTTCTGTTGTTTAAACCACCCAGTCTGTGGTACTTTATTATGGCATTCTGAGCAGACTAATACAGTTCTCTCTCCATCCTTCCACCCATCCATCCAACCACCCATCCGTCCTTCCATCCATCCATCCATCCTTCCATCCTTGCTTCCATCCATACATCCATTCATTCAACCACCCATCTATCCATCTGTCCATCCATCCATCCACACATTCGTCCATTCAACCATCCATCCATCCATCTAGTAATTATTATTTCTTTTTATCACGTCATAAATTTCAAATGCTACTGGAGGATCATGTTATTTTCTTATATTAACACAATGTTATTACTAACTTAAAATTGACATTAATAATGATGGTTACTGTTTCTGACTTCCCAGCTTGAGCTAGGCCCTTATATCTAGGTTAATCTTCCCAACTAGCTCAGACATGTTAAGTAAAATAGTCAAAATCAAAGTCTTGAATCCATGCCTCTTTGCCTCTCAAAGTATTTGATGCTTTATCTCAAAGAGGCCAGGAGTTTATGTTCCTTCATACTTACTCAGTTTCATTCACAAATGCCTCAAACCAGGGGCAGGAGTGATTATACATTGTCTCTTTTGCAATGGGGAAAGAAAATAAATAACCCACCACTTCAACAAAACCCTGTTGGCCCTCTGTATCTTAAAATACTCTCCCCCTGTAATACTCTGCCACTGTTAGGAAAAGATAGGAAGTATGATGAGGAGCATGGCTTTGGAGTCAAATAGAACTGGGTTCAAATTCCAGCTCTACCATTTACTTACTACCTCCTAAGTAACTAATGCAGGTTACCGAACCTTGTAAATTTTCTTAACTATGGAATGAAGGTAATGGTATCTATCTTCAAACATATCCATCTGTTGAACAAATATTTTCCAATCGTGAGTGCTGAGTATGTGGCTGGCACTGCACTAGATGGTGGCAGTTGAGCAGGGAGCAAGGCACACATGGTCCCCACCCACCCAGAGATGTGGTCTAAAAGAAAAATCAGATAGTAATCAAATAATCAGGCAAGTAATTAACTGCACTCAGGATAAATGCAACAGAGGAAAAGTATGGTGAATTATGAGAGCACATAGTCAGGGCATTTGAAGAGGTGACAATTATTCTGTGATCCAGAAAATGAGGAAGAGTTGGCCAAGGGACAAGGTTCATGAAGTGCCTCCCACACAGAAGAAGCATCAGACTTGAATGTCCAGGAGGAGCTTGGTGTGGTGGCCAGTGTGGCTGGATCAGTGAAGCTGGGTGGGAGTCGGGGCAGGGAAGGGCCGCCCAGAACCCAGCTCCAACAGTGGGTGAGGGTGGATTGATACAGAATCTCAGCCTGGCTTTACAGTTTTGTTTTTATTCAAATTGCAGTGGCAATGATATCAATGGCAACAACAGTAATGGCTTTTACCAAGGCTGTGTAATAGGCTTCTAAGAGCTTTACATATAAAATCTTATGTATTTATCCTCAAGACACCTAGTGAGATGGCCAATTCTATTATGCTAATTGTATAGATGAGGAATATTTAGCTTTTGCAGATTTAGAAACTTCAAGGTCACACTATTGGTCAGTTTGGGAGCAGGCACTTGAACTCAGGTCTGTGTGGCTTCAAATCTTAAGCTTTTTATCACTACAGTCTGCCCTCTGCATCCGCAGGTTTTGCGTCTGCAGATTCAACCAACTGCAGATAGAGAGGGCCGACAGTAGTCATTGTATTGAGCCATTGTATATAAGGGACTTGAGCATCTGTGGATTTTGGTAACCACAGGTGCTCCTGGAACCAATCCCCTGCAGATACCAAGGACAATTGTTTTTATACTGCTTCCCATAAGGGAAGCAGTAAGGAAGAGTCCCTACTATTACTACTCCCATTTCTATTACTGCTCCTTCTACTTCTCTTCTTCCTCCTCTACCCCCTCCTACCACTTCACTACTATTACTACTAGAACTACCACCTCTACTACTAATTTTACTTTTACTCTTACTTTGACTATATGTAATGTTAAAGAAAAAATTATTCATGACACTTGTTGAAGACAGTAAGGCAGACTCTATTTAAGAAGGGCCACTGGATTAGGTGTAGGAACACCTGTCATGGGGTCTTGCCATGTGGGGAGAGTTTGGACTCAACACTGAATACAGCAGGGCGAGTAGAAATTTACTACCGAGCAGCAGAGTGGAGATCAGTGGATGGAACATTACTAAAAGGAAATATCTAGGGTAAGGAGGATTCTGGCTAAACCAGCCTAACAGGCTTCTTGCTGAAGACAGGCCAGGATTTCAGACATTACCTGGGGGATGGTGGAGGATGAGGAATCCAATTAGATACTGAGCGTGATCAGATATGAAAGGTGGAGAATTCTCACTAAACCAACTTAGCAGGATTCTTGCTAAAATCTGACAATTCAGAGACAAACATGGAAGGCCCAAAGTCAGGCCTAACTGAAAAGGAGTTAAATGGAGCCTGAGTAGAGTTGAGTCAATGAGAGAATCTTTGTCACTGATACATTAACTTCTTTCGAATCTACTATTTTATTATTTCTGCTACATCTACTACTATTTCTCTATTTCCGCTACTTTCAATTCTACTATTTCTACCACTTCTGTGTATAAGTCTATTTATCATCATCATCATTTTCCCCCCAGTGCTTCCAGGAGTTGAAATTGTAGTCACTGACGATGGATATAAACCTGACTTTTGCAGGAAAACTCTAGATGAGACATAAAGCATTCTCAAATCGATATGCATTAGTATAAACATAAGTAAGCAAGATACAGGGCATTATCTTAACATGTAATCTTGCATTTTCAATACTGAAGTGAGAAGGATGACTTTTTTGGTTTTGTTTTATGTGATCTTGCCCTTATTCTCAACACATCTTAATTAGAAGCTGTTATTGTGCAAAGCACCTTATCCCCAAGTCTAAAGCGCATGGTGTTCTTGGACCTGAAGTTTCTGCCTGCTTTACACTTCATTTATCCAGGTGGTTACAAGGTTTTTAAGCCTCATTTCAAAGTCAGGGATAAAAGCACTCCATAATTTTTCTTTCTCCAAAAGGCTATGCAGAGGACAGAGCCTGGGGAGAGGGAAAATGCTACCATAATGTAATTATTTTTGCAGTTGGCCGGTCAGAAGGCGCCACTGCCCAGATTGAGTGATGTAGGAGGAACACTCTCACGTTGAT
This sequence comes from Balaenoptera acutorostrata, assembly GCF_949987535.1. NCBI lineage: Eukaryota > Metazoa > Chordata > Mammalia > Artiodactyla > Balaenopteridae > Balaenoptera > Balaenoptera acutorostrata. The sequence continues at coordinate 27,702,880 of NC_080078.1, forward strand.
TCGTACATATGGTCAGGATATTAAGAAGCAGCAAAATTCCCATTTGGGGTGAGGGAGTGCGGAGCCTGTGATCTAACAGACAGTCTACTACTGGTCCTAGGATGTAGGACTTAAAATACTCTGTGTATATTTTGGGGAAATGTTTTTTTTTTTAATTTAATTTTTATTAAAAACAGAAATATAAAACATTAGAACACAGCCATATCAATGAAATCAAAGTCTCCCTCCCACCTTGGTCTCCCATTACTCTTCCCATGGACAACCAGTGTTCATGGTTTCTTATGTATTTTTTAATAAATTTTCTATGCATTACAGGCATATGTATGTCAGTATATCCTTTTTTTTTTTTAACATAAAAGGGATAAAACTAAGCACACTGTTCTGTATATTGCATTTTTCACTTACTCACTATTTCCAAATAAATAATGCAGATCTACCTTAATCTCTTTTTTTCCTCAAATAGGTGTATACTGTCATCTATAAAATGGGACAGTCTTGACTGGCTTTAAAAATTTAACAGCACTTCTGTTGATGAATATTTAGGTTGTTTCCAGTCTTTCTCTTTTATGAACAATGTTACTATAAACCTCTTTGTGCATATCCCTTAATGCGGGGGTCCCCCACCCAGTCGGCCGTGGACCAGTATCGGATCTCGGCCTGTTAGGAACCAGGAGGGAGTGGTGAGCGGCGGCAAGCGAGCGAAGCTTCATCGCTCCCCATCGCTCACATTGCCGCCTGAACCACCGCTGGCCTTACTGTCTGAACCGTCACCCCGCCACCCCGTCCGTGGAAAAATTGTCTTCCACGAAACCCGTCCCTGGTGCCAAAAAGGTTGGGGACCGCTATCTTAATGCATTTCTGCAAGGATAAATGTCGGGGAAGGTAAATTCCTGGTAGATCATAGGATTTGTATCTTACAGTTTGTATTGTTGGGGCTAACTTGCCTTCCCAGAGGCTGCCCTGCTTTGCACACTTTGGTCAAGCTCTCCTCAATAACACCGTCTATTATAAATACCTTTATATTTTCCAGCCTGTGAGGCGAAAATTAGGGTCTCATTGTTATTTTAATCTGCATTTCTTTAATTATGAGAGAGGTTAGGGATCTTTTCATATGTTAATGAGCCATTCGATTTTTTTTTTTTTTTTCCCTCCTGTGAACTGCTTGCTGTGTCCTTTGCTGATTTTTCTACTGGGACCTAGGCCGTTTTGTATTTCTTTGAAAGAGCACTGATTCGATGAAAGAAATTGATCCTTCTATCACTGGTGGTGCAGAAGTATTTTTCTTTCAGCTTATTATTTTTCTTTTGACTTTATTTATTATGGTTGGGCAGAATCTATTTGTCCTGATTTATTCATATTTCCATAATTGTTCCTAAAGGACAGCTGGTCCTTTGGATCTTGCACCTAATGTCTTCTTAGTTCTTTGATTCATTCATTCAACAAATACTTATTGAGTTCTTAGTATGTGTCAGGCATCGTTTTAGGTTCTGGAAAGACAAATAAAATAATCACAAACCTTTGTCCTCTAGGGGCTAGTGAGGAAAGTGAGATAGTCAAAAAGGAAGAAAAGTAAAATAAATTGAATGTTCAATGATGATAAATGCTAAGGAGAAAATAAAGCAAGTGAAAGGAATCAAGGTCTCATGGGGTTGGGGGGGTAGGTAGGGTGACAGTTACAAATTTTGAATTTTCAAAACCTTATTGTGAAGGTGCCATTTGATTAAAGATGTGAAGGGGACAAGGAAATGAGCCACATGACTATCTGGGAGAAAAGCATTCGGCTAGGAAAACAGCAAGTGCAAAGGGAGCATGGTAGGAACAGCAAAGTAGTCAGTAGGAATTGAGGTCAGAGATGTACTGGGGAGGAGGGCAGATCGTTGGTCATTGTCACTGTGAGGGTAGGAGGTGGGAGACCAGGGTGGAGGCCACGGTTCTAATCCAGGTAATAAATGATGGTTGCTTGGACCAAGGTGGTAGCAGGGGAGGGTTGAGAAGAGGTGGGATTCTGGATGTATCGTGGAGGAGGAGCCAGTGGGCTCTAGTGAAGGATGTATATGGGATATGACAGAAAGGGAGGGGCCAAGGGTGGCTTCAGTTTTGGTCTGAGAAATGGAAGAATGGTGTCTGCGTTTACAGAGACCGGGAAGGGAGAGATTTAGAGGCACATGATCAAAAGTCCAGTTTTGGACATGTTACGCTTTAAATGCCCATTAGGTCATCAAGAGCAGAGTTTGAATAAGCAGTTGAATATATGGTTCTGAAGTTCAGGAGAGAGTTCTAGGCTGGTAATAAAATTTGGGAGTCTTTAGCTTAGAGATACTGTTTAAAGTCATGAGGATGAAAGCACTAGAAAATGAACCTAGATAGAAAATAGAAAAGTGGCAAGAAAACCAGGAGTATGTGGTGTCATGGCCAATAGGCTCTGATACTTAAGGTGAATAAGAGGCAAGCATAGGAAATTGTGTACCAGGCAGAGGGACCAGCGTGTGCAAAGGCCAGGAGTGAGGAAAAGCATGGTCTAGATCAGGATTGTAAACTGAGCGTTGGCAGACCTCATTTGGCCCACTAATATCTTTTGTTTGGCTCATCCAGTTTTTTGTTTGTTTGTTTTAGTGGAATTAGTTGCCAACATTTGAAAATAGGGAGATTTCACATTTAAAACAAATTCGGAAACCTGTCATCTCTTGAATAATGTGTATTTCACAACACTGGCTCACATTCCCCCAGAGGCGAGAACTGGCCATTGCTAAGCGGCTGCTGCCCACTTCGAAAGCGTTACGTGGTTTGCTGCAGGAGCCCCCTAGCCTGCCTCATTCATTTGAGTTTCAGGTGCAAAAAGCTATGTCCTTCAGCTTATAAACTGGAACTTCTTTCAGTCTGGGCTCCTCCTCACCCCACTCCAGGACCAGGTGTGGTGGCTTCCGTTGGGAGCACCTCCAGGCTGGGGATACATCCTGATTCTGTGACTCACTGTGCCTTCTGAGTCAGTCCTATAATTAAGGTGACTGACTGTCCGGGTTGACCCAGAACTGTGGGGTTTCCCAGGATATGGGACTTTCTGTGCTAACACCGGGAAGGACCCAGGCAAACCAGGACAAGTTGGTCCCCCATCACTCTAAACCCACCTGGCCCTCAAAGTTGAATGGTAGACATCAAAAATCCTCATGTTTTTCCCTAAGATACTGACATGCTCTTTAAAACTGCTAGAAGGTGAAACGTGAGAGAGAAAAAAAGACTAGCATTTGAAATCAAATTTTTATAATAGTGAGAAATTACAGACAAGCCTTGATGATGATGATGATCATGATTATGATTACTACAGTTATAATAATGATAGATGACACTACATGCCAGACCCTGGACTAAGCATTTTGCATGCATTCACTCACTTCACGATAGGAGAAGCCCCATGAGGTAAGGACTGTTCTCCCCCAGTGCAGGTGGAGAAGTTGAGTCTGTCAGTGTAAGGTCACAGGGCTAGTAAGTGACAGAGCCAGGATACAAACCCAGGTCTGTGTGTCTCTGAAGTCTGCACGATTTTGATCAGTGTCGAAAATCCAAACAGAGACTTCTTTAGGCGGCTGCCGTTGTCTGGCTTGGTCGCATGCTGGACAAAGCACCTACCCCACAGTCCTCCAGGTCAAAACTCCCCAGCAAAGGCTACCCTGTGCCTCAGAAGTCAGCACCCAGCGAGCCTGGATGAAAAGCCACCTCCTTCCACAGCGTTCTAGTTAGCTTGTTTTATGCCGAGTGGCTTAATATCCTGGCAACACAAGCCCTGGCATTTTATTTCCCCTGTTTTCTGAAATTTGCAACCAAATGAGAAGCGGTTTGGGCTTCTGATTATCTAAACCCCCTCATCTGCAAAGCAGAGATAGGATCAGAGTTAGCCCACGTGGCAGCTGCTCTCTTTCATGGATGTGGATTTAATTAGGCTTCTGTGTCACACAGGCTTGGGAGAGCTGTCCCTTCTGTTGAGCTGATGGAAGTTTACTTCCTTCCTCTCCTCCTGGGTTCCACAGTGGGTGGGGAGAAGGAAGCTGTTTTTCTTATTCTCTGAAGCTGAGCTGTGAGTCCCAAGGATGGGCCTCTGAGCTTTTTCTTTTGTGCAAGTCATTTGACAATTTACATAGAAGTCAAAGTCATGTGCAAGACCAGTCAGAGATAACAGGGGCCTGAATGCCCCTTTCATGCTCCTTTTGGGGATTCTGACATCACTGGAAGTCCAGGGAGTCTATCAGACCCCTCTGGTGAAAACTATGCTCCAAATGGCTTCAACACTTTGATTCTACCCACCTCCTCTTTTGTACCCAAAACCTTGGGCCTCTGCAGCAGACACATCCCCCAGCCCCCAACTTTCTTTCCTTCACTTGACTAAGTTCCACTCTCACTTCAAGAAATGCCGCTTTTCCAGGGAAACCATTCCCAATCCTTTCAGCTAGGTTAAACCCTTCTGTTTCCTGGCCCCATGGCACACACTGTAGCTACCTTCCCTTAATACCCTTCCCAGCTATAATTTGCTTAATGTCTCTCTCCTAGTCTAGGAAGCTCTATCCAAGAATAATTTTCAAAAAGTTAAAAACATGACTTTCATGCAAATATCAATTGAACACATGTCAAGATTTTATTTCTCTTTAACAAAGGAATTGGTAAAAAGGTAAAAACGTATTCAAAGAGCATTTTGAAGAACTGGGTATTTATAGGCATTTTGAAAAAAAAAACGTTAGAATAAGATTGCTAGGTTAGATGCAAAACTGAGTAATGTCCTGTAGGATAAGAAAACTGTAACCTCTAGGGCTGCCTTTTCAACTGCACAGAAGTCTACAAGGTGACATGTAACTTCATAGTATTTGGTCTCTAATCAAAGAAAAAAATAGCAAAACCAACACAGATGCATTCTCTAAGAGAATTAAATAAATCTTGAGTGAGCAGAACTGTTAAACAGTGCTCCGTAATGATATTGAGAACACAGGCTATGTTTTTTGACCTTATTTCTAAATTTTAGATAATTTTTCTTAACAGCCCCTTTTGTGGTGGTGGTGTATCATCTAACCCAGCACTCAGCATTGGATTTTTACTGTAATCAGGATCCAGTGGAGACTTGTGAATTGCTTACTGACACAAAAGAATACTATGTAGCAAATTAACTTGAAGCCTGTACTAGTCAGCTCAGGCCGCTAGACTGGAAGGTTTAAACAACAGAAATTTATTTTCTCACAGTTCTAGAGGCGAGAAGTCCAAGATCAAGGTTCCTGTGATTTGGTTCTGGTGAGAGGTCTCTTCCTGGCTTGCAGAGAGCTGCCTTAGTGCTATGTCCTCACTTGGACTTTCCTCTGTGTACATACACACAGAGAGAGCTCGCTGGTGCCTCTTCCTATAAGGACACTAGTCCTATTGTATCGGGGCTCCACCTTTATGACCTCATTTAATCTTAATTACCTCCTTATTCCGAGAACAGCCACACTGGGAGTTAGGGCTTCAACATATGTATTTTGGGAGGATACATACATTCGGTCCATAACAAAGCCCAATTTTGAATGGAATCAGGTGTGAGTCAGGTTTATTCACTTTTATACATGACAGACCTTCAAGTCGTTTCCTTGTTCTGCATAAACTATGCAGGCGTCATCATTCAGCTGGTGCCTATCCCATGACTATTATCACTCTTTCTTCTGGATATACACAAGTTTGTAGAGGTCAGTATTAAGCAGTGCAATAAAGCTTTTCTCTTCTTATGTGGGACCCAGTAATATCTACTGGCTAAAACAGTGTAGCAAATATCTGTCATTTCTGTCCACTTATCCATCCTCCCTCCCGCTGTTATCAAATGTTCCTTTATTGTCTGAAGCACCACAACTTCCCTGCTCTCAATCCATGTGATTCAGAAGGAGTTTACTCTGTTCTTACTTCCAGCAGTAGCCAAGAGATTCAGGCATAGCCAATCAGAGTATACAACCCCCAAACCTGATTGGTTTATGGCTGGACATGTGATTTGACCTGGGACAATCCAAGTCTTAACTAGGACTTTTTCTGTAGCTACCAAGAAACAGTCTTTGTCTTTTCTTTCAGGGATGCTCAGCTTTTATAACATAAACCTGAAGGAGCTAGTGGCCATTTGTGCAGCCTTGTGATGATATCTGAGAATGAAGCTATTGAATGCTGGCTTCCCCCAATACCACCAACACAACTTGCTGATAAGACAAAGTTGATTTTTACCACTAGAGGAGAGAGCACTACCTTGATAGAATCTTAGTAGCATCTCAGAGGAGCGAGGACAAAATGGAGATATTTATTGAGATTTTGAAGTCGATTTAAGGTGAATTTCTAATGTGGGGACTTTGTTAGAATTAGTAAGGATTGTGATATAATAATTTAGGATTGGTAGACACAGCAGGATGAGAAATTCGAGATAATGGGGTTCAAAGAGTCTTGGGCATAAACTGTTTAATGCTTTCTATTGAAGAATTGATGGGTCTTTCATGAAGTTCCTTGAATGAATAATAAAGTTCTTTGCAACTTTTATCTTGCTGGGTAAGAGTTTTCTGGAACAGTAAAATTAGGTCGATGAAGACAGGAAAATAGTCAAGTCATGATAATGTAGACAGTAAGCTGTGGCTATAAGTGGTGGAAGGCAGAAGGATGAAAGAAATGATTCCTGTTGGCATTTAAATTTCTAGGGGGGGGGATAAATTAGAGCTTTGGGATTAACATAGACATACAACTATATATAAAATAGATAACCAACAAGAACCAACTGTATAGCACAAGGAACTATACTCAATATTTTGTAATAACCTATAAAGGGAAAAGAACCTGAAAAAAAAGATATATTTATGTATAACTGAATCACTTTGCTGTACACCTGAAATTACCACAACATGATAACTCAATGATATTTCAATAAAAATAAATAAAATAAATTTCTGAATCCAGAAATACTGAAGCTAAAATATGGGTGATTGAATCACTTTCTCTTTGCATTAGAATTACACATGTGGGGCTTCCCTGGTGGCGCAGTGGTTGAGAATCTGCCTGCCAATGCAGGGGACACAGGTTCAAGCCCTGGTCTGGGAGGATCCCACATGCCGCGGAGCAACTAGGCCCGTGAGCCACAACTACTGAGCCTGCGCGTCTGGAGCCTGTGCTCCACAACAAGAGAGGCCGCGATAGTGAGAGGCCCGCGCACCACGATGAAGAGAGGCCCCCGCTCGCCGCAACTAGAGAAAGCCCTCGCACAGAAACGAAGACCCAACACAGCCAAAAATAAATAAATTAATTAATTAAAAAAAAACTTTAAAAGAAGAATTACACGTGTGCATCCTTTAGCATGCAACCACAACACCTCCTAATAAAAAATGTGGATTCTATTTCTCAGCCCCACTGATGTTGGACTAGTCACATGACTGGTCTTGGCCAATAGACTGTGAGCAGGAGTGATGGCTGCCAGTTCCAAGCAGAGACCCTAGAGCATTAGTATTTCTACTACCCATTTTAAGCTCCGGTGATCAGCCATGAGATGATCCTCCCCAAGTTGCCACTGTGGTTTCTGCAGGGCCCCAGAGTGAAGACCCATGGAGTAGTCAGAACCAACCAGACGTCCTGAATCCAATCTGGTTCAACCATGTCCAACCTGTATCTACCAAAAAGCTGCCCCATGAACCTATGAGAAAGAAAAACAAAGATTTGTTGTTGAAAGCTACTGAGATATGGAAGTTGTTTGTTACACATTAAAAAATGACTGACATTCAGAGTTTACCCTTGGACTTTTAGGTATATGATCCAATAGATTCTCCATATTGCTCGAATCAATTGGAGTTGGAGTTTTGTTATTTATTAACTAGAAGAGTTTTCTCCATTAGTGTGTTTTTATGACCTTGTATCACTTTTTGGCTCACAGGAACCTCTGTGACACCCCGGGTCTTTCTCAGAGAAATCACAGCCAAGCCTGATCCTCTCCATTCTCTTCTTGAGCAATTGATTTTTTTTTTTTAAATAAATTTGTTTATTTATTTATTTATGGCTGTGTTGGGTCTTCCGTTCTGTGCGAGGGCTTTCTCCAGTTCCGGCGAGCGGGGGCCACTCTTCATCGCGGTGCGCGGGCCTCTCACTGTCGCGGCCTCTCCCATTGCGGAGCCCAGGCTTCAGACGTGCAGGCTCAGTAGCTGTGGCTCACGGGCCTAGCCACTCTGTGGCATGTGGGATCTTCCCAGACCAGGGCTTGAACCCATGTCCCCTGCATTGGCAGGCAGATTCTTAACCACTGCGCCACCAGGGAAGCCCCTGAGCAATTGATTTTTTAAAAGCAATATCTATCCCTGTTAATGTTTATCTTTTGGCTTGTGCCCAATGTTTCAGTTTAGTGAGATCTTTCTCAGTTTGATTCTTTCACTCTGGGGCTTAGCTATCTCATTCAGCATTTTGTCAAACACAAATTGGATCAGCGGGGCCACGAGAGCCTCCTCCAAGCCCTTGATTTCTCTGTAATGATCTTGCAGTGTTGCACTAAAGACCAACCTCAAGACTGACCCCAAACCACACAAATGATCATCATTTAGGCCAGGTATTCTAGATGAAGCCCATAGGACAGAAATATCTTTCAGCCTTTTTTTTTTTTTTTGCTACCTTAATGATCTGAGAGAAGTTGAAATCAGGAGATATTATGTAGCAGCTGCCTGAAACACTATCTTCCCAGATAATATTTTCCAAATCTACTGCAATGGAGTGACCCACTTTTCAAGCCAGTGGGTTGGAATCTGTAAATCTCCTGAAAAAAATAAAATTGCCCAGCTCTTGAGTTCTAGTCCTGCCCATGATGTAAAGCAGTTGACCTTGAGTGAGTCACTGATAGCTTTCCTCTGACTCTCTGTTACCATAACTTAGATAGCATTTGTAAAGACCTCTTAAAGTTCAAAAGACCAAGGCAGATATAAACGTATCAATTTATTCAAACCTGTCTTTGTCCCCATAGACTGTTTATGTACAAGGATTTTAAAAATCTGGGGAATATACTTCATATCACAGTTTCTGTAATACATCCCCGGATCCAGCAGTTCACTGTGTTGTAATTTTCCATTAGCTTGTGAATTTGTCCTGCTTATCCCTGGGCTTTTTGAGAGAAAGAATCAAGTTGATCTTGTTATCAAAATACCTGACATTGTTTCTGGCACATAGTGGGCACTCAGTAAGTATTTGCTTGGTTGAATAAATAGAAATTGTCCTGAAGTTTTGTGTGTATGTGTGTGTTTCTGCATGTATCTGTGTGTGTTTGTGTTGGAACAGCTGGATGATGTTCATCATTTGCCTGAAGCACTGGATAATGTTAAATTTAAATTAAAATGTACTCTTGGGTGACTACATCTTCAATTTCATGGTTGATTCCTTTGTGACTGACTTATTAAGTTAAACCAGGAGTTGGAAGCTAAAATACCTTGAGGGGCCAGAAAGGAAACATAATAAACCAGGATGGTTAGGTACAACTGAAAAGTATCCAGTATCTTCATGGGAATGGATACCCAGCATTGCTAGATATTCTCTTTTTTCAGAGTAGGATTTTAGTTTTAAAATGTGCTTTTAATAAATGTAAAAACTCCTGATTTAAAAATTTTTTAGAATTCAGACGTGCTAAAACATAATTTCTAAAATATTATATGGGCCAAATAAAATATATTTGCAGCCTAGACTGAGAAAGGGAGTTAAATGTTCTACACCCGTAATTGTATCTTAGTTTGCAATGAATATTTAATTTACAATGAACAACCTTGGGTAATAACAAATACTGTGTTTACTGTTGAATAGTACAAATCCTATAAAATTGATAGAGATTCAATTTAGGCCCAATTTTGAGGCCTGAGTTTAGATTTTAGTGTGCCTACATCACAAAGGGTTTCCCAGATAACACTTTACAGAAAAGATTATGGAATTAAAGATCAATTTTCAGCAATTTGCACTAGTATTTTACTAAATAAAATAGATGCCTTGAGTCAGTTGTCTCCAGATAATTGATCTCCATTATGGTTGAAATAATGGAAGGTCTGTCACCCTTGGAAAGCTCCCTGTCACACCTCCTGACCTTGCCCCACCATGTTCTCAATGGTTAAACATTAATATTCATAGAGGGAGATGGGTCTCTTAACTGCTTCTAGCTTTCAGCTCATCAATTATTGTTCTTGGTTTATCCCACTCAGTTTAGTAACTACTAGTCAAGCATGTCAAAATTCTCTTATGTATTTGCCAAGATAGAAACCAGAATCTCTCCTTGGAAAAATGACCACGTAATCAAACCCTACAACTTCCAACAAGCAGAAATCCATCTGAGGGTTTCATTTTATTAACCATTAATTGAAAAACATATTTAATATTCATGCCTAGTTGACCCTAGATACCAAATTTATGAAGCATCGTATAGCATTTTTTTTTAAAAGTACGAGAAGATATTCAAATAACTGCAAGTAACGTCTAAAAGGACCACTGTATCTAGGATGTTGCCTCCCTACGAGAAGTAAGAAAGAGAGAATTATAGGTTCCTGAGAATGAGAACTCCAGTGAGGAGAGAAGTGGTGGGAGAGGAAAGACAGAGTGGAAGTGACTGGAGTAAAAAAGGTAGGGTGCTCTCCCACAGCAGGGATCTGATCTTTATGCAATACCTGTCAATTTATAGAGAAGGGTGGGGATGCTCTATTGAGCATGGTTTCAAGACCATGCACTGATTCTGAGGGATGGAGTGCTGTAATTGATTAGTAATGTCTGCTACAGGTATAGGAAGAAGAAATGGCACTACACATGTACTGTAAAATAAATAAAACTGAATATTTACATAGGATTATCATAAGTTCCAATTTGTCTGGAGCAGTCTCAGTTTATGCCTGTCATAAATCAGTTAATCCCTGTTAGTTATGCACAGTACCCCTCTATTTTCAGGAGTGTCCTAGTCTGGATAGTAAGTTATCTATAGCCACTCAGGAAAGATTCTTGCATAATTTTTATTAGTTTATTTTGTTCACTCAAGAAATATTCCTAAATCTCTTCTGTTAGGCCCTGATCACTAATTATTAGCCACCACCTTCTTTTTTGGGGCCAGGGTTTCCTCAATATTCTGCTCAAAATATCTCAACACAACACAGCCTTTATTTCTTTAGACACAAGCATGATTCCACACTTCCCATCTAAAGCACTCTCTGGTATATTCTGGAACACAGCCATGAGATCACACTCCTCAGCCACTCCTGGTATCTCTGATAATTCTCCCTTTCTACCTTCCCAAAATAGCTACTGAAAAAAAAATCTCTCTTCTGAATGGAGCTCCTTTGTATTTCTGCCATACCAGGTATCCTATGTCAAATAATGTTGATCTCCATAAAGCCCGGATTAGCCAAAGACTAAGGAAGATATATATCTCAGATTTTTTTCACAGCAGATTCCTGGGAGTTTAAAATCTTGGATTCTGTCTGGATTTTCCAGCTCATTTCCCAAGGGCAGAGCCTGGGTCCTCTAACAAAAACACCCATCACAACTGAGGATCTTAGCTGGATTTGCTCTCATGGACATACCAGTCAATTTACTTGCTGTAACCAGGCTTGAAGAGAAGCCAGATCTCTCAGCGTCAGCGATATTAACATCTTGGGCTGGATAACTCTTGGTTTGTTGTCTGTGTATCTTTGGATAGTTAGCAGCATCTCTGGCTCTACGCACCAGGTGTTAGTAGCGCTCCCTCGCCCCCGGTTGTGACAACAGAAATTTCTCCAGACATTGCCGAACATCCCCTGGAGGCGAGGCAAAATTGTTACCTGTTGAGAAATACTGGGATAGGCGCTCTGAATTTCAAGACAAATAAACCACACTTTCTGGTCTTGAGCAAGTCATATGAGCAAGTATGTTACAAAACTCTAAGTGCCCTGTTAAGAATTTGGCAAAAGTACTGTGGGAGCCAAAGAATGAGGGATGACAACAGCCCTTCCAGTAGGGAGTAATTTTTCCTTCATTTGTAATCACATGATGGTGGGAAAATACTATAATTATATAGCTATATGTCCATCTGACTTCCTTCCCCTGCCAGACTGTAATTTGCTGTAGCTCACTGTATCTAGTTCATCTTTGTGACCTCCCTCGCACCTAGGGCTCTCAGATGTGCAGCCATAGGGCAAAGCACTGAGCTGACAACCTAACAGAACAGAATCGCCCCTAGGCGGCAGGCCCCAAGTTCCATCTCTTACTATACAAAAGGGTACGAGTTTCAGCAACCACTTTGAGCCCCTGCTAACAGTCCTGGATGTCCTTCCCCAACTCACAGATGAAGCCCACTCCCCTGTTGATGGGCAGCTGTCCCTGACCAGATTCTATCTCTGCCCAGCCTATGATTCCATCCTTTCCAGCAGGAAGGATATACAGAGGCTCAACAAGTGACTACCGAACTAAATCAAACTGACATCACCAAACAGCATGAACAGCATGTCTTCTCTTATAAGCTCTCAACTTCCTCCACTTTCCTAACTTCTCATTTAAAATATATAAAATGGTGTCCTCTTGTCTGGCCATCACAGAATTCAGCTGAAGCCATTCCCTATGGTCAGGTCAGTGATGGTGGGAGCCCAGGTTCCTGTTCCCTTGGGAAGGTGGCTTAATCCCCCCTCCCCAGCCCAGGCCCTTTGCTCATCTGAACAGTGGGCATAACAGCCTGGCCATCTCAGGGAGCTGTCGCGAAGAGGAGCCATCCTTTATGTGGAAGGGAGGCCTCATGTTTTCAGGAAGGAAAGTCCTCCCAGGGAAATGGAAAACAACAAGCCTCTGCCTCGCACCAGCCCCATCCCAATACACAGAGTCTGATTCTCCCCACATCATCCTTCTGTGGCTGCAGCCACTTCAGTCTCCTCCTGCAGGTCCTTCCACTGCCTCTTCATTTATTTTTTGAATGAATCTTAGGCTTTGTATACTCACTCTAAGCGCTCCTTGGGTCCTCCGTGCATCCCTTGTCTCATTTCATTCTCTCCCTCCACTCCCTCTGCTCTGAACCAGCGCTGACAACATCCCCACAGCCCTCATAGCAAAGAGTCACCCAGTGCCCACTCTGGGCCAGACAGTGAAGATGCAAATGAGAGGCATGTCCTCCCCAAGCTGAGTCCATCCAAGGACATGGGACAAAAAGTAAGACTCACTCACTATACGGTAAGGACCAATACTTTAGACCTTCCTGCAATACACACTTGCATAGGATGTCATACAATTTCTGCCCGGGCATTCACTCTCCACATCTCTGCGTAAAGCTAACCATTTTTCTACTTCCTCCTCTTGTTTACGATATAATCAATCCACATTATTCACAGATTCCATATTTATGAATTCACCTACTCACTAAAATTTATCTGTAACCCCCAAATCAATACTCGAGGCACTTTGGCGACCATCCACAGACATACCTAGTTTGGCAAAAAATTTGAGTCACCCAGTGCAGATTTCCCAGCCAAAGTCAAACAAGGTGATGCTCTGCCTTCTCATTTCAGCTCATACTGTAAACAAGTCCTTTTCACTGTCTCTTTTTTTTTTAATAAATTTATTTTCTTTTAATTAAAAAAAAAAAAAAAAAAAAAGAATGAGGGATGAGTTTCTTCTTGGACAGTCAAATGAGCTTTACAGAGGATGTGCCTTTGGGGCTTCAGGTGATCATTCAGTATTCCCCAGGTGGGAGAGAAAGGAAGGACATTCCAAGTAGAGGAATAGCCTGTGCAAAGGGGCTGAGATATGAAGGCAAATAGCATGCTTGAAACAGAGTAAGAAGTTTAGAGGGAATGGAGTGATGGATACACTGGGGAGAGAGGGATTCAGGGATAGGACGGGGACCTAGATTTAAGTCTGATTTGGAAACTTGCTAGGATCTGGATCTGGAGTTCATTAACTGGGCAGCAGGGAATCACAGAAGGCTAATAAAAGGAATATGGCCAGATCTGGGCTTTAGAGCGATCACATGGGTGTTGGTTGGAGGCAGGACATCAAGGTTAACGATATTGTCTTTGGAATCAGGCTGCCCTGGGCTGGGATCTTGCTTCACCATCGAGTAGCATGTGGGACCTTGGGCAAAGCATTTCTTTTCCCTAAACCCCTGTTTCTTCCTCTGCAAAATGAAGATGATAATCCTACCTACCCACTGGGTTGTTGTGAGGATTAAACAAATTAATCCATGTAATGCGCTTAAAGTATCTGGATGTAATTGAAACTCATTAAATAATTATTCTTTTAAGATTGCCAGGTGGTGTGGGAGTTTGAGACTGAAGGCAGGGAGACCAGTTTAGAGGAGGTAATGAAAGATGATGGGGACATGAGCTAGCACAATGATTGGGTGATGGAGAGGAGATTAATTAGCTCCCACCTGAACTGAGTTGACTCAAGAAATGGACATTCTCCAGGGTCCCAGCAGCAAGACATCCAGTTCTCCAAACAGATGCCCCATCCCTGGGGTTCCTACCACATCCAGCTCTGGACAGTCCTCTGCAGAAATTTTCTACCACCTACAACGTCCCTGACAGTGTGAGCCTGTCATCTGAGAAAGAGTTAATTCAATGAGGATCCATAGGTGGAGGGTACATCTTCATCTCATTCTGCCTTGTCTGTATTTTCCTGTTCTTTTCTGCAGCCCACCTTCTGTTCTGAGGAAGAAGGGCTACAAGTGACGTGCTTCAGGACCAAATAACAGTCTAATAAAGTGGAGATTCATTAAGACAGTGCTGATCGCGACTGTAGTCTCCAGAATGGAGAAACAGCCCAGAGGGTTTCGATTCTCTACCAGTTTTCTAACCTCAGTTTACAAAGCAGAATCAAGTTCTGGAAACCACAGAACAGAATGAAATAATGAAACTACTGGCTTTTAATCACTGGTGGAATCATGAGGAGTTAGTAGACCTAACATTATCATTTGGTACTCTCTTTTAAAGAGGAGTTTCTATATCAGTGACACATGGCCTGATGTGATTGCTATTTCCTTTCACTGTCGAAACGTATTCATCCAAAGGTATTTTTTAAAAACAAACTATGTGCCATGACAGTGCCAGGTATTGGGAAAACAGTGATAAACAAGACCAACCCAGCCCTTGTTCTTGTGGAGCTGAACTTCAGGGAGAGCCAGACAACTAAGAAAGAACTACTAAGAAAAAATTCGTGGCAGTTACTAAAAAAGGAGATGAGCCAACTGCTCTTTATGTAGCTAAAGGAAATGGATCCCAATTTTACACGATTCTCCGGGTTTTTTTTTTTTCTTTCAGATCATAAACGTTATGAAGCAGACAGACAATTTTGTATCCACCTCTGGCAGTTTGGGGAATTCACTTAAATTGATTGAGTCATGGGTTAATAACCCAGAGTTATTATCACTTTCTTACATATCTAGGGAATCAGGGTTCAGGGGTAGAAAAGAGAAACATTCTTTGTTTTAGTTTTTCCATAGTTAGATGAAGTTTGGTTTCTTAGGACATTTTGGAAGAACTTTAGTAATGATATTAAAGTAGGGGCTAGGAGTGTGGGCCCTGAAGTCATATACTTGGGTCCAAATCTGGGCTCTACCGCTTGCTAGCTGCATAACTTTGGAAGGCTCGTTCACCTTACCATGTATCAGTTTGTAAAGTGGGGTAATAACCTACTTCTTAGAGCCGTTGGGAGAATTGAATGAGATGATACATATAAAGGCTTAGCAAAGTGTCTGACACATATCGCATATTTAAAAAAATAATATAGCAAAGAAAGGAGGTGTGTTATATTGCCAGGTGGGTGGAGATTACTGAACTGGTCTCTGAGGAGCAGCAACTGGGCAGCAGGGAGAGTAGATTCAAATGCAGCTTTGCTAGCTCCTAGCAATATGAGCATGGATGATTCAGTTCCCCTTGCTCAACCTCAACTTCCTCCTCTGCAAAATAGGGATAATAATGACCATCTTCCGAAGCTGTAGTGAGGATATCAAGAAATGTACATAAAGCATCTAATACGGAGGCTAGTACATATCACAATCCTCAGTACATGCTAAGGATCACCATCATCATCATCATCATCATCATCATCATCATCATCATCACCATCACCATCATTATCATCATCACCATTATTAGAGTCAATCGTTGTTTTTGCTGTTTTGCATGCTTTTTCCATTCCCATCTGCCTTCGGTTGTGTTGCCTAGAGGTAGAATTTGCAATAGAGTTTCTTATGCAAATGGTTTATTGAGGGATTGCTCTCAGGACAAACCTGTAATGGAGTTTCAAGGAATCAGGAGAGGCTGGAAGAGGAAAGGATGCGAAGAAGTGTTTTAAAGTGATGTCTAGCCTTAGCGAGCTCCTGCAGGCAGCTCTGGTGCATTGTAGCACAGAGTTTGCCCTATCCAGAGGCCAGGGAGCTGGGCTTTATACCCCAATATCAATCAGTCATTGGTCGCTGGCCATTCCCAGAAGAAGGACCTAATTTCCCAGGCATGCCTGGTGAGAAGGCTCCTATCAGTAGCAAGGGGATCCTCCAGAGAAGGATGCAGGAAGAGCTGTTAACATCCAGCATCACCGCAGCTGGGAGATGGAGGCACAGGCCTTGTACCGAGGGTCTGGTTGGGACCCCAATAGCATCCACTGTACTTTTCCTTTCCAATACACTGAATTTCTTCTGGGAGCCCTCTCCCCTACTCTCAGTCTGACCCCAGCTCCAAGGAGAGGTTTGTGACCTGGGACCTGGCCGAAGAGATTATGAGATTTGCCTGCCCACAGTGATTGGTTCAGGGATGATCATGTGATTTCATGAGAGCCAGTAGAACACAAGGAAACTTTTGCTAGGAATGCTGGGAGAGAGCTATTTTCTACATATAATGCTAACAATTATAGGGTTATAAGCTAGACCAGCCAGGGACCAAACATGGGGTCTGAGAATGAAGATAGCCCAGTGGATGGTAGAGTCAAGTGACAGAGAGAAATAAGGTCCCTGGATCAAGACATGCTTGAAGTTTACTCTCCCCTTGCACTTTCAAGTTACGTGAGTCCACTTTTTCCCTTTTGCTTAGTTCTATGAGCTGGGAGTTCCGGGTACCTGCAACACAGAGTCCTGACTGATATCATTATCGTAATGGACCCAGGAGCACTGTGTAAATTAGAAGCAGTCAATCAACTTATAGGATTATTGTTGTTATGTAAATAAAGTTCTCTTTTGACTGCGTGAGCAGAGCCTTCCAAGCCAGGACAGCTTTCCAGGTTAGATTTTCATTGTCTCAGCCAGAGAAGAGGCACATTAGGCGACTCAGAGGGCACCAATGCTGCCCATACCTCTGAGAAAGAGATTTTCCTGCCAGCTTTCCCTGGCAGCTGAGGACCAGGTGCTGGCAAAGTGACCTTCAAACAGAGTGGCCATTGCAAGGCTGACAGCCCAAACCAAGCCAGAGGAAGGCACAGAAACACTTCACAAGGAGAGGTAGGCAAAAGTAGAGGGGGCCAGGCAAATGGGTGATGTTAATGGATAGTTTTGAGACAAACTGAGGCATATTAAAAATTTTAATAGTTTGAGCAAAAATCTATTTGAATCTGCCAGTGCCAAACAGGAAGTGGTTAGGTGTACCCCACCACAGGAGCTAGGGGAAAGATATTTATAGAGAAAGGTTGGAAGTAATGCAAAGAAATGATTTGATTGGCTAAAGCTTAAGGGGTTGCTTTATTGGGAGAAACCTAGTTGGCTGTTTGTGATTGGTTGTCCTTAGGTATCAATTTCTTAACCTTGAGAGATTTCAGGCTTAGGTTTTGGTTTGCTTAGTTTGGCTACTAAGGCATTAAAGCCACCTCAGTCTTTTGACCTCCTTGTTTAATTAATTTAAAAACATGGACAGAAGCAGTTCACTAACAACCACCAAAAACCCTTTTAATCCACACAAAGACACCTACTGATAAGGCAAAATACATTAACCTTATTCACGGTTATTAACATTTTTTAAAAGTTTATTGTATTTTTATTTCCACTTCTTACTCTTTTTTTAAGAAAAAAACCTTATTCTATAGTAATATAATATGCACTTGGATTGCCCACTGACCTCATATCACAAGTTCTCAACACTGGATGCAGTCAGAGAAAGAACACTTGGAAAAATTTGTGAAAAAAAAAAAGGTGTTTTAAGAGACATCAACACATTTCCGTTAGACTGAGCTTGGTCTAGCTCAGTCTGGACAAAAAGAACATCTTTTCTTTTTTTTTTTTTTAAATAAATTTATTTATTTTATTTTATTATTTATTTTTGGCCGCATTGGGTCTTTGTTGCTGCACGCGGGCTTTCTCCAGTTGCAGCGAGCAGGGGCTACTCTTCGTTGCGGTGCACAGGCTTCTCATTGCAGTGGCTTCTCTTGTTGCAGAGCATGGGCTCTAGGCACGTGGGCTTCAGTAGTTGTGGCACACGGGCTCAGTACTTGTGGCTCGCGGGCTCTAGAGCACAGGCTCAGTAGTTGTGGTGCCTGGACTTAGTTGCTCCACGGTATGTGGGATCTTCCTGGACCAGGACTCGAACCCGTGTCCCCTGCATTGGGAGGCAGATTCTTAACCACTGCGCCACCAGGGAATCCCAGAACATCTTTTCTATGAATCAAATTTGGAAACTTTGGAATGCCTGTTCTTTTCGTTGGAGGATTCTTCCAGCTTAAGGATGGGGAGGGCTCTGGCAGTTTGGGGGTGTTTAAGAGAATGAGAAGTCTAAAGCCACAAGGGGAAGACTTTTGAGGATAGCCATCCAGAACCAGTGGAGTGACACGTAAGGACAATGACAAGACAAGAAGTGACAGGAAAGAAAAGTGAACTTGTGGATGAGCCAGTATAGAGAGAAAGACGGGGGGGGGGAGAAAAAAGTTGTGGAAATAAGTTTCAGTAATATGGCTCCTACCTGCCCAGCTGATTTGGGCCAACTGGCCAACTGTGCTTGGCACTTAGTACCCCTAGCTGGGTTGGTGTAGCCAAGAGATATATTTTCCTCGAGCAGTATTTTTCAAAGTGCAGTTCAGGGACCACCTACACCAGCATGTCCTGGGAGGTGTGTTAAAAAGCTGATTCTTGTATTTCACTTACTGCTACTTAACCATTTCTGGGCATGAGACTAGGTGGCTGCCTTTTGGGTTTTTTTTACAGCTTTATTGAGGTATGATTGACTTACAATATCTTCACACATTAAAGTATACAGTTTGATGAGTTTGGACATTATGATGCATCTGTGAAATCATCACCACAATCAAGATCATGAATAGATGCATCACCTCCACAAGTTTCCTCATGTCCTTTTGTAATGCAGTCATCTCCATACCTCCCCCCTCCTCCCATCCCCAGGTTTCCATGGATCTGCTGTCTCTGTAGATTAGTTTGTAATTTTCTGGAATCTCAGGTAAGTGGATTCATAGCTTACCTACTCTATTTTGTTTGGTAACTTTCACTCATTTATCGATCCCTCTGATGAGAGACTGCTAAGATGCTTCTATTTTGGGGCTATTATGTGTAAAGCTGCTTTGACCATATGTCTACAAGTCTTTGTATGGACATAAGCCTCAATTTCCCCTTGGTACATACCTAGGAGTAGAATGGTTGGATCATACATTAGTCAAATGTTTAAACTTTTAAAAAACTGTCAGACTACATCCCAAAGTGCTTGTAACTTTTTACATTCTCAACATCAGTATATGGGAGTTCTAGTTCCTCCAAATCTTCACAAAAACTTGGTGAGTTTCATCTTTTACATTTAGCCATTCTAGTATGAGTGAAGTGTTATCTCAGTGTGAATTATTTTATATTTCCCTAGTGACTAATAATATGGAGCAATTTTTTGTGTGCTTGTTTACCTTCTATATATCTTCTTTGGTGAACTGTTGGTTCAAATATTTATATTGGGTTGTTTGTCTTATTATTCAGTGGTAGGAGTTCTTTGTGTACTCTAGATAGAAGTCCTTTGTCATATATATGTTTGCAAGTGTTTTCTCCCAATCTGCAACTTCCTTTTCATTTTCATAGACTTGCTTTGGTATCTTTGTCAAAAATCAATTGACCATATATGTGTGGGTCTATTTCTGGACTCTTTATTCTGTTCCATTGATCTTTGTGTCTGTCCTTTGACCAGTACCATGCCATCTTGATAACTACAGCTTTATAATAAGTACTGAAGTCTCGTACTGCAAGTTCTCCAACTTTGTTCCTCTTTTCCAAAGTTACTTTAGCAATTCTAAGTCCTTTGTATTTCCACATGAATTTCAGAAGTGGCTGTTCAATTTGTACAAATAAAAGCCTCCTGGGATTTTGAATAAATTTGTATTGACTCTATAGATCAATTTGAGAGTTGACACCTTACCAATATTGTCTTCCAATTCACAAACACTGTATCTCTATTTAGATGTTCTTCAATTTCTCTCATCAATGTTTGGTGATTTGTTGTATGTAGACCTCGCACAACTTTAGTCAAATTTATCCCTAAGAATTTAATATTTTTGGTGCTATTGTAAACAGTACTGTTTTAAAAATATTAACTTCCATTTATTAATTACCAGTGTACAGAAACAAAATTTATTTCCAAAACATATTGAGCTCATATCTAGAAACCATGTTAAGCTGACCTATTAGTTCTAGTAGCTTTTTGGTAGATTCTATAAAATTTGTCTTGTAAATGATCATGTCTGTGAATAAAGAGTTTTGCCTTTCCCTGTCCAATATGGCTTCTTTTCATTTACTTTTCCTTGTCTTATTTCACTGCTAGAACCTTTGGAGCTATGGTGAACAGAAGTAGTACAGGCAGACACACAGCTGATTCCTGATTTTGAGCAGAAAGCATAGGCTTGTTTTACCATTAAGTATGGCGCTAGCTGTAGGTTTTTCATGGATGCCTTTTATCAGGTTGATGAAATTCCATTCTATCCTAGTTTTCAGAGATTTTATGCTGAATGGATGTTTGTTTTTATAAACAGTTTTTCTGTGTCTATTATTGAAGTGATCATACTTTTTTTCTTATAGGTTGCTCTTACCATGAGTTTCATATATTGATTTTTATATGTTAAACCAAGTTTGTATTCCTGAGACAAACCTCACATAGTTATGATTATCTCTTTTAAAAATATTAGCTTTGGGGCTTCCCTCGTGACACAGTGGTTGGGAGTCTGCCTGTTGGTGAGGGGGACACGGGTTCGGGCCCTAGTCCGGGAGGATCCAGCATGCCGCGGGGCAGCTGGGCCCTCGGGTCGCGGCTGCTGAGCCTGCGCTCTGGAGCCCGTGAGCCGCAGCTGCTGAGCCCGCGTGCCATGGCTGCTGAGGCCCGCGCGCCTGGAGAATGTGCTGCGTGGCCGGGGAGGGGGCTGCTGCGGTGAGAAGCCCGTGCACCACGGTGGGGGGTGGCCCCCCGCTCGCCGTGGCTGGAGGGGGCTCGCATGCAGCAACGAAGACCCAGTGCAGCCAAAAATAAATAAGTAAATTTATTTTAAAAATATAATAGAAAAATAAAAACGTTAGCTTTGATTTGCAGAAATTTTGCTAGGAATTTTTGCGTCTATGTACGTGAGGGATATTGGTCTGTAGTTTTCTTCTAATGTACTTTTCCGGTTTTAGAATCAGGGTAATGTTGACCTTATAGAATGAACTGAGAAGTATTTCTTCCTCTTCAGTTTTTTCAAAAAGTTTTTGTAGAATTGGTATTATTTATTCCTTAAATGTTTGATGGAATTCACAAATGAATTCATCTAGGCAAGGAGTTTTCATTGTGGTGAGGTTTTTAAACTATAAATTCAATTTCTTTAATAGACATAGGACTATTCAGATCTTCTGTTTCTTTTCAAATGAGCTTTGGTAGTTTGTGGTTTTTAAGGAATTTGCCCATTTCATCAACAAGTTGTTGATTATACTGGCATAAAGGTGTTCATAATATTCCCTTATTATCCCTTTAATGTTTGTAAGACCAATAGTGATGTCCCCTCTCTCACTTCTGATACTGGTAATTTACATCTTCTTTTTTTATCCTGATCAATTTGACTAGAAGTTTATTAATTTTATTGATCTTTTCAAAGAACTTGTTTTTAGTTTTAATATATATATTTTCTATTTCATTGATTTCTATTCTTTTCTTTATTACATTTCTTCTTCTGCTTTTTTGGATTTAATTTGATCTTCCCTTTATAGCTTAAGTGAAAGCTTAGGTCACTGATTTGAGTTCTTTCTTCTCCTCTAATATAGGTGTTTAGTGCTATTAATTTCACTCCAAGCTGCTTTAGCTGTATCCTACAGATTTCGATATTTTATATTTTTATTTTATTTAGTTCAAGATATTAACTAATTTTTTTGACCAATTTGCTATTTAGAAGTTTTCTATTTAGTTTCCAAATATGTAGGATTTCCCAGGTATCTTTTTTTTTTTTTTTTTTTTAAAGGATTTTCTTATTTATTTATTTATTTATTTATGTATTTATTTATTTATTTATTTATTTTTGGCTGTGTTGGGTCTTCGGTTCGTGCGAGGGCTTTCTCCAGTTGCGGCAAGCGGGGGCCACTCTTCATCGCGGTGCGGGAACCGCTCTTCATCGCGGTGCGCGGGCCTCTCTCTATCGCGGCCCCTCCCGTCGCGGGGCACAGGCTCCAGACGCGCAGGCTCAGCAATTGTGGCTCACGGGCCCAGCTGCTCCGTGGCATGTGGGATCTTCCCAGACCAGGGCTCGAACCCGTGTCCCCTGCATTAGCAGGCAGACTCTCAACCACTGCGCCACCAGGGAAGCCCCTCCCAGGTATCTTTTTGTTATTGATTCTTAATTTAATTCTACTGTGGTCAGAGAACATACTTTACATCAAAGTTATTGAGGCTTTTTTAATGGCCAGGAGTATGGTCTATCATGATAAATATTCTATGTATATTTGAAAAGAATGTGTATTCTGCTGTTGTTGGCTGGAGTGTTATATAAATGTCTATTTGGTCATATTGTTTGAAAGTGTTATCCTAGTTAATCTATTCTGTGTTCTTGCTGATTTTCTGTCTACTTGTTCTATCAGTCATTGGGTAGGAACTTTTGAATTCTTCCACTATATTTGAGTACTTTGTTTCCTCTTTTTGTCCTATCAGTTTTCATTTCATGTATTTTGAAGCTGTGTTGTCAGTTGCATACACTTTTAGTATTTTTATGAATTGACCCCTTTATCACTATGATAAAGTGATACTTTGTGATACTCTCCTTTTTCCTTGGTAATATTCTTTGGTTAATATTATCATAGAAACTCAAGCTTTTTTTTGGTTACTGTTAGCCTTGTATATCTTTTCCATCCTTTTACTGTTATACTATTTGAGTATTTTCTTTAAAGAAGTTTCATGTAGTTAGGCTTTAGTGGGATTTTGCTTCTTTTTCTAATCTGATATTCTCTACCTTTTAATTGAGTTGCTTAACCCATTTATGTTAAACAGGATTATTTACATAGTTGAAGTCAAGTCTTCCATATTGCTATTGGTTTGCTATTTACTTCCTCTTGTTTCTATTGTCCTGCCTTCTTCTGGTTTAGTTGAGTTTTCTTTATGCTTCCATTTTGTCTCTTTGTTGGCTTGTTAGCTATAACATTTTGGGTTTTCTTTTTAATGGTTGCTTTCATTTTATAATATATATCTTTAGCTTGTCACAGCTTATCTTCATGTAATATTATGCCACTTCCATATAAGAATCTAACTATATTTTCATCTCCTTGGTACCTGCTTTTGTGCTATTTTTGTCGTATATTATACTTCTGTATATGTTTTGACTTCCATGATATAGTCTTATTATTTTTGCTTTAAACAGTCAGTTGTCTTTTAAGGAGTTTTTTTTTTTTTTAAAAGAAAAAGTCTTACATATTTACCTACACATTTACTATTTCTCATACTCTTCATTCTTTTCTACAGATTCAAATCTTCTGGTATCACTTTCATTTTGCCTGAAGGAATTCTTTAAAATTTCTTGGGCTATGAATCTGGTAATGAATTCTTTCAGTCTTTGTGTGTGTGAGAAAAATATTTTATTTAAAAAAATGTTTTACCTTTACTTTCAAAATTTATTTTCACTGTGTATAGAATTCAAGATTGACAGGTATTTTTTTGTTTTGTTTTGTTTTTTAATATTTAAGGATGTTGCTGAACTGTCTCTGGCTTGCATGGTTTCCAGTAAGAAGTCTGCCATCATAAATATCTTAGTTTCTCTGTGCATCTTTATTCTCTGATTGCTTTACTTTTTTTTCTTTCTCACTGGTTTTCAGCATTTTGATTATAATATGAATTTGTATCATTTTCTTCATGACTCTCATGTGTAAGTTTCATCATGCTTCTTGGATCTGTTTATAGTTTTCATCAAATTTAGAAATTTTTGTCATTACTTTTAAATATATATATATTTACCCCTACTTCCTTCTTGGGATTACAATTACATGTATTTAAGCCATTTGAAATTGTCCCACAGCATACTTATCTTCTGGGTTTTTGTCTTTTTTTTTCTCTCTCTAGTTTCTATTGCTATGTCTTCAAGTTCACTAATCTTTTCCTTTGTAGTACCTAATCTGTATTTCATCTGATCCAGTGTATTTTTCATCTTAGAGATTTTTTTTTCCTTTCTAGAAGTGTGATTTGGGTCTTTTAAAATATCTTCTCTACTTAACATATTCAAGCTTTTCTTTCTTCTTGATCATATGGAATATAGTAATAATAGCTGTTTCATTTTCCTTGTCTACTTATTCTCTAATCTGTATCATTTCTGGGTCTCTTTCTACAGATTAATGATTCGCCTCATTATGGGACAGTTTTTTTCGACTCCCTTGCATGCCTGGAAATTTTTATTATTAGCCATTTTGAATTTTACCTTGTTGGATGCTGAGTAGTTTTGTAATCCTATAAATATTTTGGGTTGTTGTTGCGGGACATATTTAAGTTTGATACTTTCTAGTCTTGCTTTTTAAGTTTTGCTAAGAAGATCCTTTAATCCAGGGTTGACATTTCCAAAATAATAAGATGACACATTTTTTAGTACTTTGCCTCATATTCCATGAATTATGAGGTTTTTCTCTCCAGCTAGTAGAAACACAAACTGTTCCTGGACTTTTGTCATCTTTAGGGATTATTCTGGCATTAAATTTTTGACAAGCCTCCAGGGTACTTTTAGGTCCACGTAAGTTGTGAATTTTGTCCTATGCAATTTGAGGATGCTGATAGAAACCAGCAGTGACTGGGCTCACGAGATTAGTTAGGAAAGAGGCATCTACAAACTCATGGCTCTTTTCTGACCTGAGGAACCTCAAGTCTGTAGAAGTTTTTAAGAAATTTTTTTATTCTTTAATCAGGGAGGTGAGAAGGGAAGGGGATTATATACCATGTTGTTTCGAACAGGCTTCTGCTTTAAGCTGGGGTATTATATAGGCTTCATGAGTAAGCACATAAGGTGGCCTAGATAAGGCTGGAGTAAGCTATTCTCGCTGGTCAAGCCACCAATCCTTCCTGTTAAGCTCTTAAGACTCTGTGTTTAGATACTCTGGGAGTCTGGGTTTACTGGACACTCAGAAGCCAGAGGGAAGATTGTAGACTCAGAAATGCCATTATTAATGCATAAGATATCCAGCTGACACACAGAAAGACTCCTGATTGTCTGGTAGACAGTGAGGGCAACCTCTAGAGGAATGGCTTTAGCCTGCTTAACTTGAAATTGAACCACATGTCAGCCAGGCCAGGGGATCACTTCCAGTCCCCCATTTAGCCATCAAATTCTGAGATCATTCCAAAAGACATTCTGTTCTCATCACCCCACTGTTTCCACAGGTCTTAATCTACACAGAAACAACAGCTGATAAGGCTGTTGAACAGCTGATAAGGCATTATGTCATGTCAACTTTGAGTATTAGCATTTAAAAATTGATTGGAATTTTATTTGCAATTTATTAAAATTTATTTGATTCCACTAGAATGTAAGCTCCACAAAGGTAGGAATTCCATATGTTTTTCCTACTGCTATATCCTCAGAAGCTAGGGTAGTGCCTGGCATGTAGTAGATGCTTAATTAATATTATTGAATGGCTGAATTTTAAAAGTTACACAGTAGTTCATGCTTGTCATCGCAAGTCAAATTATGCAAAGTAACATATAAGGAAATTTAGTGATTAAGCTCCCTCTACTCCAAACTTCTCTCCCTGAAAATTAGATTACCAATATTTACTTTTGGTATTTTATATATTTACATATTTTTTCATTTTTCACAAGCCTCAGACAGGGACATGGAAAATTATACACATTTATATTGTTTATTGTCTTATTTTTCTTCTTGTTGTTTTTCTTCATTTCCCCCCCTCCCCTTCTTGCTTTTTTACTTAATATATGATGCTATAATGGTGTCCGTTTAAGCTGTTGGGTCTCAATTCTAACTGCACATTAAATCACTGTGGGAGTTTTCAAACCATTCCAAAGACTGGGCTCCTCCAAAACCAACCGAATCACTGTGGACAGTGGCATATTTAAAAGCTCTCTAGATGATTCTAATGCGCAGCCAGGGTCGAGAGCCTCTGATCTATCTCAGTACATACAAATGTAACTTATCCACTTTAATAGCTGCCTAACATTTCATAGTAAGGGTGCATCAAAACCTATTCGTCTGCTTCTCCATTCATGCTCATTAGGTTGTTCCTGATTTCTTTCCCTTATGCTCTGTTGTTTGGTGCAGAAAGTTTAATTACTATACTATTTTCTCCAAGAGTTATACCTTTTATCATTTGATAATCTATCATTTGGGCAAATTTACGCTTTTGGTCTTGAATTGTATTCTATCTGATGATACTAGTACCACTCATGCTTTCAATGGTTGTTTTTGCATTTGCCTACTGTACCTTTACCTGTAGGTATATTCGCAAACTTTTATTGCCACTTGTTTTAGGCATAAACAGCATATAGCCGGAATTAAACCAAAAATTCTCATCTGAAAGCCTTTGCCTTTTTATAAGGATATTAGCATTTTAAATAAGAATCCAGAAAGACTGTAAAGTCTTCAAGCCTCAAATTAATGGACATCGTAGTGGAGTTTCAGGCACCACACCAGCCTGACAGATGAGCAGGATGACTGAGCCATCTTCACCTTCCCAGCCCTCTCAATTCCTGTGTATGCAGCTGTCACACAAGGCACTTCTTACTGCAAATGCAGATTCCAAATGTAAACTGTTTCTTTCTTAATTTTATCACTCTTCCCTCCTAATCTTCAAGAGGCTTAAATTATTAGCACTTGTCTAAACAATGCAGCTTCGCCTGATATCTCTGAGGACGTGTTGCTGATAACTTCCAAATGATGTCACCCCTGAAAGCACAACTTCAAACACCCATTCCATCATGGGCATTGTTCAGAAAGCGCCTGAATAATTCAGTGACCCACAGCCTCGATGCATTTATAAAAGTGCAAATTGTAAAGTAAATCAAAAACTTCATTTCCACGTCTGGAACTCTCAAAACTCTGTATATTCCCTGTGTACCAACACATCTCATCAGCGGGGGTGGGGAGAGGCAGAAATAGTCTCCTGTGGGAGCCGAAAGATCAAATTCCCTCCAGGAGCTCTTTTTCTCATATTCTCAGCAGCAAATTAGGCCTTTGGGGGGAATTATGACTCCCTGCCTCACCTTTCAGGAGCGTTCCACAGTAACATTTATTCTGAACAGATTATTTTAGTTAATTATCACCACCACTCTCTGAGGTAAGCACTGCTAGTTTCCAATTCTTCAGATGAGAAAACTGAGGCTCAGGGAAGTGATGTCACTTGCTCAGGTCACCCAGCAAGTTAGACGAGGAGTCTGGATTTGATCCCCGGTGTGTGTTGCCAGAGCCATGCCATTACCCCTTATGATAACCTGATTCAATGTAGCATGAAGGACCCATCATGATCAGGTCCCTGCCAACTTCTCTGGCCTAATCTGTCTAATCTAGCCCCCTAGCCCCCTCACAGCCCATGCTCCAGCCATACCTAATGTCCCCCTAATGTGCTTTGCTGTCTTACCCCTCCGCGCCTTTGCTCACACTGTTCCCACTGAGTGGGAGTGACCACTGGACTCCATGCAGAATTCTATCACACCTCTCCTACACTTCACAGCATCCTGGGCACTCACATCTCCACACCTGCACCCCCGTATAGTGTGAGCTCTCTGAGGGCAGGGACTGTGTCTCACTCACCTCTGTATCTGATCACTTAGCGCAGTGCCTGGCACACGGCAGATACTCAATAATAAATAGGACGTTCCCCCTCGGAACTTTTTTTCTCCCCACTCTGAAAAAAAATTAAGCCTTTTTGATCTGTCATTTCATTCCTCTTCAGACAAGTAGGAGACATATTTGTTTCTATCACTTTATTGGTTTCCGTTTATTGGCTGTTGGCCTTGAACACTGTATTGTCTATAGCACCCACGAGCCCTTGGACACATTTAGGGTTCCTCTCCAGAAATGAGAGATACCAGCAGGGTATATGTTTCCTGGAGCTGATTCTGAATGCTCTGCTTCCATGAGATTTAATCATATGCAAATGTCAAGGTGAATGAGTCTAGTGATCTAATGGACAGTATGATAACTCTAGTTAATAATACTGTATTGATTACTGGAAATTTGCTAAAAGAGTAGATTTCAGGTGTTCTCACCACACACACACACACACACACACACACACACATACACACACACACAAAGGTAACTGTGAGGAGATGAAATGTTAATTATCTTAGCTAGAGTAACCATTTCACTATGTATATGTATATGAAAGCATCATGTTATACACCTTAAGTATAAACAATTTTTATTTTTAAAAAATGAATGGATGGCTTTCATCAGCACCATCTTGGGCCAAGTTTCTTTTCCTCATCTCACTTTTTATGTGGTAGAAAGAAGAGCAACCCCGCATAGGTCCTGTGCTAGGTGCCAGGTACTGGGGATACAGCCGTGATAAGTACGAATAGGAGGGTGCCCTCACAAAGTCTGCAGCAGGGCTCACAAACTTAAATGCCAACAGGGGCCAAGAAGGAAACTTTAGTGAGAGAGGTGGTCCAGGTGGAGACTGGGGCAAACTGGAGAAAGCAGCTGTGTTTCAAGGGGCAGCCTCTTCTCACTCCAGCCAACTGTTGCCATGTGGGAATTCTAGTTTACTGCTATGAGAAATTTCAACTTTTCAAGACTACTTAGAAATCTGGATGTTTACATAAAATCTGAATTTTAGTGGAGGCCAATCATTCTAAAGTTTTAAAAAATTTTCATGGTCCAACCAAAGCTCATCTTTTGGCATGATCTTGCTTGATTTTGCCAGCTTTCCACTTCTGGCTTGGGATTTTCAGACAGGGCTAAGCAGTCAAACTGATCTGGGTTTGAATTTCCATTCTATCACATGTTTCCTGGGTGACCTTGGGAATATCTCAGGGTGCTGGTTTCTTCATCTCTAAGGTAGGAACTCTCCACAAGCCTTCTGAATCCAACCAAGCCCATGGAAGTTCAACAAGAGAAGCATTTAGTTTGCTGAGCTGTCCTGAGTACCTAGAACAGTGCCTGGCACATAGTAGGGGTCAATGATATTACTGGAAAGAGTAGATGTTATGCTATCCTGTCTTCAATACGAGCCACATGACAGGTAGAACACCACTTGGTATCATGACATGATTTGAACAAAACAGTCAATATCAGTTAGGACTCATTTGCTTGCAAGTAATCAAAACCCAACTCCAGTGGTTTAGACAAAATAGGAAATCCATTGGCTCACGTCTCCACAAGGCTCAAGTCTTCAGGTATGACCAGATCCAGGGACACAAAATTGTCTCTTTCCACTTTTGGCTCCACTTCCCTCTGTGTTGGCTTTAGTGGGACCACATCTCCCTACATGGTAAGATGGCTGCTGTCTGGTTTTAGATCTTCCTAGGTGTAAACATTCTTGCCTTTCTCCGCAAGAGTCCCAGCTAATGCTCATTGACTCTGATTGGATCCTGTGTGCATTCCTGATCCATTCCCTGTGGCTGGGAGAATGAGTTGCTCTGATTGGCTGGACCTGAACACACACCCATCCTTGGTCTGGTCAGTCATCTCCAAACCATGTAAAATAAGAACTGGGGAGAGAGTGGTTCCTTAGAGGAAGAAGAGAGAATAAATGCTGGTGGGAAAAATGGTGTCTGCTCCAGAGGCCCCATCTGGATGATTTGGGTCTACCAACGCCCCTCCTAACCTTGCCTTTAGAGAGCCCCTGTATCTCTCCATTCCCAAAGATGGAGAAGGCTACAGAGTGGTAGGCACCAGCTACATACCTCCCAACATGTGATAAACCCAAGGCTAATGGCCCAAGGCTAATGAGGCATGGGGTATTTGCAAAGCCCTCTCCAGAGAGGTTGCAAAACACAGAAGAAATTTAATAGTATCATTAAGTAATCACACCATACACTAGACTTTAAAATGCACTCCTTCTTCCCTTTGATCTTGTTCTAATGGATAATGCCCATGGCATTTGCTGTGACCTAAATCCCTCACAAGATTGCTGGAGAGGAAAACTGAACCAGAAGAGAACAGTGGCCTGGAATATCAAGTATAAGGGGCCAATTATCCCTGCTCCTTGAGACCCCATCTACCCGGCTTGCATATTCATGGGACTCACATACAGATGAGACAGCAGCTGCTGATTAAAATGGCTCACTTTGTTGTGGGGGAATTTGGGGACTCTGGGGAGGCCTCTTGAAGCTGATCATTGGTGAAATGTCCTCTTCAGGGGTTGTTCTGTTCCCACTCAATGTGATTCTTTGGAATAATAAAAAATCTGGATCTTTCAGCTTCAGGAAGCAAATGCTTGCCTTCCATCTGGGTTGTGTTGGGAGGTTAAAAGTCTGGATATAAATTGGGAGAGATAGATACTCAGTTTACCTGCTGCAGAACTGTCCTAAATGATGCCCCCCCCCACTTTTTTAAAGGATGGGTATGGGGATAGAGTAGAGATAGGAGTCTGTGGAAATTGGACAGAGTGCTGGGGACTCTCTGGTCCCTGTCTGGGATGGTCTAGGGCCGTGCTTCTCAAATTTTGTTAATAGACACAAACCACCTGAGACTTCTGTTAGTATTGCAGATTCTGTATCGGTAGGTTTGGGGTGGGGACTGAGATTCTGCATTTCCTGCAGGTTCCCACATGGTACCAGTGCCGCTGGTCCATAGGTCATTCTTAAGAGTGTAAAGTGATGGTTGCCAAACTTAGTTGCGTATTAGAATTGCTTGGAGAGCTTTTAAAAATCAGGATGCCAGACCACACCCCAGACCAGTTAGGTCAGAATCTCAGGGTGGCATCCAGGAATCAATATTTTTGTTAAGCCTCCCAGGTAATTCCTACATGCAGTTTGAGAATCAGTGGCGTAGTGGTTCACAACCCTGGCTACTGCACATTACAATTGCCTGGGGAGTCTAAAAAGTACCAATGCCCAGCCCCATCCCAGGCTGAATCTCTTATGAGGTGTGTATGGTGGGGATGAACCTGAGCATTCTTGTGTTTTAAAAGCTTCAGAGCTGATTATCTGCAGCCAAGGTTGGTAATCAGAGATGTAGAAGGAATCAACCTCTGTGGTTTTCTCCAGTCCTGAGATCTTGTGAATTACTTTTGCTATTGTTATCATTAGGGATGTTATAATCACTTTTGGACTCAGATTTATATTTCTTAAGGCAACAGTAGGTAAACTGTTGCACAACAGACCTCTTAGAGTTTTTTCATCTTGTTTAACTGAAACTTTATACCCATTGATTTGTAACTCCCCACTTCCCCCTCCCTCCAGCTCCTAGCAACCATTATTCTACCTTTTGATTCTATGAATTTGACTATTTTAGATACCTCAAATAAGTGGAATCATGCATTATTTGTCCTTTTGTGACTGATTTACTTTACTTAGCAAATGTCCTCAAGGTTCATCCATCTTGTAGGATATTGCAGAATCTCCTTTTTTAGGGCTGCATAGTATTCCACTGTGTGTATACACCACATTTTCTCTATTCATCCATCTGTTGATGGACATTTAGGTTGTTTCCACATCTTGGCTGCTGTGAATAGTGCTGCAATAATCGTGAGAGTGTTAAGGTCTCTTAGAGATCCTGATTTCAATTCTTTTGGATAAATACCCAATAGTGGGATGGCTAGATCATAGGGTAGTTCTAATTTTTGACTTATGCTCTTCTAGTCTTTTTTTCATTTTACAAGTTTGGAGTTGTTTCACAACCACATTTTCCCTCTTTTTGAAATGTCACTCCCCATATCATATCTTTTTCTGTAAGACATTTCTTAATGACTACAGATTATCATGATTCATTTAACCATTCTTCTACTCTTGATAAATATTTAGATTGCTCCTAACTTAAACATAATTTCTTTAAGAAAACGTCTTAGATATGGAATTTGGGCTCAAAGACAGGAACATTTCTTTAGAAGAATGGATTCATACTGTCAAATTAGGGCTTCAAAAGTGTAATTCAGTTTCTAATATCCAGTGCCTTGCATACAGTAATCATCTAATTGGTGAATGAATGAGTGAATGAATAAAGTGAGGCACTGCATCTCCAGCATTTAACAGCACCTGGCCCAAAGGAGTCATTCAACAAGTGTTCCTAGAATGAATGAATGAGTAAACTCTGTACAAAACTGTAAAACATTACAAAAATTAGTTATCCATGGCTGGGATATGTCAGAAGGCTGACTCTAGAATATAATTTTTTTTTCCTCCTCACAAGCAGTCAAGCCCAAGTACCTACAAATACTTCCCAAAGTGAGGGCTAACATCATACTATGCTCTTGGTAAGGTATTAAGAAATTAATTTTTCCATTTCTCAAAGACCTTTACTGTGCAATAAAAAAAAAAATCCCTCCACTGTGGCAATTATCTATAATTACTAATGAAAACAGGTCTCTTCAATGCCTTTTCAAGTTGAGAAATGAATGGTTCATTATCGTGGCAGGCAGCTACCAATATCTGATTTTCAATGAGATGTTGAAATCAAACATAATGTGGAGGATCATAGGGGGACACAGGGAATGGGCACTTCCTGACTGCTGCTCATTAGAAGAAATTTGGTGGAGGGGGCAGAGGTTGACAAGCATTAAAACAGGAAGCAGAGAGTTTCTTGGGGATGTAGAGCGCTGTGTGGCTGAGAGAGGAATAAAATAGCAGCAATGCAGGGCGATAAAAATCTCTTCTTCCAAAAGCCTTTTTATGGAGTGAAATTAGCTCAATCAAGCTATTGTCTCCAAGCTTACTTTCTGCATCTGTTGAGTGGCCACGAGAAAACCTCAACTTATTTGGCCACGGAACCCCTTTTACAGATAAGATTTAGGGCTGTTATGGGGAACTAACTGAGAAAATGGGTAAAAAGGGAATAGCATAGTGTCCGGCATGGGCCTGGAGGTCAAGATGTGATTCCATTCTCCTATTTCTCCTCTAAAGATCTCTTTAATTCTCAATTTTTGTGAACTTGTGATAGGAAAGGTGGACCTGGCATAACAGGGTGTTGAAGCATTGCAGAAATTAGAACTCTGCACTCCTGTCCCCACATTTCCTGTTGCATTGCGCGCTGGGAGTTATCACTCATGAGCAGATGCATAAAGCAAGGAGTCGACAGGAGAGAAGCTGAGGAGTATCAGAACTTGGCCTGGCTGGCTCAGGAAACTGTCTCCATGCCTTTGAAGGATGGGCAGATTTATCTGGGGGGATTTGCCGTCCCTGCATCCTAGTTTTAGTTGGAAATAGTGGAGTGGGATCAATAGTTTCTCTAATTTTGTTCTTTGGGGATACTCTGTTGTAATCCAGAGAACCAGAGCTTGTGGTATGTATCCCATTGACAATACAGCTAGCCAAACGCCCTCCTGGACTTTGTGATTTCCATAAAATGCAGCTCCAGAAGCTGTTCTGCTCTAAAAGGTTTCCACAGCCTAACGTGTTTGAGGAAAACTGTATACTACCTTTCCCTCCTGGGAACTTTGCAACAGAGATTGACATTTCTGCAATGAGAGCCCTAGAGCAGAGAAACATGATTAACTGGGTTTACCCAGTCTTTTCTAAACCTATTTGGCCACAGAACTGCTTTTATATGTAAGAACTATTAACATCCCACTGATCTAGTGTTCTGTGGAGAATGTTTTAAGAAACGTTGGTTTATAGTCTTTTTTCTTTGGTTTTCCTATCAAGTTTTGAATTCTTACATATCTCTACAAGTCTGTTAACGAGAAACTGAACTGCAGAGGGCAATTTTGGTTTTGTCCATCCAATAGTCTGGGGATCTCTTCTTCGTCCACTCTAGCTGGTGACTCTGGGGAGTTTCCAATCACAGAATCTTCATCCTGCCTCTGGCAAACACAGAGTTGCCAGATAAAATATAAGACACGCAGTTGAGTTTGAATTTCAGAATAAACAATGAATAACTTTTTAGTCTATGCTTACACTGTCTTTTTTGTTTGCTGAATCAGGCAAACCCTACCATTAGGGTGTCTGTGCACCCCAAGGCTGGCCAAACTTGGGCGTCCTTTTTAACGGTTCATAATGCATGTTCCAGGGGGTGTTATCCCACCCAAGCAGGTTAATCAGAGAACATCCCCTGTAATTCTTGATTTGGTGCTGGAGGAAAAGGACTTCATGATTCATGTCATAAAACTAAAAGAAAGGCAATCAGTGACTGGGTCAACCATCTCCCCCCTCTACATGGAGAAAAGCTGTCTGTGGAAGGTGAGGATGCAGTCACCACCTACAGAGAAGCAAACCAAGAGATGGAGAGAGACTGAACTCTTGCAGCTTCAGTGATGTCCCTGGATCCAGTCCTGACTGGAACTAGTCCCATCTTCAGCTTCCCAAGTACACAAGCCAATACAGCTCTTTTGCTTTGTTGTTGTTATTGTTATCTTTCCTTAAGCTAAATTGAATTGCGACCAATACAGAGTATACCTGGCACTTCTTTTCTGCTGTCACAGTCCTATATATTATTTAACATTTATTTAGCATCTACTATAAGCCAGGGCTTGTGCTAGGTGATTCCCTTTGCTCATCGCCTGGCATTTAGGTCCACTCAGGTCACTGCCTTGACCTTGACAATCAGACTCACCAAGGCAGCCCTTTCTCCCAATCCCAGCTTCCTACATCTGGCCACTGCTATGTTGTTAAAATCTGAATTTGAATGGAGTCCTGGGGAATCAGCGCGCTTCAACCCAAAACCCAAGCGAAAGTATCAGATACAATTTTGCTGCAAGCCTCCTCCCTCCTGAGATCTGTCAATGGAACAAGGAGAGGTTCCTGTCCACAGTTTGCTTCTCACTTAGACTCCTTAGCAGCGGAGCAGCTGTTCGACATCAGCTTGAGAGTGAAGTCTTGGGACTAGAGATTCCCGATAGAGCTGGTGTGTTGTAAGGAATGTGAGGCTGAATCCTCCTCCTTCAAGCCCACGAGTTATGTAAGAAATACAGTGACTGGTGGGAGGAGGCTGCTGGTTCTCTCAAAGACATTCATTTGGATGACTCATGATCTTCTAATATTCTGGGACTAAAAGGTGCCGGAGACTTCACTTGACATTGCAGATTTCTGACCCTAATGTTTATATCATATTCAAAAAGATGTTTAAAAAATAAATAACATGGAAAGATTTTGTTGTTGCTGTTCAAGGACTGAGATGACCCTGAAATTTCTCTAGCTTCCTCTGTCCTTTGTGTGTAGAGCTTGTGATCCAGCTGTCGCGAAACACCAGAAATTCTTTGGGCAGTTCGGGTCCTCTCAGCCCTGTGTCTTTGCACACGTTGTTCTCTCTTATTGGGATAGTTTTTCATCCTGATTCTTACTGTGAAATCCAGCCCTCTTTGGACACCTAGCTCAGTCATTATCTTTTCCTTTGAGTTCTTTTTAGCCCTCATGTGATTCCACAGTATCCTGAATTTACCTCTGTCATTGAAGAAATCACACTGTATTGTAATTATTGGTACATTTCTTCACTTCATCTCTAGATTGTGATCTTCTTTGGGGAGGGAGATTGGGAGTCTTTCATCTCCATATACCCAGAACCTAGCATGGGACCCAGAACAATAATATTTGTGGATCAGTAAGTATTTTTTAAAAAAGAGCAATTTCTGAAATTATTCTCACTTTGGGGATTTCCTTGAGGGTGTTTGGCCTCATGTTTGTGTCAGAGTGTAGTAGAAAACTGTTCCCCTCTTTCTACCAGCCGTGAATTTTGGTAGATTCTTCAGGTACTGGGAGAGCTGACACTAATCTCTGGATCATGTGACCCAGCCCAGCAAATCAGCAGTGCCCATCTCCCTGGCTCTGGTGGTTGGTTCAGGGGTAGTCATGTGACCTAAACCAATCCAATCAGAGTGAATCTCAGATCCTTGGCTGGAAACTCTGGACCACAGAAGCTCTTCCAGATTCTGTTTTGGGTAGATGCTAAGTCTTGGACTCCTGAAGACATTTTGCTGCTGTGAAGGAAGCAGTCCTGAGGACGCAGCTAAGAGAACTGCAGAGAAACTGAGCTGCGAAACTACAAAGATACGTAAGATACTTTTAATCTCTGGAGCAACGCATATTGGAAATCTACCCTAACTCTGGACTTTTCTGTTGTACAAGTCAATAAATTCTCTGTCTTGTGCATTTTAAAGCCGATAGGAGTTTAGTTGTTCATTATTTGCAGCACAAATTCTTAACTGGTACTCAGAGCCACTCTTTCTTCCCTGCGAACTTTTTCCAGCAAGAGCTATTGCTTAAAATTAAGTCAGTCTCATTCCAATTGGTGTGATTGACTTTAGCTGAAGGTAGAGGCTGCATTTGGATCTTCTGGGAATACCCTCCACCTTTTCTGTAATCCACCCTGTCAGTGTTTATTGAACACTGCTCTGTTCCAAGCACTGGACCAGATGCTCTGTGACATCCCAATAATAGTGAAGATCCCATTTGCAAGGTGCTGGCAGTCTAGTAAAACTGAAGGAGCCCTGAAACATGGCTTGAGAAATACATGCTTGCTTTTGCCCCGATTTGCTTTGTGATCTTGTGCTGATCACCATCCTTCCCTGGGCTTGAGCTTCTCATCTGTGAGGTGAGGGCATTGGTTGATAATTCTCTAAAATCCTTTCCAGCATTAACATGCTACTCTCTAAATACACTTGATGTTGTGTCTGGTTAGAATAGAGCTTCGGGCTTATTTACCCAGCCAATATTTGTTAACAGTCTGTTATGTCCTAGGTGCTGGAGACACAGCAGTGAACACAACAGACAAAATCACCTGCTCTCTTGGAGTTTACATTCTGGTGGGAGAAGTAGATAATTGAGAGATACCTAAGTGAGATATACAGGAGATCCTCATTATTCATGGAGTATTTTTGAATTTGCTTACTTGCTAAAATTTCTTTGTAGCCCCCAAATCAATACTTAAGGCACTTTCACGGTCACTGGCTGACATGTGAGGGAAGTGGTAAAAAATCTGAGTCACTTAATGCACACAATTCCCAACTGAGGTCAAACAAGGTGATGCCTTCTCCTTGCAGCTCTCATGTTAAACAAATGTCCTTTTAGCACACAACTTTTAGTGTGAAGTTTTTCACATTTTTGTGATTTTTGTGTGCGATTTAAAAATAGCCCTCAAGTGTAGTTCTGAAGTGCTGTGTAGTCTTCCTAAGCACAAGAAGGCTATGCTGTGCCTTACAGAGAAAATATTGGGTTGGCCAAAAAGTTCATTCGGGACTTTCCGTAAGGTGTTCTGGAAAAACCCGAATGAAGTTTTTGGCCAACCCAATACATGTGTTAAGTAAGCTTCATTCAGACATGAATTACAGTGCTTGTTGGTCATGAGTTCAGTATTAGTGAAACCATGTATATTAAATAAGGTGCCTTTAAACAAAAACAAAAAACAAAGTTATGGATTGATTGGTTGACAAACATGTGGTGACCAGAGGCTTGCAGGAACCAAATTGTACGTTACCTTTAGGAGCAAATGGCTCTGTGTTTGCTAATTCAGAGTTCACTGCAACTTCAGGGAACATCACTACTGCCAATAACAAGAAGCGACTGGATACTATGTCAGATTGGGGTAAAAGCTACGCAGGAAAGCAGGAGATGGAGTCCATATCTTAAAAGGGTGCCAGAAAAGTGTGTTTCAGGCAGAAAAAGTGGCAAAAATGAGAACTTTGCAGCAGAAGTGGTCTTTGCGTGTCGGAGGGGCAGCCTAGTGGCTGGTACGGCTGGAGAAGACTGAGGCTGGGGACAGCAGGTGGAGATGAAGCTGAGAAAGCAGCGGAGAGCACGCCATGTAGGGCTTTGGGGGTACGACAAGGACTCTGACTGCCTGCTGAGCCACATGGGAAACTGTCGGAGGGTTTTGATAGAGGAGGGATATGATCTGAGTTCCTTTTGAAGGGGTCCCTCTGGCTGGGGTGTTGAGAACAGACTGAAGCAGGGCAAGGAAGAGGACAGCAGACCAGCCAGGAGGCTGTTACAGTGACTTGGATGAGAGCAGACGACAGTGAATCGTGAACAACCCACCTGCAGCATCACCATTAGCCTCCTCACCAAGCAGAGGTTGCCAGGAGTCTGAGAGGTTTGCTCTCACTGCAGAAGTCCTTGAACTTGAGCAGTAAATTATCCTCAAAGTTTCATTAGCTCACCTTGGCATGGTTCTCTCCTCGGACGCCCTGTGCCATGTTCCTCTTGAGAAGTGGCTATAAATAACCTGCGATTCTGCTCTCGTCAGGGAAACAGGACCTGGAGTCGTTTTCCGGACACGTTAATAATCACCCTCTCCTCACGCCCAAATTAATCTTGTTATGAGGCAGCCTCGCCCTGGGTATCTTCTAATCATCATTTAACCCCAGGGCTCAGCCATCCTGTAATGCACCAGGCTGTGCTTCTCCTTAGTGGCCTCAGAGGAACACTAGGTTCAGTTGAAGTTCCAGCCAAATATCTTTTCCAGACAAATCCATTGCATTGCAATAGAGTATGGTTTTGATCTAATTAACTGAATTCATCTTTACAGCTGCTCTGTGATTACCTGTACTTTAGGGCAAATTTGAGGCAAAATTCAAGACTCAAGGAGAAGGCAAGAGATTTGAATGCAACTTTCATTAACTCTTTAAGGACAGCAGGTGGGAGGAAGGAAGAGGGAACTGACATTTGTTGAAATGTACTCTGTTCATTCATTGATTCCTTCATTCAGTATTTACTGAACACCTACTATGTTCTAGGCATTGTTCTAGGTGCCAGGGACAGAGCAGAGAGCCAAGACGTGTATTAATCAATGGTGTGAGAAGCAGAACAGAACGATGCCCTGATTCAGAGCATGAACTCTGGAGCCAGACTGTGCTCACACCCCAACCCTGGTTGTGTGACCTTGGGCAAGTACTTCACCTCCCCTGTGCCTCAGTTGCATCATCTGTAACACGGGAGATAATAAAAATACCTGGATCACAGCTGATTAAATTAAGCAAGTTCATGTTCAATGTATTTAAATGGTATCAGTCTGGTTGAGCCTGCTTGGTAAGTGATGTGAGAGAACACGTGTCCTAAAGGCGGAATGTAGGAAAATCCAAGAGTGGAAGGGGGGCCGGCCTCGTCTCCTTAGGCGCTGTGTTCAGAGCTTTGCTCAGCTCACCTGCATCTCCACACAGTCTCAAGAGGTCAGCTATCCTTCCTCTTTTTCACAAACTAGGAAACTGAGAGCCAGGACTGGGAAGCTGTTTGCCGCTGAGCACACAGCATGAGTGAGATCTGTGTGGCAGAGGGAGGAATCCAGCCTGGGTACGTTTGATTCCGCAGTCTCACTTCCCCAGGCTGTACTTCACTGTGGGGCTGAGAGGTAGAAAGTTATTTTACCCCTAAATACAGAATACCCTGCCCCTTCCCTCCACCTAAGTGGCATCAGGGACCAGGGTCTCTAGGAAGAGCACATGGATTATTAGTCCAGCGCCCCCTTCGAACTACCTCACAACAAATGGCCACAACGTGTTCTCCTGAACTTCTCTGGCAGAGCTGGGGGGAGCTCAGTCCCTCCCTAGGTACCTCGGTCACAGACCTGGTTTGCCTGAGATGCCTGTTGTACAAGTTAATAAATTCTCTCTCATGCTCCTTTTTTAAGCAGTTGGACTTCTTGTACGTTCTAAAACAGTATTCTCACGCAGCTCACATGTACCCTTTCCCCGCGCGTCATTTGAAGGAGCTACCAAACCTTCTTGGGTTTAGGTGAAAAAAAGCTCATTTCCTTCCCCCCAGCAATTTTTAGAAGGGTTCTGAGGGTGGTGACACCATCTTTATTCACCATAAAAAAGGCCTCTATTTGGGTGACAGGACTAATGTTTTCTAAGCCCAGATTAGGCTCTAGGGTTGATGACACAAGTTTTGTACAGGTAGAATATTCTACAGATAATAATAGCTAACTTGTATTAAGTGCTTATTATGACCAAGTGTTATGCTAACACCGTGTTCGGATTGTTTGCTCATTAAATCCTCACAACACCCTATGAGACTTTTATTAGCCTGTTCAGTAGATGTGGAAACCGAGGCTCAGAAAACTCAGTCACTTGTCTGGTAACATGTAATAAATGGAGGAGTCACTTTCTGAACGCATGTCACCTGACCCCAGAGCCCACTTTCTTAACCACAGATCACAGCCTCCCTGGTTCATGAAAGTTCTAATGATGTCATATAAAATACCGTGTATACTTGAAATTATACTCGAAATTATTACATGGCTGCAAGGCTAACAGTTTGTCTCCATGCCAAGTGGCATTCTCGGAATACAATACGTACTCAGTAACACTGAATGAATGAATGAGTGAATGAATGAATGAATGACTTCACGTGTAGGATTGGTACAGTCTCCGCATGGGCTTTTACACATGCTTTAACAAAATCCATTTTCCTTCATTGACTTTTATTTTTAATATAAATTTATTTATTTATTTAGGCTGCGTTGGGTCTTCGTTGCTGCACGCGGGCTTTCTCTAGTTGTGGCGAGCGGGGGCTGCTCTTCGTTGTGGTGCGCGGGCTTCTCATTGCAGTGGCTCCTCTTGTTGCGGAGCACGGGCTCTAGGTGCGCCGGCTTCAGTAGTTGTGGCATGCGGGCTCAGTAGTTGTGGCTCACGGGCTTAGTTGCTCTACGGCATGTGGGATCTTCCTGGACCAGGGCTCGAACCCGTGTCCCCTGCATTAACAGGCAGATTCTTAACCACTGTGCCACCACGGAAGTCCCTCCTTCATTGACTTTCAAAGTTAGTATTGAATACTAAAAGTCTCATTTCTTGGAAATGGATTTTGGAAGCATCCTGGTAACAGTAACCTTGGCTTTGGGGAATTGAAAGCAATTTTTGGACCCCAGAAACTTGCAGTCTCTCCTTCCCTGCCCAGGGTGGCTTAACCTTGGTAATTCTCAGCTCTTCTTTTAGGTCAACCCGAGGTATTAAGAAAACAGACTTGAAAGCTTCACTGTCAAAGAGATTTTATGAATGTATTATGCATAGGATGCTTGAAGGAACCAATGAGCTGTGGATCATTTGCATGCTCATGTAGCCCATTTATCTATTCATCACTCTAGCTGTGGAATGAAATGAAGGGGATGGCGTTAATTTTGCTAGAAGCAACTGGAGAGTACCTGCCACTTCGTGCTCCAGACTAATGTGTCTCTAGGAGCTGGTGATTCAGGGGTGGGAGGTCTGGGGGAAGGTGCAGCTGGAATTTGGAAGTATCTCTCATAGTTAGCAATGTCCCCAGGTATCGCATCGTGGAGCCATGATAAAGTCAAGGGCACGAGCTCTTTAATGGCTGTATTCATAAGTTATCAATCCCATTTAAAGAGTTTGTTTGACGAACTTATGGTTACCCGGGTCCGGGGGGAAGGGTTGGGGGGAGAGATAGTTAGGGAGTTTGGGACTGACAGGCACACACTGCTATATTTAAAATGGATAACCAACAAGGACCTACTGTATAGCACAGGGAACTCTGCTCAAAATTATGTAACAACCTAAATGGGAAAAGAATTTGAAAAAGAATAGATATATGTATAACTGAATCACTTTGCTGTACACCTGAAACTAACACAGCATTGTTAATCAACTATACTCCACTATAAAATAAAAAGTTAAAAAAAAGAATTTGTTTGAAATAGTTGTACTGTGAGCTAAAGAAGTCCCCCAAAGCAGGTTTCCAGAAGCAGGAGGGACACAGTGTTTTGAAGTTAGGGGTCTTAAAGTCCCAGCTCCACTACTTCTTAGTTGTACAAACTCCTTGTCGGTGAGGAGGTCAGTCTGTGTGGAATCTTGGTGAGGCAAAGTGGTTTAATAAAAATAATTAGCTTTTTAAAGAATTGATCAAACTGGAGTTCAAATCCTAGTTCCACCACTTACCAGCTGTGTGTCCTTAGGCCAGCCTCTTGACCTTCACAGCCTCAGTTTCCTCATCTGTAAAACAGCAATGAGCATATTTAACCATTCAGGATTGTTTGAGGACTAACACAATAATGGGTGTAAATTCTCTGGCATGGACATGATTATCAATGTCAAGTGTCATTCTTTTCTATGTTCCTCCTATATGCTCCCAATACATACGGATAAGCCCTATTTTTAGCTAATACTAATTGTATATCAGAAATCTGATGCTTGAAGTTAATGGAAAATCCAACTCAAGTTGCCTTGAACAGCAAAAGGCAACTTATTGACTGGGGTAAATGAACATCCCAAAGGAAGATCTGGCTTCAGACAGGATTCGATGCATCTTACACAGATATTTTTCATCTCTCTTCTCCAAATTTCTCTTTTCTGCTTCAGTATAAGAATGACTCCCCTTATGATGCAAAATGGCTGCTAGGAGCTTGCAGAAGCCCTATTCTTCCTCCTGCAAGGCAGCAGGAACCAAGTATGACTTTCCCCAGAGCCATCTCAGATAGAGGAAAAATCTTGTTTTCTCTTCTAACAAATAGATCTCTTATCTCATTGGCTCAAAGTGTATCAGATGCACTGAACAATCAGAGTGGCTTCCTGGAGAGTGTGGACTGTTTTAAGCCAATCAGAGCACATCCCTGGAGGTGAGGGTGGAGCTGTCTGTGTAAGAAGGGGGTGATACCCAGCTAAAAACTGCAGTTTTATTACCAAGAGGAAAGGGGAGTGGATGTGATTTGCTTTTTTTACTTTTTACTGTCCTTCAGAATAGAATAAGAGAGTTCCCCTAGAAACCTCTAAATTGTGGTCTTATGCCATTTTAGAGGACTTCATGGGATGCTAGATTTTAGTAGGATGTTATTTTTAACCTTTCACAGTCCTGACCCATGTATTTTGTGTCACAAAGACACAGGGACCATCATCTGGGTTGGACTCGAAGGTCTCTGGACCGTCCCAGCTGGAAGATTTCACACAGCCCCTGTAATAGTGGAAAATGTGCTCTGTTGTAAGGTAGTTAATTGGTACTAACTGAAGCCCAGTACAACAATTTGGTGGTGATTCAGAGGAGAATGATGCTTAAGGCTTATCCATGATCCCACAAGAGTTTTGCTTTATAATTCAGTTGCACAATTTAGTTTTTTGTAAACAGTGACTCTGATACTCCAAAATCACTATGCCAGCTCACAAGGCAGGAAATGTTCAAATAAAAGCCCGTGTTCTGGTCTGCGAGAGTTTCAATCTAATCTTTCCTGTCTGCTAGGGCAGTGGTATTTTAGACCTGGGGAGCACCAAGGCTGCAAGTCATATGGCACAAGATGGAATCCCTGCTCCACATTTTGCTAGCTGGACCTCTGTCTTCTCATCTGTAAAATGGAGATGTTTGTGGTGTCTACTGCAAAGAGTTGTGGTGAAACTTAATAAAGTAAAGCACAATGCCTGGCACAGTGAGTGCTTAATAGCAGTTGCTATTATTGGAAGTAGTAATAGAAACCCATAGAGGGATAACAGTAACCTCAGTCAGTTATAATATATGCATTTTGTGCTTCACTTTCCCCACCTATAGAATGGGGGTATTGATACCTTATAGGGTTGTTGGGAAGATAAGTGAATTCAAGTACATCATTCAGTGCCTTGGACACAGTAGGTGTTCAGGAAGGATGTAGCCCAGTGGTTCTCAACCAGGGACGATTTTGTCCCACTAGGGGCCAGTCGGTAATGCCTGGAGGCATGTTTGGTTGTCACAGCTGATAATGAGGAGCTCCTGGAACCCAGTGTGTAGAGGCCAGGGATGCAGCTAAACATCCCACAATGCACAGGGCAGACTCCCCACAGCAAAAATTATCTGGCTCAAAATATCAATAGTGGCAGGGGTTCAGAAACTGCTATAGTCAGAAGCCTAAACGAGGTCATCTTTTGTTCCTTTGTGGCTTTTGTGGCTTCCCTTGGAAAGTTGTTCCCATGGGACAGAGGCCAACTATCAGAAGAGAGCCAGATTGGCCTCGTGAAGTGGGTTTTTGTTATGCTCCTTTAAAAAGTCTGTTTAAAAATAACGCTTTTTTATTTAAAAAAAAAAAACCCTCATTGTTGTAAAACACCCCATGCTCAACCACCTCCTGTATCTGTCTTTCCAAATCCAACCTGGGTTCAAGAGCAGCCCCATCAGTTGTGATCTTGAGCAAGTTATTACCTCTCTTAGCCTCACTTTACTCAACTGCAAAATGGCAATAATAATACACTGGCCCCTTAGGGTTGTTGCAGGGATTCCATGAGTTAAGGTAGCAGAAGCACTTAGCACAAAGTCA
Source organism: Balaenoptera acutorostrata (assembly GCF_949987535.1). Classification (NCBI taxonomy): domain Eukaryota; kingdom Metazoa; phylum Chordata; class Mammalia; order Artiodactyla; family Balaenopteridae; genus Balaenoptera; species Balaenoptera acutorostrata. The sequence goes on from NC_080078.1 coordinate 27,747,517, forward strand.
GGCACCATGTGAATATGTGAGATCGCTCTCAGGGTCTTGGCGGTTGTTAACTCTTACATGGCATCATGACATCTGCCTTTTCCACCTTTTGTTGAAGCCTAAACATAAAAAGAGAACAGAGATGTGAAATCGTTCCCCCCCCCCAAAGTTAAAAGGAGTCATAAGCATAAGGCGGTTGTTAATATCAATTTGCAGGATGATGAGGACTGTCCTGGGAGACTCCCTCTGGTGAGGATTTCATGAATTTCAAGAGAAGAGATCTGACTCCCTGCAGAGCCTAACCTCCTCATCCTCCGCATCCTGGCGGAGATGAATACCAGACCGCTGGTTCCCTAGGAGTCTGCATCTTATTTTCTGACTGCTTCCCTTATTTCTCTCCAATTGATTTTCCATTTCATAGCAGGGGGAAAAAACACAAAGCAGAAGCAAAAAATGCATCCTCAATCCTTTACCAATTGTACTTCTTTTGACCTGATCATTTAGGAAAACAGGATGAAGACCCCAAGTCTGTGTGTGTGTGGAGTGTGTGCGTGTGTGTGCACACAGCAGTTGTGTGTCTGCATGCTAGGGTCGGGGAAGTGATCACGTGCGTGTCATTTGCGTGCTTCTAAGTACTTGTGTACATGAGTGCATGCCTGTGCGTGCACCCACAGTTGCATATGTATCAGCATGTGTGGCTTGTGTGCCTATGTCATTATATTTGTATGTGAGAATCTCAGAATTCATATCTAAGGCTGTACGTGTCCCTGCATGTTTGTGCTGTGTGTGCACGTGTGAGCGTGTGAGTTTTCTATTGCAAACACTCATCAGTTTTGTGTTTGTGTTCGTAAGTACATAAGTAGATGGATGTGTTTGCTTATGTGACTATTATTATGTGTGTTGGGTGCATGCAAATATTCCTACACGTAGGGACACAAGCAGGTGAATATTTGTGCACACACTGGAGGCTGTGAATATAAGTCTGTGTTTGTGCTTGTGTGTATTTTAGTCAATATTATCAGCGACTGTGCATCTGATACGTTGGTGTGTGTTTGCAGGTGTGTGTATATGTGTGTGTGTGCATGTGAAAGAGAGGAAGAGGAGCAAAGGTCTTCAGTGGATTTTTATCTTTGTGTCCATCACTACTTGGACCAAATATCCTCCCCACTTAGTCATCTCAGGCAAGAAACAGCAACAGCGACCATGTAAACGCAGGGGAAAAAGTGATTAGTCAATTAGTTCCTCCTTCCCCTTTCACAGTGACGACTTACAGATATTTTTTAAAATGAGAGTGTATTAAAATGTAGGGAGGAAGCTATTTTTAAAAGCTTCATTGTGTATCTGATATTCCCAGAAAGGCCTGGAGTCAGAAGGGCCAGACTCTCATCCAGGAATCTTGCTTCGTTTACGTTCTGACGAGTTGCACATCTGAGAGAACGTGATGGAAACCACCGGCTTAGCTGTGTGTTTGCTGATCCATGTTTAAGAGTTGCCATTTCGACGGTTTTAAAAATGATGAGGAGGATATTTTGCTGGTGCTGAAAGGCGAAGCCAGTGGATTTTAGCTCTACGGTCTCAGAAAGTTCAAATTCTATGTAGGTTTTAGCTGGCGAGGCACTTACACATTACCTAGTTTAACTTTCTTGTTGCAGGGATGAGGAAACTGAGAGTTTGTTTCTAGGGGATGGAGAGACAGCAGTGAACAAGGTAAGTTAGGTCTCTGTGGAGATTAAAACCTAGTGAGGGAAAGGAGGACACCCCAGCCCTGCTCACTCAGCTTCAGACTTGTTGCTTTCTTTCTGTTCCTCTCTAAGCTTGTCCCTTCCCCAGGGCCTTTGCACTTGCTGTTCCCATTTTTTTAGAATGTTCTAGACTTCACATGGTTCACTCCTTCTTGTCATTCAGCTCTCAGCTCCATGTATTCTGTCTAAAATACTCCCCAACCAGTGCTGTCTTCATAGCCCTTCTCACTAAATAAAATGATTCCGTGTGTGTGTATCAATGTGATTATTTTTTGTTTCCCCCAACTAGAATGTGAGCTCTAAAATGACCAGAATCATTTCTGACTTATCCACTGGCCTATACCAATTGCCTTGCATGTAGTAGACACTCCATAAGTGTTTGCTGAATGAGTAAATGGTTTAAGTAAAGGAATAAATGTAGAATTTCCCAAGTCATAAGTATTATGAAGAAAATAAAACAGTGTGTTGGTCTGTCAGAGGCATTTGAGGTAAGAGCCCTGTGATGAAGAGTCAGGCCTGTGACGAGAGAAAGGAAGGACATTGGCCTGGGGTGGGAAGGAGCTCTGTGGAGGCCTGGGTGTCTGTGGCAGGGCAGGAAAGCTGGAAGTTGCAGGGGTGAGCCAGAGACAAGAGTCAGGTGATGTCAGGCAGGGACCAGCAAACTCTTCCCAGGAAAGGGCCACATGGCAAATAGTTCAGGGTTTGCAAACTATATGGTTTCTGTTGTAATTGCTCAATTCTTCCATTTACAGAACGATCAGCCATAAACGATACAAAAATGAATGGGTTGTGTTCCCCCAAAAAACCGTCTTGACAAAAACAAATGTTAGGCTGGCTTTGTTTGACCTAAGGACCCCAGTTTGCAGACCTCTGATGTTGGGCACCCTAGGCTGTGGGAAAGCATTTGTGTTTCATTCTCAAAGCATCAGGAAATCTTATGATTAGTGTCTTTGAAAACCATCATTCTAAGGAGAAGAGAACGGATGGAGCAGGAAGAAGCATAAGCACACTTCATCTCGGTTTGGGCTCAGAGGCAGTGGAAAGACTGCCTGAGATCAAATATCTGCTTTGCCAGCTAGGAGCTGTGTGATCTTTGGTGAGTTACTTGCCCTCTCTGAGAGTTTCCTCACCTGTACAATAGGGATGTTATCTATCTTGTAGGTGCTTGGTGATGATTAAATGGCAGGATGGTTGTGAAAGTTCATCCCTTGTTCCTGCGCAATCACCTCATGTAAGAGTTTCCCAGGGCTGCTATCACAAGTTACCACAAACTTCATGGATTAAAACAACAGAATCTGTTCTCTTGTGGTTCTGGAAGCCCAAAGTCTGAAATCAAAATGTTGGCAAGACGATATTCCCTCTGAAGTCTCTAGAGGTGAATCCTTCCTTGACTCTTCCAGCTTCTGGTGGCCCCAGGCATTCCTTCGTCTGTGGATGCATCATTCCAACCTCTGCCTCTGACTTCATATGACTTTCCTCACTGTGTTCTCTGAGTCCTTTTTTATCTCTTATAGGGATACTCATATTTAGAGTTGACCCCAATCCATATGATCTCATCCCAGTCCTTACCTTAATTACATTTGCAAAGACTCTATTTCCAAGTAAAGCCCTATTCTGAGGTTCCAAGTGGACATGAATTTGGTGGGGGGACATTTTTCAATCCACTATTCCCCATAACCTGAAAATTCTACATTTCACGTTGGATACTTTCTTGTCCTTCATTCTGTGAGTCCACCATCTTTTCTGAGTGACTCGCTCACCAATATGAGTTCCCAAGAATCATCCTCACTCTCTTGACCAGTCCCCCCTTCCAATCAATGGTAGTTGAATTAGGTGGTGGTTCAGTTCTTAACAACCTTGCGAAGGAGATGCTGTTTGTTCCTGAAGACCCAAACTGGAAACTACCCAAATGTCCATCAACAGAGAATGCATAAACAAACTGTGACACGTCCATACAATAGAATACTCCTCAGCAATAAAAGGATCAAACAATTATTATCTGCAACAACATAGATGAATCTCAAAAGCATTATGCTGACAGAAAGAAGACAGACACAAAAGAGGACATAGTGTATGATTTCATTCACATGAAAATTTAGATAAAGTAAAGCTAAACTATAGTGACAGAAAACAAAAAGTGACTGCTTCTGGGGTTGGGTGGGAGAGGTATTGACTTGAAAGAGTTATGAAGGAAACTTCTGGGGTGATGGATATATTCTATAGGTTGAATATAATGATGGCGACTCTGATGTATGTATCCAAACTCATCAAACTTAATTTAAATGATTGCATATTACTGCCTGTAAGTTACAACTTCAATAAAGTTGATTAAAAATAACTTTAAAAAGAGTGAAGGCAATCCCACTCCTGGACATATAGCTGGAGAAAACCATAATTAAAAAAGATATATGTACCCCAGGGACTTCCCTGGTGGTGCAGTGATTAAGAGTCCGCCTGCCATTGCAGGGGACATGGGTTCGATCCCTGGTCCAGGAAGATCCCACATGCCATGGAGCAACTAAGCCCATGCCCCACAACTACTGAGCATGAGCCCTAGAGCCCATGAGCCACAACTACTGAAGCACATGCGCCCTAGAGCCCATGATCTGCAACAAGAGAAGCCACCGCAATAAGAAGCCCACATACCTCAAAGAAGACCCAACGCAGCCAAAAAAAAAAAAAAGTTACATGATACATGTACCCCAATGTTAACTGCAGAACTATGTACAATAGCCAGGACATGGAAGCAACCTAAATGTCCATCAACAGAGGAATGGATAAAGAAGATGTGGTACATATATACAATGGAATATTACTCAGCCATAAAAAAGAATGAAATAATGCCATTTGCAGCGACATGGATGGACCTGAAGATTGTCATACTGAGTGAAGTAAGTCAAACAGAGAAAGACAAATATCATATGATATTGCTTATATGTGGAATCTAAAAAAAACTGGTACAAATGATTTATAAAACAAAAATAGAGTCACAGATGTAGAAAACAAACTTGTAGTTACCAAGGGGGAAAGGGTGGAAGGAGGGATAAATTGGGAGATTGGGATTGACATATACATACTACTATATATAAAATAGATAACTAATAAGAACCTACTGTATAGCACAAGGAACTCTACTCAATACTCTGTAATGACCTATATGGGAAAAGAATCTAAAAAAGAGTGAATGTATGTATATGTATAACTGATTTACTTTGCTGTACAGCAGAAACTAACACAACATTGTAAATCAACTCTACTCCAAGGAAAATTAATTTAAAAAATAAAAAGAGTGAAGGAACAATGAGGGGACGTTGAGTGTCTTCTATAAGGGGTTTAACATGTGTGTATACATGTATGTTTGTATAGAAATGGGCATTGAGTTGAGGAAAGGACGTAAGCATTGGGCTGAAAGTTAGACTAAAAACTCTTAAAGATCCATCCAGCTCTCATAGTATATGACACTCCAACATCAACAGGATATGTTGGTTGCTGGGTATTATCCTCCATGGGTCATCTCTCTTGACCCCCGAGATAATGTCAAAGACCCTCAGAGAGCATTAGAACTCACATTCAGAGCAGGCTCCTTGAGTGATCAACTTCCAACTGTCAAAGTTCTGGCTTGCAGTTAACTCATTGAAGCCATTTTCTTCCTCAATATGAATCAACAGCCTTTTCTTATCATCCCTGTACACATTTTACATCCAAAGGCATTTTTTTAATCCAAAAAAGATTGTGTTATTAAAGTTTTGTGTGAAGCTGTGATTGCCATCCTTGGAACTGAAGATGCAATCAGGGGACAGAATTGATGCCTTATAATTCAATGAATGGATTGCTTCTGTGGTAATTTCTTCAGTAATTACTTGTGTAAACTGTGTGTTTCTGTAATTGAAACTCTACAGTGTGGGGTAATTTATCAAAATCTATAATTTATTATAGCTTTTCCATTTTGTCTCTTGGTTTCTCTACTTGTCCTCATTAGAATGTTGTCCCCTCACCACCACTTCAGTCCATCATAACCGTTTAGATGAGAAGGCAAAAACATACATTGCATTTGGGAAAAACGTTCTGACGGACTTAGATGGAAGTTTAAAATCCATTTTCTAAAGGACACAATTGTTATTGTCGTTTGCAATATGTGTTTTCTGACAGATTCCAGGATGTGATTTATGAAATGGTTTTGAAGAGATTGTCTACTTCAAGAGTCTAGATAATAACACAGTTTTTCTCTTATGGTCACCAAGTATTCTGAGTGTGTCTCACGTTTGTTCACAAAAGCCCGGAGAGGGAGGCAGGGACTGATGTGTGGGTTTTGCTAGCAGAGGACATTGAATCACAGAGCCTTCTGAGAGAAAAGCTGTGTCTCCTGACCTGAGGAATTGCCATGGGGCCATGGGAGGGAGCAGCTGTTAGAGAATCCCATTCCAAGCCCATGCTAAAGCCGCGCTAATAAAGGCCCAGGAGCTGTCCATGGTGCTGATCTCTGTTTCCTCTCCAGTAGATTATCAAGCAAAGTAGTGTGTGCTGCTGGAAGGACCCTAAAGTCAAAGACAATTGAGAGAAACTTCCATAATCTAACATATGTTTAAAGCAAACTTTAGTTGTTTCAACACCAGAATGAAGCACAGGAAAGAAGAAAAGTAGTAGAAAACATTTGCTCTCCCACCACCAAAGTCTACTGTTAGTATTTTGACATGGTTTCTTCCAGTATTTTTTTCTCTGCATAGTTTCTGTGTTACTTGATATTGTTTCACATTGCATATGTAATTTCTCCATGGCATTCAAAATAAGAAAAATATAGTTTTAAACCTTTCTTCAGGATTTTTGAGTTATAGTTTTCACATGGTAAAGTTTACCCATTTTAGTGCATAAGTCTCTGAATTTTGACACACGTGTACCACCACCATAATCAAGACATAGAACAGCCCCACTGTCACCAAAAATTTCCTCATAAACCTTTTAAATCATCCTTTCTCCCCACTCCTAGACCCTGATAACCACTGATCTCTTTTTCTGTCCTTAGACAAATATTATTTTGATAACTCATAATACTACAATAAGTAGGTATACTATATTTTCTTAATTTTGTCTCTGTAAAATATTTAGTTTATTCTATTTTTTTCCTATCATAAATAATACTGCAATGAATATTTTTGTGTATAGAGCTTTTCCATAATCTTAAGTAATTACCTTATTATGGAATTCCAGGAATGAGATTGATGCATGAGAGATTAGGAAAATTTTGAAGCTTGACTCTAGAACCAGACACCAAATTAACACTCTTGATACTGAAAATCTGGAGGAACTATTTATAAAAACTTCATAGGAAAGTCCCTGGTGGCGCAGTGGTTAAGAATCTGCCTGCTGATGCAGGGGACATGGGTTCAAGCCCTGGTCCAGGAAGATCCCACATGCCGCGGAGGAACTAAGTCTGTGCGCCACAACTACTGAGCCTGTGTGCCACAACTACTGAAGCCCACACACCTAGAGCCCGTGCTCTGCAACAAGAGAAGCCACCACAATGAGGAGCCCATGCACCACAAGGAAGAGCAGCCCCCCTCGCCACAACTAGAGAAAGCCCGCACGCAGCAACAAAGACCCAACTCAGCCAAAAATTAATTAATTAATTAATTAAAAACAAAATAAAACTTCATAGTACAGGGGAGAGAATTTGGAATGTGCAGTAGGACAACACTAGTGTTAGAAACCAGCATTTCCAATCATGCCACAATTCAACTTAGTCTTCAACAACTTCTCAGACATGTTTAAACATCTTAGCTTGACATTCAAAGTTTTTTATCATCTGCCCTATGTCTATTTTGCCTCACCCCCCCCTCCATCGTGATCTATATGTACTGATCTATGGTACAGTATACTCTATATGCACCTCTACTTGTGCTTCTAAGTGTGCCACCTTCTCTTATAGTTCCTGTCTTTGGACGTATTTGTCCCCTTTCTGAAAAAACCTCCTTCCGCCTCCACTTTTCCAGCTTTCTTAACCATCCCTTAGTGCTAGGCACCTTTGCTTTGTGCTCCCACAGTCCGTTCTGCTTATCTCTGTGTTAGGACTCATTCATTTATACCCTCAACAATTATATATTAAGAGTCTACAATATGCAGGGCACAGAGGACATGGTAGTGAATGAGAGAGACACAATCCTGTCAAATGGAAAATGACATTCTTACAGCAAAGGAGATGATACTGGAGCAGAGACCTGAGAAATGAAAAGAAAGAGCCATAGGAATAGATGGGTGGAAAGTGTTTTAGGCAGATGGCAAAACAAGTGCAAAGACCCTGAAAAGTGAAATGCTTGGCTTATTTGAGGAACAGTAAAAAGGCTGTATGACTGGAGTTTGGTGAGTAAGAAAAAAAAGTTGCAGGAAATAAAGTTAGAGAGGAAGGTAGGTCCTGATCATGTAGGTCATGACACAGTGTGGCTTTTATTGCAAAATATGATTGAATAATTAGAGTTTTTAATTAGGAGAGTGACAAGATATGATTTGTATTTAAGAACATCATTCTGACTTCTGGGTGAAGAAGAGGGAAAATAATAGAAGACTACCATGTAGGAGACCATGGCAGTCACATGGGTATGAAACAATGATGACTTAGGCCAGCAGTCAGCAAACTTTTTCTGTAATGGGCCAATTGTAAAAATTTTAGATTTTGTGGACCAAATGGTTTCTGTAACAACCACTCAGTTCTGCCATTGCAGCATGAAAGCAGCCACAGACAATATACAAATGAATGAGGTGGCTGCTTTCCAATAAAATGTTATTTACAAAAACAGATGGTGGGTTGGGTTTGGCCCAAGGGCTTTTTGAGCTCTGTCTTATACTAAGAGTTATGATGAAGGTAGTGATGAATGATTAGATTAAACATACATTTTTGGATATAGAGTAGGTTTTCTCTGAGAAGTCATAAGTTCTGTTTTGACCTAAGGTATTGAAGATGCTCATTCAATGTCTACATGAAGGTTTTGAATCAGCAATTGGAGGGTTGAGTGAAGAGTACAGTACTGTGGAAAGATTGGCTAGCAATATTAATTCTGGGATTATCAACATGCAGGTGCTAAATAAGAAAGGGTGTAACCATCTAGGGAAAGAGTTTAGATACAGGAGAGCAGAGGAGAGGAGAGGGGAGGCGAGGAAAGATGAGGCCTAAGTATTGAGGCTTGGATCATTTCAGCATCGAGAAGATGGTATATGAGGACGATCCAGAAAAAGAGACTGAATGAAGAGAAGCTTTCAGTGAAGAAGAGGATGGTATCCCCAAATTCAGGTGCAGACAGTGTTTTTTTTTAAATTGAAGTATAGTTGATTTATAATGTTATATTAGTTTCAGGTGTACAACACTGATTTGATATTTTTATAGATTATACTCCATTTGAAGTTATTATAAAATATTGGTTATATTGCCTGTGCTGTGCATTAAATCTTTGTATCTTATTTATTTTATTTCTCGTAGTTTATATCTCTTAATCCCCTTCCCCTATCTTGCCCCTCCCGGCAACTCTTGTCCCACTGGTAACCACTAGTTTGTTCTCTGTATCTGTTTCTGTTTTGTTATATTCATTCATTTGTTTTATATTTTTAAGAAGAAAGAGTGCCAGATGTATCAAAGATTGCTGAGAATTCTTGTAAAAAGAGCGCTGAGGGTTAACTATTAATTTTGGCAACATAGATGTTATTGGCATAAATGAAATGGTGTAAATAAGACTCATATGGATATAGTCACAATAAGCCTGGAATGTGGGGTAGTCTGCAATAAGTTGAAAAGAAAAATGGGATGCTGGATGGAAGGAAATGTAGTATTAAGGTAAGTGTTCTTTAAAAAATGAGAGTTACGGGGCTTCCCTGGTGGTGCAGTGGTTGAGAATCTGCCTGCCCATGCAGGGGACACGGGTTCGAGCCCTGGTCTGGGAAGATCCCACATGCCTCGGAGCAACTAGGCCCGTGAGCCACAATTGCTGAGCCTGCGCGTCTGGAGCCTGTGCTCCGCAACAAGAGAGGCCGCGATGGTGAGAGGTCCGCGCACCATGATGAAGAGTGGCCCCCACTTGCCACAACTAGAGAAAGCCCTCGCACAGAAACGAAGACCCAACACAGCCAAAAATAAATAAATAAATAAATAAAATAAACCCAAAAGTTTAAAAAAAAAAAAAAAAAGAGAGTTACCATAGCTTGTCTGTGTGCTTATGGGAATGATCCACAAAGAGGGGAGAACTGATGCAGGAGAAAGAAGAGACGATTGAAGCAGTAAAGCCTTTGAAGAGGAAAGAGTCACAGGGGAGGGGTTGACAGTCCATCCAGCACAACAGGGAAGTCAGAATCAGTCTGTACAGATGCTTGTAAATTTGGTGGTGGTGGTGGGATGATGAAGGAATCCTTTTGAATGCTTCTTGTTTTGAGTGAAATAAGAAAAATGTCATCAGTTTTCCAAGGATGGGAGAAGAGGCACTGGAGGTTGGGGAAGAAGACTTTGAATAGTCATCCTGGAAAAACAGACAGGGAAACTTTCCAGGGAGACACCGTAAGATTTTCTTGTAGGGCTATGGTCATAAGGGGAAAGTGAGGTCAGTCAGCTGGGTGTTTTTCTCCAACCATGTTGAGCTGTTGGGCTGCAGGCACAGAAGCGGTGAAGCACTGGGTTTAACCTGGGCTTGACTTGGATGGGGAAACAAAATAGAGTGAAGGGGAAGTAAAAAAGTTAATGGTGTCCCCAAGTGATATGGGTTAGTGTTTGACCATGAGCGTAAACTGTATGAAGAAAAAAGTAAGAGTGGACAAGAGATGATCATTAGTGAGGTAGTGATTGGGGACCATGGGTTAGAGACCTTAATGGTGGAGAAGAGTAATTGGATTAGAGAGTGCTGCAAGGTATGAGGTGGAAAGATAAGAGGGTGGAATACTGAAGTTTGAGGTCTTAGACCTGGTGCTGTCAAAGTCCTAGGGTGTAATCATGCAAATGTGTGGCTGAGATGAGACAAAAGAACATATTTGCAGAGGTAGGGTGGTCAAGGACCCGAGAAGCTGGGTTCTTGGATGGATAATTGGGTAATTCACATGGATATTGGAGCCACAAGGAAGGATGACAGGAATAATGGTGGACAGGAAGACAGTGGTCCAGGTGCTAGAATCTTCCATGAATGAGAGTGTGTGGCTGTGAAGTCGGCCCAAGACTGTGCAAAGAAGGGGCTGTGGATGGTGAAGGCTTGGTGTGAACTTCAAATGAGCTGAAATTTTGGAAGCAAGAAGGAAAAGAAATGGCTGGGAAGCAGCCATGTTGAAGTAAGAAGGATGCTTTCCTACCTTTTCGCACGTAGGAAAAAAATTATTGCTCTCAGGGGATAGTCATGACTTGGTTAGCATCTCTATATAGGAATACCTCATTTTCTTGTGCTTCACTTTATTGTGCTTCACAGATATTGTGCGTTTCACAAATAAGTAGAACGGAAACAGAATCACAGGTAAAAAGAACAAACTAGTGGTTATCAGTGGGAAGAGGGGTGGGGGGGGCAAGATAGGAATAGGGGATTAAGAGGTACAAACTGCTATGTATAAAATAAACAAGATACAGGAAATATTGTACTGCACAGGGAATATAGCCAATATTTTATAACAGCTTTAAATGCAATACAATCTATAAAATATTGAATCACTGTGTTGTACACCTGAAACTAATATAATATTGTAAGTCAGCTGTACCAAGTAAGTCTATCAGTGCCATTTTTCCAACAGCATTTGCCCACTTTGTGTTTCTGTGTCACATTTTGGTAATTCTTTCAATATTTCAAACTTTTTCATTATTATATTCATTATGGCGATCTGTGGTCAGTGATCTTTGATATTCTACTATGATTCACTGAAGGTTCAAGATGATTGTTGGTGTTTTTTAGCAATAATGTATTTTTAAATTAAGGTATGTACACTGTTTTTTAAAGACATAACGTATTGCACACTTAATAGACTACAGCACAATGTAAACATAACTTTTATATGCACTAGGAAACCAAATAATTTGCATGACTCACTTTATTGCCATATTCCCTTTATTGTGGTGGCCTGGAACAAAACCCACAATATCTCTGAGCCATGCCTGTATATATAGTATTACTCCTTTGCCCAGGCAAGAAAACTGAGGCTCAGCAAGATTAGGGAACCTGCTCAAGGTCACAGGGCAGCTGAGGTTCAAGCCCATGTCTTCCTGATTCTGGAACCTGTGTTCTGGTTTGGTATGATTCACAAATCTGAACCCCATGCTATAATCAGTTCTGCCATGCGTGAGCTCTTCTGCCCTGACCCTGTAGCTTCCTCCTTCAAAGGTCTTCCCCTGAGGTTATTCAGAAGGTTACTGGCGTTTGTAGCCTTGTCTGGGGCTGGCCTTGGCCGAGAATCCTTGGATATTGTTCTCAGAGTTAATGACCCATACAGGGAATTCACCCTTGACTTCTCCTCCCTCCCAGATTCTATTCCGAGCAGGGACAAGTTGGTACTAGACAGCTGGTTTTCATTCTCTTGATGTTGACAGGGAGATAATGAGTCAGATAGGCCTTGGTTATGAAATGAAGTCCTGGGAGGAAATTAGCATCAGACTTCTTAGTGAGGAGAGCAGAGAAAGGGATTTAAATTAAAGTGGTAACTGATGGTTTGGTTGGCATTCAGACCATCTCCTTAAGTTTTTTTTCCCTCTTCATGTCATCATTAAATGAAACAGAGCAGGCAACTGGCAAATGGGAGAAAGGCAGACAAATACTCTGATGCCATGAGAGCTGATCTTTAATAGCTCTCATTTAGGCTTTGAGCCCCACAATGAATGGGAAGCATTCTACCTAGTCCCCCAGCAATCCCATAAGGTGGACAACCCTCCTCTGTCCCTTTAACAAGTAGGCAATGGAGTCACATTGTTATCTTACTTGAGGCCACACATAAATCCCTGCCTCCCAAATCAGTCCCCTTTCCACTTCAAGGTGGTCCCTCCCAATGGACCCTATTCATCGGCCTTGACTTTGCTTAGAAGCTGGAAGGAAGAAGGGAGGCCAAATCAGGAGATCGAATCACATTTCCTTGTGGTCTTCCTTTCCTCTGTATCATAAATTCTAGTGCTTGGCTGCCTGGGTATTAAATATTGCCTCTATCACCTACCAGCTGTGTGACCTTAGGGAAATTACTTAATCTCTCTGAACCTCATTTTCTCCATCTGTAAAACTCTTGTAATTATGCCTCTCTCTCATAGGGTCGTTGTGCAGATTAAATAATTTAAGTATGTTAAACACTTAAAATGGTGCCTGGCACATAAGCAGTGTTTGCTGTTATTTTTATAGTTGCCGCTGTTGTTTTTATTATTGTCAGCTAGTAATAGTGATAATGATTATGATGACATCAGTGATAAGAGCTAACTGTTGTGCCTCTACTGGGGTGCCAGGGTTGACTGTGACTAGTGATTTGCATGTGGTATCTCAGTGAGCACTCATCAGTCAGGATACTTTCGGATGCAAGTAACAGAAATTGTACATCCAGCTGGTTTCAATGATAAGTCACTTATTACTGCCTGTAAACAGGAAACTCAGAGGTAAGACAGGTTTCAAAGTAGGCTGATTCGGAGGATCAACAGAGATGCACGGATCCAGGCTCTTTTTACCCTTCTCTGTTTTCCTCAGTGTTAGTTTCACCCATAGGCTTGTCTCAAGATGGTTAAAGAAGCTCCAGGCATCACCTCTGGACCAGACAACATCTAGAAATGAAAGAGACTCTTGGAAAGACGGAACTTTTCTGAAAAGTCCCCAGTAATCTCCTGCTCTTGTCTCATTACCAGAACTGTGTCATATGCTTATTCCAAATCAATTGAGAGAATATTTCCTCCAGACCAATCAGGTCGCCCTGGGAGCTGAGGGTGAGATCCGCCTTCCAGAAGTATATGGACACCTGGAAAAATCATGGTACCTGAAAAAAAATCATACTCCTTTAGGAGGAAAAGGAAATAGATCTGGGTGGTCAAAATCAGGGTTCACTGTAGGTAGGTGTTGTTATTCCTTTTTTTTAAAAATTAATTATTTTTGGCTGTGTTGGGTCTTCGTTGCTGTGCGTGGTCTTTCTCTAGTTGCGGTGAGCGGGGGCTACTCTTTGTTGCCGTGCGTGGGCTTCTCATTGTGGTGGCTTCTCTTGCTGTGGAGCACGGGCTCTAGGTGCACAGGCTTCAGTAGTTGTGGCATGTGGGCTCAGTAGTTGTGGCTCGCAGGCTCTAGAGCACAGGCTCTAGAGTGCAGGCTCAGTAGTTGTGGTGCACAGGCTTAGTTGCTCCGCGGCATGTGGGATCTTCCTGGACCAGAGCTCAAACCCATGTCCCCTGCATTGGCAGGCGGATTCTTAACCACTGCACCACCAGGGAAGCCCTGTTATTCCTTTTTAATAGAGAAGGAAACTGAGGCTCTGAAAGGTTTAGTAATTTTACACAGTCATCAGTTTAAAAGTGGAACTCAAACCCAACTGTGTCTGATCCTAAAATTCATGTTCTTTAGGGCCACATTGAAACTTTATGGGGTTTGCTATGTTCACAGCAGCACTATTTACGCTAGCCAAGACATGGAAGCAACCCAAATGTCCATCAACAGATGAATGGATAAAGAAGATGTGGTACATATATACAATGGAATATTACTCAGCCATAAAAAGAATGAGATAATGCCATTTGCAGCAACATGGATGGACCTAGAGATTATCATACTAAGCGAAGTAAGTCAGACAGAGAAAGACAAATACCATATGATATCATTTATATGCGGAATCTACAATACAAGTCACCATATCTATGAAACAAAAAGAGACTCACAGATATAGAGAACAGATTTGTGGTTGCCATGGGGGAGAGGGGATAGGGGAGGGAAGGAATGGGAATGGAATGGAATTAGCAGAGGCAAACTATTATATATAGGATGGATAAACAGCAAGGTCATACTGTATAGCACAGGGAACTATATTCAATATTCTGTGACAAACCATCACGGAAAAGAACATGAAAAAGAATATATATTTTATACATATTATATATATATATATTTATTTATATATACACACACACACACACATACATACATACAGAGTCACTTTGCTGTACAGAAGAAATTAACACAACATTTTAAATCAACTATACTTCAATGCAATTTTTTAAAAACTTTATGGGCTTTGGAGATGTGACAATTTTTATTGATTGAGCACATACCATGTGCTGGACACTGTGGAGACACTATACAAGAATCTTATTTAATTCCTTTAATCAACCCAATAAATTAGGCATTTTAGTTCCATTTAATGGGATGAGGATGGTAAACTGAGGTTAAAACAGGTTATGTGGCTTGTTGCAGGCTATAGATCTAAGCCAAAAAATCAAAATTTGAACCCAGGTCTCTCTGGCTCAAAAGCCTAAACTTCTTCTATGACCCCAAAATAATCAAATGTCATTCTCATATTCCTCTATTATTTGGGATTCGTATGGGAAAAAGTCAAACTTTTAATGAGGATTCTGACGACTTTCAATTCAAAGACCCAGGTTTTTTAATCTAATTTTTATTTTAGAATAAGACTTCAAAGCACATATAGCCGTGAACTTTTTCTCTTTTTTTGCACTCCAACTTCTGTGACCTCCTCTTTCCACCTGCTTTCACTGAGAACTTTTAGGATAAAACATAGTAACTGGCTGCTCTGATGCCCTCTGGGCTGCATGGGATCAGGAGTGTGGAAACAGCTTCCTTGGGTTCCATGCTGGCTTACCTCCTCTTCTCCCTCAACCAGGAGCAAGGGGAGAGCTAAGGGCACTATGATTCCATGAAACCCAGGTCATACTCATGTCTCAGCAGTTTCTCCCCTTTGTTCCCTAAAATCCCTTCTAGTTCTAAGACAGGGAAAGGAATTCTGGTTAGTTGAGGCCCCAGCAAAGTACAAGGCAGTATACTACTATTTAATTTTCACAACATCCACGTCAAACATTGGTATCCTGTATGAGGGTGAAGAAACTGTGGTTCACAGAGGTAAAATAACCACCCAAGGTATCACAGCTGGTGAGTGAGGGTTTGGAGCTGAGCTGTGTCTGACTCCAGATCTTCGATTTTTTCTGTTGTGTTTCCCAGGTTGTAAATTCCTATAGGGAATCTGCCCAAGTCTTATACTTCCTTGCACCCCTCCTCTGTATCTTAGGCATAGTCATATTAATTTATTTTGCTTGCAACTAGCAGAAACCTACTCAGATTAGCTTAAACAAATAGAGGGATTTATTTTAAGAATACTGGTACCTCACAGAGCCCAAAAGCAGGTCTGAGTCCCAGGAGCAAATGGAAATAATCAAGGCCTTGAATGCTATGTAGACTTTCCCTCCATTATGTGAGCTTCTGCGTGTTTGCTTCATTTTTGTTCACTTACACTAGCTTCCTTTACTTCCCACAAATTTAAAAAAAAAAAAAAAAGACTGCAGGCACCTCTAGTTTACATGTGACTAGATTATTCATGCAGAAGACCTTTGTTTTTCCATTTTTTTTTTTCTATTTCTCAATCCATTTCAATCTCTTCCACATTCTGTGTTCTCAGGGAAGGGATTAATTGTCCTGGCTAAGGCTTGTATCCAACACTAGCCCAATCATCCGTGTCTAAAGGCTGGGAGTAACGTTGGGCCAAACTGGCAGCTTCCCTTGGAACTTCGTGGATGGAGGGAACAGGAGGTGGTTTCAGAAAAACGTAAGGGGGCGATCCCAGAAGTTGTGGTTTTATTAGATAGACAATCTGATAGGTATCCTTTATAATAAATATTGCAACTGTACTACGTCATTAAGACAATCCAGTGATTTATGTATAAAGCATGTAGAACAGTGTCAGTTGATATAAATGCTCAATAATGCAGAAAGTTTTTTTGTTTGTTTTTAAAAATATATATATATATTCTTTTTCAGATTCTTTTCCTTTATACGTTATTACAAGATATTGAATATAGTTCCTTGTGCTTGACAGTAGGTCCTTGTTTATTTATTTTATATATAGTAGTGTGTATGTGTTAATCCCAAATTCCTAATGTTACCCCTCCTCCCTTTCCCCTTTGGTAACCATAAGTTGTTTTCTATGTCTGTGAGTCTGTTTCTGTTTTGTAAATAACTTCATTTGTGTCATATTTTTTAGATTCCACATATAAGTGATATCATAAGATATTTGTCTTTCTCTGTCTGGCTTACTTCACCTAGTATGATAATCTCTAGGTCCATCCATGTTGCTGCAAATGGCATTATTTCATTCTTTTTTATGGCTGAAGTAGTATTCCACTGTATATATATATATATATATATATATATATATATATATATATATATATATACCACATCTTCTTTATCCATTCATCTGTCAGTGGACACTTGGGTTGCTTCCATGTCTTGGCTATTGTGAATAGCGCTGCTATGAACACTGGGGGTACATGTATCTTTTCAAATTAGAGTTTTCATCTTTTCCAGATATATGTCCAGGAGTGGGATTGCTGCATCATATGGTAGTTCTATTTTTAGTTTTTTAAGGAACCTCCATACTGTTCTCCATAGTAGCTGCACCAAAAGTGCAGAAGGTTTTTATTCCCTCCTTTGAGTCTTGAGGTGGAAAACAGAATAAATTGCCATTTGGAGAGGAGAAAACATCAGTGCATAAGCTCAAGGAGACATGGCTAAAAGGCCATGGCATTCTTCTTAGAATCGAAATTGGTGCATGCTTATCTCTAAGGCAGAAGTCCTTTGGTTACAGGTAGACTCAAAATGTGTAAAGATTTTTTTTTTCTCCTTCACTTAAAACCATGTTCTTGACCATAGATGCACATATGGATTTTTAAAACAAATGTGTTTAAAAAATTCTGATGCTGAGTCCCACCTCCAGGGATTCTGATTCAAATGGTCTGGGGTGGGGCACATACATTAATTTTCCAAAGAGCTTCTGAGGTGAGTCTAATACACACAGAAGGGAGAGCTACTGGTTTATAGCGAGAAGCAATTACCTGATGACCTGAGCCTATTCCAAGAAGATGTTAAAACCAAAAGCGACATGATCATAGGCGGGCAGGGAAGGTGTCTTTTGCTCCAGGCAGACATGGGCCAGGCTCTGAAGTGATGTCCTCTCCAGGAGGTGCTGTGCTGAAGCCATTGATGGGTCTCTTCTGGAGTGAGACCTGTTTTTGGTAATCACAAGAGAAATACTGAAGCTCAGGTGGATCTTGCTAGTGTCAAGTTCATTCCTACTGGCTCCAGTTTGCTCTGCCCTTTTAATTCATTATCTCCGATTTGGAACGGCATTAGGGCATATTAGAAAGAGACTGAAGGGGATGGGAGAACAGGTTCAAGTGGCCTTTCCTGATATACAGCCAAATTTTAAGAGCAGAAGGAGAATGTACACTAGCTGCATTAGCTCACATCAGGGAAGGGCTCCTGGTCTCAACCTTTGCTCCCTTTCCAGACAGTTAAAACAACTGCCCTGCCTAGACAAAATTGATAATAGCACCTTGAATCTGACAACACTTGCAACCTATAAAGCTCCCTCACAAATACCTTACTCTTCCCCAAAGTGTGATAACATGAACCATAGGAGGTGTAAAAGATGATTTTAAGTGGTACACAGAGATTTTTAATAGTTATCTTAAAGCCTATTTGGGAAAACATAATTATCAAGGGAAAACTGATTTCACAGATATTACTTCTTATGATAAAGTAGATGATTAAGGTTTTTTTCCTTCCCCTTTTAGTGAGTTCATTTAAAGAGAAGTGTTCATTTCAGGTTGTGGTAGATATGGTAAGACATTGTGATGTATTTTGAGGATGATCAAAGTTTGGGGTACAGTGGGTTATTTCATTGTCACCAGTAATCCAGAGTAAGTTGGTTGTCACTTTTTTTGGCTTTATTTTTATGGATTAGGAAATTGGGGCTTTGAGAGTTTAAATAACTCATCCAGGTTTTTTTTAATGCTCTCAAATTCATGTCTTCTGAATCTAATTCCAGGCTTCTTTCCATGACCTTGCTCTTCTACTGAGAGTTAATGTCTAAGCCAAAACCTTTGTTGTTCTAGCAGGTGAGGAAGGTCTTCGCAGAGCCATCCACACTCAGGATTAATGACACGCATGGCTCTGGACACATAATGGAATGGACCAATTCAGTGGTTCTCTAAGGGTGGTTTCTGGGCCAATAGCAGAAGCATCTACCTGGAATTTGTGCAAATTCTTAGACCCACTCGAAGACTGTTGGGTCAGAAGCTCTGAGGATGGGGCCCAGAAATCTCTGTTTTATCAAACCCATAGGGTGATTCTGAGGCACACTAAAGTTTAGGAACTATCCTGTGGTTCTCAACTGGGGGTAATTTTATCCCCGTAGGAGATATTTAGCCATATCTGGAGACATTTTTGGTTATCCCACCTGGGGCAGAGGGTGCTGCAGACATCTGGTGAGTAGAGGCCTGGGTTGCTGCTAAACATCCTACACAGGACAGCCTCCGACAGCAAAGATTTTTCCATCCTAAGATGTCAACAGTGCTGAGGCTGAGAAAGCCTGCACCAGACCGATTGACCTTGGCTTGATGAGCATGGTGGTTAGTCCAATGGTGTATACTTAAGAGACCAAAAGTCTCTTGCAGGTTACTTTGGCAGGTTACTTTGGCCTCTGGTTGACTGAGTAGCATGATTTCCATTTGCCAATGCTCACAGATTAATGGCCAGTGGGCAAGGAAATCCTCCAAGCTGCCCATAGCCATATTCATGATATCTGAAATGGATATCAAATTGTGGTCAGAGTTGGTGGTGGAATCTAGTCCAAGAAATCAGGGCAGCCCAAGGAAAATGCATGGGGCTTGTGTCTGGTGAACCCTACCTGGCCTTCCCAGCACCTAGTACTTCAAACCGTCCCCTGGATGCTAAGATTCCACACCCTCCAAAAAAAGAATGCATATCCAGTTCCCTGATCATGAGGCAGTATATCATAAAAGTCAACAGCACTTCTTGGAGAATCAAATTATTTGGAATCACATCCCTGCTTTACTATTTCTTGGCTGTGTGACTTTGGAAAATTCATCACTTTTCTGAGCCTCGGTTTCCCCATCTGTAAAATAAGGGTGATAATAATTGTAGTACTGATGAGGACCGTAGGACACAATGCATGTAAAACTCTTAGAACAATTCCAGACCCATAGAAAATGCTTGCCACATGCTAAGTATAATCATTATTAATTCTTTGTATTGTCTGTTTAGGTCTTGCATCTTTAAAATGGCAAGTCTGTCCCCCTTTGTGCTCAATAGAATGCCCGATGCCCACATGCTAGCGTTCATTCCCAGTCTCCTCGCTCTACCTCATATCTGAGAGTGTATCCTCTTTGTCTAGAACCAACCTTTTCTCTCTCTACTTCATCTGGCAAAGTTGTCCATCAGAAATAAAAGAGAGTTAGATTTTATGATATGCCAGGTGACGAATTGCATCATGTGCCTCCAGCTTCTTGGACTCTACATTGGTCCTTGAAGGTTGGTGTGATTTTTTACAATGGGGATGGGACAGATGTCTGTCACTACACTAGCTGCTCTCAGTTTCAAAGGATGCATTTTGAATGATGGGTTATCAGCATCACACAAGGGATGACTTCACCCCACGTGGGCAGGCTCTCACTGAAGCTTTCATAAGGTCAGCCTTGCCCGGGTTAATACGGCTTTCAAAATAATAAAGGGGAAGAATCAAAATCTGTCTGCTTTCATTAAGTCTAACCCTGGCCTGCCTATTAGAATATGTGTAACTCAGCACCATGTAGAAGGATGGCTGGCCTCCAGGTTAAGCTAGGTACAAAGGAGAGGAATGGGGCTCCTCATTTATGGTCCAGGAAGCAAATGGGGTCAACATCATTAATATCAGAGCATCCCCCAATTGTCTTCAGATGATCAAACCACTGAGGGAAGGGCCAGTGAGGGAAGCTCGGAACATATCATTACGATGAGAACTGTTCAAGCTTCTTTTCCTTCTGTGTAACCTCAGAAACATGCGGCTCCCAGCTCACACCATCGTCTACCTAGTGCAAAAGCCTCTTTCTGTCTTTGCATCTGAGCCCCACAATGGGAACTCTCCTCCAAGTCGAAACAGAAAAAAATGGGAAAATCTTGCACAGATGGCTGTGCAGCCCTCTTGATAATATTGCCCTCATCTTATATGGAATTATTGGAAAGCAGTTTGAACAGGCTTTGGATTCCAAGGCTGCGGGAGGAGAGAAGTCGGCAGATTCAAACATTATGGGTGCTTCTGTCAGATTTGTTGTTGTTATTCCAGAGTTCTGTTTCTGGGCCACAGAGCATCTCCCAGGGTAGGTGTGGGCTTCATGCAAAAATGATGAAGTCAACAGCCAGCCTCCCTCCTTCAGAGCGAGTTATTTCTTGAGTGTTTTTTTCTGAGCCTCCCTAGGAGGAGAGCACTGATAGATGGAGACTTCTATCTCAAAGGTTTGTTTAGTTTTTCAGGGAGGAGTGATATTTTGGTGACTCATCTTAACAACAGTTGTAGGGGAAAATCTGCTAAAGGTTAAGAGCATTAAACATAAGGAACATGAAACAGTTAAATGACAGAGTATAGTATACCAAGCCCTGTCCTGGGTACAAGGGCAACGGCTCTCAACCTTGGCTGTGCATTAGAGTTCCCCTTGGCACTCAAAAACAATTTAATAAAAAGAAATACAATCTAATGCCAAACCCCAGACTAATTAAACCGGAACCTCTGGGGATTCTCCCAGGCATCCGCATTTTTCAAAGCTCCTCAGGTGATTTCAATGTGAAATCAGGGCGGAGCATCCCTCACTAAATTGACAAAGTTGAATAGACATAATTTGCTCCCTTGAGAAAGTAAACAATCATGTAAATAAATACAAGTGATATAAGACATTATATGGCACTCATGGTAATGCACACAAAGGATCGTGTTTGGGGAGAGAACGAATAGACTAATTTTCCTTGGGAGAATCGGGATACTTTATGGGAGAGACAATGTCAGAATAATTTTGAAGATGACAAAGGATTTTTCCAAGTTGGCAAGCAGGGAAGAAGATTGGAGGGGGGAAGGGAGCTCACATTGCTGTGCATGCAGGTAGAGAAAAGTTAAGAAGATGCTGGAGATTTCCGACCCATAACATAACTATCAGATATGGAACAATTTGTGCAGAGTGCCCTCAACACCCAACCCGGAAGCTGCTCCTGACTGCTGAGAAATCAGTGGCTGGGAAAGTTCCCCTTTCTCTCCAGTGGAACCTGTAGTGTGAGAGCCGAGAGCTGGAAGGCAGTGCTCGTGCAGAGATATCCTTCCACAGACTAAGGGGTGACAGGGAGGACATTGAATGACAGCCAACTTTTTGTGCTGTTAATTTTTTAAAGCAGTTTTTAGCATTTAATGAAATTCATGTGGCTTCAAGCCACCAGGATATCAGACCCCTCTTCCTGCCCTTAATCTTCTCCCTGGCTCTTCTGCTGAAGAATTTGACCTTCATGATGACAGGCAGCTTTAGGAGCTTCTCTTCTCCAGAACATTTTAGTAGCATGATCGTATCACATCCGTGATGGGGGTGTCTCCAGTCTTGGTTTTGGTAGCATTTACCCATGTCTGCTCACTGACCAAGGTCCATAATTTAGTGAGGTTGACAGTGGGGCAGAAGTTCTGGTTCCTCTTTAAGTGGTTATGCTTCATACGAACCTTGTCACAGTAACCTAGGTAGTGTTTGCCTAAGTTGATCGTGTGGTGATGCCTGCCCCTAGCATGACCCCCGCTTCCCCAGTGCTTCTGGTTCTTGCTGATGTGGCCATTGCCATGGCTCCCGTGGTCCTGAATTTTATGGTTCTTCCTTAGTTTGGATGGTAGGTCAGTGACCCAGACAAATGAGATGTTAATATTTTTGAAGTTGCAACATTTTCATGAGTGGATGCTGTAGCTAATAGAAACAAAAACTGTGGTTACAGAGATAAAATTTATGAAGTCTTGGTACTTGGTGCAAATTTTGAAGACGTGGTATGAATTTCGACAGTGACATTCACGTTTGGAAATACTGCTTGAGGTCAACACCAATCAAGCCACATACCCATTGCCAGCTGAGTTGTGACCAGGCTTATCCATCATGTGACGTCTTGTCAATTACCACAGCTAATTGTGTCATTGCCCCTAACAATGCTACAACTAAAGCTACAAGCACAACAATTTAAAAAACATTTTGAGGGCTTACTATGCCCTAAATGTGTTAACTATTTTAAGAAATCTTTGATTATGTTTTGCCACCTGTACTCCATTTATTTCATTCTTTTCTTTTTTTTTTTTAATCAGTCATCAATTTTATACACATCACTGTATACATGTCAATCCCAATTGCCCAATTCAGCACACCACCATCCCCACCCCACCGCAGTTTTCCCCCCTTGGTGTCCATACGTTTGTTCTCTACCATTTATTTTATTCTTAATATTCATCAAATGTTTTACTTGCATATCTGTTTACTCATAACAAGGGTAATATTTTGAAAGATTTAAGGAGATACTTTTCTCCTTTTTGTGGTAAATCATGTTCTTCCAATACAGTTTTATCTTTTTAAATTTATTTAAGTATATTTGATTTACAATGTTGTGGTAATTTCTGCTCTACAGCAAAGTGATTCAGTTCTACATGTATATATATATACATTCTTTTTCTTTTTCTTTTCCTTTATGGTTTATCACAGGATGTTGAATATAATTTCCCGTGCTATACAGTAGGATCTTGTCGTTTATCCATTCTATATGTAATAGTTTGCAACTGCTAATTTCAAACCCCCAATCCTTCCCTCCCCCATATCCCCTCCCCCTTGGCAATCACAAGTCTGTTCTCTGTCTGTGAGTCGGTTTCCTTCCAACACAGCTTTAGAATAAGAAGGAAGAAAGATGCCACCTCGGGGAAGAGAAGAGTGCAGAATAGGGAACATCGTTGTGAAAGATGAAGAAGTAGCTGAAGGCCCATTCCTGCTGCTTCAGATGGCGTGGGAAGAAACAAGTTAGCAGCTCAATGAAGCAGGTGGTGAAATACATGTATCTTTATCAACCTCATTGGGCTGCAGTACAGGCAGGGGAAACCAGCTAGATAGATTGAGGGGGAGATGAAAGCAGAAGAGGATTTTTTTCTTTTTCTGCTTCCTATTTGGGATCTGAGAGGAGAAAGATTTATAAGGTGTCCCCCATGTTAACATGGGGTAGCTACTTCAGAGCCAACTCAGATGCATGCTGTAGTTAGGGGAAGAGTTAGCCTGAGACAGCATCTTAAGCCTCCCTTGGCTCCTGTGGGGACTGGAAAAAGCCAGAATTGTTTCTGAATTACTGAAGGACCCGGATGTTAGCTGAGAATGACTAGAAAGCTTGCCTTAGGGGTTGCTGCTCCAGAAGCAAAGTGATTTATGCTAGGATGCTGCAGGGTGGGCCACCTGGCCTGGGGAATGAAAGGGAGTGGTCGACCACACAGGGATGTGCAGAAGCAGGGAGAGACCCGTCACAGGCCCTGACTGGGTTGGGAGAGCAGAGATCTTAAGTTTACCTATCATGGGCTTCCACGTGGTCCACTGCCAAGCAGGGTACCCAGAAACTGGACAGCAAAGGACAACACCATGGAGACCAGAGGAGCCTGGGTTCAGTGGATGGGCCTGGGTGGGTGGATCTGAGGCCCCTTCCATCCCTGCCACCACAGTGCCTTGTTCTCCTGCCTCCTGATCCCCATCCAGGGCTCAATGGAGAATAAGTGTAAGGAGGAGGGAAGGAAATTGGAAACACTGGGGAGAACCTAACTTACCTTAAGAGATTGTTTGAAGTATTGCATCGGACTGTGTTAACTTGATTAAACTAACTTCAGGTTTTCCCCATGACCACTCGAGGTAAGGATTTGTGAGGATTATCAGGTTAATTCAGGAAATATAAATGGTGCATTTTCTTTGAAATCTGAGTATAATGTACAAATTTGTGATCCAGCTATCCTAGTTTCCAGGACTGCCGCAACAAATCACCACCAACTGGGTGGCTTGAAATAACAGAAATATATACTCTCATAGTTCAGGAGGCAAGAAATCTGAAATCAAGGTCTCAGCAGTGTTGGTTCCTCTTGGAGCCTCTGAAGGAGCTTCTTGTGGTTGCCGACAGTCCTGTGTATTTCTTGGCATGTAGACTCATCACCAGAACTCTGTCTCCGTCTTCACATGGCTTTTCCTCTGTGTGTCTCTGTGTCTCTTCTTTTCTTACTAAAGATACCAGTTATTGGATTTAGGACCCACCCTAATCCAGTATGACCTCATCTTAACTAATTACATTTGCAAAGACTCTCTTTCCAAACATTCTGAGGTTCTGGGTGGGTGTGAATACTTGGGGACACCATTCAACCCAGTACACCAACAATACTTATTTACTTCTCCCCCACTACCCTGTAAGCTCTAGGAGGGCAGTGACCAGACCGGCTTTATGGGTCATATTGGCACCTCACACAGAGTGTGTTCCCATCATGTTTTTATGGCTTAAGTGAAAGAATGGATGCACTCCATCAGTTATGGTGTTTTCTCCTTTCCTCTAATCCTTCCACCCATCCCAGTGGCACATCTTTAGTCCATCTGGGGTCAGACTAGTCTTCTGTTCCCATTACCCAGGACCCCCACCCCCACCTTTTTCTAGCCCTTGCAGGAGGTTTCTCCAACAATATGGCTTTGATCTATGAGCAAGTCCCCAAAACTTGTTCCCCTCGGCTTTTAAGTAGAGGGTGATTTCTGAATCTTATTCTTTCTGCCTCTTCTGGCATTTGTTGAGCAAGAGAGGTGTCCTGCCTCTGTGCAGATACAGAAGATATTTATTTCTCGCCTTGCAAATCGGGGAGAGGCCAAAGCCCTGTCTGCCCCGTCCACCCCTCCTGACGCTCCATTAGCTCTGCTGTTTATCTGAGTTGAGGATTAGCCTGGGCGAGACACCTCCTCTGCAGGAGGGAAGGTCCCATGCAGAATTTTGGAAGGCTTTTGATCAGCCTGCCACGTAATTAGGAGATAAAATAGGCAACTGATGAAAAATGGAAAAAATGTAGGTTGTTCAGGCAGTTACAGGCATTGTGCCTCATCTGTGGTAAAACAATTATTACTTCTATGGCTTATTTAGCTGTATGCTAAATAAAAAGAGATTACCTGGGCAGGCTTGGTCAAATATTTAGGACATGTAGACTAAATTCAGTGTAATGACCAGGTGACAAAACTGCTCTCAAAGCCCTGGGAACCTGCATTCCAAACCGAGATCTAAGTGTGGTCAAAATCGAATCCCTCTCCCATCCTCCACTCCGCCAGCCTACTCTAATGCATCTCTCTGTAAAATTCTCTTACCTTTGCTTACCGGCAATGAAACTGGAGGTTCAAACCCAGGCCGTGGAGTCAGACGGACCCAACTCTACTCTTAGTTGTGTTTTTAACTAGTGTTCTCATCCCTGGTTGCGTGTTAGAATTACCTGGGGAGCTTAAAAATCCTGATACACAAGCCCCACCCTACACCAATGAAATCACAATCTTTGGGGGTGGGACCCAGGCATCAATATTTCTTAAAACTCCCCAGGCAATGACAACGCGCATTTACATTTCAGAACCAGGGACCTCAGACAAATCATTTGTCTTTCTAAATCTCAGTTTGCTCTTCTGCAACTAGAGGTAACATATTCTCATAGAGTTTTTTCGAGGATTAAATGACAGTGTGTGAAACATGCTTAGTACAGTGCCTGGCACTAAATAACCTCTCAATACATGATAGCTATTTTTATTATGTTTAGTCTTGTATTTTTCTCAAATGGTTTCTTATGTCTTATTTCCAAAATAAGATGGGAAGTTCTTCTCTAGAGACTATTACATTTTGTTTTTAATTAACTAATTAACAAGTATGTATTATGGTACATCTCTGTATTGAGTACTGTAGGGAAGGGGATTTAAAAATAGTAAAGACAAGGCTTCTTATCTCCAAGAGCTCAACATGTAATGGAGAAAGGTGACGTCATGTACCTGGCTCTAATTCAAAGTACACTCCATGATAAGCATGTTAATATAAGCACCCAGGATGTGCAGTGGAAGAGAGTGTAGTTTATTCTGGTTGGGGTACTTGGAAGACTCCTTAGAGAAAGTAGAGCCTGAACTAACTGGGCTTTGTAGAATGAGTAAGTCTGAAATGGACATCTCAGTGCTGGGCAAAGAGCCTGCATAGAGAATAGCTTTTACAAAGACAAAAAGGATGAAGAACATTGAATTTTTTCCCAGAAAAGCAAGTGGTTCATGTCTCAAGAGTGCATTTGGGAAGGAAACACAATGGTAGAAAAGAACATAAAGGTAGGTAGAGGCAATTGATGGAGGGCTTGGAAATCGAAGGGAAAGAGTTTGGACTTTTTTGTCTGTTTTAATAGTTGGGAGCACAGGTTGTTGTTATGACCTTCTTGCTAGTTGGGGTTGAGTTGTAAAAATAAAGAACAGTCCCATTTGTTGCATCACATGAGGCCCAATCACATCAGGCCCATCAGCATCAAGCCTGGTACAAAAGAGTATACATTTCCCAAAATGTGTGTAGGACAGACACTGGTCAAAATGGGGTCCATTGCCCAGCAACATCAGCATCACCTGGGGGCTTGTTAGAAGAACACAATCTTGGATCCTATCCCAGACCTGTTAAGGCTAAATCTGAATTTTAACAAGATCCCCAGTGATTGATGTGCACATTAACATTTGGGAAGCATTGGACTAGCCTCTTCTCTTTGCAACATCTTTCCCAATCTCCATCCAGTTGAACACTTCTCTCATCACCATAACAACTTGTATCCCATAATAGTCAATAAGGATGTTAGCAGAAAGGAGCAAGTTGGCAAATATAACCTTTACCCCCAATTTAGAAATGTTTTGTTTCTAGGAGTTTCTTGTAGTAATACCAATTTGTTCTTTTGGGTACTCCTCGCATTTTAACGTACAATATTTACTTATTAATGCCGGAAAAGTCACCAGTAGATCTGGGTATTCTTGCCACCAGTGATCCCATTCAGATGCACACATGCATTTTCCAAAGTCTAGCAAAAATACTAAGGGTACATAAATCTTAAGAATTGTGTCCTCTGATTGCCTGATATCTTGATTGCCAACAGAGAGTATTTAAGTTATTCTCTATTACTAAGAGTTGCATAAATAAGTTTCCTGGGGTAAAATTACTATGGGAAATATCATATATTTTCTTTCCTCTCTTTGATATTTATAACGTATGCTAACATATTTAAGATTCTACAGTATCCTGTACGAAATGTCTGCTTAATTTACTGTTCCCTCTATGTTTCACCACAGAACACACTTAATGAATGCATTAATCTCTCATAGAGCACAGTTAGAGAAATTCTGCTCTAAGAAAGAAAGGGATGAACAATGTCAGGAGGCATAAAATTAACCATTAGAAATGCACTATTCACAGAGAAAAAAGGTGGAGAGGAAACTGTGCAAAGATAAACTTGAAATCCATTGGCCTCAGACTTCTGTCCTGTAAAAAGGTACTCAGTTAGTCCAGATCAATTCTAATGGACTGAATACTGTTTTAAGCCTCTCCATATTTCAGAATACATTCTCAGTAAATGGAAAAAATATTAGCCAATTTCACAGTTAAAACCATATAAAACTTCTGGGAAGGGGCAAGGGCTTTGGTAGCAGACATATCTGTGACCCTGGGTGAGTTCTTCACTTGTATGAGTCTTAGTTTTCTCATCTCTAAAATAGGGACACTCATTTCCACATAACAGATCTTTGTATTATTATATTTGCTTTAAACAGTCAATTTAGTCTTAAATAAATTTAAAATATAAGAAAAAATCATACAGGTACTCATGTAGTTACCATTTCTATTTCTCTTCATTTTTTCATGTAGCTCCAGATTTCCATCTGGAATCATTTTTCTTCTGCCTGAAGGAATTCATTTAACGTTTCTTCTAGTGCCAATTTGCCACTACTGAATTATTTAGATTTTGTATGTCTGAGAAATTCTTTATTTCGCCTTCATTTTTGAAAGATATTCTCATCGGGTATAGAATCCTAGGTTGACAGCTTTTTTCCCAGTACTTTAAAGATATTGCTGCACCGTTGTCTTGCTTGCATTGTTGCTAATGAGAAGGTTACTATCACTCACATCTTTGTTCCTGTGTATGTAATGTGTCTTATTTCTCTAGCTACTTTTATGATTTTTCTCTTTACCACTGGTTTTATGCAATTAGATTATGATGTGTCTTGGTGCCATTTTCTTCATGTTTCTTGTGATTAGATTTGTTGAGCTTCTTAGCTCACTGGGTTTATAGTTTTCCTTTTATTTATAAAATTTTGGTAATTATTTCTTCAAGTATATTTTTCTGTTCCCCACTCTTTGGGGTCTCTAACTACACATATATTAGGCCAATGGAAGTTGATTACAGCTCACTGATGCTCTGTTTATTTTTTTTAATTTTTTAATTTTGGTTTTTGTTTTCATTTTGCTTATTTATTTATTTATTTATTTATTTATTTATTTAGGTTGCGTTCGGTCTTCATTGTTGCACACAGCTTTCTCTAGTTGCAGTGAGCGGGGGTTACTCTTCATTGCGGTGCATGGGCTTTTCATTGCGGTGGCTTCTTTTGTTGCAGGGCATGGGCTCTAGGTACACAGGCTTCAGTAGTTGTGGCATGGGGGCTCAGTAGTTGTGGCTCGCGGGCTCTAGAGCGCAGGCTCAGTAGTTCTGGCGCACGGGCTTAGTTGCTCTGCAGCATGTGGGATCTTCCCAGACCAGGGCTTGAACCCATGTCCCCTGCATTGGCAGGCAGATTCTTAACCACTGCACCACCAGGGAAGTCCTGATGCTCTGTTTTATTTTATTTTTTTTGCTTGTCACTTTGGAAGATTTCTATTGCTATGTCTTCAAATTCGCAAATCTTCTTTTGCAATGTCTAGTTTTCTGTTGATCTCCTCCAGTGTAATTTTCATCTCTGGAAGTCTAATTTAGTTCTTTTATGTGTCTTCCATGTCTTTACTTAAGGTGCTCAATTTTTCTTCTACATTCTTGAACATATGGGATACAGTTATAAGAACAGTTTTAATACCCTTGTCTAATTGATTCTATCATATATGTCATATCTGGGTATGTTTTGATTATTTTTTTATTCTACTAGTTGTGGATCATATTTTCCAGCATCCTTGAATGCCTGGTAATTTTTTTTTAGATACTAGACATTGTGATTTTAGCTTGCTGGGTGTTAGATAATTTTGTATTTCCATAAATATTCTTGAGCTTTGTCCTGGGATGCAGTTAAGTTACTTTGGAACATTTTGATCCTTTTGAGGCTTGCCTTTCAGCTTTGTTAGGGGAGACCAGAGCAGCCTTTAGTCTATGGCTAATTTTGCCCCACTACCAAGGCAATATCTTTCTGAGTACTTTACCCAGTAACCTGTAAAAACTGAGTTTTTCCACTTTGGTTGGCAGAAATAGGAACTTACCCTGGCTTTTTGTGAGCTCTGGGGATTATTCCTTCTGCTGCTTTCAGGTGATTCTTTCCCTAGACTTTGGTAGTTTTCTCACCTAATGTGCTGACCAGTAGTGAGCCTAGAACTTGAGAGAGATCTTCTTCAGACCTCTCTCTCTCTTTCTCTCTCTCTGTCTCTCCCCTCCCCATCTCCACTCCCTCCACTACTCTTCTCTATGAACTCCCTAATCACTTTGGTCTCTGTGAATTTCCGTCTCCTTCTCAGCTCAGAGACATCACTGGACTTTGCCTGAGTTTCCCCTCCTTACACTGTGGCCTGAAAATTCTCTCCAGTAGTAAGTTTGGACAATCTGTGGGACTTATATGATTTGGTTCCTTTATTTCAGGGATCACTGCATTGCACTGCCTGATGTCCAGTATCTGAAAACGGATGTTTGATTTATTGCACCCAGTTTTTTAGGTCCAGTATCTGAAAACAGATGTTTGATTTATTGCACCCAGTTTTTTAGGTGTTTTAAGTAGGAAGATAAATCTGTTCCCTGTCACTTCACCTTGCTTGCAAGCCAAAGATGCTATATATGAAAAATTCTGAATGCAGGCAGACAATAGATAAATAATATCCATTTACTTCTCATTATAATTTGTGATGGTAAACTGAGGTTTCTTTCATTTATTCTAGACATTTCTGCTTCTTTGTTCAAAATAATGTTTTGACTATCACAACTTTGTGTGAATTCCACATGTTAGCAATAGGGTCTCATATCAGTGGCTAATTTCCCCAGAAGATTTACAGCAAACTACAAGGGTCAGATTTCAGCTAATAAATGACTTGTTATTTTGCTACTACTACAATCTGGGCTATCATTAATTGATTTATTAGTAGTTAGTCTCAATTTATGAACATTAGCCAAAGTTTTGTCTTTAGCCGAGACATGTTACTGATGTAGTTATGTACCCCCAAAAGGAACCATGTGCTAAATTTTGCAGGTATCCATGCCTGGTGAAAATCTAATTGACCTATGCAGGCAGAGACAAATGTCACCTAGTGGCTGCTTCACAAATTGCAGGCATAGATCTAATGTGTATTAATGGGACCTACTACAATACCTAGTTCCCAGGCTAAAGTACTTAAATGACAAGGGTCCTTGACTGCAGAGATGGTAACCACTACACTATTGTTTTATTACAAAACCTCAACTGAGAATCTGCATTTTTTCAACAGTCAATCTATACAGAGTAACTATAGGGTCATTTATCATTGTTGTTTCTTTGGGCTGAAATGATAAAATATAAAAATAATGACTACGGGCTTCCCTGGTGGCGCAGTGGTTGAGAGTCTGCCTGCCAATGCAGGGGACACGGGTTCGAGCCCTGGTCTGGGAAGATCCCACATGCCGCGGAGCAACTAGGCCCGTGAGCCACAGCTACTGAGCCTGCGCGTCTGGAGCCTGTGCTCCGCAACAAGAGAGGCCGCGATAATGAGAGGCCCGCGCACCGCGATGAAGAGTGGCCCCCACTTGCCGCAACTAGGGAAAGCCCTCGCACAGAAACGAAGACCCGACACAGCCATAAATAAATAAAAATAAAAAAAAAAATTAAAAAAAAAAAATAATAATGACTACTATTTGATAAACAAATATTATATTCAAGTCATTATTTCTAGGCCTCAAAACAACCATGCAAAAAAAGCAGAAGTGAGAAAACTTCACTGTTCTGAATATGATGTTCCTGTCACACTGTGCTTGTCTGCTTGTCATGAACTGGTAAGAAAGTCTATTTAGTACTTACAATTTTGTTTGACTGATAAGATTATGGGAATGAATGAATTATTACCACACCAGTACAGTTTGCGACATGATATAGTAAAATGGTTATGGTCTTTGGAATCAGACAGATATGGATTCAAATCTCAGCTCACTAATTAGTTTTGTGATCCTGGGAAATTTATGTAACTTATATGAATGAGTCTCAGATTCTTTACTATTAGTAGAGTAAATAATTAGTAAATAATAAGATTCAGCATGATCTGAGCGCTTAGTATGTGCCAGCCATCCCAGTAAGGTGAAGTCAGGATGATTATTATCCTCATTTTACAGGCGAGGAAAATGAAGCTTAGAGAGGTCACTTGCCCTAAATCACATGGATAATAAATGGAGAGCTAGGATTTGAACCCTGACTCACAACAGTATGATGCAAAAATAAGACAAAACAACACCTATGTTAAAAAGTCATTGGTGAGGGCTTCCCTGGTGGCGCAGTGGTTGAGAATCTGCCTGCTAATGCAGGGGACACGGGTTCGAGCCCTGGTCTGGGAAGATCCCACATGCCACGGAGCATCTGGGCCCGTGAGCCACAATTGCTGAGCCTGCGCGTCTGGAGCCTGTGCCCCGCGACGGGAGGGGCCGCGATAGAGAAAGGCCCGCGCACCGCGATGAAGAGCGGTCCCCGCACCGCGATGAAGAGTGGCCCCCGCTTGCCGCAACTGGAGAAAGCCCTCACACGAACCGAAGACCCAACACAGCCAAAAATAAATAAATAAATAAATAAAATCAAGTAAAACTTTAAAAAAAAAAAAAAAAGTCATTGGTGAGGATTAAATGTCATGACATGTGTTCCTAAAATATGGTGATTCTTCAATAAGTGGTACTTTCCTTTTCTTCACTGTAATTTCTTAAACAAGGATTCCATAGGGGAAGATCTAATAATTTTAAAAAGGAGTTCTTGGGGGTGAGAATACTTGAGATCAATGGGCAAATTCAAATGCAGACAATGAAGGAAACTCTTAGGATATCTTAGGAATAATATTAATTTACTTTATGTGGGCCCCATGCCTGAGGATATGCTCAGATCATGTTCACAGCAGTAAATGAGGCAGGCACAACCTTCATCATTTCTATCGAGGCTTGTGGAGGTTACGTCTACTTTATTCAAGTTCATCCAGTAAGGACTGGGGAACAGAGGCAGTCCGAGTCCAGACAGTCCAAATCCAGAGTTCCAGTTCTAACCACTAAACCATACTGCCTCTTCATAGCTCTTACACGTTGCTTTCAACCAGCGTTTTTGCGTTTCTGATTGGTACCAGCTATGGGCTTGCGCCAGGATCATCACAATCATCCAAGAAGATTCTATCCCACTCATGGATTCAACATCCCATTTAAAGTTAACATGGCAAGTTCAAAACAGGTTATGCAAACATTTCTACTTCACTTTCCATTGTGTAATTACCCTCTTGCCACGGCCTGATTTCAAATTCCCGTTCATGAAAGCCAATTTGGAGCGAAGCAGGGTTGAATGCACGAAATCCTGGAAATCATACGAGAAATCCCTTTTCCTCCCAGGTTTACTGCAATTATATCCTTGATAATGAATTGCTCATCAGTTCTGCCGGCATTGGAAGTGATTGCCTCTGCAGGTAGCAATCATTTCGTGCAATTGCCACAATTATCAATCCCCTTCAGGATGATTGGGATTTAGCAATAGGGACCAGAAGAGTGGAAGATTATTCAAGATAAGGACTAATATTAGAAACTTGCCAATGAGAAATGATGTCTTTCCACTGATGAAGGTCTCTTAGAAAGTGAGCAGTGGTTAGAAAACGATCAGCATTTCTGAGGCTCTTCCCTTACAGACTTGAATGCACTGTATACACCCAGAAGACTCGATAATTTTAAAGATCTATCATAGATTTTATCTTTCCTCTTCACAACTCCCACCAATTATTATGCTGATGCATATTCATTTCTGACATAAGTGTTAAATTCTAGGTAATTTTTAATGCTGGTGATGGTATTGGGAGTCTACACCGCCCCCCCCCCCGCCACTGGAAAAAATAATTTGACAGCATACATGAAAAGCCTTAAAATGTTTATACTCTTTGTCCTTGTCATACCTTTTCTGGAAGTCTATCCTAAGAAAAGCAGAGAGGTAGGAAAAGATTGAAACACTCAGTGTTATTTCTAATAGAAAAATATTAGAAAACACTTCAATGCTCAATAACAGAATAGTTAAGTAAATTATAGTTCATTAAGTGATGGGGTATTATGCAGCCATTAAAAGTCATGTTTTTGAAGAGTGGTTAATGACACATGGAAAATATTCATTATAGAATGTCAAGTGGAAAAAAAATAAACACAATCAAGGTTAAATAACAGTAGGTGTAATGTAATTTATTAAGCATCCATTATATAACCCTGAAGGGTAGGTGTTTTTATCCCCATATAACAGGAAAGGAAACAAAGGTTC
Organism: Balaenoptera acutorostrata; assembly: GCF_949987535.1. Lineage (NCBI taxonomy): Eukaryota > Metazoa > Chordata > Mammalia > Artiodactyla > Balaenopteridae > Balaenoptera > Balaenoptera acutorostrata. Next base: position 27,781,975 of record NC_080078.1, read on the forward strand.
AGAGAGGTTAGGGGAAAGAGAGAGAGAGAGAGAGAGATTGGAAAAATGAGACATGAAAAGATACAAAATTTATTGCTGGCTACCCTGGAGGGATGGGAACAAAAAACAATTGTTTTTTCAATATGCATGGTGGTAATTTCCACTGTAAGCATGAATTATATTTGCAATCAGAAAATAATAAATATCATTAAAATATTCTGGGTGCCTAAGAAACAACTTTGGAAAAGAACTTTTTCTTGGAGCAGGCTAAATGAAGCAGGAAGCGAACTTGAGTTCTAGCCTTCAGACACTCAGACTTGACCACAGTCTTGCTCTCTCCTCTGGCCCCTGGTTTGGGGTCATTCAGACACAGGAATTGGCCCAGCCTGGTACAGGGCTAGCGGTCTCCCTACAGCTGATCCTCTCATTATGTATGAGTCTCTGTCCCAGAAGGAAATATCTGGTAAACTGACCCACACTCTGGTGTTTGGCACTAAGAGTGCTGTTTCTCAAAACACCTGGTTCTGGTCCTGGAACCCCTGACCTAGGAACCACCTGGTTCCTACTTATTGAAAACAGATTCCTGGGTCTCTTAGAGTTCCTGAATCAGGATGAGGCTGGGGTTTCTGCATCTGCAACAAGAGCTCTGGGTGATTCTAATGTGCACTATTGTTAGAGAGCCATTGCCCCATAGGAACCTACTGCTAACAGGAAGGGAATACAGAGGGAAATGAACCCAGTGAGAGCTTCTACAGGGAAGATATCTGGGGGTAGAAAATCCCTTTAATGTCTATTCAGCAACTTCCTACTAGGATCCTGGCTCTGTTCCTTCCCACATGGGTGACCTTGACCTTGGGAAAGTTACTTCTCCTCTCTGAGAGCCTCATCGTTTTCATCTGTGAAATGGAAATGACGTGAGGATGATGGTGATGATGATGATGATGGTGGTGGTGATGGAGGTGATGAAGATGATGATGGTGATGATGAAGATGATGATGATGATGATGGTGGTGGTGGTGGTGATGGAGATGATGAAGATGATGATGTTGATGATGGTGATGATGAAGATGATGATGTTGATGATGGTGATGATGATGATAGTGGTGGTGGTGATGATGATGATGGTGATGATGATGACTGGGCCCACGTTCTAGAACAGCAGCCAGAGTAATCCTTGCCTGAAAAGTAAGTGTGGAATACATTCCTCAAGCCAGATCTTTAAAATGGCCTACAAGGTCCTATCTGATCCACTGTCTACCCCCATAACCTCTCTGATCCTACTGTATTCTCTGTTTCTGTTTAATCAAGCCTCCCATTGTAAGGCTCTCCCATTTGCTAACCAGACTGGCCATCCACATGTCTAATTCCGTGGAGTCTTTTGCTCAAAGATACCTTTTCTATGAGACCATCCTATTTAAAATTTCAATCCATTCCTCCTCACAACACTCCCAACCTCCCCTCACTTTCTTTCCTTTTTGTTTTGCACTGCACTTGTCACCTTAGAACACGCTGTATAATTGGTTTTTCCTATTATTGTTTTTTCACACCCTCTCCCCACCACATATCTGTTGAAATGTAAACCACCCCCAAACCAGGGATCTTTGTCTTTTTATCGTTGTTAATTGATGTCCCCAAGCACCTTGAACAGTGCCTGGAAGATAGAAGGTGCTCGGTAGATAGTTGTTGAGTGAATGCATGGGTGAATGAATGAATGAATAAAAAAATAACTTGATGAATCTCCATTCTCTTCTTTACCAGGACGATTGATACTTACCTAAAGCAGAATGGCTTTAATGTTCTAGTATTTGCTCATTTGCCACTTGTTTTATCTGAGTTTTAGCTAAGTCTTTGGAAGTCCCTGCTAATCTACCATATCTTTCTTGCCAAAGCTTTTTGTCTCTGAGAGGGACCTAGATCTATGTACAGATAACTTGGACTGTTCAGCATTTGATGAGTGGGCAACGGTCTGGAGAGCTATTTGCCTTGGGCATCATTTTTAAAAAGTCTCTGAAAAAGGTATGTTAAATACCTCCCTGCCACAGACATGGGGACAAAGCTTTCTGCAACAGACACAGATCCATACCATAGTGTGTCTGGTGGAACTAGACTATGGTGGAACACCATAGATTAGATTGCACTATTACATTAATAATGCACTATTACATTAATAGACAAGATTGTACTATTACATTAATCTCACCAGAAGAGCCTTTTGACATGAATCTAATAGAATTTCCCAGGTTACTAAGACCAGTTCTGACTCTCTGCCTTCTCTGAGTTCCTCTCGAGACCCGCAGAAAACAGGACTACTGGCTCAGAAATCAAAATGTGTTTAGTGGAGAGATACTGCAGATTGTAAAACACACCACATTTGAGTGATGGGTATTATTATTATTATTATTGTCATTGTTAGTATTTATTTGCCCTCTGCCATATACAAGGAAGACTTAGTAACCATTCCTGCTTCCCTGATCTTAAAAGCCTTCATGGATAAAGAAGATGTGGCACATATATACAATGGAATATTACTCAGCCATAAAAAGAAATGAAATTGAGTTATTTGTAGTGAGGTGGATGGACCTAGAGTCTGTCATACAGAGTGAAGTAAGTCAGAAAGAGAAAAGCAAATACCATATGCTAACACATATATATGAAATCTAAAAAAAAAAAAAAAAAGTGGTTCTGAAGCACCTAATGGCAGGACAGGAATAAAGACGCAGACATAGAGAATGGACTTGAGGATACGGGGAGGGGGAAGGGTAAGCTGGGAAGAAGTGAGAGAGTGGCATGGACATATATACACTACCAAATGTAAAGTAGATAGCTAGTGGGAAGCAGCTGCATAGCACAGGGAGATCAGCTCGGTGCTTTGTGATCACCTAGAGGGGTGGGATAGGGAGGGTGGGAGGGAGGGAAACGCAAGCGGGAGGAGATACGGGGATATATGTATATATGTATATATGTATACATATAGCTGATTCACTTTGTTATAAAGCAGAAACTAACACACCATTGTAAAGCAATGATACCCCAATAAAGATGTTTAAAAAAAGCCTTCACATTTGCCCCAAATTGGCCTGAGTGATATAATTAGCCCAGAATAGCCACTCATTGTTATCCTGATAAAAGCAAGTTTTCTCCAGGTCAGCTTGCTTTCTCTATTACCCTGGGCCTCCACAGAGGGGATCAATAAGGATATATAAAGCACCCAGAAGGGCACCGTTCTGGGGAGAGGGGACCAAGGGACAGAACCAAAAAGAGCTTCTCAGGGCTGCTTGGACTCCCTTAGGCCAGGCCCCTGGACTTTAATGATTGTTTTTGTCATTCTGCACAGCAAGATGCAATTTATCCTTCCTGGGATTTCAGAACAGGATGTTCTCTTATGCTTGGGTCTATTTTGCATAATCGCACTGGAGTTCTTTAGCCATCACTTGGCAGTGGCACAAACCAGAAAGCAGAAAGAGAAAAAAATGGGCAACTCGTGGAACCTTCAAACTCCATCCAGCAACCTTTGTATAATTCCTAGCACATGGAGCACAAATGAATAAGAAGCCTGGGGAAGCCTGCTTATCTAAACTGACAGGATGGTGGGAGAGTCATGAGATAGGTCTCAGTTCAGGAAGACCCTAATTCTAATCTGGATTCTGCTACTTTCCATCAACATGAACTCGGATAATTTATTGAGACTTTCTGTGACTCAGTTTCTTCATCTGTAAGATGGGAACAATAAAATCTCTTGTAGAGGGACTTCCCTGGTGGTCCAGTGGGTGAGACTCCATGCTCCTAATGCAGAGGGCCCGGGGTTTGATCCCTGGTCTGGAAACTGGATCCCACATGCCACAGCTGAGAGTTTGCATGCCACAAGTAAGAGTCCGCATGCTGCAACTAAAGATCCCTCATGCCGTAACGAAGACCTGGCACAGCCTAAATAAAATACATTAAAAAAAATCTCTTGTAGAGTTGTGAGAACCAGAGGAAATGACTTAAAGATCTTGGCACATAGTAGGTACAGAATACATCATTATTATGTGAAGAAATGCCCCCAAGGGCTGGTGGTCCATATGTTGTAAACAGTGGGTTTCATCATTCCACAACTAAAGTTCCTCTATTTCTCAGTCCTTTTGTATTACCGGTTATTTTTCCCCCTCAGGCAAAGATCTCCGGTGATGGCGTTGATTTCCATAATCTTGTCACCTTAATTGCTGCTGTCACTATAGGTATTGAAGTTAATTTTGATTTCTTTTTGTTTCTGCTTAGCGCTTCAGAATGTGACTAATGGAATTATTTACGGGTTTAGCTTAGAGCAGTGTTCCTGGCAGCTTGAAGAGCAAACCTGAGCTTTCTGTGTGGGGCCGCTTTCTGCCCAGGGACTGCGAGGGTGTTGGAAGACTCAGGCATTTCAGACAAATGGCACATAAATGGTGTGTGCTTTCTGATTGTAAGTTCCCTTTAAAAAAAAAAAAAATCATTTATTTATTTATTTATTTAAGGTGCGCCAGGTCTTAGTTGCGGCACGCAGGATCTTTAGTTGCAGCATGTGGACTCAGTTGCAGCATGTGGACTCTTAGTTGTGGCATGCATACGGGATCTAGTTCCCCAACCAGGAATCTAACCCCTGCATTGGGAGTAGATTCTTACCCACTGGACCACCAGGGAAGTCCCGTCAGTTCCCTTTTGTACACCCCAATGAAACCTTATGTGTTGGTCTTATCCACAATTTGGGTACTGTAAGGAAGGAAAGAAAAGAAAGTTTATTGAGTGCCTAGGCATTATATTGCTTTATATGAACTTTGTGACTCGTCATAAAAACTCCAGGAGCAAAATCTAAAATATGACAAAAACGAACTTATTTACGAAATGGAAACAGACTCACAGACATAGAAAACAAACTTATGGGTTGCCAAAGGGGAAACGGGTGGGGGAGGGATAAATTAGGAGTTTGGGATTAGCAGGTACAAATGACTATATATAAAATATATAAACAACGAAGTCCTACTGTATAGCACAGGGAACTATATTAAATATCCTGTAATAAACCGTAATGGAAAAGAATCTGAAAAAGAATATATATATAACTGAATCACTTTGCTGTACACCAGAAACTAACACAACGTTGTAAGTCAACTATACTTCAATTAAAAAATAAACTCCAGGAGCAAGGGGTGGGTGCCTATGTCACTTATGCTAGACCCTTCAAATGCTTTCTCCCTGGAATCGAGTCTTGAGTGAAACAGTAGATTCAGCACAATTGATCCTGTTGCAGTTTCCAGAGGAGACCAGTCTAGCTTTCTAAAGATTCTTGGAGTTGTCCCACTCTAGTTTTTTAAGCTTCTTGGTGATTCTTGGAGCCACCCTGCATTTTCCCAGTAAGCTCCCTTTCTCCCTTCCTTGGTTAGTTAGAGTCAGTTTCTGTGATCTAGGACCAAAGAACCCTAACTCCTCCTATGCACTTTACAATTTTTGGGATACCAGTGGTGACATAACCTACCCCCCTCTCTCTCTCTCTCCCCCTCTCCCATTGCTGAGCCTGGAATACCGTGCCCTCCTAGCCCATCTACTGCTTCTTCATCCTTCAAGACCCAGAACAAATGTTTCCTTCTGTGAATATCCCAGAGAGATTGATGCTGTTTCCTTCGTTTCCCCTGCAGTGTGCATGCCTCCAGTGTAGTGTCTGTTATATCACGCTGCTATTTTTGTTTGCATGTCTGCCTTTCTGTCATGGAGCATTCCTTTGGGGTGAGAATCAAACTTCTGAAGGCTACACGCATGACGCTGAGCACAGCGGCACACACAGGGTCCCTGCTCAGCCGTCATTCCTGGCATGTGTCGGTGGATGGATGGATGCGCTGACCCCACACAGGGACAGAAGGTCTGAGTTGTCATATGTCCTGACTGAGAGCAATTGCACTGAGTTGTCTCAGAATGAACTTTTGTGGGTCTGTACTCATATGTTCAAAGTGCCCTGGGCCAAAATCAAAGAGTTTATTCCTCCTGATGAGCAGAGGACAAATAGTGCAAAGTCACTCTGACCTCTAAGGTTCTGCTTTCTTCAAAAATAACATGGATTTTTTTCCTGATTATAAAAGCAGTACAAACATAGTGTAGAGAATTTATATAATACCAGAAAGACAGAAAGGAGAAAAAAAGACTCCCCATAGCCCCAGCACCCAAAGATAAATGCTGGCATTTTAAAGTACTTTCTTCTGGTCTTTTTTACCCCAGGTATTACAATTTGTAGATGTATTTAGTTATGCACTATTTTTATGTGCTTTCTCCCATTTTATCTTAGATACCCATTTTCTTTTATGTACCACTTTTATTTACCACTTTTATTTTTTTATTTTATTTTGTATTGAAGTAGAGTTGATTTACAATGTTGTGTTAGTTTCAGGTACAGACAAAGTGATTCAGATATATATATATATGTATATATATATATTCTTTTTCAAATTCTTTTCCCTTATATGTTATTATAAAATATTTAGTATAGTTCCCTGTGCTATACAGTAGGTCCTTGTTGGTTATCTATTCTGCATATAGTAGTGTGTATATGTTAATTCCAAACTCCTAAGTTATCCCTCCCCATTTCCCTTTTGGAAACCATAAGTTTGTTTTCTGTGTCTACGGGTCTATTTCTGTTCTGTATACAAGTTCATTTGAATCTTTTTTTTTTTTTAGATTCCACATATAAGCGATAACATATGGTGTTTGTGTTTCTCTGTATGGCTTACTTCACTTAGTATGATAATCTCTAGGTCCATCCATGTTGCTGCAAATGGTATTATTTCATTCTTTTTTATGGCTGAGTAATATTTCATTGTGTATATAGTATGTACCACTTTTAGAGTCTGTATGATATTCCATCCGATAGAGAAACTAACATTGAGTTCATTAATCCCCTCACTTGCTTTATCTATGTTGTCCTGTTTTGGGTGTGTGGTTGTAAATAACAATTGGGGTTTGGGAGGGGGGTTAATAAACAGTACCCTCTTGTCCCCACCCACCCTCGGAGCAGGTTGAAGGTTAGACACACACAAGTTAGGACATGTAGGGATCAAACTGTCAACTTAGTTACTGATTGGTTACTAATTTGGAGGATGTGGAGCAACAAAGAACTCCCTGATACCACACCCCAGAATATTTTTTCCAGCTTTGTTGAGATACAGTTGACCTATGACATCATGTATGTTTAAGATGTACAAGTGATGGTTTGATCCATGTATATATTGAGAGCTGGTTCCCACAATAATGTTAAACACCACCATCACCTCACACACTTCCAGTTATTTTTGTGTGTATGGTGAGAACTTTTAAGACCTACCCTCTTAGCAGCTTTCAGGTGTCAAATACAGTATAGTTAACTGCAGTCACCATGCTGTACATGAGATTCCCAGCACTGATTCATCTCATAACTGGAAGTCTGGACCCTTTGACTGACACCTTCCCATTTCCCCCACCCCCCAGCCTCTGGCAACCACCAATCTGTTGTCTGTTTCTATGAGTTGTTTTTTTTTTCTTTTAATGTTTTGCATGTGAGTCCATACAATATTTGTCTTCCTTTGTCTGACTATTTCACTTAGCATAATGCCCGCAAGTTTCATTCATGTTGTCACAAATGGCAAGATTTCCTTCATTTCTATGGCTGAATTATATATATATATGTATGGGAGAGAGAGCAGAAGACACCTTCCTGTGTAGAGAGGCAGATTCCACCTGAAGGGAGAGGGGTAGAGAAGGCAGGACCATGCAGACCCAGTATCTTCTCCCAAATTCACCAACTAGATAGGTCTCTCCCCTGTCTCCTGGGTGAACAAGAAGTAATAGTCTAGTGGATATTTTCCATCTGACTGACTGTGTTGGATATTCTGGAGCACAAGTCTGAGTTTTTTCTTAAGGAAGATTTCTAGAAGAATTACTGGGAGATTGAATATTTTTAAGACCTTTGAAACAGATTTCCAACTTGTTTACTGCAAAGTTTGTTACAATTTACCTTACCACCAGCAGTGTATACAGCTGACCATGTCACTGAACCTACATCAGCACTGAGCCGTGTCCCTTTCAAGCTTTTCTTCTCTTTATTTGATAGGGGGGGAAAAAGCAGCTTATTTTTCCATTTGTGTTTATCTGCATGGTAAGAAAACTGATCATTTTTTTCAGTTTGTCAGTTGGTCATTTTGAGCTTTTGCTCTAAATAATCCTTTCATGCCCTTTGGCCATTTTTCCATTGAATTTTAATTTCTAAATGGAGTTACATACTAATATAACACATTTATCTGGCATTTTAAAAAATTTGTTGTTTTACTTTTATTTTGTTTATAGTTTAAATAAATTATGTATTACTGAATTTGTTAAGTGTTTGCTTTGTGATTCTTCCATTGCTTACAAATTCTTCCCTTTTTTTTGAATTTTTGAATTTTATTTTATTTATTTTTTTATACAGCAGGTTCTTTTTAGTTATCCATTTTATACATATTAGTGTATATATGTCAATCCCAATCTCCCAGTTCATCCCACCAACCCCCTGCCACTTTCCCCCCTTGGTGTCCGTACGTTTGTTCTCTACATCTGTGTCTCTATTTCTGCCCTGCAAACCAGTTCATCTGTACCATTTTTCTAGGTTCCACATATACGCGTTAATAGACGATATTTGTTTTTCTCTTTCTGATTTACTTCACTCTGTATTACAGTCTCTAGATCCATCCACGTCTCTACAAATGACCCAATTTTGTTCCTTTTTATGGCTGAGTAATATTCCATTGTATATATGTACCACATCTTCTTTATCCATTCATCTATTGATGGGCATTTAGGTTGCTTCCATGACCTGGCTATTGTAAATAGTGCTGCAATGAACATTGGGGTGCATGTGTCTTTTTGAATTATGGTTTTCTCAGGGTATATGCCCAGGAGTGGCATAGTCACTCCGCAAGTGGGATTGCTGGGTCATATGGTAGTTCTATTTTTAGTTTTTTAAGGAACCTCCATACTGTTCTCCATAGTGGCTGTAACAATTTACATTCCCACCAACAGTGCAAGAGGGTTCCCTTTTCTCCACACCCTCTCCAGCATTTGTTGTTTGTAGATTTTCTGATGATGCCTGTTCTAACTGGTGTGAGGTGATACCTCATTGTCGTTTTGATTTGCATTGAACAGCTTTTCAGGTGCTTCTTGGCTATCTGTATATCTTCTTTGGAGAAATGTCTATTTAGGTCTTCTGCCCATTTTTGAATTGGGTGTTTTTTTTTTTAATATTGAGCTGCATGAGCTGTTTATATATTTTGGAGATTAATCTTTTGACAGTTGATTCATTTGCAAATATTGTCTCCCATTCTGAGGGTTGTCTTTTATTTTTTTTAATTTTTTTATTTTTTTAAACATCTTTATTGGAGTATAATTGCTTTACAATGGTGTGTTAGTTTCTGCTTTATAACAAAGTGAATCAGTTATACATATACATATATTCCCATATCTCTTCCCTCTTGCATCTCCCTCCCTCCCACCCTCCCTATCCCACCCCTCTAGGTGGTCACAAAGCACCGAGCTGATCTCCTTGTGCTATGCGGCTGCTTCCCACTAGCTATCTATTTTACATTTGGTAGTGTATATATGTCCATGTCACTCTCTCTGAGGGTTGTCTTTTAGTCTTGTTTGTAGTTTCCTTTGCTTTGCAAAAGCTTTTAAGTTTCATTAGGTCCCATTTGTTTATTTTTGTTTTTCTTTCCATTACTCTGGGAAGTGGATCAAAAAAGATCTTGCTGTGATTTATGTCAAAGAGTGTTCTTCCTATGTTTTCCTCTAAGAGTTTTTTAGTGTCCGGTCTTACATTTAGGGCTCTAATCCATTTTGAGTTTATTTTTGTGTATGGTGTTAGGAAGTGTTCTAATTTCATTGTTTTACATGTAGCTGTCCAGTTTTCCCAGCACCACTTACTGAAGAGACTGTCTGTTCTCCATTGTATATCCTTGCCTCCTTGTCATAGATTAGTTGACCATAGGTGTGTGGCTTTATCTCTGGGCTTTCTATCCTGTTCCATTGATCTATATTTCTGTTTTTGTGCCAGTACCATATTGTCTTGATTACTGTAGCTTTGTAGTATAGTCTGAAGTCCAGGAGCCTGATTCCTCCAGCTCCGTTTTTTTCCCACAAGACTGCTTTGGCTATTCGGGGTCGTTTCTGTTTCCATACAAATTTTAAGATTTTTTGTTCTAGTTCTGTAAAAAATGCCATTCGTAATTTGATAGGGATTGTGTTGAATCTGTAGATTGCTTTGGGTAGTATAGTCATTTTCACAATGTTGATTGTTCCAATCCAAGAACATGGTATATCTCTCCATCTGTTGGTATCATCTTTAATTTCTTTCATCAGTGTCTTATAGTTTTCTGCATACAGGCCTTTTGTCTCCCTATGTAGGTTTATTCCTAGGTATTTTATTCTTTTTGTTGCAATGGTAAATGGGAGTGTTTCCTTAATTTCTCTTTCAGATTTTTCAACATTAGTGTATAAGAATGCAAGAGATTTCTGTGCATTAATTTTGTGTCCTGCAGCTTTACCAAATTCATTGATTAGCGCTAGTAGTTTTCTGGTGGCATCTTTAGGATTCTCTATGTATAGTATCATGTCATATGCAAACAGTGACAGTTTACTTCTTCTTTTCCATTTTGCATTCCTTTTATTTCTTTTTCTTCTCTGATTGCCGTGGCTAGGAGTTCCAAAACTATGTTGAATAGTAGTGGCAAGAGTGGACATCCTTGTCTTGTTCCTGGTCTTAGAGGAAATGCTTTCAGTTTTTCACCATTGAGAATGATGTTGGCTGTGGGTTTGTCATATATGGCCTTTATTATGTTGAGGTAGGTTCCCTCTATGCCCACTTTCTGGAGAGTTTTTATCATAAATGGGTTTTGAATTTTGTCAAAAGCTTTTTCTGCATCTATTGAGATGATCATATGGTTTTTCTTCTTCAATTTGTTAATATGCTGTATCACATTGATTGATTTGCATATATTGAAGAATCCTTGCATCCCTGGGATAAATCCCACTTGATCGTGGTGTATGATCCTTTTAATGTGTTGTTGGATTCTGTTTGCTAGTATTTTGTTGAGGATTTTTGCATCCATATTCATCAGTGATATTGCTGGGTAATTTTCTTTATTTGTAGTATCTTTGTCTGGTTTTGGTATCAGGGTCTCATAGAATGAGTTTGGGAGTGTTCCTTCCTCTGTTATATTTTGGAAGAGTTTGAGAAGGATGGGTGTTAGCTCCTCTCTAAATGTTTGTTAGAATTCACCTGTGAAGCCATCTGGTCCTGGACTTTTGTCTGTTGGAAGATTTTTAATCACAGTTTCAATTTCATTACTTGTGATTGGTCTGTTCATATTTTCTGTTTCTTCCTGGTTCAGTCTTGGAAGGTTATACCTTTCTAAGAATTTGTCCATTTCTTCCAGGCTGTCCATGTTATTGGCATAGAGTTGCTTGTAGTAGTCTCTTAGGATGCTTTGTATTTCTGCGGTGTCTGTTGTAACTTCTCCTTTTTCGTTTCTAATTTTATTGATTTGAGTCCTCTCCCTCTTTTTCTTGATGAGTCTGGCTAATGGTTTATCAATTTTGTTTGTCTTCTCAAAGAACCAGCTTTTAGTTTTATTGATCTTTGCTATTGTTTTCTTTGTTTCTATTTCACTTATTTCTCCTCTGATCTTTATGATTTCTTTCCTTCTACCAACTTTGGGTTTTGTTTGTTCTTCTTTCTCTAGTTCCTTTAGCTGTAAGATTAGATTATTTATTTGAAATTTTTCTTGTTTCTTGAGGTAGGCTTTTATTGCTATAAACTTCCCTCTTAGAAAGGCTTTTGCTGCATCCCATAGGTTTTGGATCGTTGTGTTTTCGTTGTAATTTGTCTCTAGGTATTTTTTTTATTTCCTCTTTGATTTCTTCAGTGATCTCTTGGTTATTTAGTAACATATTGTTTAGCCTTCATGTGTTTGTGTTTTTTACGTTTTTTTCCCTGTAATTGATTACTAATCTCATAGCATTGTGGTCAGAAAAGATGCTTGATATGGTTTCAATTTTCTTAAATTTACTGAGGCTTGATTTGTGATCCAAGATGTGATCTATCCTGGAGAATGTTCCGTGTGCACTTGAGAAGAAAATGTAATCTGCTGTTTTTGGATGGAATGTCCTATAAATATCAATTAAATCTATCTGGTCTATTATGTCATTTAAAGTTGTGTTTCCTTATTAATTTTCTGTTTGGATGATCTGTCCATTGGTGTAAGTGAGGTGTTAAAGTCCCCCACTATTATTGTGTTACTGTCGATTTCCTCTTTTATAGCTGTTAGCAGTTGCCTTATGTATTGAGGTGCTCCTATGTTGGGTGCATATATATTTATAATTGCTATATCTTCTTCTTGGGTTGATCCCTTGATCATTATGTAGTGTCCTTCCTTGTCTCTTGTAGCATTCTTTATTTTAAAGTCTATTTTATCTGATATGAGTATTGCTACTCCAGCTTTCTTTTGATTTCCATTTGCATGGAATATCTTTTTCCATCCCCTCACTTTCAGTCTGTACATGTCCCTGGGTCTGAAGTGGGTCTCCTGTAAACAGCATATATATGGGTCTTGTTTTTGTATCCATTCAGCGAGCCTGTGTCTTTTGGTTGGAGCACTTAATCCATTCACGTTTAAGGTGATTATCGATATGTATGTTCCTATGACCATTTTCTTAATTGTTTTGGGTTTGTTTTTGTAGGTCCTTTTCTTCTCTTGTGTTTCCCACTTAGAGAAGTTCCTTTAGCATTTGTTGTAGAGCTGGTTCAGTGGTGCTGAATTCTCTTAGCTTTTGCTTGTCTGTAAAGCTTTTGATTTCTCCATCGAATCTGAATGAGATCCTTGCTGGGTAGAGTAATCTTGGTTGTAGGTTCTTCCCTTTCATCACTTTAAATATATCATGCCACTGCCTTCTGGCTTGTAGAGTTTCTGCTGAGAAATCAGCTGTTAACCTTATGGGAGTTCCCTTGTATGTTATTTGTCATTTTTCCCTTGTTGCTTTCAGTAATTTTTCTTTGTCTTTAATTTTTGTCAATTTGATTACTATGTGTCTTGGTGTGTTTCTCCTTGGGTTTATCCTGCCTTGGACTCTCTGAGCTTCCTGGACTTGGGTGGCTATTTCCTTTCCCATGTTAGGGAAGTTTTCGACTATTATCTCTTCAAATATTTTCTCGGGTCCTTTCTCTCTCTCTTCTGGGACCCCTATAATGCGAATGTTGTTGAGTTTAATTGTCCCAGAGGTCTCTTAGGCTGTCTTCATTTCTTTTCATTCTTTTTTCTTTATTCTGTTCCGTGGCTGTGAATTCCACCATTCTGTCTTCCAGGTCACTTATCCGTTCTTCTGTCTCAGTTATTCTGCTATTGATTCCTTCTAGTGTATTTTTCATTTCAGTTATTGTATTGTTCATCTCTGTTTGTTTGTTCTTTAATTCTTCTAGGTGTTTGTTCTTTAATTCTTCTAGGTGTTTGTTAAACATTTCTTGCATCTTCTCAATCTTTGCTTCCATTTTTTTTCCAAGGTCCTGGATCATCTTCACTATCATCATTCTGAATTCTTTTTCTGAAAGGTTGCCTCTCTCCACTTCATTTAGTTGTTTTTCTGGGGTTTTATCTTGTTCCTTCATCTGGTACATAGCCCTCTGCCTTTTCATCTTGTCTGTCTTTCTGTGAATGTGGTTTTTGTTCCACAGGCAGCAGGATTGTTGTTCTTCTTGCTTCTGCTGTCTGCCCTCTGGTGGATGGGGCTATCTAAGAGGTTTGTTCCACAAATTCTTCCTTTTGAGATACAAAATTACTATTTGTCTACACATTTTAATGATTTTATTCATATATTTATTCACCTAACATTTTATTTTGGCTAGAGTTTATTTTTGTGTCTGTTGTCAGGCCAAGTTTTCTTTTCTTCCATAACAAATAGGTAATTCATTGTCCTAGAACCATTTAGCTTTTATTGCTATTTTATGTAGTATCTTACTAGAGATTTAATATCTGCAAGACAAGAGGCTAGATATTTTACACCTGTCATATCCCCCCAAATCTCTTGGTCAGTCTCACCTCATATTTTCAAATGAGCCTTAGAATAATTTTATTATGTTCTAAAACAATCCCTTTTAGAATTCTGATTTGCACTGAATTAAATGCATTAATTAATTTTAGAAGAAGTGATATTTTGCTAATACTAAGTTTTCCTATTCAGGAAAAATGGAATATTGAGCTCTTCAAATCTTTATGTATATCCCCCAGCCAAGATTGCTTTTTTTTTTAACCTTCTGTGGATATTTCTTCTACTCAAGTAAAAAGCTATGAAGTTCCTTGTTTTAATGTCAGTGATATAACACTTTGCAGTATAAAATACAATTTACAGAAATATCTATCAAGTAAACCTAAAGAAACACAACTTGATTTTTACATTGGTGATATTTAAATAAGCAAAATTCCTTTTACATGTCAAAAACCATCACATCACATCAGATGTTTTGTGTGTGTGTGTGTGTGTGTGTGTGTGTGTGTGTGTGTGTGTTCTGCCGATGAGTTCTAGGTGTTTTTGTTTTATTTTGTGACTATTGCTACTGTAAATCAACTGTTTTATATTTTCTAATTCCTTTATTTCAAACATATAGGAAAAATGTAGATATATTAATTTTGCAACTCATCACCTTCAAAACATTCTTATTATTTCCATTTTTCCAGTTCATATTTTTCTCAGTAGGCAATCATATCTTATGGAAGGAGTAGTGAATTTCCCTAGTCCTTTATTTCTCATGACCTGTTGGATAGATTAGAATATCCAGCACATTAATAAATAATAGTGGGCTTCCTTGTCTTATTGTTAATGTTAATGGAAATATCTCCTTATATGCTGTTAACCATTGGCTTAAGACAATTAAAAAATTGTGTTGAGGTACTTTCATTTTATTCTAGTTGCACTAAGCTTTTGTTAGTAATGCAGTGAGTGTCAGCTTTCTCAAATGCCTCTTGTTCCTTGGTTAGGATGATTTTATCATTGCTTCAGGAGATTTGGTGGCAATTCTTGGGTCGTAGTCTTTCCTCCTCAAATCTTGATGCTATGGAAGAAAAGTTTAAGACCAGTTTCATGTTTTCATCTTCCTAGGTGGACCATTTTTTAAGTTATTTGTTTTGTTTACTGCCTGGCTGCATGTAGGATTTTAAAAATTTCTCCTTGAAATTCTAAAACTTTATCAGGTTGAGCCTAGATGGTGTCATTCAATGTATCTATTAGAATTACAAATTCAGGTCATCCATAAATCTGGGAGATGTTTTGCTATTTTATCTCTCTTATTATTGCTTTTGTTTTATTTTTTATGATTGCTTTTTTACAAACATCAGTGGTATGCTGAATCTCCATGTTTGGTCCTATGATCTGATATATCTCTTACCATTTCATATCTTTATTCTTTTGTACTGCATTCTGGATGAGGTTTGTTTGTGCTACACATGTCAGTGGTTAGTTTCTATAGTATTCTGCACTGCTTTCAATGTATGATTTAATTTCACTGCTACATTTTGTATTTCTTGCAATGTTTCTATATCTTATCAGGACATTTTCTTCTCTGCTCTTCTTTCTCCCAGTTCCCTTTAATAACACTGTCATATGTAGCTTACCTTGAATATTATTCATTGATCAAATATTTTATTTCAATCACTAAACTTTGAATTAATAAGTTCTTTTCAGAATCTGAAAGTAACATATATTTATGGCAAAAAGTTTGAGAAATACAGAAAAGTGTATAGAAGAATATAAAATGACCATTATCCCATTACCAGAAACAAAACATCACTGCCAATATAATGGAGGATTTTCTTTTAGTCAAAGCTTGTATTTCCTTAGTTTACATTTTTTTCTTATCTTTTATTCTGAAATAATTATAGACCCACAGGAAGCTGCGAAAATAGCACACAGAGTCCCATGAACCCTGCACTCTGCTTCCCCCAGTGGTGCCGTCTCACAGAACTTTAGCATCATATCAAACCAGGAAGCTGACATTGGTAGAATGCTGTTTTCTAGACGCAGGTTTTACGAAGTTTTCACCGTTTTTTACATGCATTTATTTGCATGTGTACGTGCACACGTCTACGTAATCTTATCCCGTGGAGAGATTAATGGAGCCACTACTACGATCAAAATGCAGAGCTGCTCCATCACTACAAAGGCGCTCCCTCCTACTACCTCCTTCTATTCACACCTCCATCCTTGTACCTTGGCAACCACTAAGCTGTTTCCATCGCTATAGTTTTGTCCTTTCAAAAATGTTACATAAATGGAATCATGCAGCATACAACCTTTTGGGATTGACTTATTTTACAATGCAGAATGCCCTTGAGATGTATCCAGGATGTTGTATGTACCAATGCATGGGTGGACCAGAGTTTATATAAACATTCACCCACTGAAGTACATTTGAGTTGCTTCCAGGTTTTTTTTTTTTCTATTATGAATAAAGCTGCAATGAACATTCAGGCACAGATTGGGATTCTTTGGCATTCGTTGTTTTAAGGTTCCACTTTTAAAATATAACATTCTATTGTAAGCATTTCTCCATATCATTAGTCTTTGAAGACATGGTTTTTAATGGTTGCATAATATTCTACCATATGGCTGTACCTCCATTTATTTAACCATTTTCCTATAAGTTCATGTTTCCTTGAATTTTATCGAGAGCTTACCAGATGCTCTTTAAAATTTTCTTCTTTTTCCCAGTAAGTCTTTTTAAAATGTGTGCACTTTCTTTGCATTTTGAGTGCAGTGTCCCATGGTTTTTATGACAGGAAGTTGTTTCATAGGTCCCAGGTTGTTGGGTTTTTTAAATTCTTCTTCCATACTTTTTTTTTTTTTGGCTGCACCATGTGGCATATGGGATTGTAACTCCCCAACCAGGGATCGAACCTGTGCCCCCTGCAGTGGAAGTGAGGAGTCTTAACCACTGGACCACCAGGGATTCCCTAAATTCTTCTTTCATCTTCTCAGAAATGAAGAGAAGCTTGGTATTTGCTGATAGGCTGGGTGGATTTTCCTCTGTCTCCCTAACTGTCCACCTGGGTGCAGTTAGACCTACCTCCTTCAGACCTATTGAAGGATGGCTGATTAATGTACCTTGCTGCCAGCCATATTTCTGAACCTTGTGACTACATACTGAGTGTGGGCGGAAGAGAGATATTTGCTCCACTGATGCTGCAGTGGGAATTTGTTCATGGATTATTTAACAGGGTGTGTGGTCCTTCCCTTGTCTGGAGCAGCTTAGAGCACACCGTCCCTACGGCTCCCTATCTCTCCCTGACTCCTCCCACTTTGGTTGTCGCATCTCGCAGCCCAGGTGACAATAAGCAACCACTGGTCCCTTTCTCTTTGCATCCTTCACCATGTCACAATTCCAGCCATCTCGGTCTCCAAGTGACTATAATAAGAAAGGCACAGTATTGGAGGGATGGGGCTCAACGCAGGAATCGTGACCTCATCAGAATGTGTCTCCTGCCTAGCAGAATCCCATGTGTCTCAGACACCAGGGGTCAGGGAAAATCTATTACCTTTTCCCTTCCTGATCTTGCTTTTCTGTGTCAGGTGGCCAAGAGTGAATTCTTCATGGAAATTTCTGCTGGAGTCTGGCTAGTGCTATTGCAACCCTGCATCTTGATGTGGTTTGAAATTATTTTAACAGAAAAGGGGTGCTGTGAAAATCAGGGGCCTCTAGATTTCCACCCTCATTACCCAGAAGTCTGTAATAGCTTTGTGATCTAAGAGAATGGAGTTGGGGGCAGGGTCTTATTCTCCTCCAAATGGTGATGACTGTCAGTTCTGAAACACTTCATTGTTTAAAAAGCACTTTATATGCATTATCTCAGCTCATTCATCTAGCTTCCAAGCACCTGTTATATGCCAAGCATTGGGGACACCAAGTGAATGACACATCTTTTTTTTTCTTTTTGCTTAAAATCCTTCAATGGTGTCACATAACACTTAGAATAAAATTTCGATTCCATACCATCGCTACAGGAGCTGGCCCTTTCTGTCCCTCCAACCTTATCTACTCTCTCTCTATCCATTTTCCATTTCTCTCGAGCCACAGAGGCCTCTGGCTGTTTCTCAGTTGTGCTCCTTCCCACCCGCAAAATCTGTTATTTCTTTTGCCTGAAATTCTCTTTCTTTATTAACTTGCTGCTTTTTGTCATTTAAATCTCAGTTTAAATGTCACCTCCTAGAGAGGTCAAAACATTCTGCTTCAAATGATCAGATATTGGAAACAAAAGCATTGTGCCACAACCAAATCATTGCTTGTGTTATCTGCAGTCAATCAACTAATTGATCAATAATTAGCAAGTGTCCTGTGTATAGAGTGGGGGAGAGTTTAACTTGGCCCCTGACTTTTTGGAGTCTACATTTTTGGGGGATCTGACAGTCTTCAAACAGACTAGACCTTGGCAGAGGATGGGCAGGAGAGGGGAGATGAGATGATGTCAGCCTAAGAAGAAAGCTGGAATGCTCTAAAACCCCTTGCCAGGAACCCTCATTTTTTTCTCCCCTTTGATTTCTAATCTGCTCATTTATGAGCTCAGATTCTGAAGGAAAAAGGATTAATTTTCAAAGTGACCCAAAAGCTCTCCAATACCACCATTAACCTTACCTGTTTAGGAACCTGACCCACTTCTCCGTTCCAGTTCCAGGTGTGATTCACCCTATTTGAGTGAGGACACAGAGGCCGAGTGCACTGGCCATGGTGTTTGCCCACAGAATGTTCCCATGGAAGCTCTGTTTGACTTTTGCTTTTCCCCTCCTTCGGAAGAAATTGACTAGGACTCGTTGTCATGGTGACTCAGGATGCTGAGAACCTCCCTCTGAGAGAACATTTTCTTTGTTCTTCTTTCTTAGGGAGGAGAGGTGAGATGGGTGGGGCCGAGAGCGGAGTCTGGAATCTGAAACAGGCAAATACCTCAATTTCAGAGGCCACTAGCTTTGGTTTACAATCCCAATCCTGTCACGAATGAGCTATTTGATCCCAGCAGGTGGCTTAACCCTTGGTAGCCTCAATTTCCACATCAGAAAATCGGGGGTAATAAAAAGCTTTGTTTTAGGAGGTTTCTGAAAAATAAATGAAGTTATTCTTTTACGTGCTTAGGTTAGTACCTGACACATAGCAAGGCAATTATTACTTTCACAGATATTACAATTGCAGTGTTTGCAATGATTACTTTTATGACTGCCATCATCATCACTGCCATCATCATCATCATCATCACTGCCATCATCACCATCATCATCACTGCCATCATCACCATCATCATCACTGCCATCATCATCATCATCTCCATCTTCAGCATCCTCACCAATAGATTCCCAGTAGTCTCTCTGTAGAGGAGAGAGCCATGGCAGAGAAAAAGGAGACCCAAGTTCAAATTCCGACTCCACCATTTATGAGCAAGTCAATTAATGTAACTGTCTTATAAAATGGAGATGATAAAATCTACCTTTTCAGGGTTATTTTAAAAATTCAGTGAACTTAGTGAAGTGAAAATATCCAGCACATAATAAGTGCTTAACACATGTTAGTTGAACCTGCATTTGAATAAAGCTCTTGCAGCAAAATAGCCTTTGGTTTTAGGATGTCTTTCTTTCACTGCTAAAACTTGAAAGAGGCTTAATAATTAAAGAAAAACTAGGGACTTCCCTGGTGGTCCAGTGGTTAAGACTCCGTGCTTCCACTGCAGGGGGTGTGGGTACAATCCCTGGTCTGGGAACTAAGATCCCACATGCCGCATGGTGCGGCCAAAAAAAAACCCCAAAACCGAAAACAAACAAACAACCCCCCCAACATTCCCCTCCCCCAGTTAGTGAAAAACAGAGATATCTCGCAACCTGTTTGAAATAACAGTTAACCCTGTGTTAAATTCTCTGACAACCTGATGTTATCATCACCACGAAATAGTGTTGAGCAGTCAGTTGGCTGATTAACCGACATCTGTTGAGCATCTTCTGTGTGTTCAGTGTTGTTTCTGGCACTCTACAGAAGGAAAGAAGACACAGAAGGCCCCAAAGAGCTTGAGTAGGTCAATACATAAATTGCACCAGAAAGATAATTGAGCAAGGAATTAGAGACCCTGTAGTTCCCAGATCAAAGGCTCAGACTCAGTTTACCCCAAGGACCTTCAGGTTCTGGCCTCTATATGTCTTCCTATAGCCTTATTTCCTACCATTCTTCACAAACACTCAAAGCCCCAGTTAGTATGATTGTGTAATGCTCTTTCATGCCCCAGTAACTTTGCGTCTGCTATGGCTTCTGCCTAGGGCACTCTGTCGAAAACTTTTTAAGCCACTTCATCTTTGCAAACTCAGTGAAGCCCAGCATCCCCCAAGGGTGCCCTCTTTGACTTACCATCTTGTGTGTCTACTATATTTCTATCTATTTTCTGTTCCGTTGAGCCATATGAAATTGCCATTTTGTACATTAAAAGTGGTTGAATATTGTCGATTTCATTTGGTTAGAACAAATCCCCTAGTATCCTACGTATGACTGTGTGCACTACTTCCAACCCTTCCCCTACCGCTTATCTGCACCGTGACCTTGGGAAAGTTACTTAACTGCTCTGTGCCTCAGTTTCCCCATTTGTAAAGTGGAAATAATATAACCTATCTCATAATATTCATGGGGAGGTTAACTATATATAAAATTTAACAGAATCCCAGGCATATAATTAATGGTAAGTAATGATAAGTGTTAACTTATAATCGCTGATGTATTTTACTGGACTCCTCTTTTACACTGTAAGCTCATTGAGGGCATGTACTGAATATTATTTGACCTTATTTTCCTATTGCCAAGAAAAGCAACAATGATAAGTGACTAATAGATGTTTACTGAATAAATAAAGACCTAGGTATGAGTTCCAGCTCAGACATAAAACAGCTGTGTGATCTTGGGCAAACCACTCGGCCTCTCTGAACCTATTTTTTTTAATCTGTAAAATGAGAATAATAATTTTAAAATGGCTTTTCTATCTCCTAACATTTCTGTAGCTAATGAACGGCATTCATTAATTCTGCAAATATTTGTATCGCCTGTTATATACATGCCTGGAAGTATGCATACTGCCAAATATTTTGGAGGTGAAGATGCCTTGTCATCTGTAAAACTCTAATCATATGTAAGGGGTTACATAGAGAAAGAATCATTGGGCATTGGGCATGAGAAAAAAAGATGTCTTAATATGAAAGCTTCCCAGATGATGTAGAGAAAAATGAAGCATTTATACTGATTCTGAGCCCTGAGGTCTAACAGTAGGTCAATAACAGTCCATAATTATATTTTTAAAAATTGTCCTCAGATACATATTCCACACTCTTTGACATAAAATTAGAAATAATTCCTTCTTCTACACTTTGAGGAAGTTGAATATCCTTAGACTGTGTATATTTAATGCAGAGGGAAGAAGGGTAGGATGATAAAGCCATGAGGGGCCTTAGATGGGAAGGGAGGGAGAGTTGGCTTAGGGGTCAAGTTCATTTGCTAACAAGCTTCCCTGGTGGCCCATCATCTTTCTAAAACATCAGAGGGAATGATTGGAATTGACACTATGGTTTGTTACTTGGATGTCAGTGAAGTTCAAGTCCTGGCCTTGTTAGAAGGTCCCTTTGGCCTCACTGAGCTTGACCATTTGCTTTAAAAGGGATTCCCCAGCCCAATTCCAGACTACCCCTACCATCCTACGCTCCCAAGAATATCTCCATTGTCCCAACCCTAATTGTCCCAGCCCAAATGCATATACAAGCAATGGGGAAGGAGGTAGGAGTCATTCATTCAGAAAAGGGACCAGGAAGTTGGGCAAGCAACCCTTCAGCTTGGTGCAGAACCAAGAAGCAAACATCCTCAAGAGAAAGGGGGTGTGGAGAGAATTATCGTGAGTCCCCACTGAGTGCCTACTCTGTGCACAGCACTGGAGTAGATGATTTCCACGCATCCTGCTAAAAAATATGATTGCTCCAGAAAAACATTCCTCTCATTTATAAATGGCAAAGTCAGATAAATAAATGGGCAAAGTCAGAGCAGAAATGATGCGGAGTAAACATGAGTTGGCACTAAGTCTAAAATTCTTTAAAAATAAAAATTAAAAAAAAAAACAGACCAAGTTGATAGATGTTAATCTGTTACCTGAGTGTTGACTCTTGGTTGCAAGTGATAGAAATCCAATGATACTCAGAAAAGTGGAATATTGGGGTGACCCATGGAAGCCATGAGAACAATGTGACTGAGCCTCAGGTCTAATGGGAACCAAGGACTTGGATACTCCCAAGATAATCTCTTCTCTCAATCCACCTCCTCTCTGAGTGGTTATTCCATTTTCCTGCTTTCTCCCAGACTGGCTTTCTCCAATTCTGATCAACACTTCTCAAGCTTTACATCTTTACAGTCCTGAAGATAGATAGGGTTTCATTCCCAGTTCCAGATCCCTAATTCTCAGTGAAGGAATCTGATTTTAAATTTATTTATTTTTTATTTATGGCTGTGTTGGGTCTTCTTTCTGTGCGAGGGCTTTCTCTAGTTGTGGCAAGCGGGGGCTGCTCTTCATCGCGGTACGCGGAACTCTCACTATCGCGGCCTCTCTTGTTGCGGAGCACAGGCTCCAGACGTGCAGGCTCAGTAATTGTGGCTCACGGGCCCAGTTGCTCCGCGGCATGTGGGATCCTCCCAGACCAGGACTCAAACCCGTGTCCCCTGCATTGGCAGGCAGACTCTCAACCACTGCGCCACCAGGGAAGCCCCAAGGAATCTGATTTTATTAGATGCCCATCCATGGACCATCCGGAATCAACTCTGCCCAGGTGTGGGATAACACTTTTCTAACAAGGCAGCTTCTAGAATAACCCTCTGGATTGAGTGGAGAGGGGAGACCAAGGATGTCTGGGCAGATACTCAGCATGGGGGTGAAGAAGATATAATGGTGTAAGGAAAAGGGCTTAAATGTTGTTCCTGCAGCATAGAAATACCTGCCATTCAGGAGCTTACTATACAACCAAAGAGGTAACATTTACCAGTTAACAGTTGCCAGTGTCTGAGGCCTGGCTGTAGGTGTGCTGAGCACTCAGACTTGGCTGTGGGCTGGAACAGTATGAGAGGGAGAAGAAGGGTGATCGACAGTTACGCATGTGTTATCCATGCCTTGTCCTGGTGCTTTGGGTACATCCCTCTCATTCAGCTCTTACCCCCATCTTGTTGGCATGGAAACCGAGACTCCGGGAGGTGAGATGATTTCCTCAAAGTCACAATTGTAACGAGCGGTAAAAACGAATTCTAAAAGCCATGCAATTTCCAAAACCTTTTTATCACTCTGAAATCAAGCTCATCTGGAACCGTTTTTCTCTTTTCCCTGGTATCTTTTCAAACTTAGATTTCTAAGTTCGAACTTTAAAGAAGAAATTTAAGCAGCAAATATCTGGTTTCCTTCCGATTTCTGTAAAGCCTTTGGTTCCACTTTGGCCTCAGGGAGCTGCTTGCCAACATCTCTGAATCAGTTAAACCATCCCTTTAAAAAACGAAAAAGTGCAACCAACCCAGCCCCAAATGATTCATGGTACACAACAGACATATTTATAGGCTATGTGCAGGGATGGGGATGAAATCCACTCAAGGCTCTCTTGTTCACACCCCCATGCATCTGCACGCCTGCAGCAGGCACTTGGAAGAACCAAAGACCCTGCCACTTATTCACCCACACGCGTCTGCGATGGGGTTTGAACTCTCCATGAACCGCCACCAAGTCGCAGAGCCAAACTCTAAGTGCCCATCTGTGGAAGTGGAGTTCCGAAACGAGAATTCTGCTCTTGGTTCCTGTGAAATGTTCTTCTAGACGGTTTTTCTGTGAGTTCCGTCTCTCTTCCCTTGGAGTTTGGGGGGTATTGGCATTAGGGTTGGACTGATCTAGGCTTGAGAATCTGCTCCTACTGATTCTGACCTTGGATGTATTCTTAATCCTCTTGAGTTTTAATGTCCCCTCTTTAAAAAGGAGCTATTCGGTGCTTTGTGACCACCTAGAGGGGTGGGATAGGGAGGATGGGAGGGAGACGCAAGAGGGAGGAGATATGGGGATATATGTATAGCTGATTCACTTTGTTATAAAGCAGAAACTAACACACCATTATAAAGCAATTATACTCCAATAAATATGTTTTTTAAAAAGGAGCTATTAATCACTATGGGACTGCAGTTGTAAGCAAAGTGTGAGACAGGATTTTAGGAAACCCACAAGGCATAGAGGATACCCCCTGGGTAGTAATAGAAGGCAGCTGATACCACCTTAAAGCCTGAAAGGGTAAGAGGAGGAAGTGGTTACTGGAACCCAGAGCAGGCAGCCGTATGGAAAGGGCTACAAGGCAGGAACTGTAGTCTACAGCAGGGTGATGCAACCAGCCCATCCATGGTGACCTGGAAGGGAGGGAGCCAGAGGACTAAATACCTTGACCATATTCTGCTCCTTCCCTCTGACATCTGCTGGTCCCTCCCTTTGGTTGAATCCATCTAGAATCTGGAGGAATGGAGGACCCATGTGGTCTATACAGGTTAGCGTCCCAGCACTCAGAGCAGGATGGAGAGGGGTGGAGGTTGAACCTGGCGGACCCATGGAAGACATCCAACTCAAGTACCAAACAGAGGGAGAGATGCACGTAGAGTGCTTCATCACAGTGCTTGGCATGGGATCTGTGTTTAATAAATAGTGGACCTGATTACTTAATCAAAGTGTATAGAATTAGAGCTCTACCATTTGGGGATTCTATTCTACTTCAATTTTGACTTTCAAGTTTATAGAAAAATTAGGGGAAAATAGTTCCCATTCTCCATGTTATTTGCTTTGCAGATTTGCAGATCCTCTTCATCCCAGCAATGGCCTCTGGTACTTTCTGCATTTCTTCTTAGGGAAGGAATTCACGCATTCATGGATTACTCAGCAAGGATTGACGTAGCACCTTCTGTGTGGCAGGCACAGTACAGGGCACTGAGCCTGCGGTGATGGACACACACCTGGTCTCCATGTTTGCAGGCTGGTGGAGGGCAGGGACACATAAGCTACCAGTTATGAATCAGCATGTGAGATGTGAGATGGGGAAGGGCGGGCAGGTGTGGTGGAAGCATGAAGGAGGCACCTCCACAGCCCGTTTGGGGCTCCAGCCTGTTGCTGGTACTGCTAAACCTTTGAAAATGAACACCTGAGGATTAGCAAAGAGGAGAAACTCCTCACAGAGGGGGATGTCTTTAAATGCAAAGGTTTGAGGATTTGCAAAAGTCGTCGCCAGCCCTAACTTTGGTGTCTTTCCAACTCTTTGGTGTCTTTCCAACTTTGTGGTGTGGTGTGTGTTTAAATGAATAAGCATAGGGTCTTTTTTAATTGCTTATAGAAAAAAGACTGTTGTTTATGTGCTGAGCACATTCTTTTCCAACTAATTAGCTTGACAAAGCTGAACAAAGAGTCATTTGTGACCCTCCCTAGGCAACTAAACGTAAGTGTTCTCTACTGTCTACAACCCTTCCACCGCCTTCTGGGTTGCTGCTGCCAGTGAGGGGTGTGCAAGGGATGCCCACACACAGAGCTCCCTTTCTAGCAAAGGGATCACGGTGACATCAGGAGCTCTGGTTGCGATGACTGCCTTCCTCCATTCTCCGCCTGTTATCTCTGTATCTCTGCCTGTCTACAACAGAAAACAGCTGCAATGAGAGTCTGACTTGGTTTGCCCCAGAAGATGCCCAGCATATTGTAGGAGAAAGAGCATAGCCCCCAAAATGGCAAGACCCTAGAATGCCCCCTCCCCTGTCATCTGGGAGCAGCAGAGGATAAATGGAAGTGGCCAATTGTCCTGGAAATAGATGCGCTGACATTCCCAAGGTTCTGAGTGATTCACGTGGTCCAGAGAGAGCAGGGGGATGCTGACAGGGTGGGGAGTGCCTTGGGCATCTCCCTGCTTCCCATGCCCTGAAAAAGAGCAACCAAATGTTTCCCATGCTCAATAGAGGCTGAGAGTGACTGAAGCGTGGAGTGGCCACGGCTTTGACCAGAAACGATGGAGCAATTCTCAAGGGGTGCTAACAGAATGATAGAAAAATAGGACACTTCCTCCTTTAGCATCATGTCACTCTGGAAGCCCCAGAATTAACCCACAGCATGTTGAGAAAGGAGAAGAGAGGAACCCTGAATGGTCCAAGATTTAGTTTTCTCTGCTTGGTGGAATTGAGACTCAAAACTAAAATTCAGATGTATTATAAAAAAAGAAAGTTTCCTATCTTGCCATTGTCCCCCCTCCGCCACACACACACCAAGCAAAGCACAGGTCCAGGTGTCAGAATCTCTGGGCATTGGGCTCTGGTGCTAACTGCCTGCTAATAGCTATGAAAACCCATTTTGCAGATGAGGAAACTGAGGGACAGAAAGGTTAAGTAACATGTGGCTGGTAACTGACTGAGGCAGGATGCTAATTCATGTCAGTCTGCCCCTAAACCATCGTGTTTAATGTCACGACTCTGTCCTCTGAGAAGATTATATTTGCATTCGTGAAATGAAAGGTTCTAGGTGACATGATGCAGGCAATTGCCAATTACCCAGTGGGATATGGATCATTATTAGCAAGTGTTTCAGTGGCATCTCCTAGAGTCAGTTCATTGGCTTTTACAAGAGAACACTTGCAGCAACAAATTCTGAGACCCTTCTGTCAGCCCCAGCAAAACCAAGGGGACATGTGATTAGGTGAATAATGGCCCCGAAAGTTGTCCAAGTCCTAATGCCCAGAACTTGAGAATGTGTTACCTTATGTGGCCAAAGGTACTTTACAGATGTGATTCAATTAAGGATCTTGAGATGGGAAGATTTATCCCAGATTATCCAAATAGGTCCAATATAATCACAAGAGTCCTTTAACGAGGGAGGAAGGAGGATCAGAATCCAAGTCCGAGGAGATGTGACGAAGGAAACAGTAGGAGTGATGCAGGGACACAAGCCAGGGAATTTGAGCAGCTGCTAGATGCTAGAAAAAGCAAGGAACTGAATTCTTCCAGAAGGAGGCCCTGCCAACACCTTGATTTTAGCCCAGTGAAACTAATTTAATACTTCTAAACCTCCAGAACTGTAAAATAACAAATTTGTGTTGTTTTAAGCCACTTAGTTTATGGTAATTTGTCATAGCAGCAATAAGAAACTAATTCAGGGCATTACCTATGGAAACATTAGATGCCCCGATGGTCATCGCAATCACCTCAGCAGCTGGTTAAAAGCATATCCCCACTACTCTATATAAAATAGGTAACTAATAAGGACCTACTGTATGGCACAGGGAACTCTTCTCAATACTCTCCAATGACCTATATGGGAACAGAATCCTAGAAAGAGTGGATATATTTATATGTATAACTGATACACTTGGCTGTACAGCAGAAACTAATGCAACATTGTAAATTAACTATACTCCAATAAAAAGTTTTTAAAAAGCATATCCCCAAGCATCACCCCAGACATTTTTAACACCCTCCCCACCCCAGATCCCCAGGTGGTCTGATTCAGGGAGATCGAAAAATAATCAAGTAAGGAAACAGAGACTAAGAGGACCTAGAAGGTTGTTTTTCAGAAAATGGGTGATGATTTTTGTAATATGTTTGGCAGAATCACTAAGCTCTAAGTAAGTTATTCATAAAATCCTAGATGTTGAAAATGGAATGGACCTTGGAAGGATGATCTAGGTCAATGCCTACATTTTTCAGACCTAAGAATGGATGCGACAGGAGGGCCAGGATTTCTGGAGAGTCAACTATGGAGTCTGGGTCTGGATCAGAATTCAGTGCAGCAGGATAATTCCATTAGACCAAAGCAAGAGGGAAACGTGTTCTTTCTAGGGTGTCATCTTTTGTTTTGGGAAAACAATATCGATTTGAAAGTGTGTTTTTTCTTAGGTCTACAGACAGCTCAAACCAAATTTTTTTAAAAAACCAGTTTTCATGCTCATATGCAATTTTATGGATTACATATTTACATATTATAGTTTCCTTCTATCTTTCTATTCCCTATCTATCTATCTATCTATCATCTATCTCTCTCCCTGGATTTTAAAAAAGTTTTCTATTGGAATTTTATGAATCTTTATAGGTCATCTTGGGTTGCTAGTGAAATAAGAAGAATGATGTATTTTTTTTAAATTATCTGAGCAGTTTCTCCAAAAAAAAATGGAGATAAACGACATTAAAATAAACTGTGAACATAAAATAATGGTAGGGAGTTTTCCCTGAATTGCTCTGCCATAGGATCAGGAGCAGACAAAATTCTCATTCACGTTACAGCTCAAACCCTGGTAGACCAGAACCCTAAAATTGGGGCACTGTTCTTAGAGAGTCCTGCAGGAGTTTATATTTCTGTGTCTGCATTCGAGTATGCATGTATGTGGACATGTGTGTGTTGTACATGTGTGCTTGTGTGTGTGTGTGTGTGTGTGTGTGTCTTGGCAAGCTTAAAAGGTAATAAGAGATTATCATACTAAGTGAAGTAAGACAGAGAAAGACAAATATCATATGATATTGCTTATATGTGGAATCTAAAAAAGTGATTAGAACTTATTCTAATGAGAACAAATGAACTTATTTTCAAAACAGAAATAGACTCACAGACATAGAAAGCAAACTTATGGTTACCAAAGGGGAAAGAGGGGGTCAGGGATAAATTAGGAGTTTGGGATTAACATATACACACTACTATATATAAAGTAGATAACCAACAAGGACCTATAGTTCCCTATAGCACAGGGAACCATTCAATATCTTGGAATAACCTGTAATGGAAAAGAATCTGAAAAAGAATATATATATGTATAACTGAATCAATTTGCTGTACAGCTGAAACTTACAAAACCTTGTAAATCAACTGTGCTTCAATAATAATTAAAAAAAGAAAAGATAATGAGAGCGTTCAGGAGAAGAATTAAATATATTTGTCCCTACAAGGTAAAAACTTTCAAGGTTCTGACCCAGGAGAGTCCCCTAAACATTACTCTCTAACTCCACGAAGAAGCCCCAAAACTCTCAACATTGTGAGGTGAACTTTGGTGATAGCTCCTGGAATGGAAATACAAGGAACAGGACAATGTCCCTAAGTGACTCAGGATCCCTTTTAAGTGTTTAAAAAAATATACACACAGTAGAGTCTGTCAAGATCCTGACATGTTCCCCCTGGCAGTCTCCCTTTTTAGTTAAAGAAATGCCCAGATGAAAGAGAGACAGAAAGAATCCAGATGAAAACACGGAGATGTCCCCCAAACAAAAGGGGATCCATGATCAGAATACAGCAGGTCCCCAGAAAATAAGAAGGGGAGAAAACCGACAAAGTCTAGTCTTTTATATGCAGATGCCAGTTTGTGTTGGGAAGTCTTTCCTCCCTTTTTTGTTTTTTTGGGTGTTTTTGAAGAAGGAAAGGAGGAAGGGAGAAAGAGGGGGAGGAAGAAGGGTGGGGAAAAGGCTTTGTAATGAATTCACGTGGGGACAGGTTGGCACCCCTTTCTCCAAGCTCATCTCTCCCCAGCCTCTCTTTTGCTTTGTGGTCTGAGCACATCATAGCCCCCTGAACTTTTGTGTTATTTCAGACCTCTATGATTTTACTTGGACTGCCTTAGAATTCTTTTTCTCTCCTTTTTGTATGGCAAAATCCTTCTCCTCCATCAGGCCCTCTAAGAGAGCCTTTCTAATTACTTCTTCCCAGTCTATGAAAGGTGCCCTCCCCTGCGATACAATGGGGTCCCGTGCTAATCTCTACCATGACACTAATTATACTGGATTAGAATAATCACTTCTGATCCTGTTTTCCAATTAGACTGGGGACTCCTTGAGGACAGAAAGATCTCTTACTCATTTTTGATTCTCTAGTGACCAGCCCAGTGCCTGACACAGAGTGGGAATTCAGTAAATATTTGTGGATACTCCTGAGATAATCACTAGTGGAGCATGTGAGGAAAAAGAGTGAAAGAAAAAATCCTGCTAGTGGCTGAGAGACACAAACCCAAGCAAAGAACGAGGTGGGGGTGGGATAAGTAGGATGGCAGGAAGGGTTTTTACAGTCCAGATGCCTGGATTTCCCCCCCTCAAACCTTGGAAAACTTAATCAACATGACATGAGATATAACATGAGCTTTGAGTCATAAAGACTGAGTTTGAATTTCAGATTCTTCTAAGCACGTTAATAATGAGGTAAAATATTCTCTGTGCATATGGGTATGTGTGTGTAATTATTTATATGCTCTTTTCTCCTCTACAACTGTGAATTCCATGAGGGACCATGACTGTCTTGACATATTTCTGCTGTACCTCACACATATTTGTTGAATAAATAAATAAAGACATTACAAATGAATGTCATGGGCTAGCTGTGTGACCTTTGACAAGTTACATAATCTCTCATATGTAATCTCTCTATAGATAGATCGATAGCATATAGTTTGACAGATAGATAGTAGATAGATAGAGATAGATAGACAGATAGATATCCTCATGTATAAAATGGGGGTGACAATTTCTTAGCCAAAATCCTAAGAGCAATTCCTGATTCTCCTCTCATAGCCAACTCATGAGTAAGCTCTGAAAACTCTACCCCAAAAACATATTCCAATTTCATCTCTACCCCTCCATCTTGACTATCACCCTATCCAAACTGACAGCTGCAAAGCTTCCTAATTCATTGCCTACTTCCATTCTAGCCTCTCATAATCTAGTCACTCAAGAGCAGCCGGATTGATTTTGTAAAATACAAATCAAATCACAGCACTACCTTGCTTAAAATCCTCCAATGATCTACCATTGTGCTTGGAATGGCATAAACACTCTTGACCTCGGTTTACTAAATTCTTCATGACTGTCATGTCCTGTCTCTTCTTACTCTCCACTCTTCAGCCACACTGGCTTTTTTTTTCTATTCTTTGAATCCACCATGCTTGTTCTCAACTGAAGACCTTTGTACTAGCTGTAATCTGTGCCTGGAAATGGACAGATTTTCACATAGTTGTCTCACTCTTGTCATTCAGATTTCACCTTCAACAACACCTCACAGATTCCTTCCACAATGACCTGATCTAAAGTAACACATGTTCTATATTTATCCTGTGTTTTAATGATCTTCAGAGATCTCCTCAGTGTCTTGTATTTTTATTTATTTATTCGATATTGTCTGTCTCCCTTACCAGAATGTAACTCCATGGATGGAAAGTACCTTGTATAATTCATGGCAATGTCTAGAATAGTACTAATAATTCAGAAGTATTTATTAAATAAATATATAACTCCCTACATCTTAGTGTAGTTTTGAAGGTTAAATGAGATAATTTATGTAAAGCATTTAGCCCAGTGTTTGACACATAAATAGCATGCAGTAAATGTAGTTATTCTAATCATTTATTACCTCTCTTTAAACAAAAAATTCCCACTTCTAAGTTTCCATTTCCACATCAATTCTGTCCAATCCATTGGGAATTGGGGTGGGGGAGGTCCTTCAAGCAGAATTGACTTGTTTCTCTTTACTGTGTTTGGGTAGTTGTACAGACCAGAACAGCTACCTATGGAGGAAAGGAACAGAGGGGTATAAATCAAGATTATGCTTGGCCACAAGTAACAAAAAATAATAAAAACCCTGATTTAAGCAGATAAAGGGTTTTCTCCCCTCACATAGTAATATCTGAAGAGAGTTCTTGAATATTTGGCTGAATACTGATGAACACAAGTGTGTGAGGAAACTACCTGATGTGAGGGAAAGAACCACCCAATAAGATTAGAGGAAGCCGTGCTTCGTGCTCACACAGGGTTGGGAATAGTGCCTCTTCTACCAGCCAAAGTAGAAAACCTATGAGGCACTGGAATGGGGACACAGAAGGATCTTGTCTCATAATGGGGAATAATTAGCCTAAGACTGAGCACTTCGCTGGTCCTGCCTAACAATTATTAAAAGCAAGACCTGAAAGAGTGAAACTTTTCCAAGGAATTTAACTGTGTCCCATCACGAAGCTCAAGAATATTTATAAGAATACAAAGATATTCAGCACCCAACAAGGCATAATTCACAATGTCTGGCATCCAATCAAAAATTAACATGTGGGAAAATACAACCCATAATAAGAATAATTAATTAATCAAAACTGACCAAGAACTGACACAGATATTAGAATTAGCATACAAGGACATTAAATAGTTATAATTCCAAATATTCAAAATTTAAGTAGATATAAGGAAGATTAAAAAAAAAACCCATATTGACATTGTTGAGATGAAGACTACAATGTGTGAGATTAAAGATACTAGATGGGATTAACAGGAGATTAGATGCAGCCAAAGAAAATAATAGTGGACTTGAAGACATAGCAATAGAAACTATCCAAAGTTAAATAAAGAGAGAAAAGATAATTTTTAAATATTAACAGAGCATGAGGTATCAGATAGATTCAAACAGTCAAATATATGTGTAATTGGATTCCCCAAAGGAGGGGAGCAGAAAAATACTTGAGTAGGGGTTACAGAGCCAAGATTTCAGAGCTAGTTTAAAGAGGAAAATATAGGGAAAGCAAATTGGAATAAGCAAGAATAGGATACATTGATTCAATCATTTACATCTATAGGCCAGCAAGTGCATGTTTTATAGGTCAGTGACCCCTTTCAAAGAGTCAAGAGCAGGGCATAGAAGCACAGCACTCAGATCCCTTTCACTTTTCAGGAAGAGTTTGATCCATATCTGCTCCCTTCAAATTGAACACCTGCTTCCTGAGCATCTCGTTCTGCAGAAATAGGACATTTCCATGCAGTGCTTAGGCCACTCCCCTAATCCTTTCTTTACTCATCTTTATGATGTTTCTCTGCTAGTAACACTAAAAAGCACAGACAACAGTTCAGTCTCTTTATCCCCTTCTTGTTTTTTGTTTTTTGCTATAACACCAGCTGGCCTGTATCAGATATCTTGTGTAAGGAATAATCTAGAAATTACAGTGACCTCTTGCTTCTCTGTGGCTGTATTTTCTAAGGCTGTGGCATTATTCAGGGTAGGCTAGGTTTTGCTGTGATAAAAATGAAGTCCTAAATTCCATGGATTGATACATAAAAGCTGATTTATTGTTCACTCAAAATCCACTGCAGGTGAATCAACTCAGTCCCTTCCAAGGTCAATCAGGGATCCAGAATGCTTCCTTTCTGTGGCCATCTCACTAGGTGCATTCAGAGTTGCCACTGCAGGGAAAGAGAAAGATGGAGAGTTGGACAGAAACTGCTGCTACCTCAGCTTGGAAGTGACATGCACTATTCTTAGTCTACGGACCAGGGTCAGTCACTGCAAGGGGGCTGGAGAACCAGATGTAGATGAGCATTGATCATTTCAAATAGAGCAGTGTTTCCTAAATTATATACATAGAATACAAGTGTGTTGGATATTAATAACCTAAAATTCTGAAATTTTTAATATTAGATGGTATAACAAGTGCTTGTGATGACCAAGCCACACACCTTTAGCCCCCTTGATTTCAGCACTGCTGTGGTGGACAGTTCCACGACCCATTGTCAGTGTCCCATATTAAGAACCATGGAGTCTCTCCATTCTGCTTTTTCCAAAGCTGGAAAAGGATTATCAACTGATCAACTCAAAAGTACAGGAAGGTTAAAGTCCTTTAGGGTAACTCCCAAACAATGAGGGATATGAATCTGTGAATAAATGTCTAAGCTTTCCTATCCTCTGGCAGGACAATTCTGTGATGCATTCTCTGTGAATATTTAGAGGGTTCCTCAGCAAGACTATATCCCAACTGTCTATAGCTGTAGTGAGTTTACTATTACACTCTTGATTGGCTTTCTTTCCTACACTGCCTCGGTTTTCCCATCCCTTCACTTCTGTTTTCTGAAATCTCCTCTCAATAAATTAACTGTACTCAAGTCTTTATCTTAGGGTCATCTTTGGGGGAAAAACAAAATGAAAATATAAGGTAAAATAAATTTAGAAAATACTGAGTTAACTGTAGTTAAACATGTTTTCATTTATAGAAGTTCTAGAGCTTTAATATGCTATTGTTCATTCTGACTCTTCATGAGGGAAATATAGAAATTCGAGCTTCCCAAACTTGGATTGTAAGGTTTTATCCCCAAAGCAACTTGGAGAATTAGCACTCCATGAAACACATGTTAGGGATGCTCGATCTAAAGTTTTTTACAGCTTTTCTTATTATTTTTTTTTTTTTAATTTAATTTATTTATTTTATTTTTGGCTGTGTTGGGTCTTCGTTTCCGTGTGAGGGCTTTCTCTAGTTGCGGCAAGTGGGGGCCACTCTTCATCGCGGTGCGCGGGCCTCTCACTGTCGCGGCCTCTCTTGTTGCAGAGCACAGGCTCCAGATGCGCAGGCTCAGTAATTGTGGCTCACGGGCCTAGTTGCTCCATGGCATGTGGGATCTTCCCAGACCAGAGCTCGAACCCGTGTCCCCTGCATCGGCAGGCAGATTCTCAACCACTGCGCCACCAGGGAAGCCCCTACAGCTTTTCTTATTTTTGAATAAAGAAAAATATTAAAAATTTAAAGGGTATAGAAGAGTAGAGAGAGGAAGAAAAGGGATTTTAAAATGTATCAAAATATGAGTACCTCATTTCTACCACCAGCAAGAACAAACATGACTACCATACTGGTACCTAGCCCCAAGAGGAAGTCCAGTGGCAGGTCCCAAGGGTGGGCATTAAGTAGCCAGATATTCTTTGGAAAACTTCCTACAACTTCCATTGGAGAATGGAACCATGTGTTCTTTAGTGGAAAAGAGCAAACTCTTCCTCTCCACTGCCCCCCCACTTTAATTACTGTGCAGGATGGTGAAATTAAACCCAGCAGGTAGGCAGCTCCAATACAGATTTCTGGAGCTATCTCATGCTCTGGTTAATTGTGTCAGTGTGGAGGCTGATTAGCGTAATTAATCTTACCTATGATTACCTGAGGAGGAGGAAGTTCCGAATGCACGGGTGGGATCTGGTGACTGAGTGGCTGTGCCTATCCCCAAGGGACAAAGAAGCATGGGCTGGAGAAGGTTTGAGGACCAGAGCCAGAGCCATTTGGGTGAACATGGCACAGGGTTTCATGGGATACGGGAAAAGAGGAGAGGAGAGGCGGTTTGTACAGGTCAAGGCCCATGGACTGGGTTGTGCCCACCTGTCTTTATATAGTTGCAGAATTCCAGGTCTCTTTTCTCTGTCAAAAGCTCCCTGAGGACAAGGTCTTTGTCTTCTACATTTTCTAGAGTTCTTTCCTCACTTGGTACAGGGATGGGCCTCCTATTAGCTTTGGGGAGAGTAAGATAATTGGAATAATATGGGGAAAACAAAAGAACAGATGGAATCAGGGGAAGAAATGAAAGAACTGTATTAGAAAAGATAGAGGAAGATAGGTGGTTAGGTAGATGGATAAGTAAGTAGATGGAAAGATAGACCCTTGTGTAGCACTGACCACGTGCCAGGCTCTGTGCAATAAAGCAGCTCCCAAACTGCTCTCTATAGAGCATCTTGTTTAATCATCACAGCAGCCCACTACACACTGGTTCTCAACTTAAAGGTTCATAAGATTCACCAATAATGCTTGTTAAAATGCATATTAATGAGTTATACCTAAAGAGATTTTAGTTCTATAATCTTCAAATAGGATCTAGGAACCTGCATCATTTAGTGGTCCGGGTGGTTCCCATGTGGTTGGGCTGAGGACCTCACTTGAGAAATGCTCTTTACTGAATGAATAAATGAATGAATGTGTCCTTTGAGGCAATTATTCTAGTAATCATTTTAGAAAGGTAGAGATGGAGGAGCAGAGCAAGTGAGTAGCTTGTTCAAGCTCCCACAGATAGTAATTGAGGGTATATATATCTCATATTTGCCCTCCCTACTGAAGGAGACATTTAGCAAAGATTATGAAAGAGATCCTTGGTTGTCTTCAGCCCATTTCCTTAAAGCAGCAAAAGAGGCAGAAGCTCAAGGAAGGATGTATCCAATCTGAATAATTTCTTCCTTCATTCATTCAACCAATATGTTAAGCACATACTCTGTGCCAGATATTGAGATTGTAATAAAGAACAAAAAGACATGATGCCAGGCTTTTTTGGAGTTTACGGTCTAAATAGGTATAAATGAGAATAATCTCATAAATACTACCTTATAAATTGCTCCAATTTTTTTTTTTTTTTTACAAACACAGTGTTTATGGTGTTAAGAGAAGATTTAACAGCGGCCCTGACCTGACCTTGAGGGTCAGGGAAGGACTTCTATTTGAGTTGGTGTCTTAAGTATGAGTTAACCAAATGAACAGGGTAGGAAGAAGAAAAACATGTGCAAAACTCTGGGGGTTCCAGGCAGCAGAGGGCTTGAAAGATAGAGAGGATGTGAATTAGGCTGAATCCTTAGAGCTGCACTTCTTGGGAAGCAAAGTATGGTCTGGGCAGTTGGATAAGATGCATCTTCAGCTAAGAAGGATGGAGCCTCTATCGTTGGTTTGCGAATGGGGAAAAGCAAAAGTTTCTGAAGGCAGTTTTATATGTTGGAGAAATTAAATCAGAAGGAGAATCTGGGTGGTCAGAAGCTAGTCTGGAACACAAGGAGGGTCTAGAAGAAGAGGTACTGGAATAAGTTTGTGAACAAAGTGAGGGCACTGGAGACCTGCTTTATTTGATGCCACCTGCAAAATCCAGGAGCCCAGTGGGATTAAGCAAACCTTTTAAAAGGCACATGATAAAGGAGGGAGGAAAGACAAATTCCCTCCAGTCCCGTTGTCCATTATAATGAAAGCATCTGCTTTTCTCCTGCACCCCAGAGCCTGAAGGCCATATTAGCTAGTTAGTATATGAATACTGAGCATGTGTGTCAGGCAGTATGCTAGGTACTGGTTATATGGCAGTGAACAGAACTACTAGCTCAGTTCCCACCTTCATGAAGTTTACAGAGAAATGGAAGAGACCCTCATTAAGTCCATAACTACAATTCTGATCAGTGTGATGAATAATTAATACAAGAAAATTTCATCGGGAACCTCACCTAGTCTGAGAAGTCAGTGCTTGTGGTGGAGAGGGGTGGTTTGAGGACATGACATTTAAACTGAGACCTAAAGAACAAGGTTAGATGGGCAAAAAAGTGGCTGATGGGGTGGGGAATGCATAGACGCATAAACCCTGTGATGGTAGGTACTGCAAAGAGTCCAAGCGACAGAGGGTGTGTGTGGCTGCAGAGAAGAAGTTCATTGAAAGAATAAACCAAAAAGTTTGTGAAGGCTTAGACCACGTGGGGGCTTGCGGTCGTGGTCCAGCGAGTGACTTTCTTCTAAGAGAAATGGCTGAATATTGAGAGATGTACCCCAGAGAATGGCAAGAGCTGGTGCATTTTTATTCTCTAGGGTGCTACATCTCAGCAGAGCATAGGACAGGAATTCTTATTCCCACCAGGCTCTGTGCCTCCACTCAAGGGAATGGAAAGTATCCAACAGTGATAGGAAGGAAGAAAGTGCAGAGGTGACCTGGCTCTGAGCAAGCCATGTCCCCCTTCCTAACCTCATCTCCTCCTCTAGCCACTAACAATTTGGGCTCAGCACTCAGTATAAGTATTCATTGAATCATTGGAGATAAATATACTTGCATTCCAGCCATGAGCTTTCTCTACAGCAGAGCTAATTTTTCCCCCTTTTAAAAGGCCTCTTGAAATACAAGACATCATTTAAAAATGAGATCTTGCTGTAGATTGATATGTTCCAATATGAGATGAGAAAGGGAATAAAATCACATCCATTTAAAATCTGACAGAGGATCAGGAGAATAAAACCCTCTCAGTCTAATGGCAGGACTGAGCTGGATTTTGTTGTGATTTTTAGTTGCCATTAAGTTTCTCAGCTCTTCCGAAGGGAGATAAAACACCCTCAAGAATAGCTATGTGTTGAACTGGTGAATTTCAGAAGGGTTCACACATGCAATGTGTGTTGCAAGTCTTTCCTGCCTGACTTGTTTCCACTTTTCAGTTGAGGGATCTTTCTAGTGGAGACAAATGAACCCGGTGTTAGATGAATAGAGAAGAAAGCAAGAAACATGGCTGGTGGCCCAAGATTCCACGTGGGAGAGGAAGAAGGGGGTCAGTGACCAAACCCAACATCTGACTGTCCCCTTGGCTCCATCCCTGCAGGGCGCCCACTGGAAAATATCAGTAGAGAACCATTCTCTGAATAAGAACGTGGTAAAATTTCTCAGTAAGGGATCCGATTATAAATCACTTGGGTTTTTCAGGTCATGCAGTCTCTGTTACTACTAGTCAGCTCCATGGTTGTAGCAGGAAAGCAGCTGTAGATACTACGTATGTGAATGGGTATGTCTGTGTTTCAAGACAACTACTTCTGAAAAGAGGCAGCCACATTTGACCCATGGGCTGCAGTCTGCTGACTCCTACTTCTAAATCATCTCGGTGGCTTCTTTTTTCCAAAGAGGCAAAGAGCAAAGAGAAAGGGCTGTGGAGTCAGGATGTAGGCTTGAAATTGACTCTGCCTTTACAGGCTCATGCCCTTGAGATAAATGACTCTCCGTTTCTGAGGCTCTGTGGTGGACATTTGTTGTATTTGCCGCCTAGCATCCTCTACTCCTTCTCGAGATAACAAGAAAACAGGTTTTGTGGGGTTTTTATTTTGGTGGGGGATGTCTTACCTCCTCACCACTCTCAACCCAGATGGTTCTTGTGAAGAGGACTCCATTCCTGGATCCAGAGATGAATCATGTGACTTGGGCCACACCAATCAGTCTGCACTGTCCTCCTGGCTTCAGTGATTGGTTCAAGATAAACACATGACAAAGTCAAGCCAATCAGAGTCAAGGAGACCTATTCTAAGACCTGTGCTTGAGTTTGGAGGGAAACACGATGAAATGATCAAGCCTCAATAACATGGGAGCAGCTACTTGGGATCTGCAAATAAAGCCAACACATAGGACCACATAGCCAATAGCGAGACAGACTGAGTCCTGATGTCACCATTTGAGTCCTGGCTCCAAATGGACTTGAAACCAAATTTTTCAGTTTCAAGAGATAATAAATTAATTTCTTTTGTTTAAGCTAGTTTGAATTGGATTTTTAGTCACTTAGGGCCAAAGATATCCTAATCCATAATATCCTAATCTACCTCAATTTCCTCATCTGTAAAATGGGAAGAATGATGCCTACATGATATAGTGTGTTCTGATAAGGAACTACATGAGAAACTGTACATTCTCTTTGATAAAAGGTTATGTTTTAGAATGGGGCCTCCATAATCCTTTATAACAAAATCTTTGATTAACCTAGATCCCTAAATATCAATGTTAGAAGGAGACTATTTGAGCATTTGTGAAAGCCTTTATCTAGATGTAGAACTTAATGAATTTCTCGGGTTCTTATTTTTCTCAACTGTAAAATGGGGATGAGAATAGAACCCATCTCAGGAATTTTATGAGGACTAAAGGATATTATACACATGAATCTCTGAGCAGAGTACCCTGTATATAGTAGGCATTTAATCTTAGCAACCACTATTATTTTATTATTCTTTGCTGTGAAAATTTTCCAGTTTCTCTACTCAGGGGAAATGGATCAGTGATTTGGGGAATAAAGGAGGCAATTTCAGCGTTAGCCAAAACAAATATAAATAAAGTCCCAAGGAGGCTTTAGCTTGAGACCAGAAAGTCTGGTTCAGACTTCAGCTACAAAGTTGAACTATATATAGCCAAAACACTGGCACACTTAGGCCAAGATGGAGAGACCAGAGTGAGGGAAATACAACCTGCCTTGGTTTTGTGGGGTTGTGAATTTTGAACTAATCTTGGGTGAGGCTTAGCAGTCATCCATGAGAAAGCTGTAATGAATTGAACAATGAATGCAGTAATGATGAAATTGACCAAGTGCAATTCTAAAACTTTGGAGTTCTCTCATAGATCAGGAAGGCTTTGGTAACATCTCCCAGCAAATGGGGTGATTATTATTTACAGCTACCCTTTATTGAACCCTCACTAAGTGCCAGGCAGTACACTCAGCTGGAAAGCTTCCTCTATGCCTCGCAATTACTCTTATAAAAGAAGGAGTAGAGTTAGTAGAATTATGCCCATTTTAAAGATGAAGTAACTGAGGCATGAAAAGTTTAAGTGATGAAACTGCTACGTAATTCTCACAACACACAAGTAGTGGGGTAAGGAGAAAGGAGTATGTACTTTGAGCCTGGGAGAGCCTGGACCTTTCTATTAATTAGCATTCCTTTAGGGCATAAAGTAACCAGGAAAATAAAAGGAAAAAAGAACAACCCTGTCAACCAACTAGTGAAGCAATTAGATGAAAGTCAATATTAACAAGTTTCTGCAATTCCAGTGACCCAAAGGCAAGGATTCAGAGGCCTCTGCCACTTAGCAATTTTGTAGACTTGTGGCCTAAAGGGAAAGGATGTGACACAGGAATCGATTCTTTGCCAGCTGATTAGTAGCTGGCTATTTCCCAAGCAGCCGATAGACCTGTCCCAGCCAGAACCCTGAAGATGCTGCAGACGGTAACCAGTTAAATACAGAATTTATTAAGGAAGCTCTTTCTTTTCGGAAACAGAGCCTCCGGCCCTACACAGATACATAATTTGCAAAGGATGTTTTTTCTACTTCTCGACCTTGGCTATACAAAGCACCAAGCCAAGAACAGCCTCTTTGTTAACATCACTGACATTGGATTCCCTCGTTTCTGCAACTGGAGAAGGTAATGAAGCTCAAGGGCACTTCTTCAGCGAGTAGGTCAAGCCCTCCAGCCAGAACAGGCCCAGGAATCTTCCTAGACTCTTCTATCTGTTCCATGACCTTTAGCAGTCTGTCTCCAAGTACTGATGGCTCTACTTCTGTGTTCCCTGTCCTGCCCACCCGGTCCCTCCCTCCCCTTGCCCACAGTGTTAGTTCCCATCCACGACTTCCTAGAACTACTGCAACAGCTTCTTAACTGGTCACCCAACCTCATTCTTATTCTTCCCAATCTATCCTTTACATGAAATCCACAGTGAACTTTCTACACTGCAGGTTTGATTGTGCCATCACCCTGTTTGGATGGTCCCACCACAATAGGATAAAACTAAGCTCACAGCATGAGATGATATCCTCTAAAATTTAGCCCCATCTCTCACTCCCACTTCCTCCAGTTCCCCATCATACTGAATGATATTCAGTTCCCCAAACTTTACTTTTAGAGATGCTATTTCTTCTGTCTGAATTACCTTTTCCATCCTTCCTCATGTTTCATTGGATTAAACAAGTGGTTTAATTTTATTCACTTTTTAAAGACTGAAATTAAGGGTTACAAATCCCCTGAATTGAGTCAGGCACTTGTCTCTCTGCATTTCTGTGGCCTCCTCTTCTTTCCTCTTATGGTGGCTTAGAGCTATGTTCACAAATTCTTTGACACGCCTTTTTTCAAAATGTGGAGCCTAATTCCCTACCCCTTGAACGCAGACCAAATTTGAGGGACTTGCTTCCAACAACTACCATGCAGCAGAACTGATGGAGTATGACTTATGAGGCTAGATAATGAACGACATTGCTGCCCCCCTCCCCCTTGCTCCTTCTTGGATCACCCACTCTGGAGGAGGCCAGCTGCCATCTTGTGAGGACACTCAAGCAGCCTGGGAAGAGTAATTGAGGACTCCAGTCAGCAACAGCAAGATGCAAATGTGCCGTCTTAGAAATGGATATTCCAGTGCTAGTCAAGCTTTCCGACAATTGCAGCCTCAACCAATATCTTGACTACACCCTCATCAGAGACCCTGAGCTAAGCCACCCTGAATCTCTGGCTCACAGAAATTGTAAGCATAATACTTTGTAGTTTTAAGTCACTAAACTTTGGGGTCATTCATCAGGCCTCAATAGATAACTAATACACCTCTGGAGCCCAACTGTCTGGGTTCAATCCTGCGCTGTCCCTAAATAGATCTGTGACTTTCAGCTAGTTACTTCATTTCTGTGTGCCTCAGTTTCCTCAACTGTTAAAGAGGGAAATAATAGTAATTATTTCCTGGGGTTATTATTAGGATTAAGTGAGATAATGCATGTAAACTGCTTAGCTTAGTTCCATGCATTAAGTGCTTTGTAAACACTTACAATAATGATAGACCATCACACTATTGTAACTGTGGTTGAAATGTCTCTTCCAATGGCCTGTGGGCTCAATGAGGGCAAGTCTAAATCCCATTCTTTTTTGTCACCTTCTACCTAACCCAGGCCTGGTACACTGTACCCGCTTACTACATGAAGGGCAACAACTGAATGCATGTCTTTCAAATTTCGTCTGGAATCAGGAACTTGTACAGCACTGCAGCTAAGAATCTGGAATCTAAATTCAGACCTGGGTTCCAGTCAGGGCTATACTTATAGGGTTACCACTTATAGCTGTGTGATCTTAGGTAAAGTATTCAACTTTGCTAAGGTTCTTGCTGCTCATCTGGAAAATAAGGATTAAATTAACCTTCATCTCAGCATTTTTTCTGGTTATCAACTGCTGCATGACAAACTGCTAATACAGAGGTGTGTTTTTCAGGGTTCTCCACAGAAACAGAACCAATAGTATATATATACATACATATATATATATATGTATATATATATATGTATGTATATGATATATGTAGAGAGAGAGAGAGAGAGATTATGAAGAATTGGCTCATGCAATTACAGAAGCTGAGAAGTCCTACAATCTATTGTCTGCAAGATGGAGCCCCAGGAAAGCCAGTGTTTTAATTTAGTCTGAGTTCATAGGCCTGAGAACCAGGAACACCAAGGTCCGAGGGCAAGAGAAAATGGATGTCCCAGCTCAAGCAGAAAGAACCAATTCACCTTTTCTCTACCTTTTCGTTCTGTTTGGGCCCTCAGTGAATTGGATGATACCCACTTTCATTGGTGAGAGCAATCATCTTTGTTCAGTCTGCCAATTCAATGTTAATCTTTTCCAGAAACACAGACATGCCCAGACATAATGTTTTACCAGCTATCAGGATATTCCTTAGCCCAGTCAAGTTGACATATAAAATTAACCAATCACAGGAGGCTTAAAACAAAAATACATTTTGCTTGTGCATCTGTGATCAGGGCAGAGCTCAGTAGGGAAGTCTCTTCGTCACTCCACTTGGCATCAGTGGTGACTACTCTCCCCGGGAGCCGAGAATCTGCTTCCAAGATGGGTCACCTCATGGTTTCCAAGTCAGTGCTGACTGCTGGCTAGGAGTTCAGCTGAGAAGGAGGCATCTTCATGTGTCCTGGGTTTCTTCACAGCATGATGGCTGGCTTCAAGAGTGACTCTCTCAATAGAGAGAGCCAGGCAGAGCTGTATCTCCCATTGTGCAGCCTTAGAGGTCACATAGCATTACATGCACCAGCCTCTATTATTCTAGATGGTCACAAAAACCACCCAGGTGCAACGTGAGGGGAAATAGACTTCATTTCTTTTTTTCTTTTCTTTTTTCTTTACGTGTGTGCTTCCTTTTTCCTTAATGTTTCAGTCATGCTTTCGAACAGGGAGCACATGCAAATAACGTTTTGCTTTGTTTTGTTTTTAAAAATTAATTAATTAATTAATTTATGGCTGTGTTGGGTCTTCGTTTCTGTGCGAGGGCTTTCTCTAGTTGTGGCAAGCGGGGGCCACTCTTCATCACGGTGCGCGGGCCTCTCACTGTCGCGGCCTCTCTTGTTGCGGAGCACAAGCTCCAGACGCGCAGGCTCAGTAATTGTGGCTCACGGGCCCAGTTGCTCCGCAGCATGTGGGATCTTCCCAGACCAGGGCTCGAACCCGTGTCCCCTGCATTGGCAGGCAGATTCTCAACCACTGCGCCACCAGGGAAGCCCTAGACTTCATTTCTTAATAGGGGTGGCAAGGTTCTGTAGTACATGTGGAACAGGAAAACCATTCTACCATGACTTTATCGTGATAATTAAATAAGACAAAAAATAAAAGGTGCTTAGCTTGGTATCTGGCATAGAGTATGTATTTTATCAATATTTGTTAGATGAATGATAAATGATAAATTTACCAACTGTGTGACATTGGGGAACTCACATAACTTTTAAACTTGAGTTTTCTCATCCGTACTGTGGGACTAGTATGATAGAACTCGGGGGCTTGTTGTGAAGTTCACAACACACAGTAAGCAATGAAAAAATTCCAAGTCTTTGTATTATTATTATTGTTATTATTGTGACCCTAGAGATACCATTCCTCTCCTTGAGGCTCTCATAGAGCTGACTCATTTTGAGGTTGTTTATGTGTATTATGTTTATGTACCAGTAGACTCCATCTCCAAGAGGACTGGGACCATCTCTCTCCTTTGGCATCTTCTATGAATCCAGTGTTGCTAATCTAAGTATGCAGTGGACACTCAATTACTGCCCACTGACTATGCAAATGTGTATTTTAGGGATCATA
The DNA here is from genome assembly GCF_949987535.1 of Balaenoptera acutorostrata. Lineage (NCBI taxonomy): Eukaryota > Metazoa > Chordata > Mammalia > Artiodactyla > Balaenopteridae > Balaenoptera > Balaenoptera acutorostrata. Next base: position 27,826,428 of record NC_080078.1, read on the forward strand.
TTAATAAATGTATGAAGCTTGATAGTGACTATAAGAATATCTAAGGATTTATGCAAACTTTTTTCTTTTTCCGTACCCATTATTTTAAGGTAGAGTAGCTTCTAATGGCCAGATATCAGCACAATGCCTTTATTTTGCCCCTTTGTTCCTAAGTTAATTATGTTAGAACATCTTCATTAAGGTCTCCAGACATGATACGTGGGGTCAATAACAGCCTGATATTAACAAATGCCAGGCTGGAAAAGCTGAAGAGGAACGCACATTCCACTCTCCTCTGAAATGTAAACTTTTTCATCTGTTGAACTCCAGTGATTTCAAATTTTGATGTATCATCTGGAGCACCAAATAATCCGGTTATGGCTTATTTGGAAAAACAAAGGAGATAAGGCCCCCTGAAAAAAATAGAATAAAAAAACAATAAGCTAGAACATCTCCAGGCAAAGGTGAAGGTTATACACTAATTTATCTTGTTTCTCTAGATAATGCTCCCTTTATATCCTACTCCCCTTGTCATCTGTGTGATGACATGGGAGAAGGGGAGTGGAATTGATGGAGGGAGATAAAGGTTTGCTTTATAAAATCTGTAAGATCATTTCTCCCCGAGGCAAGCTGAGACCAGGACTGTGCTTGACTCATAAGGTGTGGGCACATGCTAAGATCTAAGATCCTTCCAGTCAAAGAGTCTCCATCATTTTTGTGATATCGCATGATCCCCAAAGAGCCACCGTTGGTGGAAGGAGAATATGAGCCATAATAAAATAATTATCCACATGAGGTTATTCTTATTATTCCCTGTGTTTCCTTCAGATTCCCCTGGTTCAATGGGTTGACTGGTAGAATGAGTATATCAAAGTTGGAACACATCTGTATTATCCATCACTGTATCTCCAGTCCCTAGCACAGTGTACAAAATACAGGATGTGCTCAGTATAGGTTAGCTCATCCATGCATTGAACAAATATTGCAAATATTTATTGAGCGTCTAGTGACATGCCAGACATTGTCCTTGACATAAATGAAGGAAAGAAGGAAGAAAAGTGACATGTGTGGAATTCTCCCTAAGATCTTGCCTAGAGAGGCCCTAGTCATATTTCTTATTTCTTATATGAAACCATTACTTCATTCAATTTTCTTTTTGTTTCTCAGGTAGATTACCTGGACCTTCAGTTCCTGTTTGGGGACTGTCTTAAGCATAAAGGGTGGTAATAGGAAATTTGCGCGACTGTGTTTATTGGTGGCTGAGTAGTCAATACAAAGAAACTTGTTCAAGAGGATTTAATATCATAGATGGCAAAATGGTTCTGGGTCAAATAAAAAGAACAAGGGTGAACAAAAGGGAGGTGGAATGATGAAAGGCCATACAGAGCTCGTACTTGTATAGAGAACCAGCCAAAGGGAGGCATTCAGAACTTAGGCTGTGAACTGTTAAGTAAGTGCAGGATCTTTCTTTTTACGTGGTGACATGGGGCAGGCAACGTGGCAATGAGAGTTAAACGACTATATAGTAGAGGGAACAAAATCCACCCAAAGACACCCTCACTTCTGACACCAATTGTAGGTTCATAGGGTCCCCAAAACCACTTTTAGTTTTTTGGTAGTTAGCTGGAAGGATTCATGGAACTCACGGAAAGCACTTATGCTCAGTTACAGTTTATTGCCAGGAAAGGATACAGATTAAAATCAGTCAAGGGAGGAAGCTCATGGGCAGAGTCCAGGAGAGGTTTCCAATTTGGAGTTTCAATCATTCTTTCTCCATGGAGTTATGTATGGATAGTGTGACTTTCTCAGCATCAGTGGGTGACCATATGCACAGAGTATTGCCAGCCAGGTAAACTCACCTGAGATTCTAGGGTTTTTATCTAGGGGCTTGATCATATACTGCTTGTGCAGCAGCCCATCTGGTGTTAGAACTGATAACGTTTGGCTAACCATTTGTCTTAAGCTCCTTCATAGGTAGAACTGATACTGTATGACTGAAAGCCTGCCTTATAAACCACATTGTTAGACTGTCTGGTGGCCAAGGCCCCAGGCAAACAAGGACACTCCTATCAGGTATGACATTCCAAGGGTCAAGGGATTGCATCCCAGTAGCCAAAAGCAAAGGTCAGACCTCTGTTTGGGTAAGATTAATTCTTCACTGCACAGTGCCCTAAAGAGGAAATGCAGATGGCCAACAGGCACCTGAAAAGATGCTCAGCATCGCTGATCATCAGAGAAATGCAAATCAAACCACAGTGAGATATCACCTCACACCTGTCAGAATGGCCATCATCAAAAAGAACACAAAAAACAAATGTTGGTGAGGACGTGGAGAAAACGGAACCCTCGTTCACTGATGACGGGAACGTACATTTGTGCAGCCACTGTGGAAAACAGTATGGAGGTTTCTCAAAAAACTAAAAATAAAAACCATATGACCCAGCATTTCCACTCCAATGGAAAAAAACCCAAAAACACTAATTGGAAAAGCTACATGTACCCCAATGTTCATAGCAGTGTTATTTACAGTTGCCAAGATATGGAAGCAACCTAAGTATCCCTCAACAGATGAATGGCTAAGGAAGATGTGGTATATATACATATGTGTGTGTGTGTGTGTGTGTGTATGTATATATATATATATATATATATATATATATATATATATATATATGATGGAATACTATTCAGCCATTAAAAAGAATGAAAATTTGCCATTTGTAGCAACTTGGAGGGTATTATGCTAAGTGAAGTAAGTCAGGCAGAGAAAGACAAATACTATATGATATCACTTATATGTGGAATCTAAAAGAACAACAAACTAGTGAATATAACAGAAAAGAAGCAGACTCACAAACAGAGAACAAATTAGTCGTTACTAGTGGGGAGAGGGAAGCGGGGAGGGGCGATATAGGGGTAGGGGAGTAAGAGGTACAAACTATCATGTATAAAATAAGCTACAAAGATATATTGCACAACATGAGGAATATAGCCAATATTTTATAATAACTATAAATAGAGAATAACCTTTAAAAATTATGAATCACTATATTGTACACCTGTAACTTATATAATATTGTAGATCAACTATACTTCAATCCCAAAAAAGAATAGACATTGATATCCCAGAAATGCCCCAGTGAATCATTCATTTATTCATTTCTCTGTGCAAATAATGTGCTTGGCACTGTAGGGGAAACAGTGGTTTAGAAGATATGATTCTGGAGCTGACTCAGATGTGAGCAATAATTGGAGACATAGAGCAGGTGAAGGATGGAAAAGTGATCTAGCTAGCTAGAGGGGTTAGCACTGGAGATGAAAGCAGGAAAGTTCAAGTGCACAATCTAAGGGGGCATGGGACTCCCAGGTCTTATTCCAGAAGAGTGCGAATGAGAAGGTCCACCCATGTGGCCAGTGCATGGTGATAAGTCATTCAGATTCATGGAAAACAGACAAACAGGAGTCACCAGCCAGATCTTTACCCCATTTAATTTTCTTTCTAGAACTTACTATGTCTGACGTTATCTGGTTTTCTTATTCCTTTCTTTAGTGTTTATCTCTCCCAGTAGGATAAGGGAAGATGCTTGCCTTTCTCACCAATCTATTTCCAGGTCCCAGAAGAGTGCCTAGCACAAGGTAGACACTCATTATTCATTCGTTAAATGAATTTTATTCCAGCCCCATGCCATAAGAAGGATCTCTGAACTTTCTACCTACAGGGCTTAGATTTCTCCAGCTAAAACCAAAGAGAAACTCACAGCCACCAACAGTGTCTAGCTCTAAGTCAACTCATGTTCATTTTTTCCCAGCAGGATAGAGATGCATTGTATTAGGGGGAACAGGAGGCTGTGGTTCATTTGTCCATTTAGATCCACTTAAAAGCTGAGGGGTAATTGTAGATGCAAAACTGCTGCCTTTAACTGTAAAAACTCCACACTGAGTTAATAAAGAATCGGGCACTTAGCTTTATGTTTTCGCATCTTAACACGTGAAGGCATTTTTCAAAGGGTTGAATGAACATAATTATCAGTTTCCACATGTGTAATATACATTCAGCTAGGATAGGGCAAATACTTCCTAATCACAGGCTGTTTAGGAATGGCAATGAGCACTGCTACTCACTGCTCTCATCCACCAGGTGCAAGTTTGTGTCACTTTCTTTAGACTCCATTTTATCCATTTCCACATAAATCTCTGGTGAATGCAAAACACTGAAGCTGCTCTTGAAATCAATCCAATGGGGGACAAGATGGACTTTGACATCACTTTCTGTAGAGGAAATTAGAGATACATCCTGATTGGGGGAGTATTCTGTAGAGGAAATTAGACATACATCCTGATTGGGGGAGTATATATATTGGCAGGGAATAACGTGGGGGCAATGCAGAGGTGGACTCCTCATATTTACTGGCAGATAAGAAATTCAGACAAAGACGGGGCAGAGGATGATGCAAAATATTGAATAAAAAGGGAATCTTTTGTTTTGGAGAAGGAACGTGTACTAAATTATATACAAAATGAATTTGGATAAATGGTTTATAAAGGTATAATTATGTGGTTATATGCATTTGGAGATATTCTGGTGTAGAAACTGAATGGACTAAAATAGTAGAGTTAGAATACAAATTGGGCAGTCAGTTAAAAAAGAGGTGGTTGGTTATGTTTCTGTGATAGTAATAGTAAGGTGAGCCAGGAACATAGGTGAAATTCAACCAAGTAGAGGGAAGTGTCCTAATAAGGGTGAAAAAAATAGGCAAAATTCCAAATTGCCTGGCTCTGAGATCCCCTTCCCTCAGGCTAATGCTTTTGTAATGAAGAGAGCCACGTGCCTGGAAGTATAGAGTAACCAGGGGCAGACCAACGTGGGTCTAATACAGATGGCCAACAGGCACATGAAAAGATGCTCAACATCACTATTAGAGAAATGCAAATCAAAACGACAGTGAGGTACCACCTCACACCAGTCGGAATGGCCATCATTAAAAAATCTACAAATAACAAATGCTGGAGAGGGTGTGGAGAAAAAGGAACTCTCCTACACTGTTGGTGGGAATGTAAATTGATACAGCCACTATGGGAAGCAGTATGGAGGTTCCTTAAAAAACTAAAAATAGAGTTGCCATATGATCCTGCAAACCCACTCCTGGGCATTATCCAGACAAAACTGTAATGCATAAAGATACAGGCACCCCTATGTTCATAGCAGCACTATTTACAATAGCCAAACATGGAAACAGCCTAAATGTCCATGGACAGATGACTGGATAAAGAGGGTGTGGTACATGTATACAATGGAATATTACTCAGCCATAAAAAAAGAATGAAATAATCCCATTTGCAGCAACATGGATGGACCTAGAGATTATCATACTAAGTGAAGTAAGTCAGAAAGAGTAAGACAAATACCATGTGATATCATTTATATGTGGAATCCAAAATACAACACAAATGAACTTATTTACAAAACAGAAACAGACTCACAGACATAGAGAACAGACTTGTGGTTGCCAAGGGGCAGGGGGGAGGGAAGGACTGGGAGAAAGGGATTAGCAGATGCAAACTATTATATGTAGAATGGATAAACAGCAAGGTCCTGCTGTATAGCACAGGGAACTATATTCAATATCCTGTGATAAGCCATAATGGAAAAGAATATGAAAAAGAATGTATATAGATATGTATAACTGAATCACTTTGCTGTACAGCAGAAATTAACACAACGTTGTAAATCAACTATGATTCAATAAAATAAGATTTTTTTTAAAAAACCATAGGTCTAGCAGCTCCAATTTGGAAGAAGGTCCAAAGTGTGGTATAGAAGAAGCAATAGTCCTTCCTTCTGATCATCCCTAGTGATCCACATCCAAGGTCTAATGCTACATCATGGGCTACAAGGCACAATGTGGCTTCTTTCCTCAAGACTATGCATACACAGGCATCAGACCAAATCTGCCTGGATTTGAATCCTAATTCCATCCCTTACTACCTATGTGACTTTGGGTAAATCTAACTCTTTTCTTCCTCATCTGTAAAACAAGGATGACAGTCCACATCTAGAATTATTGTGAGATTTAAATGAGTTTTTTCAATGCTTGGCATGTAGTGATCAATCATCAAATATTTTCTATGATGATATTTAATACTTTAAATAGAGGATGCATGAGTGTGAGTCTGGGTGGAAAGTAGAATGGTGTCAGTGAAGGCAAAATCCCTTCCTAAAGTGCCTCTCATACTCTGCCAGCCTCTCCTAGTCCTTTTTCCTTCTGCCTGAATCTCTCCCCTCCATTCTGTCCTTAGTGGTTTAATTGACATAGTTTCTCTTATAGGGAAAGAGGGTGTACAATGGTTCTGGAAACTTCAACTTTTTACAACTGTGCATGGTTGGTCAAATGTGTCCTATAGGGGGAACCATTCCCTTTCCATCTCTGCTTCTTACAGCCAGTCGTCGTAGAAGACAAAGTTCTGTCCTCTCAAAAGGATCAAGTGATATGGTCGCCATCTCATTACCTCTCACTAATATTCCTTGAAGGGGAGAGAGTTCTTTATTTGACTTATGAGATGAGGGGATTATAACATAAATTGGATCAGCCTTCTCTATTGGAAAGAATTAATGTGCTAACCGCAGTGGACCCCACTTTTTCTCACCTCTTTTCTCTTGATGAGAGTGAGGGAAGCTATGGTTTTTCACACAGCTGGACAATGGTCAACCAGACCTAAATCTTCACCTTTGTGGGCCCTTCTATTATTTAGCAATTGGCATAAAACACAGTACCTCAAAATGTAGTGGCTTAAAACAACCATTTATTATTGTTTACAAGCCTGTGGGCAGTCTGGGTAGTTTTGCCAGTTTGGGAAGGGGGGATCTTTCATGCATCTTCAGGCAGCTGGAGGGTTGGCCAGGAGCTGGCTGGTCTAGGATGGCCTTGCTCTGCTCCATGTGTCTCTCATTCTCCAACAGGCTAGCCGGGGCTTGTTCTTGCGATGGTGGTAGGAATCTGAGAGTAACTAAACCTAGTTGTATACGAGGTCAAGAAGAGACCCACACATGCTTTCAAGCCTCTGATTGCATGAACTTTGCTATAATCTTATCTTTCAAAACAAGTCACACATCTGAGCCAGGGAACTACAGAATGACAGGCAAAGGGTGTGGATACAGGCAGGTCATTTACTGGGGCCATCATTGAAATCCATCTACCCCAGTCCCAAAGTCTGCTATACAGGGGTTTGGGTGTACACAGGTTGCAAGGGTGAGAAAAAATAGTCTTACCTGGGGAGGCTAGGACAGCTTTGTGGTGGAGGAGATTCCCGAGCCAAGCTTTTTTTTTATGGGACTACAAAAATGAATCTGATAATTTATTGAAATGTTTCAAGCTTTTTTATCATGCATAGGCTTTCTTCTTGCCCAATAAAATCAGAAATTATTCTATGAATACATATATTAGTCTTGGATCAATTAAAAATGTCTACTATGCATTTCTTTTTTTTTTTTAATTTTTATTGAAGCATGTATTCTACAAGAAAGCTCAGAGGCCTGATACAGCATGGTGCTTTGGAGAAACTGGCAGTAGCCAACAGACTAAGTAAAAGATGCATAGTGAACGCTGGGGTTGAAAGGTTGAGCTAAAGAGCTTAGGGTTTTTATTGTACCCACCTACCAGAAACCACTGAAGGTCTTTATATTGTTGAATGATGTGATCTGCCTTCCTTTGGAAAGATAACCTTGTCCCCTGGGTTAGGAAGAGGAAGAAGAGCTTTACACCCGCCTGATCTGTAAGTCAGGAGACTTTTGTTGTCAAATAATGCTCCTTTCTCCACCCAACCTGCTTTGTTTAGCCCTTTTGTTCCTCTCAGGAACATAGCTAAGTGCTTCTACTTCACAAACCTGAAAGCCAGCTCTTTTTAATAACATACCGGATTCTGGACAGACAGACAGACAGACAGACAGACAGACAGACAGACAGACACACACACACACACACACACACACACACACACACACACACACACACACACACACACACACACACACACACACACACACCAGAAATAACAGCTGGGATAAGAAGTAAAGCCCCAGTTTGAGGCTCTTTCTTGTCTTCTCCTCCTGAAGTATCTGTAATTAGACTGGGGAGAAATGCTTTCATTTCATGCTATTTCAAGTAAGATCATTAGCAGGATTCGGCCGGATCTTTATTATTCCTGTGCATGCTACCTCTATAAAGTTGAGAGCAACAATGGGGCTCTACTTATCTTCAGAAAACCAGCCCATTCTTTTGATGAAGGAAAAATGGCCCCAGCGCCAGGTTGCCATAGACACTGGAGAAGGCTGTCGCGGAGCTGCAGTGTACCTATTTCCTGGTGACAAGCAGAATTAGAGGTATTGGGGAATCAAAGGGAAAACTAGCCTGATGAAACAAAGGGTCCCTTCAGCTTCTGCTGACATACTTCTTCACAGAAGCAACCTCCTCCAGCCCCTTCTCCTTCTCCCCTCCTCCCTGAAGCCAGGTGAATGAATTTGGATCCCAAGGATGGAGACGGTGACCTCCAGGTTTAGGTCAAATTCAGAGACCTTCCTTAAACTGCATTAGGGGCCTCCCATGGTTCCAAACTTCTTGACGTGCCTACAAGCCCTGAAAGGTCTGTCACCTGCCAGCGTCTCCACTTTCCTCAGTCACTGTGCTACTGCCATACTGTCCTCCTTTGGGTTCATAAATATGCAACACGTTTTCCCACCTAGGAGACCTTCATCCCTGGTGTGTCCCCCCTTCCTAAATTCTCTCACTCTTGCCCCTTGTGTGGCTGGCTCTCTTGTTGTCCAGGCCTCATTTGAAGGTTGCTTTCCCCGGAGACCCTGTCTGACCATGATTATATCTACAAGAGCTCCTCCACCCCAGTTATTCTCCATCACATCATCTTGGTTCTTGCCTGGTAATTTTCACCATCTATAATTATCTTTTATTTACTGTTTGCTTATTTATGGCTGGTCTCCCCCACTAGGGTGCAAGCTGTGTAAAGGCAGGTGCCTCATAGATGTCTCTGTTCATTTTTACTTGGTTTCCTCCCACAGCTGATGCTGAGGCAAGGATCGAAGTGCAAATGGTTTATTTGGGAGGTGAAGGGAGTGCAGTCAGGGGATGGGAGTGAGACAAGGAAAAGAAGACAGCCAATAAAGGTCCATGATAACAAGGTACAATTCTGTGTGGCTTATACACATCAGAAGTTTATTTCTCACAGTTTTGAACAGTTCTGGAGGCTGGAAGTCTGAGATCAGGATGCCAGCAGGGTCAGGTTCAGGTGCAGGTTGCAGATGGCCAACTTCTCCTTGTGTCCTTTCATGGTGGAAGGGGAAGGGAGCTCTCTGGGGTCTCCTGTATAAGGGCACTCATCCCATTCATAAAGGCCCCACCGTCACTTCCCGAAGTCCCCAAACACCATCACATTGGATATTAAGTTTTAACATATGAGTTTGGGGGGACAAAAACATTCAGTCTATAGTAGGTGTGTTATCAAGTGAGTTACCATTGGGGCAACTGGAGTATGATACTCCTTGGGACTCTAGGAGCCAGTGTAGACACAGATTCAGAGTTGTCCCACCTGAGGAGTGAGTGATAGGGCTGGGGTAGTTACACATTAGCTCCCATCAGTCATTGAAGGCTGTTCCCAGGGAGAGGGAGGTCTCCAGCTCTGTCATCCTGCCAGGTCCATCGGCAGAGCAGGCTCTAGTGGCCAGAGGAAATCTTCAAGTAAAGACTTGTGGATGCCAGCACTGAGAGTTGGGTTGTGTGTACTATACTGATAAGGCCTAAGAGGAAATGGAGGGGATCCTGATAACATGTGTTACAGTGCTTCACAGACATTTTTTGACTGAATGCATGAATGAATGAATGAATTCTTTGCCTTTTGCTGCAGCTAATATCTGACCCTCAAGAAATGTTCAACAACTAGCACACATTAAAGAAGAAAAAGCACAGATGTTCAACTCAGGCAGAGCTGGGTTCAGATCCAGCTGGGTGACCTTAAACAAATTACATGGCCTCTCTGAGTCTCAGTTTCCCCACCTGTAAAATGGAGAATAATAACTCCCACCTTGGGGGATTATTTTAAAATGATTAGAGATAGTGTAAACCAAGTTCATAATTGCATCTGGCACACAGTAGGTGACCAATAAATCTCATCTCTCTTTGCCATGAAAGAGCAGCAAGTTCTACATGGCAGTGTGTGGTTAAGGGCTAAATTGTACAACAAAAATTAGACCCACGAAAGCTGGAGTGGTCCTGAATAGCTTCTAGAGGGGTAGATATGTTTTGAAGAATGTGTAGGGTTAGGGTGGATCTGGGCGAGATTCGAGACTAAGAATAATAATCACTTCTACTTATCAAAGGCTCACCACGTCTTAGACCCTGTGGGAAGCACTTTGTATATGTATTTCCTAATCTGCACAGTATTACCCTGTGAGGTAGGTATTACTATCCCCACTGCCCTCAACCCTGAAGATGAAAAAACTAAAGGATAAGTTACTTACCTGAGGCCACTCAGCAAGTAAGTAGAGGAGTATAGACTCGAAGTAAGAATTGTCTTGGAGAGCTTTGTAGGGAAGAGATAATGTAGTTCTTCCCAGAAGGTACCTACAACATAAAGGTGGGGGCAGGACATGTGGGTGGGAGCAACTCAGCAGGAGTGATGGGAACCACATGGAAATGAGGGCTGGCCAAAAATATCATGGGATTATGTGAGGGCTACACATAATTAAAGGGATGCAAGGGTCAAGATGCAGTGTTTTTAAATTGAGGTGAAAGTTACATACAACGAGTACACACATATTGATGGTACAACCCAATGAATTTGTTCCTCTGTATACATTCATATAAGCACCAGCCAGATCAAGATGTAGAATGTTTCCATCACTCTAGAAAGTTCCCTCATGTCCCCTTTCAATCAATAGCTCCCTCCCCACCACCCCAGGGAGTCACTCTTCCACCTTTTATCCCCAAAGATCCAATTTTTAAAGTAACATCTTTTTAATGCATAAAAGAAATACATGCTTATAGAAAATTCACACAATGACAAAAAGATTGAAAGGAATAAGTGAAATCACCCATCATCCTATAGCTCAGAAGTAACCACCTTGAACATTTTGGTTTATTCCTTGCTGTCTTTACATTTTTAAAATTTTAACTTGGAACCATACTATATATTCAATTTTATATTCTGTTTTTTAAATTAATCATTAGGACAGAAGCATCTTCCCAGGTGAATTACAAATTCTTTGTAAACTTCATTTTACATGACTTCAAATATTCCATTGAGGAATTCAGCTAAAAGTGCTTACCAGTTCTACATATTGGCTGTTTGAGTTTGTTTCCAATGTTTCATAGTAATGAACACTTTTTTCCATAAACTTGTCTGGATTTCAGACTGTTTGATTAGAATGGGAGTGGAAGTACTGATTAAAATAATACTTTTTTTTTGCGGCGGGGAGGGTGCGGGGGGCGGTGCACTGCACGGCTTGTGGGATCTGAGTTATCCAACCAGGGATCAAACCCGGACCCTTGGCAGTGAAAGTGTGGAGTCCTAACCACTGGACCCAGGGAACTCCCCAAAATATTTCATATTCTTCAAACCCTTGATACATATGAGTCAACCAGCTTTCCAGAACAGACCTACTTACATTCCTATCATCCGGGTCCACAAAGAGTGCCATTGAACCTCAAGCTCATCAGCCTTAAGCACCATGGTGTTTTTGTTAAACTTGAAGGGCTGTCTGGGAAAGCTCAGAAAAGCTCTCCTACCAAAAGCTCCACTAGGTGTCCACACTGAAGAATGGATGCTGGTTTATTTTTCCTCTCCTATTCTTTAATGCTGAGACATTCTGAATAGGCAACCTCGTAAATGACTCTGGCTCAACATCTGGAGCCATCAAGGACTCATGAGTAGGGAAGACAAGCAAGGGACATTTGTGGGCTGCCTTGGAGTAGGGTCACAGATGGCCTCTGTTATGTAACCTCTTTCTGAAGAGTATATTCTGCCCACCTCTCATTTCATCACGGGCATGAAGGAAGAAGTTGACAGACCCAGCCTGTGACTTGGGCAGCTTCAAAGGGAGTCTTTGTGAGGATAGGAGCCACGTGAGAGCTGATAATTACAGTGGAGCGTGCAGCCGAGAGGCATAATGATCAGGGCATACCTAACATTTAGGTCAGACTCCATAAATGGCCTTTGATGGCTGTTTAAAATTACCCTCCCATCTCCAGGAAATCTGGCCTTTTGCACTGGAATCAAAGGCCCAAGTATATGTGCAAATCTCTCAATAGGACACTTCCAGCCTTGCTTCCAGGAAAACCACTCCAAAGAAAATTCTCCGCCCGTGGACAGGAAAACTCCCTTCTCACAGACTTTCAAAAAGCCCCAAAGACTAAGTGCAATGATGGCTGTGTCTGGGAGCCAGAGGCTCCTGTGAACAGGTGGTCTCCTTCCAAACCCACCTTGGAAGTACTGCTTCCTCGTCTAAGGTTGGATAACCTTGAGCCTGTGCTTATGAACATGACTGCCTTCTCCAGGTTCTTCTCTCTGTGACTTTGGCTAACACAATGGCCACTATCACTCAGTTACTTTCCTACCTCTATTCTCAAGTCCATCATGCATTATAGTGAGGGGCACATGATGATTTTTGTTGTGAATGTGTGTGTGTGTGTGTGTGTGTGTGTGTGCATTTTCTAGGATCCATTATTAGGTGCTGTCATGTTCATCCATAACAGTAGTTATGAGATTTCTGTGACAATTATTTACTACCTGGGGAAAAAAGAAAAAAGGAAAGTTGTGTGTGTGTAAACAGTGTGCAGCTGGTGAATTTATAGTCTCTGAAACCCCCGAACCCTGACATCCTTGGTTCCTTTGTGTTTATTCTGTGATTTGCAGTTTATAATGCACGACCACCCACTCCCCCCACAAAATGAGTCCAGTTTCCATGCAGCTTAGACTGCGACTTAAAAGGCAAATGCCCGGGCGCTGGACACTCCAGGTAGCCTGGATTTACCCACAAGTGCAGCATCTGTAGTGGGGTTGGCAGGTGCCCTTTCTTCCCCCACCTGCTCCTTGTTGCTGGTGGAGCTGCCCCATATTGTAGCCGTGTCATGAGGCCTGGGACTGCGCAACAAAGGACCAGCCCTTCCATACATCCCTGTCGTTTCTCCCAGAGTCCCTGCCGCCTCCTCAGGACACTGTGAACGTGTAGGATGCAAGTCCCCGATACATTTGGAACGCAAACCACCACTTCTAACATTAGGAACACTCACTCCTGTTGCTCCTGCAGCTTCTGATTCAATAAACTCAAAACACCCCTCTGCCATCTCCCCAATTCACATACTCTCTTAATGGATTTTGAGGAATAAAAATCGGAAAGGGATATGAGGATGTCTTCAGCCTTGACCAAATACACTCAAGACAAAGGTACACAAGTGCCAGGCTTTCTTATTCTCTTCCTCCTCCTTCTTTTTTTTTTTTTTTGTCATGGTCAATGCAATATTTATTATACCCAAGCAATGATAAACAGTAAAAGGAGAAACAGCTAACACTGCTTTCTGTACTCTACCCAGGACCAGACGCCAACACCATTATAAGCTCCTCCTGACAGCTCCCTCCCTCCATATTGTCCAGGCTCTTCTGTCTCTGTGGAATTCTCTTGTTTAATTAGCCATGTCCTAAATGTAAGGCCAGACACTATAAAACTCTTAGAGGAAAACATAGGCAGAGCACTCTATGACATAAATCACAGCAAGGTCCTTTTTGACCCACCTCCTACAGAAATGGAAATAAAAACAAAAATGAACAAATGGGACCTAACGAAACTTAAAAGCTTTTGCACAGCAAAGGAAAACATAAACAAGACGAAAAGACAACCCTCACAATGGGAGAAAATATTTGCTAACAAAGCAACTGACAAAGGATTAATCTCCAAATTTTACAAGCAGCTCATGCAGCTCAATATCAAAAAAACAAACAACCCAATCCAAAAATGGGCAGAAGACCTAAATAGACATCTCGCCAAAGAAGATATACAGGTTGCCAACAGACACATGAAAGGATGCTCAACATCACTAATCATTAGAGAAATGCAAATCAAAACTACAATGAGGTATCATCTCACATCAGTCAGAATGGCCACCATCAAAAAATCTACAAACGATATATGCTGGAGAGGGTGTGGAGAAAAGGGAACCCTCTTGCACTGTTGATGGGAATGTAAATTGATACAGCCACTATGGAGAACAGTATGGAGGTTCCTTAAAAAACTAAAAATAGAACTACCATATGACCCAGCAATCCCACTACTGGGCATATACTCTGAGAAAACCATAATTCAAAAAGAGTCATGTACCAAAATGTTCCTTGCAGCTCTATTTACAGTATCCAGGACATGGAAGCAACCTAAGTGTCCATCGACAGATAAATGGATAAAGAAGATGTGGCACATATATACAATGGACTATTACTCAGCCATAAAAAGAAATGAAATTGAGTTATTTGTAGTGAGGTGGATGGACCTAGAGTCTGTCATACGGAGTGAAGTAAGTCAGAAAGAGAAAAACAAATACCGTATGCTAACACATATATATATGGAATCTAAAAAGAAAAAAAAATGGTTATGAAGAACCTAGGGGCAGGACAGGAACAAAGACGCAGACGAAGAGAATGGACTTGAGGACATGGGGAGGGGGAAGGGTAAGCTGGGACGAAGTGAGAGAGTGGCATGGACATATATACACTACCAAATGTAAAATAGGTAGCTAATGGGAAGCAGCCACATAGCACAGGGAGATCAGCTCGGTGCTTTGTGACCACCTAGAGGGGTGGGATAGGGAGGGTGGGAGGGAGACGCAAGAGGGAGGAGATATGGGGATATATGTATATCTATAGCTGATTCACTTTGTTATAAAGCAGAAACTAACACACCATTGTAAAGCAATTATACTCCAATAAAGATGTTAAAACAAAAAATTAGCCATGTTTTTCCCCCCAGTTTTATTAAGAAATAATTGACATACATCACTGTGTAAGTTCAAGGTATAGCGCATGATGGTTTGATTTATGTAGATTGTGATCACCACAATAGGTTCAGCTAACGTCTGTCTTCTCATATAGATACAATAATAAGAAAGTAAAAAGAAAAAAAATTTTTCTTGCAATGAGAGCTCCTAGGGTTTACTCTGTCTCAACAACTTATATGTCACACAGCAGTGTTAACTGTAGTCACCGGGCTGTACATTACATCCGTAATACTTACTTATCTTATAACTGGAAGTTTGTACCTTTTGTTTTTTTTGTTTTAGATTCCACATATAAGTGAGATCATACAGTATTGGTCTTTTTCTGTCTGACTTATTTCACTTAGTATAATGCCTTCAAGTTCCATCTCTGTTGTTGCAAATTGGAGGATTTCCTCATTTTTTAGGGCTGAATACTATTCCACTGTATACATATACCACAACTTCTTTATCCATTCATCTGTCAATGGACATTTAGGTTGCTTCCATGTCTTGGTAACTGTACATAAATCCTGCTGTGAACATGGGGGTGCAGATATCTTTTTGAGTTAGTGTTTTCATTTCCTTTGGATACATTCCCAGAAGTGAAATTACTGGATTATATGGTTGTTTTATTTTTAATTATTTGAGGAGCCTCCAAAGCATTTTCCATAGTGGCTGTGCCAATTTACAGTCCCACCAACAGTGCATGAGGGTTCCCTTTTCTCCACATTCATGCCAGCATTTATCACTTGTCTTTTCGATGATGGCTATTCTTTCAGGCAGAAGGTAATATTTCATTGTGGTTTTATTTGCCTCACTGAACTCCTAACACCAAATTAGATTTTTGGTTTTTATAGGTTATGAGTGACTTGCAGGCAAAGACCAATTTGGTTACCTTACGTTTGCCTTCCTAGGGTTTAACTCAGTGTCAAGCACATAGTAGGCACTCAGCAAATGTTTTTAATATATGAATAAACCTGCCCTCTAGTTTATATAAATGATAATAATACTTACAATGAGTACTTGCTATGTGCTAGACAACATTCTAAGTGTCTCTTTTGCACACACTAAACCCTTACTGGTCCAGGAGATAATATTATTATCCTTCATTTTACAGATGAGGAAATGGAGGCCCAGAGAGTTTCAGCAACTTGCCCAAAGTCACACCTTTTCTGGTAGGTGGTGGAGTCAGGATTTGAATCCAAGTCACCCAACTTCAAGTAGAATCCGTAAGTTTAGCCTACGATTATTATTTTTTATTATTTTTATTTTTATTTATTTATGGCTGTGTTGGGTCTTCGTTTCTGTACGAGGGCTTTCTCCAGTTGCGGCAAGTGGGGGCCACTCTTCATCGCGGTGCGCGGGCCTCTCACTATCGCGGCCTCTCTTGTTGCGGAGCACAGGCTCCAGACGCGCAGGCTCAGTAATTGTGGCTCACAGGACCAGCTGCTCTGCGGCATGTGGGATCTTCCCAGACCAGGGCTTGAACCCGTGTCCCCTGCATTGGCAGGCAGATTCTCAACCACTGCGCCACCAGGGAAACCCTTAGCCTACCATTATTTTATATTATCCCCTGAATGATAATGAAGATGGAAGGGTTCAATCATAGGAAAAGAGTAGTGAATAAAATGATTTCAGATTGACCTAAGAATACACTTCCTTTCCACCATCACTAATACTTATGCCAGTATATGTACATTCATTTGTTCCTTCCTTTGCTCCTTCTACAAATATTTACTGACTGACCACCATGTTCTAGGAACTGTTCCATGGATTGGCTTTCAGTAATGAACAGAAAAGGACATCAGTCTTTATCTCCACAGAGCTTAGAATCTAAATTCATTTCAAGTTATCTGTCTTTCAACAAACATCTCCCGAGAACCTCCTTTGTGCCAAGATCATGCTAGATTCTAGAGATACAAAAATGAATCCGGGAGAGTCCAAGCTCCTTTAAGAATTCATAATTGGTAGGGGAGACAGGCACAATAGCAATAATTAAGATGGAAAGAAAGACAAATAAAAAAATGATATAACCTTCCTGAAAGCAATTTTCAAAAGTAAAAATAGATAGATAGACAAATAAATAAATAAATAAATAGATAGATAGAGGTGAAAAAGAACAGAAATTTGCGTGAGGGGGATGAATCCAGCTCTAGGACTCTATGGAAGGCTTCCTGGGGAGGATATGGCTGTCCCTGAATCTTGAGGCATCTCCAGATGTCAACCAGGTGAAGAAAGTTGGGACAGCTCCAGCAAAAGCATAGAGAGAAAGAAATACTCCTCTGTGTGTCTACCTATAAGCATTTTGGTGTTTCTAGAGAAAGTGAGAAGCAAGGACAGGATATAAAGTTGGAGAACATAGGAACATGGACCATAGGACATGCTGGAGAAATAAAGAAAATGTTTTCATAAGACCTATGAGAACTTCCATTTCCTACATCATATTGGACAGAAATAAAAAGGAAACAAACTGGTCTTCACGGAGCAGAGAGGAGGTGATCTTCCTTCTAAGATGAGTTGTATAAAACTTAGATATTGGGAGACAGCTATGATATGAATGATAATTGCTTCTCCAGACCAAGAAATACTTCAGATAAGTAACTGGACTTCCACGCTGTACTCCTACTTTATATGAGAAGGAAACTGCCCTTAAACAAGATTGATGTTCAGATTATTCCATAAGCGACAGAAAATAATGTCAAGGGGGGAGAAACATGAATAAAGACAGGTCTGAGAAGAAGAATAAAGGGGCATTAGTGGGTGGTTTATGATGCATGGCATTTTGTTAATGTTAAACTTTCCCAGGTGTGTCATAAGTCACAGAACAAGGCAATGGGTGGAAGTTTTATTTTCTTGTGTGAACAATGAGTGCCTGAGAACTAAATAAAAATAAAGGGGCTTGGGAACATGGGGAACTGATTACCAGGGCATAAAATTGATCATAAGAACTATATCCCACCATGTACCAACAAAACAACCAACGCCATTTACGTTTGTTTGCTACTTTAAAGATTATCAGATGCTTTCACAATGCATTATTCGTCTGATTTTATCTCAGCCCTGGGAAGTAGAAATGATAACATCCCCATTTTATAGATAATGGAGAATGAGACAGATGAGTCTTGCTCAAGATCTTTCAGCCAGCAAGGAGCCAGACTGGAATTCAAACTCAGGTGCACTGACTCTAAAATGAATTCACTTTGTCTGTGTGACACCTCCACCAAAAGCCCCATCCTAGCAAACATTTTCTTTTTTTTTTTTTTTGAATTGGGGTATAGTTGCTTTACAATGTTATGTTAATTTCTGCTGTACATAAAAGTGAATCAGCTATATGTATACATCTATCCCCTTCCTCTTGGACCTCCCTCCCACCTCTACCCCCCGTTAGTGAGAATTCCTCCATTCCCCTTGTCTCAAAGTCACATTTGACAATCAGCCTTGATAAAAACCTCTTCAACAGAGATGAAGTACATATATTTGGAGTAGTTGGAGTCCCAGTAACTATGTTTTCTACTTTTCTCCAGTGAACTTCCTTCAAAGAAATGGCTTGTTGTCTCAAAAGAAAAGAAGTGTGGTCAAAAGTCCTCTTATGGGCAGGCTAATACTGTTTTCTTCAGTTATAACTCTGGAGAAGCAAAGCAGCCTCTCAAAACCGGAGGAGAGTTGGGTAAATTCAGTCACCCAGCCTAGTCTTATTTTATTTGCAGAGTGTGTTGTTTTGAGCCATTTTTTCTTTCATTTTAACCTTTTATTTTGAAATCATTATAGATTCACTGGAAGTTGCAAAAACAGTACAGAGTCCCGTGTACCCTTCCTCCAGCTTTCCCCAGTGGTAAACATCTAACAAATCTATGGTATAATATCACTGCAGAGCATTTAACATTTTTTTTCTGAATTAGTTACCAAAACTAAAACAAAACAAACAAGCAAATATTGGCAACAAAACTAGGAGATCTAACATAAAAGTTAGAGTTCTGGTCTTTCTTGGCAACTTGGGAGATCTGGCAATGTGGTCCTGCATGGGCACTATAGGTGGGTAGCAATGGCTGCCCCTTGCCCACAGGCAAGCACCCTCCAGGTCTGTGAGGCTTCCTTCGCTTGTGTTACCTGCCTGGCCTCTGAAGGCAGCTGAGTTTTAACTGCATTCTTCAGAAAGGGGAGTTATTTTTATTATTACTAAGTTATAATTAACATACGATACTGTATTAGTTTCAGTGATATGATTTTTTATACATTATGAAATAATCACTACATTAAGTCATGTTACCATCTGTCACCATACAAAGTTGTTACAATATTATTGACTATATTCCCTACTGTTCAAAATAGCCAAGACATGGAAGCAACGTAAGTGTCCATCAACAGACGAATGGGTAAAGCAGATGTGAGATACGTATATATACACGCATACACAATGGAATATTACTCAGCCAAAAAAAAGAAAGAAGTCTTGCCATTTGCAACAGCATAGATGGACCTTGACAGTATTATGCTAAGTGAAATAAGAGAAAGACAAATACCGTAGGATTTCACTTCTATGTAGAATATAAAACACAAAACAAATGAACAAACAAAACAGAAGGGGAAGTTCTGAATGATCTCTGTGTACCTTTCTAGCACCTCCCTTAAGGCATTGGCTTCAGACCCACACGTAAGAGCTCCAGGTCAGAACACCTCTGAAACCAGGGTTCTTAAACTGGGGTCCACAGATCCCTACTGTTGGGATTTGGTTATTCAAGGAACCTCTGGAAAGTGTGGGACATTTTTGTGTCTTATGCTCCTAGAAGGTTTAATTAAGCATTTCCAGTTTGTGAAGATACATGATTGTCATCTGCGTTTCCTGCTCTGTGACTCGGCTCACAGCTCCCCTAGAGACAGAAATGGAGCCTCAGGCACACCTCACATATACGTGTCTTCAGCTGCTTTTTTCTTTCCTTGGGTCACCGTGAAAGAAAATTTACCCCTCCTCTGCCATCTACCGTTCCTCTCCACTCCCTTCCCAGCCCCCATCACTTTATCTAATTATTGCTGTTGTGAGTTGGATTAATCCCAGGCCTTAGAACATGCCCATATCCCTTCTTTAAACAAAACATGTGCAGGTTTTAGGCTAATGGAAAAGACATTTGGAAATGAAATTCAAAGCAGAAAAAAGGAGACTGTTAACAGAATAACTAGGAGACACGCTAAGAGATAGCCAGTGTTGACATTTCCAAATCTGGACGTCTTGTATTTACTCTGTTTTAAAGCCAGACAATGGCAAAGTCCTCCTTTCTTTTTCTCCTTCATTAAAGGGACTTTATCCCTGGTTCCCAAAACAGCAGGGAACTGGACAGATGATTGAATTCAATGACTGACAACTCTCCCCTAAAGCCAAAGAGAGGAGGAGAAGATCACTGCTGGGGAAAGCAAAGGCATTAAAGGGATAGGGTGCCATGAATTAGGAATGGGAAGTAGAGGAGATATAAAGGGGAGAAGTTTCCTTTTAAGGAAAGGGAGCCCCAAGTATCTGAAATGAACGCACACATACACACACTCATTATTAAAAAGCCATCTGCAAATCCGTAGATTCTATAGGGGCATTTGAGAGCGTAATATTAAGACTGAGAATGTACCAGGTCTCTCCTCCTCCAGCAAGTGTAGAAAGACCATGACCCTCCCAGAGCACACATCTTCCTCCTTTGTGCCTAAGTTTTAACTCAGCCCCATAATAGCATTTCATCTAATCATAGCCCCAGCTGCCCAAGCTGGTAAATCGTTGAGATCACTGCCGCTCTAATGGAAAGTTTGGAAGGTCAAAAGAAGCAGAGTTGGCTCCCAGCTGGGCTTTTGAGAGCTGACCTTTTATTTCCTCCGTGGCTCTTTCGGCAGAAGCAGTTTCCCAAGAAGGTCCCCGTAATTGGGTTTATTAACACAATGGCAGCAGCGAAGACCCTTATAGAAGATGGAGACTCAGACTCAAATTCAAGGAATTAAAAATTTGAGAGCTCAAGGGGCCACCAAAAGCCGTTTGCTCCAGTCTCTTGCCTTCAGTTTCAACCATTCTTTTATTAAGATGTAACAAGTCCTCCCCCTTGGCCCCCATATTCCAGGTGCGTCACACCTGAAAGATAGGCTCTCCTAGATAGGCAGTTCTAGAATCTCTTCAGGTAACCTTTTAAGTGTACTTTATCAAATAAAAATGTGCCAAGGGACTTCCCTGGCAATCCAGTGGTTAGGGCCCCATGCTACCACTGCAGGGGGCACGGGTTTGATCACTGGTTGGGGAACTAAGATCCCACATGCCCCCAGTGCGGCCACACAAAAAAAATGTCCCAAGCACTGTGCCTACATATCCCTGGCTTTCTTTTTAAGTCAGCTTCTTGAGTTTTCTCATTAGCGGAGATGGAAGCGATCACCTCGTTTTGCAAAGGGATGAAGACAATAATTAAGTTGCTGTGTCATCTTTTCCTTTCTGGGCAAACTAATCTCAATTATTTTTAACCTTTTCACATGGGCCCTTTTTTCTGACCTTCTAATGAATTTTCACTGCTTACCTCTGGATCTTCTCTAGAGATTACATATTCTTCACAGTTTGCCAAAGCTTTTCCATAGTAATAATGAAATGATTACTATTTCCTCCCTCGTTGTAATAGCAGACTCCCGTTTTTGAGAAATATCTAAGAACAATTAAATGCCTGATTTTCAGCTACGTTTCTGCAATGACATTCCTACCAAATACGTCAGCTACGCTCTTTTTTTTTTTCAGCTAAGTGTTTTACCTACAAAAAAATGATTATTGAAGATATTTTCAATTAGTTACTGAGGCCCTACTGGGTATGTAAGAGCGTGCTACGTACTATAACAGGTAGAAAATAGGTAGATATTGTTTGGACCTTGTAATATAAGTACCGCAATGATGAGCACGGGGACCGGATGTGCCTTGTATTACCCAACACATGTGTGCCCAACACATACTTAATCTCTAATCCTCCTAGAAGCCCTGCGAAATGGATGCTGTCATTGCTACTTTCCAGATGAGCAAACTAAGGTTCAGAGAATTTAAATGGCTCGCACAAGTTCTCATAGTTAATTAAGTGGTAGAAAAGTGCTATAAACCCAGACCTGTCTTGCCCTAAAACCAATCAGTGGAATTTTCAGGGCTTGGTGGTTTTTGCTATATTCACATTCATGACCTTGGAGCTCTTCCCTTACAAGTCAGGCATCACCTTGAAAATACAAAGCTGATATTAGTAACTGTTACATATGATAAATGTTATCTCCAGGAAGCCAAGGGGGAGTTTACAGGAGAGAGGATTAAAGCCCATCAAGATCTTCCCAGTGGAGTCAGATGGTCCTGTTCTTCGTGGTTCCAGAGGCAGTACAGAATGGAGAACAAATGCATGGTCCCTGGGACCACGCTGGTTTCATCCCAGCTTCTCCACTTAATGGCTGTGAGGCCTTGGGAAAAAATTCTTCCCCTCTCTCTGCTTCCATTTTCTCATCTGTACAATCAAAATATTGGTAGCATTGACCTCATTGTGCTGTTGGGTATATTCATGTGTTTAAAGTGCATAGAATTGAGCCTGAAATAGATGAAGTGCTGAGTAACTAATGACCATCACTATCCTAGAAATCTCTTCTCCCCAGGGTGTAGCAGCTTTTAATGTCCATCTTTTCTGGAGTCATACTGCCTTTATGGTAACCATGGCAAACATCCCCTCTAGATGTTTCCATGACATTTTTTTTTTCCTTAAGCAAAAACTTGAAAATCTCTTTTGAAAACCAAAGCTATCTAATTCTTCCAGGCCAAAAGGAATTTAAATTTCCATCAGAGCTGTAAAATGCTTTAAGCAAGGATATGGGGGATTAGACAGGATGTCCTAAAGCAATTAGCTACTCAAATGGCTGAGACAAAAATCAAATCTATCTGAAATACAAGGTCATTATGTTTTAAGGTAACTGGAAACTTCAGCAGGGATAGAAAATGGAAAGAATTCTAAAGTGTCCTTGCCTACCTGAGTAGTTTATTCCTTTCTGTTTTCTTAAACATAAAATTTATATTGAAGTATAACATATTTATGGACAAGGATACAAATCTTAAATGAACTTTTACAAAGTGAGCACACACAAGTGTAACTGGCATTCAGATCAGGGGACAGAACATTGCCAGAACCTTTCCCACCTTATTTCACTACTTTTAATTCATACACACAGCCCTACTGAGGAATGACAATATTCAAACGTTTAAAAACAAACCATTTTGCTTAAACTATCAGAAGCTATGGGATGAACTAATTTTTTTCTCAGATTTTGGCCAAGGTTGAGTCCAACAGAAATAATTTTTTAAAAGGTCTGGATAGTTTGTATATTAGCTGCTCGTTGAAAACTACCTTTTCCCAGTTATATGCAAATGAACATAAAATTGTTTTTTAAAAAACTCCCATTGGAATACACGTCATTCTTCACCAAGCTGGGCTCAATCATGTAGTTTACTGCCCTTTCACGAGACATAGTTTACCATCATTTGCCCAGTGTTTTGTTATTTAACTGTTGTGTGTGTTTATCTTCTCTTTTCAACCACATTTCAGATTCCTGTAGGGGGAGTTCACGCTGAACTTTTTTGAAGTCTTTACACTTCTGAGCATTCATGACATAGAGTTATGAAGAACGCTTCAAAGAATGGGTGTATCTATCCTCTCTGGCAATACGTATTGTTAAAGTAATAGGAGTTTTACTACACGAAACAAAAACAAAACCTTGGTAAATTCTTGAAAGCTGGTGTTTTCATTAATTAGCATAACGGATCAAGTAAACAGGGAAGAAATTATGTTTGAAAAAGAACAGATTACCTACAGGGCTGAAATCTTGTCATACAATACATTTGCAGTGTTAGTGTATTTTTCATCTTAAAGAGGGATTATTCATTAAGCCTAAAGGCATTCTCCGTTCACGGTAGATTCTGAAAAGTACCAATCTCTTTCCAATCAAAGGAGAATCTAACTACTTTGTAATAGGAAGAGTGGCTAATAGGCTATTGAATGTTACTGAGTTACTTAGCTAAAGTTCTGCTAAAAACCTAGAACACCAATCCCCATTAATTAATTAATTAATTAATTAATTAATTCTTCTTTCCAACGAGAATCATTGAGTAGCTGCTGTGTACCAGGTCTAGCTTGTGTAACACAGAAATGTCACCAAGCTAAAAAATCTGGCAATAAATGATCTAGAACCAAAGCACACATAGTCTGTCTATCCTGAGGATGTGAGGTTAGGTCAGGTGGGCAAATCCTCCAAGCTGTGCTCATATGTTACCTCTCCCATGAATCCCCCTGCATTCCCAAAGTCTTTTTCAATACCTCCCTTTCCACTTACTTCCTTTTGTGTTATATTATTGTTACCTTGGATGCAGTGAAGCACGGTGGTCAGAATACGAATTTGAGAGTCAGATTGAGATTTGCATCCTAGCTTTAACCTTTACTTGCTCTGTGTCCTCGAGCACAAGAATTAACTCCTCTGGACCTCAGTTTCTTCACCTGTTAAATAGGGATAATAAAAAGTTGCCACCAGGTATCATAACTGTAACATGTCTCATGCACTTAGAGATGATAGTAATCATAACTAACATGTAGAGCACTAACTGAATTTTTCTGAGTACTTTAGGCATATTAACTCATTTAATTCTCACAATAACCGCATGGAGTAGGCACTTTAGCTATTTCAGATGATAAACTGAGATGCAGAGAGGTTAAGGAACTCTCGCAGTGTGACACAGTGAGTTAAGTGGTGGATCGGAGTTTTGAATTGAGGTGTATTGCCTCTAGTCTTCATGATTTTATCACTCTGCTCTGCTGACTTTTCTAGAACATGGTAGGCATTAATAAGTGGTAGCTATTATTATCCTTATAATAAACACAATTTTAATCATCTTTTCCCACCACTATGTTAATAACATCTTGAAACAAAAACCATGTCATACTCATTCATGTGTCTTCCTACTTTCATGCTCTGCACGTAGTAGGTCCACAATATTTCTTGGTCGAGTTGAAATGCCTTTCTTAAAAAAGAAACAGAGCAAAAGAAGACAAACAAATAAAAATCTAAGGGATATACTACGTTAAATTATAATTCTATCAATGTTTTGGATCAATGTTTTTTCCATGACCCTAGAGACTAGTGCAAAAATGCACATTTTTTAACATTTTTGAATGTCACCCTCCATTTCAATCATTTCACAGCTCATCAGCTTCCAGTTTTTTTCTTCCTCTCTCAATCCCTCACAGTAAGCCACTCTTAGAAAATAATTCTCACCTTCCAGTCCAGATTTGCAGCTTCTATTTTTTTTGCAGCCTTGCAAATAGTCACCTGCCCACTGGCCCAAGGGAACAGCATCTATGCTAAGAGGTTTAAAGAGAATACAGGTGTCCTACATATTCTGAACTTGGAAGTACAGAAAAGAGAAATGAGGGTAGGTTGACAAGCTTTTTCAATTGGTTGTACAGTTTTTCATCTTTCAGAGACTGTGGGAAAGACATTTGTAACATGAGACTTTACAAGCCTGGGTACAACCTAAAGACAAGTTATTTTAATTTTGTTATTGAAACAAAATTTCAATATTTTGAAATTTTGAATTGAGTACGTATTTCCTTACAAGTCTGAATACCTCAACAGGTATTTGACAATGAAATCACTATTGGAACACAGGAAGCTGAGTCAGTCCAAAACCTGTTGTTTAAGTCAACTGACTCTCAGATTGACCAATCAGTGGGAAAAATCATGCCTACCACAAAATGCACCATTGGGCATGGAGTTAGAAAACAAAATAAACAGCAACAATAAAACTGAACCAAATATATTTTTTGTTTGTTTGTTTATCCTTTCTTGCTTTGAGCTGTTGTTTTGTTGCTGGATATTCAGCCTGATAAGAAAGACATTGGCAAAATTTGGCAAAAGTTGGATATTAGAAAATATAACCAAGAAGTCACTACATATTTGAGTTGGATGGAAATTTACAGGCAATAAATGTAAACCTCCTCCCCTGAATCAGAAATCTCTTCTGGCCATCCAATTCTTTTTCCCCTTGACATCTTCTGAGTATCTGCTCAGTTCCAGGCATTATGATGGGCAATATGTCCAAAAAGGTGAAAAAATGTGTTCTTGTCCCGAAGAAATTCACCACGTAGATTCGGAAAGAGGCAGGATAACAGGTAATGACTGTAAAATCTGGGGAGGCCACGTTCAGGACACTGAATTCAGGCTGGACCATGAAGGTGACCACAGGCTTTCTCAGGTAGGGACAACTGAGATGGGTCTTGATGGTTGTGTAGGAGTTTTCCCTTATCCAGTGGAAGAGGTTTCCCAAACAGCCTCTTCTCAAGCATTTCTCATGAGGAGAGCCTCCCTCCTTCTCTAGTAGTTAGCCATGTGGGTACAGTTTTTAGAAAATTTCTTGAACCTAAATACATCTTCCTGTAACACATCTCATCTCTCGTTCGGTCTTTTGTGAAAACTGTTTTCTTTTTACAGTAGGGTCCCATCAGACTCTTGAAGACAGCCCTTATGCCCCCTGTAACTCCCTCTTACCAAAATAAACATCTCATAATCACTCCTCATATAACTTAATATCAAGTTCCTTCATCTTTCTGATTGCCCTTTGCTAATGGAAATGAAATTAAATATTTACTGAGTCCTTCTCAGGGCCTGTACTAAACACTTTTTGTTTATTATCTCCACCCTCACAACACATCCTTTTACCCCATTTATAAATGAGAAACTGAAGACTCAGAAAAGTAACCTGCCCAAAGTAACCCACCAGAACCCTAGCTTTCAGCAATTGATAATAGTGCCTCCTACATTCCCACTGGTTTCACTAAAATGATGGGACAACGGCTTGAGATACCGTTTTCTCCCTTTTAGCTGAGGAAAAGCATTATATCCAAGAAGTAGGATGCACTGGAACCAATTAGGAAAATGAAGTGAAACCCCTGTCTATAATTGTACTTGGCTTGGCACTCCATGTTCTGAGTAGGAAGGACATGTTTTTGTTAGAAGCAATATGGTGTCACTGTCACAAGTACATGGACTCCCCTAAATTGTGAAAGGTAAGTCAGAAGTGGTATTTGTGCCTGATAAATACAGCGCATCATATGCCAAATCTCCCACCACACCCATACATCCAAGACTCTGAAACCGTGGGATCCTGCAAGACCCATACCTACATCCCTGTCCTCCTACCTTTTTGTGTTTTTATATATTTCTTCACCTTCTGCCCTTCATTCTAGAAAATCAAAATGACCTTTTACATATTTTATGAGAAATCATACCATGGGCGATTTCTGCCCGAGGGGACATTTGGCAATGTCTAGAGACTTTCTGGTTGTCACAACTGAGGGTATGGGTTGGCAGTGGATACTACTGGCATCTAGTGAGTGGAGCGATGCTGTTAAACATCCCACAGTGCACAGGACAGCCCTGGACAGCAGAGGATAATCCAGCCTCCAGTGTCAGTCATATGGAGGCTGAGAAACCCTACATTCACTCATTCGTCTCTCATTCTTCATTTCCTCTTCCTCTTCCCTCTACTTCCCTTTTTCCCTTCTCCCATTTTATTTTTTTCTTTCCCACTCTTTTTCTCCCTTTTTCCTCTAATCCTCTCATCTGTTCAACTTCCTTCCCCTGTTGATGACAGATAAAGTAAAACTCTGCTTTTGCTCACTGAACAAAGTTTACATCTAAAAACCTAAATGGTAACGGTTACCAGAGGCAAACAACATGGTGGCATTAGGGCGCCAGGACTTGTTAAAGTGGGTGCCCTATAAACGCTTCTTCCTCTAACCTTCAGGCCTGCTGGAGTTTGCAAACCATATGATTACCAAAAGGCAGCACTAATCTTGTACCTTGGCAGATTAAGAATCCAGTTACCTGGAAAGCTTCAACTCAACGTTTCCCACTTCCAAGTGTTATTTCCTGTACTGGTCAGGCACCTTAAAGGATCATCATTATTAAGGACTGTATTTATCTGCTAGGGCTGCCATAACAAAGTACCACAAACTGGGCAGCTTACACGGCAGACATTTATTTTCTCCCCGTTCTAGATGCTGGAAGTCTGAGATCAAAGTGTCTGTGGGGTTATTTCTTTTGAGACCTCTCTCCTTCACTTATAGATGGCTGTCTTCTCCCAGTATCCTCACATCATCTTTCTTCTGTGCTTTTCTCCTCTTCTTTCTTTAATTTCTTATTTTTTTCCAGCTTTATGGAGGTATATTTGACAAATAAAAATTGTATGTATTTAAGGCATACAATGTGATGTTTTGATACATGTGTATGTTGTGAAATGATTACCATAGTCAAGCCAATTAACATATCCATCACCTCCTCTTTTAAGGACGCCAGTCATTGGATTAGGGCCCACCCTAATGACCTCATTTAACCTTCATTATCTCTTTAAAGGCCCTATCCAAATATAGTTGCTTTCTGAGATACTGAGCTTAAACATATGAATTTGTGGGGGCAGGGGAGGTGGTGGATAATTCAGTCCCAAACAAGATCATTGCAACTCATGTTTACCCCTTGGTAAATTGCAAATTATATGTTAATATCTTCTTCATCTGCAAACTATCTTAATTCATAAATAATAAAAACACACTCAATTAGTCACCAAGTCAATTATAACTCCCAAAACTCCAAAATACCTTTGAAATGGGTCCCGTCATAGGTTATGTTGTGTCCCCCCACCCAAAAAAATTCATATGTTGAAGTCCTAACCTCAGTACTTCAGGATGTGACCTTATTTGGAAATAGGCAGTTCGCAGATGTAATTAGTTAAGATAAGGTGATACAGGAGTAGGGTGGGCCCCAATTATGACTGGTGTCCTTAGAAAAAGATGAAATTTGGTCACAGAGACAGACACGAACACAGGGAAACAGCATATGAAGATGAAAGGACAGATTTGGATATTGCAGCAAAAGCCAAGAAATGCCAAAGACTACCAGCAAAGCACCAAGAGCTAGGAGAGAGGCATAGAACAGATTCTCCCTCATAGCCCTTGGAAAGGACTCATTCCTGACCCCTTGGTCTCAAACTTCTAGCCTGCAGAACTCTAACACAATACATTTCTGTTGTTTATGCAACCCAGTTTTTTGTACTGTGTTGCAGCAGTCCTAGCAAACTAATACAGGTCCCCTCCTCTACATGCCCTGTAAAAAATTAATAAACAGAAACCTCAATTAAGTAGAGTTGGGAGACCAGAAGGGGGCGGTCTCACACTCTGCCATGATAGCACAGCCCATCAGGAAGAAGAAAGACTCCTCTTCTTTCCTGATGAGGACTTAGCCAATGAAAAGCCACAGACTTTTTTTTTTACTACAGCCCTCCCAACTTCCTGTTCCCCTCTTATAAAAGCATTCTCCTTCCCAGCCTTGTAGGGATTTGCACATGACTCGCCATGGTTGCAGACCCAGAATTGCAATTCTCTTCTGATTCCCGAATAAACCCATCTTTGCTGAAGAAATATCAGCAGTCTATTTGTTTCAGGTCAAGAGTCCATAACCCATAACTAGCTGAAATTGAGGTCTTCATCCTTTCTCACCTAGTCTATCTCACTCAGCTTTAGGTACTGTTTCCACCCCAATACTAACACTCTCTCCTTCCATTCATTCTCCACCCACCTGCCTGGTGACCTTTTCACAATTCAAGTGTCACCTTGTACAGAATCCTCGCCATTATCCTCAGGACATGTGCCAAGATTATCAGCTCAACATACAGGAACAAAGCCCTCCATTAATAAAATTACTTCTCTTCCTGGAGCATTACCTATCCAATTTTTAGATCTCATAAGCTTCTTTTTAGGGGTCAGAATTCACTTGGGTGTGAAATGGAAAGGAGGACCCACTCTCAGGAAAGTGACTTACCTTCGGGAAGCCATCACTAGAAATGGATATAACTATCTTTAGGATTGGAGATCACCAGGTCTCCCAAGCAGACATCTCTCTCAACTCAGAGTGTGTGTATTTTGAGACAAGACACTCCTAATTGTTTTGAGCTCTTGGTCAGTGTACTTGACATTCCATCCTTTGTCATCTCCTTGGTGGTACATCCAGGAGGATCCCCACTGACGGAATCCAGCCAAGGGCATAGCTCAGTAAT
This sequence comes from Balaenoptera acutorostrata, assembly GCF_949987535.1. Classification (NCBI taxonomy): domain Eukaryota; kingdom Metazoa; phylum Chordata; class Mammalia; order Artiodactyla; family Balaenopteridae; genus Balaenoptera; species Balaenoptera acutorostrata. Next base: position 27,856,551 of record NC_080078.1, read on the forward strand.
AAAAGTGTTCTATGACTGCATTTCTCTCTCTTTTCCCCCCTTGCTGGTGATTCTAAGCATGAATAATCGGCTTTATTATGCTAGGTTAGGAGGATGCTCTTCCACAGAATATTACCCACAGCAAATAAAAACAGTTCCATATGGCAGCCCCATTCACTGCAAGACTAGTTAAACCTTGACCACACAGTTTATGCTAGCATTTCATCTCTCTTGTTGCCTTGGCTGTTTGCCAGCATGTGGTATTCTGTGTCCTCAGTGAAAAATTCAACCCAGATAATTCATTGCAGGGTTCTCTTTATCCCTAGATTTCTAGTAGTTCTTTCTGTTTTGTCCTCAGGGCAGACTCTAAACCTCAAATACACTCCTTCTCCTGGAAATCATTCAATGTCCAATAAATATTATTAAACGCCTACAGTGGGATGTGCCAAACACTCTATAAAACTCCAGAAACGCTGTACTTCTGTAAAAGAGGCGGCTTTGGGTTTATAACCTCAGTGCTTTTTTCTAGTTGTGAGTATGAGTTGTTCTAGAATAATGTCCTGTTCCTGTATCCTTACAGCCAGGAGAAGAAAACCTATAGCCTGTCACCAGTCTGCCTTTTACCTCATCTCCTAGTGCCTCTCTATTTGTCTCCTCTCAAGTTTCCCCCTACACACTCTGTCCACACCACATTAAATATCCTGACTTATCCTGTGCTTTCCCATCTCTATGCATTTACTTCCCTCTACGCTGTACCTGGAATGCTACTTTCCATCTTTGAAGATTCAACTGAAGCCCCATCTCATCTACAAGGCTTTGTCTATTCTTTTTTTTTTTTTTTTAATAAATTTATTTATTTATTTTTGGCTGCGCTGGGTCTTTGTTGCTGCGCGGGCTTTCTCTAGTTGTGGCAAGCGGGGGCTACTCTTCCTTGCAGTGCGCGGGCTTCTCATTGCGGGGGCTTCTCTTTGTTGCGGAGCTTGGGCTCTAGGCGCGCGAGCTTCAGTTGCTGTGGCACACGGGCTCTCGAGTGCAGGCTCAGTAGTTGTGGCGCATGGGCTTAGTTGCTCCGCGGCATGTGGGATCTTCCCGGACCAGGGCTCAAACCTGTGTCCCCTGCATTAGCAGGCGGATTCTTAACCACTGCGCCACCAGGAAAGTCCTGTCTCTCTTTTTTAGTTCTTCTACCTCCCAATTAGAATGATTCATCCCTTACAATTCTTTTGAGTTTGATTTTTTATTTAAACAGCGATTGTCTCAATCTGTTTTGTATGACAGTAATCTGTTTACAATTCTTTTTTTTAAATTGAACTGTAATTGACGTACAATATATAAATTACAAATGTACTTTATAGTGATTTCACAAGTTTAAAGGTTATGCTCCATTTATAGTTATTATAAAATACTGGCTATATTCCCCATGTTGTACAATATATCCTTTTAGCTTGTTTTATACATAATAGTTTGTACCTCTTAGTCCCCTACCCCTATATTGCCCCTCCCCCTTTTCCTCTCCCTACTGGTAACCACTAGTTTGTTCTCTATATCTGTGAGTCTGCTTCTTTTCTGTTACATTTCTTTATCAGAGAGGGAAGAGTGACTTTATCTAGCTGTATAACCCTGGATAGGCTCCTTAGCTTCTCTTTCCTCCTTTGTAAAAGGAAAGATAATAATAGCACTCGCCTTAGAGCAAATAATTCATTTCTTTCCCTTTGTCGTGTGGCTCTGGCTGATAAGTTTGTACGAAAGGGACATGTGACGTTTCTAGGTTTGAGCATTGAATTGGCAAAGTGAGATGCTCCAGAACTCTCTTTCCCTCTGCAAGGCTAACCAGCGATGTTCCAGAGTGCCTGCTCTGCTACCTGATCTTAGAGTAGCAGTTCTCCAGCTGACTGTTATAGATGTACAGCAGGAGTAAGAAATAAACCTCTTTTTATAGCCTCTGAGATTTGGGTGTTGCCTGTTACTGCAGCATAGCCTAGACTATCCTGACTGATGCAGAGGGTAATTAAGAGAATTAAATACGATAATGTAAGGAGAATGCTTGGTGAAACTTGGCAGACAGGAAGTGCTCAATCATTGTGAACATTGTCCATAAAGCACACAGTGAAGTAGAGATGATGTCAATTCTAAATGACCTATGCACAGCCATCCCCTTTCAGTGTTACATTTTGATGTGTTCTGAAAGATCCCACAAGTAAAGGAGCTTTATTAAGTTAGCTCTGTGGCACTTGCTTCCTCCTAATATATTGTTCTGTCTGAAATTAAGCCCTTCAGCCTGACTTAAACTACAGAGCATCAACAGAAGTACTTTATTAAGTGGGCTTGATCTTAAGAGAATGTCAAGAATCTCTGTGGTGCCCTGTATAAGAGAGGCTGTTTCCTTCTATCACCTTGGGGGTAGAGGGGCTGTACACAGATAATCTGTCCCCAGGGACTCAGTCTCCTAGAAGCAGGGGCTCCTTGATGTAGTGGCTACGGGAAATGGTTTTAGAGTCAGAGAGACCTTTGTTCAAAATTGACCCTACCACTTTCTGGCTCTGTGAACCTAGGGGAACTGATTAACCTCTTGACACTACAGTTTCCCTTGAATAAAATGGAAAGAGCAATAGTGCATATCTCATAGAATTGTTGTGAGAATTAAATGAAGTAACACATATAAAACACTTGGCAAAGTGACTGGTGTGGAGTAAGCTCCCAATAAATGGTAGCTATTATTATTACATCAAGTTGCAGCTCAAACTATGTTTTCTGCCAAATACTCTACAGAACCCAATGAACTGCAAAGTTCCTATTATTACAAGAAGGAAAAAGAAAGAAAGAAAACAGGGGCCTTTGATGTTGGTGTCAGAAAGGGTGGATAAGTCTTCTGTTGTCTGCTTCCCACCCATTAGCTTCCCCTTACAGAGTGGCTGTAGGGAGGGAAGCACAGGTAACTTGACCTTGAACTGTTCCTGGGAACTCCATCTATATCTATAGGATCAGCAAAACAACAGTAATTTCTAGTTTCCTGGTCTTTGGGTTGCTTAAGAATTCTTCTCTGGTAGGAAACAGATGAGAAAATAAACAACAACAATGAGTCTCAAATTGGTTTTTTCCAAGATATGTTAACCCAGAATGGAAATCAGGACGACGGAAAGCTAAAAATGTTTTACATATTAATGTAAATGAATGGTTCTCTTTGAAAGGAGAGTTTCTATGGATGTTATGAAGTTTTACTTTCCTCTGGTGGCCTGGGACAGGAGTTTCCTTCACCCTCGAGGGATAAAGAAGAGACCCGTCATACCTTGGTCAATGGATTTCCTGTAGTTACACAGAATGGGGGTGTATGGTAGGCATGATTCTAAGATGGCCCCAAGATTCCTGCCTCCCCCATACGTGCTTTATATGATCCTCTCCCCTTGAGAGTGGGTGAGAGCAGTGAATATGACTGGATACAACTCCCTTGATTACGTTACTAATCATTTGACTTCAAGTTTATAAAAAGGGAGACCATCTGGGTGGGCCTGACTTAATCAGATGAATCCTGAAAAAAGACAGGGCTCTTCCTGTAGAGAGAGTCAAATCATGAGAAGGACTCAAAGTGCCCTTGCTGGCTTAAAGATGGGGAATGTGAAAGGAAAATCAAAATGGAGTCGGTATGGCTAATGGACCTCGCTAAAGTGGAGCCAGGAGGCCATCGAGGAAGTGTGACTTATGCACGTCTCAGTCCAGGTGGAATCTGACCTTTTGACCACTTATTGTCTCAACGCAGGCATCCAGAGCCTCTGCACAATGTTCCAGAAACTCAAGATACTTATTGGGCCCTTACCCTTAATAACTTGTGACCACCTATCCCTTAAGGACAAATATTTCCTTTCTTGCATTGGAATCAATCATAATTCTTGCCAGACAACTTTAACAACCTTGTGGCTTTTGCCTTTATAAGCCCTTGACTCTTCCTCTTCCTGGAACACTCTTTCAGTTCTACCCAAATCTGTGTCCCCTGAATTGCAATTCCTAAGACCCCAAATAGAGCTCTTTGTTCTTTGCAGAACAATCTCTATACTGATTCTTGTTTAACAGGAGACAGACGTGGGGAGGGATGCAGGCAGCCTCTTAGAGCTGAGAGCAGTTCTTGGTTGAAAGGCAACAAGGAAGCAGCGGCCTCAGCCCTACAGTTGCAAAGACCTGAATTCAGCCAACAACCTGAGTGACCTCGGAAGTGACTTCATTCCCAGAGCCTCCAAAACGGCACATGGCCCAGAGAACACCTGGATTTCAGCCTCGTGTAAGACCCTGAGCAAGGTTCTCAGCCATATCGTGCCTGGTCTTTGTTATCAGCTCCTAAATTTGCGGTAATTTGTTATGCAGAACCAACACAGAGGAAGTGAGTTATTTTCTTTGTATATTAAATGAAAGACTGGTCCCAGAAAGCCAAAGAACTAAGGGATGATTCGGGTAAATGATGACTCTCACTTGGAGATATTGAAAACAGGGCCGGAGGATATAAAACAAAATTTAACTGTGAGTATCTTTAATGGATGAGGTAGATTACCGGTGCTATTTCTTCTTTTTTGCTTTTCTCTTCCTTAGAGAATGTCTCACTTTTACAATGAGACAAAAATAAAGGAAACGATTTCCAGGGAAACACAAGGCAGATGTCAGATGGCCAGAGACTGCAAAATGAGTAGACAATCCTTTCTGCCCTGCCTGGCAGCTCAAAGCCTCCCCTCCTTTCAGGCAAACATTTGGATACCTGACCCCTATGAGGTCATGGATGCCCAGAGCAAGCCCTTTGCATCACTGACTAATAAAACTTGGAGGTGATCAAGCCTATCCCTCTCTCCTTGTAGGTAAGGGAACTGATTCTCAAAGAGACCAACTTATCCAAAGCCACGCAACTGATTAGTGGTAGAATTGGGATAGGAATCCAAGCTCTCTCCCTTCCCACCCTGCCCTCTTTCCTCTTCACTCCAAAGTTGCCATGGGAACATTCCATTTTAGAGCTGGAAGGAATCTTCACTCTCATCTGGAGTAAGATCCTCATTAGGGAAACAAGGAAATAGAGACGCAGAATTGATGAAATGTTCTCACTAAGATCACTCACCAGAGAGTTGGAAACAACAGGGTTAGAATTCTGATTTCGCTATTTTCCCAGGTTTTCTATCAACCATTTTGAATGTAGTTCTCTCCAGTCTATTTGAAGGTTGGTGGCATTGAGAAACTTTTTTTTTTTTTTTTTTTAACCTGATGCTTGTGGCAGAGAAAGAAACATATTTGCCACTTGCTTTCTGCTTTAGCCTGGGAGCAGAGTTACACCCCAGACACATTCAGCATCTCCTTGCACCTCTGCGCTGCCTCTAGAGGAACATTTGCAGAACGCATCTGAGTGTGACACCAAGGGCCGCGTTTTACTAGGGGTGGGTCTGCGTCCTTGGAGTGCTCTCTCCTGTGGCCCTCCTTTTTCTGTGGCCACAGAGGGAAGGGACACTGGCAGCTCCAGCTCAGCTGGCCCTGCAAACTCAGTCCTACGTGAGAGGACATAGGGAGTGAAAAGCCCCACGTAGGGTTTAGGGTTTGGCCTAGGCATTCCCTGTGCTTGTCACCAGGCATTTAGCTTTTCCTCTGCATCTTGCTTCTCAGACCTTTCTTTCAGTGTTGTTACCGAACCAAACTTGAGTCCATTCACCCACATGCAGTAGAGCCAACCTACTGACATTGGGTCGTGGTGAAGGAAAGTGCAGCGTTTACTGCAGCGGTCAAGCAATGGGTCCAGGCAGCTAGTGCTCGAAAAACCCAAACTCCCTGATGTGTTTCAGCAAAGCATTTTTAAAGGCCAAGTGAGGGGTGGGAGCGTCACAGGCTATGTGATCAGCTTGTGCACAGTTCTCTGATGGGGAGCTAACAGGGCGGTGTCACAGGCGTTAACCTGATCAACCGTCAGGCTCCAGTAGGTCTGGGGGCTGCATGCTCACGGTCATCAAGTAGTTGATTTTATCCATTTGGTGGGGGGTTTAGCCTCTGTAAAACAACTCAGGAAATGTGCATCAGATACTATTATCTGGGTACTTCAGAGAAGAGCTACAGCAGAGGATATGGGGAAGGTGTCTGTCCCGGGAAGACCCCATAGGGTCCTGCTCAGTTATCGTGTTACTGGAAAGGATTTGCTCCAACGTGGGATTTATTTATGCAGATACACCCAAGGCATCCAATGAAGTGGGAAATGTGGCTGATGAGAGGTTTCATGAGATTTCAGGCAAGAATTGTACAAGGTAGGATGGCCTGAAAGAAAGGGAAGAGAGCAAGTATTTGCTGATACTCCCTGCACGTCATGTATTGTGCTAGGTTCTTTAACATACAACAAAATTATATAAATTAAAATTTACTGAGTGTTTTCTGAGTTCCACTGAATGAATTTAATTAGAGCCCAAGGATGATATATGGGAATTACATGGAATACAGAAAGTGCCTGTTGTCGGTAATGACAGGGATTAGAAATGGCATTGCCTCCAGGAGATCCGAATGCAGTGGACCCTCTCTTACCTGGCATGGGCAAGGCATGGAGAGTTCCAGCCAACTGCATATTCTTGTTGAAGGGAAAGGCTCACTTCCAAGTGCTCTCTAGGTTTGCATTCGTTGGTGCCAGTTTAATCAGTGTTGAAAACATGTGGAAATCGACTCTCTCCTTGCCTGGTGTGTGGGAAGAGCAGTTGGATCACTGCTTTCCCCTGAAGCAAATTTGAGCTGATTGGCTTGGAGTAGCCATAGTACCACCTTCTCATGAGTGGAAGCATGTCTGGGTGAGAGGATTTCACGGTGTTTGTCATTTGCAGAATCTCAGTTGTTTCCAAACAAGGCTGATTATAATACACCCTGAGGCTGGAGAGGCTATGCGTTCATACTGAGGGTGGTCAGGGACACATCACCACCTGTGTATGTTTTGGGGTGATTCCAATTTCTCAACACCTCCAATTCCATCTTTCCCCCTTTCCTCCCTCCCTCTCTCTGTTGCAGCCAGCCTGAACTTTTATTAGCTTCTCTAATGAAACACACTCTCACCTCGATGCGTTTGAAACAGCTGTTTCTTCGAGATGGAACGCTTCTACCTTCCTTAACATCCCTCCTTCCACAAACCATCTGTGCTAAGAACGAGATTCTTCCAGTCTCAGACTAAATGTCACTCCCTCAGGGAAGTCATTTCTGGTTCCTCCATCCCCTAAGATGTTAGATCCTATTACATCTTTCCTCCCCACCTCCAGGCATCTCTCCTAGATTGGAAGCTCTTGGAGGGGAGGGTCACATCCACCTTTTCAGCTTTTTATCCCCCTCGACCAGCAAGGTACTAAGTACAGAACCTAGAGTACATATCTGCTGAGTAAACAACTTTTTCTCTTCTTTTTTTATTTTTTAAAATTTTTATTGAAATATTTACAATGTTGTGTTAAGTTTCAGGTGTACAACCAAGTGAGTCAGTTATATATATATATTCTTTTTTAGATTCTCTTCCATGATAGATAATTACAAGATATTGAGTATAGTCCCCTGTGCTATACAGTAGGACCTTGTTAGTTACCTATTTTATATATGATAGTGTGTAGTTTTAATCCCAAACTTCTAATTTATCTCTCCCCCACCTTTCCCCTTTGGTAACCATAAATTTGTTTTCTATGTCTGTGAGTCTGTTTCTGTTTTGTAACTAAGTTCATTTGTATCACTTTTTTAGATTCCACATATAAGCAATATCATATGATATTTGTCTTTGTCTGGGTTACTTCACTTAGTATGATAACCTCTAGATCCATCCATGTTGTCTGAAAATGGCATTATTTCATTCTTTTTAATGGCTGAGTAATATTCCATTGTGTATATATATACCACATCGTCTTTACCCATTCATCATGTCTTGGCTATTGTAAATAGAGCTGCTATGAACATAGGGGTGCATGTGTATATCTTTCGAATTATAGTTTTGTCTGGATTTATGCCCAGGAGTGGGGTCACTGGATCATATGTAGCTCTATTTTTAGTTTTTTAAGGAGCCTCCATACTGTTCTCCATAGCTTTCATATCGCATTCTTATCAACAATGGTAAGCTTAGGGTAGGTCTCAGTAAATATTCACAAGATGAAATAGACTGTCTAGAGCAGGGTTTATCGAGTTCTGGCTCATGTGCCAACTTCAGCCTGCCACTTGGATTTATTGAAACTGGTTTCATTGGTTTTACTGAAACACAGTCACGTCCATCTGGTTATGGATCATCTATAGTTGATCGTGTGTCACAACAGCAAAGCTGAGTAAGTGCAATAAAGACTGCACAGCCCACAAAGCCAAAAATATTTACTATCTGGCCAACTTCTGGTCTGGATTCTTTCCTTTCAAGTCCAAGAAGAGATATAAGTAAATAACCACTTTGAAATACCTCCTCTCCTTTTGATTTTTCAGTCTCCTCTTATAACCACATTGAGTCTTCCCATTAATCTTTAAACCCCAGAGTTCCATGCATTATATACTAAAAACGTCTAAGGTTTAAAAATTTTTAATGTTTAGGAGAAAATAATAAATAATTGTGTCTTGGGCCAAAAGTCATTGAAAACCATTTCTAGTTTTAAAATTTCCTCCATTCTCTGCTTCTTCTCTGCCTAATTAAATCTTACCAACATCCAGAGCACAGATCAAATTTCCCTCTTTCGTGAGGTCCTGCTCTTCCTTCTCTGAGGTTATTCCTATAAAACTTAATGGCTGAGCCATTTCTTTGGGGCTCCCTGGTGACAGCTCTTACATTGTCTTATGCCATTATTTAATGTATATTAATTTTATTTTCCCAATTAGATGCTAAACCCCTGAGGGTGAGGTCATTAAGTACAAAGCTTGAACTAAAAATGTTATCAAGTTTAATTCGCATCTTCACAATCCAGTTTGTGCAAATGGGCTTATATAAGATTGAATATCCACATGTCACTAGTTTTGCTTCAGCTACTCACAAAGAACCAGCAAGTCTCTGTGGAGTGTCCCTAGTTTATGTCTGGGAATTCCCAAGTGTTGTCTCATTTGTGCTCATTAACCAGGCTGTTAACTTGGCCACTGTGTGATATGCAAAATGTTCTTTCTCTCCTGCTCTGCCCTTGGCTGTTTATTCTGCCCCTTGAGTGGGCTAATGTTATCTCAGTGTGACCATGCCTAGCGTACAGTCCCCTGTGTTCCCAAGGCTAGACTATGACTTGCAGGGCCTAAGATGCTCAAGCCATATTGTACGGCTATGAAGTCACGCAGAAGGCGAATAGAATCACCCCACACATGTGCTGCTTTGCCCTCTGGGCCACGGAGCATCTCTGCTTGATCCCACATCATTAGAGCTCCTGAAGCTTCTGCTCTCCCTATGGACCCAGGCACTAGTCTCTGGGTCTGGTTGGAGGATCCAAACAGACTCGTTATACACTTTATAGCCTCTGCGATAATGAATCTCTGAAGATGTCCCATCCCCAAGAACCCCACTTTCTGGTATCTATGCCCTTAAGTTGTCTCATCCCACAGTGAAACTGGGCTAGCCCTGTGTAACTCATAGAACGGACCAGAAGTGATTCTGTGTGACTTCCAAAGCTGGGTTCTAAGAGGCTTTGCAGTGTCCATCTTGGTCTCTTTGGACACTTGCTCTGGGGGAAGTCAGCTATCATGTAACTACTAGGTTGAGTATCCTGAGACCATCATACTGTAAAGAAGCCCCAACCTGGTCATGTGGAGAAAAAGCGGTGCTGGTCCACCCCCAAATGTTTTGGCCATCTCAGCCCAGACACCAGGCATGGGGGTGAATTAGTCATCTTGGACATTCTAGTTTCAGCAGATGCCACATGGGCAAGAATTGCCCCCACGTGGCCTGAGATACACATCCCAGTTGAGCCATTCCAGCTATCTCCAGCCATTCAAATTACATCAGCCATTGTGGAACGTGGACAGGCCTGGAAGGACAAACCAAATTCCTGACCCACAGAATCATGAGCGTATTTAAATGGTCATTCTTCTATGCCACTAAGCTTGGGGCTGTTTTAGTATGCAGCGATATAACTGGAACACCTCTTTCTACTTCTTTCTTGAAATTTCATGCTAATAAACATGTGTAGGTCAACCACTCTAACAGCAAATCAGACATGCCTAGACAAGCCATATTCTCAGAGATGAATATAACCGAATTTCAGGGGAGGGACTCCCCTCTAAAACATGTCAGGTATCTGTTGGATGGATGAAGGAGGAAAGGAAGAAAAAAAGGATTCAAAGAAGGAAGGGAGGGAGGAAGAAAATAAGAGGTTCATGGTTTCAGCAAGAAAGATATAGGATGGGGCTTTTGTAGGGTATCATTTGGCATAAATCATTCAAAGTGATTTTCAGAGTTCTACCAGCTTCACCACACCAATGCTTCAGGCATCCTCTGCTTGACTCCAGTGTTAGGTAGATAAGTTATAATGACCATGTTGATAGGGCAACCTTACCCACTTTCCTTGCTCTGCTCATTGGAGTTCATCTGCCCATTGTCGCCACTCAGGGAAGCTGTGACGGGCTATTTCAAGAGCAGGGGTGGCCACAGATCTTCCTACCGCCCATGCACAGGTTGTCTTTGTAGGTGGTACCTACACAGACAGAAGCCTCTGATGGTGATACCTGTACAATGTGTGTGATGCCCACAGCTGTGCCATCCAGTCAAGCTGCTTCTGGTTTAGGAACGAGGAACGCAGTGGTGGTTAGCAGGTCAAAAGGGACCAACAGCGTGGACTTGTAGAAAGAAGCGAAGACACCATACAGGAACCCAATCGCTAATGAGAGAGAAAGTGGATTAACTGAACAAGTAGCTATACGCCCAGGCTTACTGCTGCTTCTACTTCCTGGTTCCAATCCAGTTCTTAGGAGTAACTCCCTGGTCCTTTCGTGGGCAGTGAGTCTCGGATTTTCTTTTTTTCCAACTTAAAAATCTTCCAAATAACACAAGGGACAAGAAGAGAAAGTTGGCTTCCACTTTCACTTTATAAGTGCCTCCATCTTTGAATTCCCCCAAGTGACAAAACATATCATACAACATGAAACGTATACCATTCTCTCCTTCGGGTGCCAGCCATCCTTCAGCACATCGTCACGAGTCCTGTACTGGTGTTAACAGTCCTCTAACATCCTGAAAATGACTGCATCCATCCACGTCTTCTGCAGTTGCTCCGGAGTGATAGAAGCAGTGATTTATTCAAAAAGAACCTTCGACAGGAAGAAAGTTATAGCCCTCGTGGTTTTCTCTGTGGCTGCCCTAAATCTTTGATAAACAGGCTTTCTCCATCTCAGTTAATTGGATTTTGATTTCAACATTTTCTTTTCTTCCAGGGGTAACTTAAGGGAATTTATCCCAATTTCTTAGGTTTCTGAGTGGTTTTCACAGGAATTAACATGTGAATCAAAGTGCCCCTAGGTGACCCAGCCTCCCAGAGGCTATGGGACATGATGGTTAAGATGTGGACCCTGGAGGTGGGCTGCTTTGGTTTCAATATCTGCTCTACTGCTTACTGCTGTATGGTCTAGGGTAAGGTTCTTAAGCTTTTGAGTCTTGTTTTACTTTCTAAGAATGGAGTAACAATTTATTCATTTTGTGATGTCGAAAGAATTAAATAAACGAATACATAAAAATTCAAGACTCTAAGTAGGCCTATGATAAAGTGTCAGCTACTATTCTTATTATTTATAAATATTTCTGATAGCCACCATGTAGCTTGCTTCTTAACTGTGTGAATTTGGTTTTTTTTTTTTTACCTTTTGAGATTTTATTCATGTATAATATACATACAAAAGGGTGCCAAGGTCATAAGGGTACAGCTCAATGAATTTTCACAAACTGATCACTGTCATGTAAGCAGCCCCAGATCAGGAAACACAGAACATCACTAAGACCCAAGAAGCAAGCACCCCCCTCACGTCTCCTTCTACTCAGTATTTCCCGAGGAGAACTGCTATTCTGACTTCTAACGCCATAGATTAGTTTTGCCTGTTTTTGAATTTTAGATAAGTATAATCTTCAAGTATGTACTCTTTTGGATCTGGCTTATTTTGCTCAATATTATATTTGTGTGATTCACTCATGTTGCATGTATAATACTATATATATATATATATATATATATATATACACACACACATATATATACTATAATACTATATATATATATATATATATATATATATATATATATATATATATAAAAAATATCCCACCATGTGAATATGCTAAGGTTTATTTATCTGTTCTACTGCTGATGGGAATTTGTGTAGCTTCCAGTCTGGGGATATTATGAATAGCATTACAAACAGTCTTGAACATTTCTTTGGGCAGACATAGGCACACATTACTGTTGTCAGTGGAATGAGTGGTCATGGAGAATGGATCAATGTGGTTTTAATAGACATTGCTAAACAATTTTTCAAAGCCACTGTGCCGCTTTACACTCCCACCCCTTGTATGTGAGAGCTCCTGGTTGTCCTCATCCCTGCCACTAGTATTTTCTGTCTTTTGCATTTTAGCCATTTTGCTAGGTGTGTTGGTTTTGCTTTCGAAAATCAATTTGGCAGAGAACGATGAAAAGAACACTAGAGTCAAAAAAAATTTTTTTTTATTTGAGCCTCTAACTCTAATTTACCAAATCCACTTCCTAGATGTGTGACATGATGAGTCATTTTACTTCTCTGAGCTTATTTCCTTGTGTTTAAAATGAGGCTAATAATGTCCCCAGGGAATTCAAAGCCCTTGTTTCAAGGAATGCTATGTGGGCATTTGTGAACACCTACTCCATCCTGTTTTCAAGTCCATTTTCTCTCTGGATGCTAGAACTTACTCATCTGCTGGGACTGTACACCAACAACAAATTGTAATCATTAGGTCAAGGTAGTAATTTCCGTGGTTGGAAAGTCAGGGCTTCATGGGTCATGCTGCTCTCTCAACAGGACTTTTGAATACAAGATTACAACACAGAGAGGTGGTGGAGGATTTGTTTTCCTCCTATTTACTAAATTAAGAAATGAAAACAGAACCTGGTGATAGTTTAAAACTGTACACATATTTTAGGACACCTAACTCTATCTCATTTGTTGGCCAAGGGGGATATTTCAGCCGTAAGAAAGCAAAATTTAACTCATGGGGGGAAAGCCACAAAAACGACTTACCAAGATGATCCTTAAACGGTGGGACTCAGAGAGAACAGATTAATCTGGTCACAGAAGTCCCCTAATGGCTCTGCAGTTGCCTTCACTTCTAGTTGTTGCTACTTTTGCAGGATGGCTTCAGACAATGTGATAAGATGACCGAGGTTCAGTTTAGGGACATCTTGCCTCCTCTTCTCCTTAATGTCCCATTAAGGATATACTCATAGATACCTAGAGTATCAACTAGCTGACTCAGACATCTGGTAGACCAGTTTGTCCCCACACGTATACTTGTAGACTCCCCAAAGTCTACAAGTTTTATTAGAGTTTGATATCAGCAACGCACATTTAACTAGAATCTCAGCATCAAAGATTCTTCCATTCACTCATTTTTTTTTTTTTTTTAATAAATTTATTTATTTATTTTTGGCTGTGTTGGGTCTTCGTTTCTGTGCGAGGGCTTTATCTAGTTGCGGCGAGCGGGGGCCACTCTTCATCGCGGTGCGCGGGCCTCTCATTATCGCGGCCTCTCCTGTTGCGGAGCACAGGCTCCAGACGCGCAGGCTCAGTAGCTGTGGCTCACGGGCCCAGTCGCTCCGCGGCATGTGGGATCTTCCCAGACCAGGGCTCAAACCCGTGTCCCCTGCATTGGCAGGCGGACTCCCAACCACTGCGCCACCAGGGAAGCCCCCTTCCATTCACTCTTTAAGGCAAGGGTCTTTCATATTTTCGAGAGAGAAGTTCCTTGTCTTTAGAGCTATAAAGAGCCTCAGAAATAGTTCCATTTGCTTCTGTTACAAATGATAAAATTGACGACAAGAAGGGATAAATGACTTACACGAGGTTAAATTTAGGGACAGGCTGTGTTTGTCCAAATTTCCTGATTTTTGAGCATGGGATTTTCTTCAAATTCCACAAGGAAATTTGGAGGTGGGCGTGCAACCAAGGATAAAGACCTTAATTGTGATTGCATGGGGGTCTCTTTCTGCTGAAAAATATTACAAACTTCTCATCCTTCAGAATCAGATTAAATGTCTCCTTTTGAAAACTTCCCTGAGCTTTCACTTGATCCAGATGAAATTAATCCCTCCTTTTTCTGTGTGCCTGGGGGAATTTTGCATATTTCTCTACTATACCATTTCATTCATTCATTCATTCATTCATTATTTATTTATTCATGTGCATATGTATGACTGCATTCCCCAAGCATATCACATTTTATTAGAGTTTGATATCTAATTGTCCCTCATCTTCTTGAATCTGAGAACAGCCTGAAGTCAGGGACCACAAGAGGTTCATCTTTGCATCTTGCATAATGGCTATCACAGTGAGAGAAATACAAAGAGAGACAGACAGAGACAAAGAGAGAGACACAGAGGGAGAGAAAGAGAAGGGAGGAAGGAGAAAGAGAATGTAGGGTAGGGGAAGGAAGAAAAAGAAAAGAGAGGAGAGAATTTAGGAGATGTTATGGACATCTGCTGATATTTGCCTACTGAGCATCCGTATTCCCTTCTTCCATCTTTAGCATCAATATTTTCATCTGGGAGACCAGCCCTCTCTACTCTCACCCAGCCCATGGATCTCATGTGGGGCTGACCTCATAGTCCCCCACTCCAGGGATGAGCACACAAGGCAGGCTGTTCAATCAGCATGTTCCATTCTTTGACCATAATCATGGGCATGTGTGACCAAGTCAGACTTGTGTAACTCAATTCTGGGAATTTTATGAGAACTACAAAAGAGAAACTCTCTTTCCACGGGTTTCAAGGGAGTGAGTCTGGGGTGCCAGCAGCAATTTTGTCACCATGAGGGGAAGTATCTGCCAGTGAACAAAACTTATTCAGATAGAAGCACAGATGAAACTGTGATTTGAGCCCCTGTATCCAGCTGTGCCTGAAGCTGGATTATTTATGAATCTAGTCATGTGAGCCAATGTAGTTCCTTTTTCCTGCTGAAACCAGTTTGAGTTATGTTTCTTTCATCTGTAATCAACAGAGCTCCAATTAATACAAGAGTTATAGGAGAAAAAAGAAAGAAAAAAGAAGAGGAGAGGCTTTGGGTACCTTTGAGTTCTACTGATAGGTCCTCTCCACTGATTGAGTATTCATGGTCTAACACATCAACAGAGCTTGTGAATGGACTTTCTGGTTAGGTGGGAGGGAAAGGCCATGCCAGGACAGACCCATGGTGGAGGTGTGTTTGGAGAATGGTCTCCTTCTCAGTCTTCTGAAATTTATTCTACCTACCTCTCCACTTAGGAATGGCATAACCATGGTCACATCTCTCCCTTTCTTTTTTTATTTTATTTTATTTTATTTTATTTATTTAATTAATTTATTTATTTATGGCTGTGTTGGGTCTTCATTTCTGTGCGAGGGCTTTCTCTAGTTGTGGCAAGCGGGGGCCACTCTTCATCGCGGTGCGCGGGCCTCATTATCGCGGCCTCTCTTGTTGTGGAGCACAGGCTCCAGACGCACAGGCTCAGTAATTGTGGCTCACAAGCCTAGTTGCTCCGCGGCATGTGGGATCTTCCCAGACCAGGGCTCGAACCCGTGTCCCCTGCACTGGCAGGCAGATTCTCAACCACTGCGCCACCAGGGAAGCCCCTCTCCCTTTCTTATATACAGCAAGTCTAACCATAAAATGATGGTCTGACCTATATTTTCAAAGCCCCTTCTATCTCTGACACCCCAGGTGCCTCAACTGGTTCTCCTGAAGCTCCAACCCAGTTTTATCCCCAAAGGTCTCTCGGAATCCCATGATAGGGCATCTTGGGTGAATCACCATCTCAGTTTTCCCAGGACTGAGCGGGGGATCATGGAACACAGGACTTTTAGTTCTGAAACGCAGAACATCCCAGGAAATTGGGACAAGTTTGTCTCCCCAGACTGACATCTTCTGCTTAGCTGCTGCAGCCCAAGGGTAAGGCTTCCTCTGACAGATCAGACATTAAAGAGCCTAAAATGACTGTGACCTGTCTCCAAGCATTTCAGAACTTTGCAACAGTCAGTGCCTTGTAAAAAAACATTGTTTAATTTTTAAGGCTCATAATGATAAAAGTCAAACATGTTATTTATAGAAAAGTAGATAGAAATAATAGGTAGGTAGGTAGGTAGATAGATAGATAGACAGATAGAGGGTGTGCCCTTATTCCCCTTACCTTGCCTTCATCCATCTTGCTGCTTGGAATTCAGATTGCTGTCAAGCCATCTTTGCTGATGCAAATGAGAACAGCCTAGGGATAGCAGAGCAACAAGGAAGGAGGATCCTGGATCCCGGAATGACCTCCTGGAGCAGAGAGGCTAGCCTGGACTGCTTGCCTTGGATCTCATCTTCTTTATATTTAAGTTATTACAATTTGGGGCTATTGATACACCCAGGTGAACTAACTAATTCATGCACATTATCTCATCTGACCATCGCTAGAGCTGTTTCTGAAGAGAAGTTAAGGACTCTGCCCTTGACCGCATACCTGGTTAGTGGCTGAGCTTCCAGTGGAGGCTAGTCCTGACTCACATACACTTTGGGCTCCTAATCACCATGCTTTACTGCCATTGCCACTTTTCCTTTTATGCAGTGCCTTCTAGTTTTCAAAGTGTTCCATGATTATTATTAGTTAAGGAGGCAGGGATTATTATTGTCCTTATTAGCCAGATCACTTAGGTAATTTGACTAAGATCATCCAGTGAATTAGAGATGCATCTAGGATAAAAGTTCCAGTCTTTGAAACTTCGGAACTTTGCCTTTTTCACTTGACTCCACCAATCAGGCTCTCTTGGAAGGACCAGACTCCACCAGCCTCTCCTAATATTTTTTTAAATACTTCAAGCAATTCATTCAGTTTTTAAATTCAAGAATACTAATAACAGCTATTTTCTTTGAATTAAGGTGTATTTGGCAGAAAAAAATTCGCTTGTTAGTCAAACATAAATGAAATTATGGTCAATTTCAGTCTCCCCTCCCACAGATAGTAGTATCTTTTTCACTAGCTTTATTCATAATTTTTTATCAGTGAAAGGGAGTTTACTTTAAACACCCTCTCTTTGAGCAAACAAATGTTCTAATTCAGCCACAACCTGTCAGGCTTTGTTTATTGAGATTTAACAATGGTACCTAATTCTTATCATCAATTTAGCATCCTTGAAACAGTCAGCTTAGCTCCCCAGTGCTAAAGTTTCCGACACTCTATTTTTCTTGCATCTTTTCTGAACCGTAGGTTCTAATTCTGTGTTCCAGTTAATTAGCGCTGTCTGTAATTTTAGACAACCCATATCTGTTAAGGCACCCAAAATTCCATCTTTGTTTCCAAAGGTGGCTGTTTGTTGTGCCAGAAGGTACTTAGCTGCTGAAATAAATAGATGACGTATCACTTATAAAAAGTGCTGTTGCCTCATTGGGCAGATGTCTCTTGGTGATGGTGACTAAATATAGCATGCCGATTTTAGGGCAAAGATGTAATTTTAAAAAGTAATCATAAAACTATTGATTGGAAAGACGTCACTTTGATTTCCTGTTCACTGTGATTATAGAGACCTTCACCCTTACCAGGCTTAGAAATTTTTAACCCTTGAAAACTAACGCCCTATCAGAAACAAATTTCATATTGGAAAACTAAAAGTGTATCTACCCAGAGGTGTGGGTCAAAGACTTGTTTCCGTCCTTTGATTCCAGCAATGAAAACACATTCAGGAGGGAAAAAAGGAGGTACTGTGGGAGGTACCATCTTTAATAATACTAATACTACTAAAATATAATAGTTCCTACCATATTTCAAACTTCATTATGTGCCAGACATTGTAATAAGCACCTTATTTATATTATGGGTTCATTCAATTCTCACGGCATGACTGTAATAAGAGGAAGATGTATTTCACATGAAGCAAACAAAGCTTACATTTTATGGCCCCCTCACTTGCATGGGTCCTTTCTAAGGCCCTAGCAATGTGTTTCCATCATCACATGTTGTTTTGAAATTTTGTAAAAGTAAAATGTTTGAACAGCAATGGTTTAAGCCTGGGAATTCTTTCTCCTGGGGGTTCTTTTTTGTTACACATCCCCTCATATTGGTTAGTGCTAGAGAGGCTGAGAACATCTGGGGATTTGGGATTGAGCTGCAGTGATACATCAGGATGGGGTTTAGTGGGATACTTTTATGTGGTTCTCATTCATTTCCATGAATTGTTAAGTGACTCTAAGCTACCCGTGAATGACTTATCCCTATGGCTTCCAGGAATACTCCTGCCACACTGTGCTGACTCATCTAGTATTTTGATCCAAAACAGCAGGGCCAGAGGTGGTATTGCAATGGGGACAGAAGAAATGCAGGTAACAGAGGAGAAATTAAGTTTGAAGTATATGGAGTCAGAAGCTAGTCTATGGGAAATTCTTCTAAAGCATACAACTCATATATGAAACAAACTCATTAGAGCTTTTCCCAAATTTAGTGATAATCCTAAAAATTTACATGTCATTACTAATAATGAGTTGTGGAACTGAAAGTAAATTTTCTAAACCATCAAGAGCCGTATTAACTTTTCATCAACCATGCTAGAAAAAAAGTTAGAATTATTTATTTTCTCTATAGAAAGTATTTTTATCAAATTATTGTCATATGAAGACAGAGTATGCAGCCTGAACATGTAGGATAAAAATATTACAGAGGTGTTCGCTTCGGCAGCACATATACTAAAATTGGAAGGATACAGAGAGAATTAGCATGGCCGCTGCGCAAGGATAACACGCAAATTCGTGACGCATTCCATATTTTTTAGTGGGAAGCAGCCGCATAGCACAGGGAGATCAGCTCGGTGCTCTGTGACCACCTAGAGGGGTGGGATCGGAAGGGTGGGAGGGAGACTCAAGAGGGAGGAGATATGGGGATATATGTATGTGTATAGCTGATTCACTTTGTTATAAAGCAGAAACTAACACCATTGTGAAGCAATTATACTCCAATAAAGATGTTAAAAAAAAAATTAGGTCCTGAAAGGCAGTTCGAATTTATTTCTAGCTTATTTCTGGTCACATACCAAGGATGTGAGAGAATGGACATAGGACAGGTAAGTTTTGAAAGGGGAATCAAGAAATCCCCATGCAGCACTATGGATCAGTCTGTATTAGTCTGCCTGGACTGATATAACAAAAAAATCATGGCTTAAACAACAGAAATTTATTTACTCACAGTTCTGGAAACTGGCAAGTCCAAAATCAAGGTACTGGCCAATTCAGTTTCTGTTGAGGGCTCTCTTCCTGAATTGCAGTTGGCAGTCTTCTTGCTGTGTCCTCACCTGGTGGGGAGGGAGATCTCTAGTGTCTCTTCATCTTCTTATAAGGGCACCAGCTCTATCCGATTAAGACCCCACCCCTATGACCTCATTTAACCTTTATCACCTCCTCACAGGCCTTATCTCCAAATACAGTCACATTGGGGCTGAGGGCCTCAACATATAAATTTGTAGGGGGCACAGACATCCAGTCCCTAACCCAGTCTTTATAGGGTCTAGAGGTAGCACAGGTGGGCCCTGCTCAGTCTTTTGGCTCCAGCATGGTGGGAAGAGTATGGCTCTGGAGCCAGGCTGGCAGTTTGAATCCTGGCTCCTCTGTGTCTAACTGTGTGACCTCTGGCAAGTTCCTTAAGCTATTTGTGCCATAGTTTTCTTCTCTGTAAAATGCAGCTGATAACTATACCTGACTCGTAAGGTCATTAAGAAGATTAAAGAAGTGAATGCAGGTAAAGAGCTCAGAAGAGTAACTGGAGCATAGGCACCCAATAAATTCTCTTTAAACCTTGGAAGATCCAGCAGGACATTCATTACTCTGACAGCTTATAGCAGTGTTCCCCAAAGTGTGGTCAACTGTCTAGGTCTGGGCCTGGAAATATGCATTTTAGTGCACTCCCAAAATGACGTGAACGTAGGCTTACATTGGAGAATCATCAGCTTACCTGTTAAGGGAGGTTGGTTAAATCTGTGTGGTTCACCAGCACTTTCTTCATTTGGTTCTCAAATACAAAGAGTTTCTTTCTTCCACGGGGTTGAAAGAAATCAATGTCAAGAAGAGAGGGCCCCCTGGCTGCTCTGGACAGTGGACATCCAGTGCCTTCTAGGCTGTGTCCTTCAACAGCTGGCCATTTGGGGTCATGTGATCTGCATGAAATGGAAACAGGCAAGCTGATGTGTTTAGACATGGAGTGAGGATGGTTGGGATGAATTTTTCATTTGTCATCTGATCGAGTCAGCATTGTGGGGACCCTAGCAGCAACTGTCTCCCTTATTGGAGATGATGCCATTGGGAAGGCAAGGAGGGCTGTGGCTGAAGCCCTCCTGCTAGACTCAGTGGGTGGTGTCTGAATGTGCCCTCTGCCCCACGATCACACTCGGTCTTTCTAAAAAGAAAAAATAATTATTTTATGTTATGATGATTTGGCCTGTCAAAAATCCAGAAATAGCAAAATTAAAATGACCAAATCAATAAATAGTATTTAGTAAGAGTTTATTGTGCATACAAGAACAGTTCGTGAATGGGGGGGGGGAGCTTTCAAATTTAAAATGGATATGAAGCTCAGGGGCATGACATTACAGGATGGCTTATAAAGTGAAAACAAGGACGTTGTTTAACCTTTACAGTGATTGGTTATTACAGTGGGGGTTTCCAGATGGCAGGGAATTGGTTAAAAGTGATTATCTTATTCCCTCACCATAGGAAAGATGTGGTTTAAGGGTATAAACTTGCAGCTAGTAGATAAATAAGTTCTGGAGATCTAATGCACAGCATAGTGATTACAGATAATGATATTGTAAGATAGACATCAAAATGGCTAAGAAACTAGAACTTAATTATTCCCACCACAAAAAAGAAATGATAATAATATGATGTGATAGAGATGTTGGCTAAATCTACAATGACAATCATACTATTGTGATATATAAATGCATCAAATTAACATGTCATAGACCTTAAACTTATACAATGTTATATGTCAAATATATTTCAATAAAGAAAGAAATTTAATAGACTCACAGACATAGAAAACACACTTACGGTTACCAAAGGGGAAAGGCAAGGGGAAAGATAAATTAGGAATTTGGGATTAACAGATACACACTACCATATATAAAATAAACAACAAGGATCTATTGTATAGCACAGGGAACTATATCCAATATCTTATAGGTAATTACCTATAATGGAAAAGAATCTGAAAAATATATATACACACACACACACATACATACATATACATATACATATATATATATATATATATTTACAACTGAATCACTTTGCTGTACTCCTGAAACTAACACAACATTGTAAATCAACTATACTTCAATTTTTTTAAGTGAATTAAAAACAAGAAATTTTAAAACGCGATTATCTTGTACAAATTTTAGGAAGATGACCTAAGTTTCTTTTGATTATCAGAGGCATTTACAAGATACAATCTAAGTTAAGTTTCACTTCTGTTCATGAAATAAGATAGATTCAGTTTGGCTTAAATGATTTTTGTCTGTTTAGGGAATTTTCAAGTCTGGTCTCCATTTTGTGTTGAACAGCCCCAAAAGGAAACAAGCCTTTGGTTTCCTCCAGAAGCAAACACAGGATCAGGAATTTGAGTGTAAAGAGTTTACCTGGGAGGTAGTAGCTGGACATACCAGGTTGGGGAAGGAGAGCAGAGGGGAATGAGATGGGGAAGAGAAGAAAGCAAGTTACTAATGTAGGTAGCTGTGCCTTTGTTCTCTGAGGAACTCTGGGAGCCCATATAAATAAGCGCCCCAGAAAGATTCTACCAGAGGAACAAGGGAGATGGGGCATTTATTTCCCAGTTTCCTGTCCATCATTGGTTGCAGATTGATCTAGGGGGCATTTACTTTCCAGCATTTCTGGCCTGCCTCTCATGAGGACAAGTCTTGCTCTCATGGGCTGAAAAAGTAGCAAGTATTCATAGCTGGGCATGTAGAGGTGAGTTCTGACACCTCTGCATGCCCAAAATTTACTCAATGAATGTCATTACTTGTAAAACAACAGATTTTCAAAATACATTCAAGAAAAAGATTTAAGTTCACGTTTTCACCTGTGGAAAAGAGGAACTGTGCTTACCTATAAGGCTCTGTCTGAATTTCTAAAAAAATGCCACAGACAGAAAGGAGTTTCCCTTAGAACTTGTGCCCCTCCCGACCCTTCCCATATTGGAAAATGCCTAACAATTAATTGTTGCAAAAACAACCCCTGTTACTGTCAGTAACTTTGGGCAGGTTACTGACAGTGTCTGCTACACTTCGAAGCGTTGGCAAAATGACTGCCCCTGCTTTACAGGTGTGAAAATGATAACGTGGGTTGAGCATGTCCTGGGCCCACTGCAAATACCCTCTGTGTTGTCACTACTCCAGGTGTGGTCCAGGGGCCAGCAGAGTCCGCATCCCCTGGAGGCTTCCCAGAAATGCAGGATCTCAGGGCCCGCCCACACCTGCCGAGTCAGAGCCTGAATTTTTTTTTTTTTTTAAATAGATTTTTTTTTTTAATATTTATTTATTTATTTATTTATGGCTGTGTTGGGTCTTCGTTTCTGTGCGAGGGCTTTCTCTAGTTGTGGCAAGCGGGGGCCACTCTTCATCGCGGTGCGCGGGCCTCTCACTATCGCGGGCTCTCTCGTTGCGGAGCACAGGCTCCAGATGCGCAGGCTCAGTAATTGTGGCTCACGGGCCTAGTTGCTCCGCGGCATGTGGGATCCTCCCAGACCAGGGCTCGAACCCGTGTCCCCTGCATTGGCAGGCGGATTCTCAACCACTGCGCCACCAGGGAAGCCCCTCAGAGCCTGAATTTTAACCAGATTCCCAGGCCTTCCAGATGCACACAGGCACCCTCCTCATTTCTGTGCTGGAAGACCATGGCCACACCTAGCTGGACTGTCAGGCAACACTGAAGAATTGGGGAGCGCCAATGGAAGGCCAGAAAGCCACATTCCTGGAAGGGACCAGAGGCAACAGAGCCAGGAGTGATGTAGCAACTTGACCAGGATGTTAGAGATGAGAATGTAAGTGGGCTGGTCCTGGAGCACATGTGAAGCATGGCTGGGGCCTCACAGAAATAACTAAGGGAGATCTCCGGGGAGGAGAAGGGCATGTAGTTCTTTGCTGGGGACAAAGGGCCATTGCAGTTTAAGTGTTCATGCTAATTTGGCTCCATTTGTGGTCATGCCAGGTGAAACCTGGGTCATTTCAGATATATCTG
This sequence comes from Balaenoptera acutorostrata, assembly GCF_949987535.1. NCBI lineage: Eukaryota > Metazoa > Chordata > Mammalia > Artiodactyla > Balaenopteridae > Balaenoptera > Balaenoptera acutorostrata. Next base: position 27,879,903 of record NC_080078.1, read on the forward strand.
TGCATGTTTCTGTACTAGATTGTGAGCACCTAGAAGGAAGGAGCTGGGTCTTGTATGACTTTAATCTCAGTATTTGGTGCACAAAATTGGTACTTAAATGATACTTGCTGAATGGCCTGGTGAACTCCATTCATTAATTTATTCATTCATTCATTTATTTAACAAATAATTAGCAGATATAATATTGTCCAGGCACTGTATTAGAGCTGAGTTAACACTGGTGAATAAACCACATTGTTAGGTGCCCTTGAGAAGCCTATAGTCTAGTGAGGGATGGACAAGCGCATAAAATTAATATATAATTGGAAATTATGAAAATTGCTGTCTGTGCTACGTAATGATAGGGATAAATGAGGAGGGAGGATGCAGGATGCCCTCAGACAGCGTACCAGGAAAACCCCCTTTGAGGATTGATGTTTAAGTCAAGAACTGAAGAATGAGAAGGCTCGAGCCATGGTAAGGTGGAAGAGCCTTCTAAGCAGCCATCACAGCACGTGCAAAGCCCCTGAGGCAAGAATCAATGGAATGGGGCTTCCCTGGTGGCGTAGTAGTTAAGAATCTGCCTGCCAATGCAAGGGACACGGGTTCAAGCCCTGGTCCGGGAAGATCCCACATGCTGTGGAACAACTAAGCCCATGCGAGCCATAAACTACTGAAGCCCGTGCACCTAGAGCCCATGCTGCGCAACAAGAGAAGCCACCACAATGAGAGGCCCACGCGCTACAACGAAGAGTAGCCCCCACTTGCTGCAACTAGAGAAAGCCTGCGTGCAGCAACGAAGACCCAATGCAGCCAAAAACAATAAATACAATAAAATAAATAAATTTTAAAAAAAGAATTCCATTAAAAAAATTTTAAAACAAAGAATCAATGGAGTGGTACATGATTTATAAGAAATAGAACCCATACCCTATATTGCTGCTTGCTGAATAGCCACCCTGTTTAGGCAACAGAAACCCTGAAAGAAGAGTCAAGTCTGTCTGAGACAAACCAGGTTCTGCTGTGAGCCCTTGGGGTTGATTTGGTTTGTGCTCCTAATAAAAGGAGAGTCATCCATTTGGAAAATCCAGGCACCGCAGAGTTTGAGTTTCTATGAGGTGTTAGCATCTCAGGGCTCAACATAAAATCCTATGTTATAAAGGCTTCTACTTTGTTACACTTTCCCCCGCTCTTGATCATGGAAGAGAAAGTATGAGTCATTCGATTTGGGATGTGTCAGGGTCACATTTCAGGGCCATGTTCCAAATAGAAAGGAATATTTTTTTCTGAATATAATGAAAAAGTTCTAGCTCTGCTGTTACTATTTATGTGACCCTGAACCTGTTACCTCAACTTCCCACACCTGGTTTCTTCCTCTCTAAAACAGTCTTCCTGAGGCCCATGGTGTTTATGAGAACGGGTCCAGTTTCGTGCAGTAAGTAAGCATTTCTGAGCATCTAACAGTAACTCATTTGACAAATGTGTCGATTCCTTCTCTGTATGTTCTAAGCACTGTGTCAAGCTCCAGAGATTGAACAATAGAGCAAAACAGAAACATCCCAACTTCTAAGAGTTCATGGTCTCCCAGGAAAGACAGGCTTAAAGTGTAGCAGATATGAATTTAAAACCAAAAGGTGAGTATTATATATAAAATAGATAAACAACAAGGATTTACTGTATAGCACAAGAAACTGTATTCAGTATCTTGTAATAACCTATAATGGAAAAGAATCTGAAAAAATAATACATATATCACTTTGCTGTATACCTGAAACTAACACAATATTGCAAATCAACTCTACTTCAGTAAAAAAAAAAAAAAGTAAACTATAAAAAAAAAAAAGTGAGGGTGCAAGAAATAGCAAAGATATTTATCCTCTGTAAATCAAGTGACGTCTCAAGTCCCAGTCGTGTCTGGTTGGCAAGTAATTCAGTCTCGGGCATTACTAGAGCTCCGTCTCTTAACGTGGAACTTGACAGAGGACCTTGGTTTCATCCTGGGAGACTCTTAGCGGGAAACTTAGCTATGCCTGGCCCAGACTCCTGAGCCCTAGAAATGGTGAGATAATAAATGTGTGTTGTTTTAAGCCCCTAGATTTGTGGTCGTTTTGCAGGCGTAGAACATGAATACAGAGGTGTCTCCACCCTTCCCTTGGCCTCCCCTGGTTTCTGTGAGTGCCCTAGTGGGCAAGCCTTCAGGTTCCTGCTGTGGTTTCCACGGCACCCAAGAAACAGGCATTCTTGCTGACCGGGAGCCTAGATGTTGGAGTCCAGCCCCTCTTTGGTGCACCAGACCTCCAAGTCCTTGTGCCAAACATCTGTCCCCACCATCCATCCTCGCTCTGGGGGAATCTCTTGTCTCACAGCTAGACCCCAAAGCTACGCTCCTCTCTCACCTTTTCCCTGCTGGGACGATGCCAGAATGGCTTAGGGTCTCATAAGATGCAGAGAAAAAACAGATTCTCATTTTGCTTTAAAATGACATGGAAGAAAGTGTCCTGTAGACTCCTTGGGATTAGTGTTGGGGGGTGGGGGGAGGGAGTATGGAAAGCAAAGCATGGCTATTTCTCCTTTGTTCCCACCCTTGTACAGCAGTGACAATGAAACACAAATGTCTTAACATATTTTCCTACCAAACTAGTGATGACAATATACTGTTTCAAGTGCTGTAATAGGAGAAGCACACAGTGCAAGAGGAGCACATAACAGGGGCCATTGGCATTTCCTACTGAGCCTTAAGGAAGATTGTTGGGCTGCACCCAGCAGGCTGCAAGCCCTGTACTTGCCCAGATTCAGGACTGAAGAAAGAGCTCAGAGTCAGTGACAGAGAGATCAATGGTTTAACCGATGGGGGGATCTTACATGTCTGAAGCAAGGTCCTGAAGTGACACCCCACTGTGTACGGCAGACAGTGGGCAGGACATGGCGGGAGGTTACCAGATATAGGGGAAATTGACGTCAGGCTGGCTCATCCTTTACCAGGGAAACTGGCAGAGGGGCATGCCCCTCTCCACCACTTTGATAAGCTATCATGGTAGAAATGTTCTGACCTAAAGATCAGAACAGTCACTAGCTGGGGTGGGGGTAAGTATGTAGGGAGGTCAGTCATGTGAGTAGGGCGTAGGTAAAGCAGACGCTGGTCGAGCAGGGGATGTACAGAGAGCAAGAGAACAGTCATTTTAGGTGGCCTGATCATACAAAGATTTACCGGTGGAAGTGAAATTTAGACTGAGAGCCAAAGGATGAGAGAGTTAACCAGGTGAAAGGGTAGTGCGGTAGGGGTGGGGAGGTGGAAGGAAAGAATGTGTTATTGACTCAAAGCCAAGCAAGACATGGCACATTTAAAGAATGAAAGAACAGAGCATGTAACGGAGAGAAGGGGCTGGGGCCTGGGGGGATAAGTCTGGATAAATAAGGAGGGAGGAAAAGCCATGCAAACCCATTATTTATGTATCAGTCAGCTTTTGCTGTCATAATTCTATATAACAAAAACCTCCCAAACTCACTGGGCTATAAAAACAAGCATTTCGGTTTTGCTTTTGGGTCTCTGGAGAGGTAGTGGCATTTCTGGGTTTGACTAGAATCAGCTGGTTTGAATCTAGGCTGGGCATTGGGTTGACGCCGCCTGTTTCCTCATTCTCTTTGGACCAATGACTACATGAGGCATGTTTTTCTCATGGCAGATGGCAGACATGCAACAAGGCGAGAGGAAACATGTAATGTTTCTTAGGGTCTCAGCTGGGAACTGGCACAATGGCAGTTCCATTCAAGTTCCATTGGTCAAGGCAGGTCACCTGGCCAGTCCAAAATCAATGGGACAGGGAAGGTGGCGGGGGGTTCCCTTTGCCCGCAGAGGGACAGATGCAATGCAGAGGCCCATGGTAAAGGGCAGTGTTGTTTAATTTCTAACTCAGGGAGGGAAGAAAGAAGTGGGAACAATAGCCCAACTTGTCATCCTAGGGATAATAGAAACCCATGCCAGAGTTTCAAGGAGAGCTGTGAATAAAATGATCAGATGAGCAAAACATTATGCTAATATGAACAGCCACCATTTCAAGGGTCGTGAGCGGTACAGCACTCCCTCCGTGATTCTTGGTCCCACTTAGTCACCTGAATCCCGAAGCTGGCCTGCCTGTTCCCAGAGAGTCACACAGTCTTTCATAAACTGTTGCCCCTTCCTTCAGCTGTGGTCCTTAATAGGACTAACAATAAACAAGAGAGTTCTATTGGAATACTCAATGTGGATGTCCAACACCGTCCCCTTCTGCCATCCCCTCCTGCCCCAAATCCCTGCAAATGACCAAAACAATATTACTAAAAGGGAACCTTCATAACATCATTGGAAAACAGAAAGAGAGGGACATTACTGGACCAGAAACAATGAGAAATCCCTATGAAGAAGTAGATAGGATCTGATCGAAGGAAGGAAAATTAGTGGGAGGCTTGGGAACAGGACTGGCTACAGAATTTGCAGGGCCCAGTGCAAAGTGAAAATGCTGGGCCCGGGAAAATGATTCAGAATTTCAAGATGGCGACACCAGAGAATTAAAACATGCCCGGAGGCCTTCTAAGTGCACAGCCCATCAAGAAGAAGAAAGATTCCTTTCTCTTTCCTGGCAAGGACTCAGCCAATGAAAAGCCATGGACACTGCACAGGTCACATGCCTATGAAGTCGGACTGCTGGGGGCAGTGGATACCATGAGCACGAGGGGGTTGGGAGCAACAATTATGGGGATTGGTTTGGAATCAGGGTTAGAACGAGGGCAGTTGATTAGTTTAGGGCCTGTCCTCTCCCAGGCCTGAAACCCTCCACTTGTTCCCATCAATGGGCAGAATTGGTTCTTCCAGGCTGGGGTGCTGTCTTCATTGGCCAGGACTGCTGTGACAATGAACCACAAACTGGGTAGCTTAGACAACAGAAATGTATTGTCTCCCAGCTCTGGAAGCCAGAAGTCAGAAATCATGGTGTCATCAGGGTTAGTTCCTTCTGAAGGCTGTGAGGGAAGCCTGTCGCATGCCTCTTCTCTAGCTTCTAGAGGTTTGGTGGCAATCTTTGGTGTTCCTTGGCTTGTGTAGGTGCATCACTCCAACCTCTGCTTTCAGCTTCATGTGATGTACTGCCCGTGTGCATGCCTCTGTGTCCAAATTTCCACTTTTTGTAACACACCACTCACACTGGATTAGGGAACCGTCCTACTCCAGTATGACCTTATCTTAACTAATTATATCTGCAACGACCCTATTTCTAAATAAGGTCATATTCTACTCAATATTCTGTAATACCTATAAAAGAACCTGAAAGAGAATATATATTCTTCGCTGTACACATGAAACTAACACAACACTGTAAATCAACTATACTTCAATTAAAGAAAAAAGGGCACATTCTAAAGCACTGGGGGTTAGGAATCCAACATATGAATCTGACCAGGGACACAATTCAGCCCATAACAGGTAAATAATGAGTGCTTGAGCCACAGGGGCAGGGTCATGCCCTGGTACAGACTCCTTCACTCCTAGGAGACTAAGAGGCAGGAAAACCACAACACTGCACACCTCACCTGGCTGCACGATGCTCCTCTCCCCCACAATCACAGGCAGCAGATGGCTGTGAACAGACAGTAGCAAACAAGGGCCATCAAACACTGGGGGCAAAACAAATGTCAGGGAATAGGATAGTTGCTCATAAAGAATATCATTTGATTAAACCGCATCACCTATCCAAAACAGATGGACTTTTCATAATCTCCTGACAGTCCTGAAATGTTACCTTAATTACCCAACAGGTACAGTCATCTCTTATGCTACCTTACCTGCTGCAGTCAGGTTACAGAGTTTGGAAACGTTATGACTTGGCTTTTTGGGTTATCGAAGATCAGAGGTTGTCAACTATGGCTACACACTAGAGTCACCTGGGGGGCTTTGAAAATACTGATGCCTGGGTCCCACGATTTAACCGGTTTGGGGGTACAACCTGGGCACTGAGATTTTTTTCTTTTGAAAGCTCTCAGGTGATTACATTGCGCAGGGAAGGCTGAGAACCACTGGCTTGGAACTCTCCCAGAACCCAGCCATCTCATTAAATGTAATGATGCATATTGATTGCAGATGGCATGGCGTGGGTTTGTTGGGGGTTGTTTTTTGTTTGTTGCTTCCAAATGCAATACATCAGTATCTCTATTCTTTAACTCTGCAACGCCATGTGCTTTATTTTCTTTTCTTCAGCCTAACTTCTTTCAGTTGCTAAGAAGCCAAATCTGTGCTGTATGGAGTTAGACTTTTGCTTACAAAAGTGGCACCTCAGCTGGAAAGTGAGGCTGCGGCAGTACAGTGAATTGTACTAAAATGAAATTGAACAGATAATAGGTTTGCATTTAGTGCAGTGTATGATAAGGAGCAATAATATGGGCCATAGCGTCTTTTCTTCCAAGGATGCAGGTTGGTCTCGCTTACTCTATTTAGCAGAAAACATTGGTCTATGGCCTCAGTGAATCTCCCTCCCTCTCCCTCTCATATTCTCTTCCTTTTACTCTCTCTCTCTCTCTCACTAACTCTCTCTCCATGCTCTCTTTTATTCTCATCCTCTTTCTCCTCTCTTATGTTCCTTTCCATGTTTTCTCTCTCTTCCCCTTTCTCTCCTCAAAATTCTTGCTTTCACAAATTTCACAGGTTAGGGTAGAGGAAGTGCAGATTCAATAGCCAAAATGCTATGAGAAGCATGGCATTCTCTGTGCAAACCCTACAGTCTTCTGGGACATCTCCTATTGCTTCTTGTAAAAGACGTGAGGAGAAACTGCACAGCCAAGAGAACTAAGCTAGGTCTCTAGCTTCTGTTTCCCCCAACCCATGAAGTCTTTCTCTCCCAAAGTCTTCTCTCTCCAATCCGCTATGTCACCATGTTTGCTGGTCCCAGAAACTACCTGGGGAAGTTGGCTATACAAATGTGGGAAATAATAATAATGATTGACTATAACATGCTTATTACATGCCGGGGACCCTGCTAAGCATGTTTGACAGATAAGGAGACAGATGCCCAGAGACAGGAGGTGATTTCAAGACCAGGTTGTCTGCTCCAGGGTCCTTATATTACGAGCATTTCAGAAGGAGGCAGTGGGAGAGGAAGAAAGATCACAGACAGAGAAGGACAGAAAGAAAGAAAAAAGCAGAAAGACAAAAGACAGAGAGACACAGAGGGATGAAGAGAGACAGCCAAGATGCAAAGAAGCAGAGACAGAATGGGACCATAAAAACCACAACAATAACAACCACAGAGCCGAGAGAGAGACCTGTTTCACATTGGCTCTAAGTTGGGTAAAACAACTCCATGTCTGGGGCCAATTTAGCTGAGAGACTCCAACTGTATGAAGTGTAAGTTTGGTTCAGGTATGGTTTGAAGAAAATTCTGATGCCATGGTTCACTAGTTTTAGAAAATGCTTGTTTGTTTCTGGCTCACCTGGTATCTTTTGAAAAGGGAGAGAAAAAATCCCCTTTAGTTCTAGGTTCAGTCCAGAAAAAAACAAAAAGTAAAACAGAGTATTTAAGTTCTGTTTAATTCAGCCTTCAGGAAACCAAGGCAAAACATTCTGATTTTTTTTCAAGTCTCATCATTTGCATTTGCCAGTTGAGGTCTTCAAAGACCTGGTTAAATCAAGTGCCTAACCCAGTATTCTCCGTAGAAGTTAAGTGGGGATAACAACAAGGCAGGGTGGAGCTGTATTTCCTGGATTTGAACTTCCAAGAGCACCCATCCTAGGGAAGTGGGTCAGCCCTTTGGAGGTGGATGGAACTCATCAGCAATTATAGTTGGTGGAGATACTGCATTGCGATTTTCAGGCCAATCCCATCATCCCCACCGAATCAATTTTGTTTCTTTATTTTCTTAATGTGGTGGGTGTGATCTCGGAGGAGAGGGAGAAGTAAGCGGTGGCACGAGGCAAGATCTTAATTCCCTGCCCAGGAATTGAACCTGCGTAGCCTGGATGAAACCAGGAATCCTAGCTACCAGGCCAGCAAGGGCTAGAGGCTAGAAGCTATTCTTCCCTGGCTCTTGCCCCCAGTGAAAAATGCAATTCTCACGGAGGCAAAAAGTGTAAAAACAGGTACAAAGTTTATTATTAGAGACACAGCACAACAACAAGTGGGAGAGCACACAGAGAAACTGTTTAGTTAAGATAGAAGCAAGGCAGAGATGCACACCCAGAGAGAAAGGGTGTGGGCCTCCTCCCTAATGAGGGAGAGTGCAGTAAAGAGGGGGTTAATTCATTTATATTGGGCAGTTCTTCCAGGTCTTTGTTTACCTTTGGCCAATTATCTGGTTTCTTTTTCCACACCTGCCCTGCCCTAGGACCTTCCCCAACATGCATGTGCAACTTTTTTCCAAGATGGATTCCAGGCCAGAGGCCTATGGGGTGGCCTTAGCATCACATATTATGGGGTGGTGCCCCCTCCTTTTTGACCCCCAAGGAGCATTTCTGCACATGTGCAATGTCTCCCCTGCCCCAAGGATGGGAAATGTATGACCTCTTGATCCTTTACTCAAACAGGGTTTTGTCCCTCTCTGTTCCTGCCATGACTGTTATCTTAGGGCATTCTCAAGAGACAAAGCCTGGCTATTTACCCTGTTTCTGTGGTTACTTACATCTCAGAGGGCAAACAGGAGGCAAGTTGTATATGTCTGGCCTGAAGCCCATCTTTTTCTCACCCCAAGAAATGTAAACAGGAGGCCAGTTGTAAATGCCTACTCTGGAGCCCATCTATTTCCTGCCTCAGGTGTTAGGATGCTAGAGACCTCAGACTTGTCTTTTGTGGTACTTTGGTGGAACTCTGGATCATTGGGAGGAGTCTTGGGATGCTGTCATCTGCTCATTCCGTGCTGTGGTCATTCAACTGTAAGATGGAGACCTAATTTAATTCAATAAAAGGTATATGTTCTTCAGTAGGTGAATGGATAAGTGAACTGTGGTACAGCCAGGCAATGGAATATTATTCAGTGTTTTAAAAAAATGAGCTATCAAGCCATGAAAAGACATGAAGGAAACTTAAATGCATATGACTAAGTGAAAGAAGCCAATCTGAAAAGCCTACATACTATATGACATTCTTAAAATTTTGATGTGAACCTAAAACTGCTTTAAAAAAATAAAATCTATTAAATTTTTAAAAGGTCTATGTATGAAAGACTTGATAATCTCATTTCTCAGGATGCTGTTAGACATGGAAATTCCCTTTCCTCCTCATCTTTTCCATCTCTTGTGGTATTGGGTCCTATTTTTTATTCATATGAGGTTTCACTTCAATCTAAATTCATCCATGATAAAACACCTACTATGTGCAAGTTTCTCTATTTTACAAAGGAGACTTTAGTCTCAGAAAGGCTATCAGTATTTCTGAAGGACAAAGAATTAGCACATGATAGAGCCAGGATTTTCAAACACAGGATTTTCCAAATTCTGAGCTCTCCCACTGCCTCTCCACCCTGAAAGTCTACTAGAGGTTTGGCAATCGTTCCCATGCAGGTTTCTGTAGGTTCCCATTTAACTCCGGGATTGAAAATTCCTCAGTCTCCTGTTCCATATTGCAATTAACAAAGACTATCCCAGAACTGGTAAGTGGGAGCCACCAGGACAGGAATTGCTTCCCCGGGCATAGAGCTCCCCAGGGCAGAATGGGTTGCCTCAGGCAGCACTGACCGCCCCCTCACCACAGATATTCAAGCATACAACAGAAAGACCAAGGATCCTTAAACTGGGATTCACACACGGGGCATCTAAAATTGTCAGATTTTGAGTGTAGAGATATGTATACCTTTTTTCTTGGAGGAGATTTTTCACCAGGTTTTCAAAATTTAGTTGTTTTTTTTAAATTTTTTTAAATTTTATTTATTTATTTATTTATTTATTTATTTATTTATTTATTTATGGCTGTGTTGGGTCTTCGTTTCTGTGCGAGGGCTTTCTCTAGTTGCAGCAAGTGGGGGCCACTCTTCAATGCGGTGCGTGGGCCTCTCACTGTCGCGGCCTCTCTTGTTGCGGAGCACAGGCTCCAGACGCGCAGGCTCAGCAATTGTGGCTCATGGGCCTAGTTGCTCCGTGGCATGTGGGATCCTCCCAGACCAGGGCTCGAACCCGTGTCCCCCGCATTGGCAGGCAGATTCTCAACCACTGCGCCACCAGGGAAGCCCCTCAAAATTTAGTTTTTGACCCAGTTGTTGACAACTGTTGAGACCAAAGGTGGAGGAGAGGGTGGAATGAAGTTATATCCCAAACTTGACCATCTAAGAGTCTCCTCCTGAGTCATTTTCATGAGCGAATATGGGTCCTGAAGGATAATACCAATCCAGGCATCAGCTGAAAAGTTTGGGTCTCCTCCTCTACTCCATAACAGAACTCAGGGCTTTCCTAGGGTCAGGGTGAACATGAACTGTAAATATGCATAAGGGATCTTATTAAGGTGATGGAAATGTTCTAAATGTGTATGTGTGTATTCGTTTCTACTAAAAAAAAACTATATTAAAAAGCACTAAAAACTAATGTGTAGACATAGAGGGCAGACTTGTGGTTGCCAAGGGGGAGGGAGGGTCAGGGGAAGGATGGATTGGGAGTTTGGGGTTAGCAGATGCAAACTATTATATATAGAATGGATAAACAACAGGGTCCTATTGTATAGCACAGGGAACTATATTCAATATCCTGTGATAAAACATAATGGAAAAGAATATTTAAAAAGTATGTATATGTATAACTGAATCACTTTGCTGTACAGCAGAAATTAACACACTGTAAATCAACTATACTTCAAAACAACAACAATAAAAAAATAATGTGTATTAGTTTCCTAGAGCTTTTGTAACAAAGTACCACAAAGTGGGTGGTTTAAAACAACAGAAAGTCATACTAAACTAATTATACCTATAACAATCCTATTTTCAAATAAGGTCACATTTTGAGGTACTGGGGTCAGGACTTCAGCATATCTTGTTTGGTGGACACAATTCAATACACAACAAAGTGAATAACAGTGCTGCTTGCAAATGTGTGTACATTTACAACGATAGATACATTTTATAATATGTAAGTTATACCTTGTAAAAAAATGAACAGAAACCTCAATTAAACAGATTTGGGAGACCAGAAGGGGGAGCTCTCATGCCTCGTGATGATAGCACAGCCCATTGGGAAGAAGACTTCTCTTCTTTCCTGGAGAGGACTTAGCCAATGAAAAGCCACAGACTCTTAGTATACTATTAACAGCCGCCCCCCCACCCCCCACAACTTCCTTTCCCTCTCTCCTCCTCTTGTCATTTGGGGACTTGCAGTGACTCACCATGGTTGCAGACCCTGAATTACAATTCTCTGCTGATCCCGAATAAACCCATCTTTCATGCAGAAATATCAGCAGTCTATTTGTTTCAGGTTAACATTTTCAATCAAGTAATTTTTAAAGAGTGGCAAGGAGATTTTTCAAACCATTGCTGGGATCCTGAAGTTTATGTAGACAGCACTGAATCTTAACACATCATCTGAAAGTTTCAAAGCCATATTTAGTGAACCAGCTATTCCATTTCTCATGTATAGTTCAGAGACATACTCACGTGAGTTTAGCTGGCACAAAATTAGGAACAATCTAAATCTCCATCAGTAGGTAAATGGTAAATAAATTTAGGTATAGCCAACCATGAAATACTATGCAACAATTACAAAGAATGAGATAATTTGATATTAGTGACATGGAAAGAAATCTGAGATATATTGTCATGGCCAGAAAAAAAAAAAAAAGAAGTAAATAATTGACACAGAGAGCATGATACCATTTATATAAAACACAAAATCAACATCAAAGAAAATTATGCTTCATGTTTTCTGAGGATACATGCATATTAAAATTAATATTGAGCATTTACTAGACACCAGGCACTGTTCTAACAGACTGACACATATTAACTTCTCAGAACAATTTAACTACTATTATTGTAGCCCATTTAATGAAGAAGAGGTTAAGACACAAAGAGGTTAAGTTACTTCTCCAAAGCTATTGAGTGGTGGAATTGGAATTTGAATCCTGGCTTGTCTGAATTCACAGGGCTCTTTCTGCTTCTGTTTTATGTATTCTAGAAGAATATACATAAAAGTAATTAATGGTCACCTCCAGGAGTGAAGTAGAGGGGAATCCATGACTCCAGTCAGTAGTCAATGGGATTTTAATTTTTTTACAGTTGTAGGAAATAATATAGAGAGATCTGTGTATCACTTACTGTTTCCCTTAATGATAATATCTTGCAAAACTGTAGTAAAATATCACAATCAGGATACTGATGTTGGTATAATCCATTGAGCTTGTTCATATTTACCTATTTTTACTCATCTGTGTGTGAGTATTTGGCTCTATGCACTTTTAAGACTATTTTTTTGTGCAATCTTAGGTTCACAGCAAAATTGAGAGAAAGGTGCAGATTTTCCCATATTGCCTCTGCCCCCACACATGCACAGCCTCCCCCATTATCAGCTTCCTCCACCAGATGGTTCATTTGTTACAACTGATGAATCTATGTCGACACATTGTTATCACCCAAGGTCCATAGTTTACATTCGGGTTCATCTTGGTGTTGTACATTCTATGGGTTTGGACAAATGTGTAATGACTCATATCCACTATTTGAGTATCATACAAAGTATTTTCACTTTCCTAAAAATTCTATGCTCTGCATATTAATCGCCCCTGTCCCCACCATATATACCTGGTAACCACTGGTCTTAATATTATTTTCATAGTTTTGCCTTTTGCAGAATTCCATATAATAGTTTTATTCTAGTAGTTTTAGTTTCAGATATATTGTTTAAATCTTTAATCTATTTTGAGTTGATTTTTACTGATGGTCTGAGATAAGGGTCCAATTTCATTCTTCTGCATGTGGATATCAAGTTTTCCCAACACCATTTATTGAAGAAACTATACTTTCCCCATTGTGTGTTCTTGGAAACTTTGTCAAAGATCAATTGACTGTAAGTGTGTGGATTATTTCTGGGCTCTATATTCTGTTTCATTGGTCTATGTGTCTGTTTTTAAGCCAGTACCATATTATTTTGATTACTATAGCTTTGTTGTACATTTTGAAATAATGTCATGTGATGCCTCAGCTTTGTTCTTCTTTCTCAAGATTGCTTTGGATATTCAGCGTCTTAGGTGGTTCCGTACAAATTTTAGAATCGTTTTTAATATCTGTGGAAAATGCCATTGGAAATTTGATAATATTTGCATTGAAACTATAGATTTGGTGGGGGGATAGCATGGACATTTAAAAATATTTTTCCAATCTACAAACATGGGATATCTTTCCCTTTATTTATGTCTTCCTCAGTTTCTGTCATCAATGTTTTATGTTTTCCAGTATCAGGTCTTTCACCTCCTTGGTTAAATGTATTCCAGTTCTTTTTGATGCCATTGTAAATGGGATTATTTTCTTAATTTCTTTTTCATATAGTTTACTGTTAGCATATAGAAATATAACTGATTTTCTGTATGTTGAATTTGTATCCTGAAAATTTACTGAATTCTTTTATTAGTTCTAACAGGTTTTTTGGTGGCACCTTTAGGATTTTCTATATATAAAATCATGTCATCTGCAAACAGAGGATTTCACTTCTTCCTTTCCTACTTGGATGCCATTTATTTCTTTCTCTTGCCTAATTACTCTGGCTAGGACTTCCAATACTATGTTAAATAAAAGTGTTAAGAGTGGTTTCTTTGCCCTGTTTCTGATCTTAGAGGAAAAGGCTTCAGTTTTCGCCATTAAAGTATGATGTTAGCTGTGGGCCTGTCATACACGGCCTTTATTATGTTGACGTACATTCCTTCTATACCTAATCTGTTGAGATTTTTTATCATTAGCAGGTGTTGAATTTTGTCAAATACTTGTTCAGCTTCTATTGAGACAATCATATGATTTTTATCCTTCATTCTGTCAATGTAGTGTATCACATTCATTGATTTGCATATGTTGAACCATTCTTACATCCTGGGGATAAATACCACTTGATTGTAGTGTATGATCCTTTTAATGTGCTGTTGAATTTTGTTTGCTAGTATTTTGTTGAGGATTTTTGAATCTATATTTATCAGGGATATTGGCCTGTAATTTTCTTTTCTTGTAGATCTTTACCTAGCTTCGATATCAGGGTACTGTTAGCCTCATAAAGTGAGTTTAGGAGCATTCCCTTCTTCAAGTTTTTGTAAGAGTTTGAGAAGGATTGACATTAATTATTCTTTAAATGTTTGGTAGAATCTACACTTGAAGCCATCTGGTCCTGGGCTTTTCTTTGTTGGCAGGTTTTTGATTACTGATTTAATTTCCTTATCAGTAATTGATCTGTTCAGGTTCCCTATTTCTTCATAATTAAGTCTTTGTAGTTTGCATATTTCTAGGAATGTATCATTTTGTATAGGTTGTCCAATTTGTTGGTGTGTAATTGTTCACAGTAGTCTCTTATGATCCTTTGTATTTCTATGGTATCAGTTGTAATATATCCTCTGTCATTTTTTATTTTATTTATTTAAATCTTCTCTCTTTTGTCTTAGTCTTGCAAAAGGTTTGTCAATTTTGTTTATCTTTACAAAAACTCAGCTCAGTATCATTGATCTTTTCTATTGTTTTCCTAGTTTCTATTTCATTTATTTCTGCTCTGATATCTACAATTTTCTTCTTTATGCTTATGTTATCTAATTTATTCTTTTTTCTACTTCTTTGTGGTATAAAGTTAGGATGTTTATTTGAGATCTTTCTTTATTCTTAATGTTATAAATTTCTTGCTATAAATTTCCCTCTTAGAACTATTTTGGCTGTCTCCCATAAGTTTCGGTATTTGTGTTTCCTTTTTCACTTTTCTCAAGATCTTTTAAAAATTTCCTTTTGATTTTTTATTTGACCCACTGATTTTTCAGGAGTGTGCTGTTTAATCCCACATATTTGTGAATTTTCCAGTTTTCCTCCTGTTATTGATTTCTAGTAAGAAACTGTTGTCATTGGAAAATATAATTGGCAAGATTTCAATCTTCTTAAATTTGCTAAGACTAATTTTGTGACCTAACATATGATCTATCTTAGAGAATGTTCCATGTGCACTTGAGAAGAACGTGTGTTCTGCTGCTGTTGGATGGAATGTTATGTGTATTTCTGTTGGTTTTGTTTACTCTAACGTAAAATTCAAGTCCAATATTTTTTTTATTGATTATCTGTCTCAATGATCTATCCATTGTTGAAAGTGGAGTATTGAAATCCACTATTATTGCATTGCTATTACTACCTTCAGAAATTTGCTTAATGTATCTAGTATTTGCTTAATATATTTAGATGTTCTGATGTTCGGTGCATATATATTGATAATTGTTATATCCTCTTGATGAATTATCCCTCTATCATTATATAATGACCTTCTTTGTCTCTTGTGACAGTTTTGACAATGTCTATTTTGTCTGATAGAAGTATGGCTGCCCCTGTACTCTTTTGGTTACCACTTGCATGGAATATATTTTCTCTGTCCCTTAATTTTCAGCTTACATGTGTCCTTAACTCTAAAGTGAGTGCCTTTTACACAAGACATAATTGGGTCTTGTTTTTTTATCCATTGAGCCACTTTATGTCTTTTTATTGGAATATTTAATCCATTTACATTTAAAGCAATTATTGATAGATAAGGACTTACTATTTTCATCTTGTTTATTATCTTCTGATTGTTTTGTAGTTCATTTCCTAAACCTTCCAATAAAATCATATCTCAAATATAATTAAACATTCAATATTTACAATATAACTATGTGTTCATGGATAGGTCATGGCCTAGTTAGTACATGTAAGTTTACTGCTGAGTCAAGCAGTATACATTGATTATCTTTTCTCAGTTATGTAACTTTATATTTTCCTGGAGTTGATAATTGCCTCAATTTTTCATTTGCTTAGTTTTCTATTTCACACTCTCCACAGAACTCTAAAAATCCTTTTAACACTATTTTTTTCACAGTCAAATGAAACAGTTATGCTATTGGTTCCACTGTTTTCCTGGAGATGCTCTATTCATATCTTTCAAGTTCCTCTGTTTTCCTGCTCTAATCTGTTTTAGTTGCTCTCTGGGCCTACTTCCCACTGTCATCTAGAGAATTCCTTTCAAAACCATTCTTAAAATTACCTTTGCTTCTGTTTTCTGCTGGTTCCTTCCTTAGGACTCTTGTTTTTCTGTCTTTTGGGTTACTTCTTTTTGGAGAACACATTGTCCAAGAGCTTTCTGAGAACTTATAAATGTGAAGGAAAAAAGCTCTCCCTTGACCTCTAGCTTGAATGCTATAGAATTTTTATCTGGAAATCATTATTAGTCAGAATATTTAAATCATTGCTCTATTGTTGCCTAATTTCCAATGTCATTGCTAAATAAACTAATACCATACTGATTTCCAATTATTTCTTTTTCTTCTCTTTTGAAGCATTTTAATTTTTTTCTCTATTCACCTTGTTTTACAACTTAATGATGCTATATCTTAGTTTGTTTACTTATTATTATTACTTTTTATTCTGGTCACTGTGTTAGAAAGAGAGTGTTTTTCAAACCTGGAAATTTTTCTTGTATTTTTTCTTTGATAATTTTCCTTCCAATGTAATTCCTGTTCTATTTTTTGAAAACTCTTTTTATTGAAATATTGAACCTCTTGGATTGAAGCTCAAATTAAAAATATGTATGTATGTGTCTGTTTGTCTTTATCTTTTGGTCCTACTTCCTCTTGATTTTTCTTCCAACTCTTACACTTATTTTGTTCTTTAAAAAATTGGTTATGATCTTTTAATTTAAAAGATCTCTTCCATACAATCTGATAGTTTATTTATGGCATCCTGCTTCATGGATGTTTCATGAATTATAATATAAAGTAGAATTAGCTATAATGATAGCTAATATTAATTGAGCCAGGGAGTATTTTAGGAACTTTATGAAATTAGCTCCTTTAATCCCCAGAACCATGGATTGAGGTAAGGGAGTGGTTCTCCAAAACAAAAGAAAGGAATTGATAATAGAAGAAAGGGAAATGAATGTGGAATGCCAAAAATGACAGATAACCACGAAAGAATGATTCAAAGTATTATATGCCTGCCAGGACCCAGGCACTATTGTAGGCACAGGGGCTGGGAACATGGAGAGGGGAATAAGGCACCATCCCTGCTATGTTCACATCCTTTAATGTAGTTGAAAGCTAATGGCATTTGCCACTTGTCAGCCCCTGATGAATTCCTCCCCCAGTGCCTTGAAGCAGCAAGAAGCTCTGCAGGAAAGGCAGCCTAGAGCAGGAGGGAAGGGAGGGGACCTAGGAGTTGCTCCTTCTTTGTGAAAAACTCTGATGGGAAAATTGTCAGCTGTACTCCCACTCCTTCTGAAAGTCAGTATGATGCTGCATCCATCTTAATCACCATCAGAGAGAGCAAGCATTTTAATAAGCAGCATTATTCATGAAAACTTTTTTCTCCTTTCCCACTTCCTTCCAAAATAAGATAGACGTGAACTTCAAATGAACTCCTCATTTGTCTCCTTCTTCTTGCCTCTTCTTTATATTCAAACCCACTACCTTCCCCCCATGGCCCCCATCCTCTGGACATCTTCTGGGGAATAGATGAGGAGTAGCTGTCCACCGTGGGGGAGGAAGAGTGTGGCTGGAGGTATCTGGGTCCCTAGAAGGTAGGGATTATTGGACCTTTCACTAGAAATTGAGAGACAAAAGAGATGAGATCTCTGCTGTAGTGGAACTTAGAAATCATTCACTCAACCAATTGCTTATTTAACAAGTATTAATTGGTCACTTAATGTGTATTTCACTGAGAATACAGTGAATCAGACATGATTTCTATCCCCAGAGAAACTATCATCAGTCCATTCAACAAATATTTTTGAGCTGCAGGACAGATTCCAGACAAGATCATTAGAAGGCATATGGTCCCTGTAATTCATTGCATTATAGGGACAGTTATTGATCACCTATATGTTTTAGGTATTGTACTAGACCCTGAGCTTATTGAGACATAGAGCCTTTGTTCTACTCAGGGTCTAGAAGAGAAGAAAGTTAGTAAAAGAAAGGAAAAGAAAAGAAAACTATAAAACACATTATCTATTATGGGAAATGACACGGATAACAGCTCACAACTTCTCCCTTCTCGTGACTTCTCCATATGGTTCAGAGGCACTAACCCCACTCTGTGCTCACAGATGGGCACCATGAACAAGGGCTGACCAAGTAGAGCATTGCATCTTCCTGGACATAGTGATTGTTTCAGAGATGGGAGCAGGACTCAGAGAGGATTAATTATACAACAGTTTATGGGGACTTCGCTGGGACCATTTGGTAGTTGGCACTGTGTTTATACTAAGTTTTCCCAGTGTGTACAGTTATCTTGCTACCACATGGAGAGAGCCTGCCTGAGAATAAAACCAATGCCGAGCAAAATAGAGCAATGAGATGGAAAGAGACCAAGCCCTTTTGACATAGAGTGCCTGGAACCAGTCATACCTGAAGTAGCCGTGTAAGAATAATCCCTAAACTGTTCCAGTACAGGCAGGCCTCGTTTTATTGTGCTTCACTTTATTGTGCTTTGTAGATACTGTGTTTTTTACAAATTGAAGATTTATGCAAACCCTACATGGAGCAAGTCTACCGACATCATTTTTCTGACGGCATTTGTTCATTTTGTGTTTCTGTGTCACATTTTGGTAATTCTCACAATATTTCTAAAATTTTCATTATTATTTTATTTGTTATCATGATCTGTTATCAGTGATCTTGGATGTTACTATTTTGACCCACTGAAGGCTCAGATAATAGCATTTTTTTTTAGCAATACAGTATTTTCAAATTAAGGTATATACGTTGTCTTTTTAGACATAATGCTATTGCATATGTAATAGACTATGGTATAGTGTAAACAAAACTTTTATGTGCACTTGGAAACCAAAAAATTTGTGTGACTCACTTTATTTTGATATTTGCTTTACTGCAATGGTCTAGAACTGAGCCCGTAGTATCTCCAAGGGATGCCTGGACGTGGATCATTAAATCTCCTTTTTGACCTAAACCAGTTTGAGTTCTGTCCCTAAGTAATATAGGATGAGACATATTTCCAACCCTTCAGCCTTTGTAGAATCAAAGAGAGCCATGTGTCAGGTGCCTCCAATTTCTGTGATGGGAATTTTTTTTAATATAGAAAAAAATGAGAAAAATGAGGTCCAGAGAAGTTAATTAATTTTCCTAAGGTCACAAGGCAACCTTGTGGCAGAGTTGAGATTTGGATGTACATTAGTCTGATTCCAAACAAAAAGCTCTTAATTATCATGATGGGGGCCCCGTGTAACTTGCATTCAGAAAAGGTACTCTTAACTGGCAGTCACCAGAGTTTTATGTAGAAATTGTGCATGTGTGTGTGTATTATTTAATAATCACAAAATTTCTATGAACTGGATACTTTTTTCTTTTTTTTTTTTCTTTTTGGCTGTGTTGGGTCTTCGTTTCTGTGCGAGGGCTTTCTCCAGTTATGGTGAGCAGGGGCCACTCTTCATCGCGGTGCACGGGCCTCTCACTGTCGCGGCCTCTCCCGTTGAGGAGCGCAGGCTCCAAACGCGCAGGCTCAGTAGTTGTGGCTCACGGGCTTAGTTGCTCCGCGGCATGTGGGATCTTCCCAGACCAGGGCTCGAACCCGTGTCCCCTGCATTGGCAGGCAGATTCTCAACCACTGCGCCACCAGGGAAGCCCTGAACTGTATACTTTTTTGCTTACTTTACAAATGAGGAAACTGAGGCTCAGAGAGTTAACTTGGGCAAGAACACATGCCATTAAGGGGCAAATCTTGGATTAAAACCTAAATCGTTCTAGTTCCAAAGGTCCATTCATGCTCTTTCCAGAAAATCATTTTCCCAGACTTATCCAGCAGTGGCTACAGGGGCTCTGTTTGTATCTCCAAGAACGCGTTCAGCCTGGTGCACAGTGGCGGCCCGTCTTGCTGCCGTTCCACAACCCTTCACCCTGAGCACATTCCAAACCGCAAGGGAAAAAAAGGTACCAAGCTCTTTGGGTCAAAATGGCATTTTAAAAAATGCTCTTTCTACCTCTACCTTTGACGGTCATGGAGATATCATTGTGTAGTTTACTTTTAATCTGAGTTTTTAAATAGCACATATGCTAAAACTCAAACAATACAAAAGTATTTACAATGAAACCTGGGTTTCTCTCCCACCTACCATCCTAGCCCCAGCTGTACAGAGGCAGCCAGTGATTCATATGGTTATTCTAAACATGATCTGTGCACACACAAACACCCACAGCTCTTAACTTCCATGCATCTAGAGCCGTGGTTCCTAACCAGGGATGCTTTCGCAGCCCTCTCCCCAGAGGCCATCTGGCCATGTCTGGAGACATATGTTATCGTCATGGCTTGAGAGTGGTAGGGATTGCCGCTGGCATCTGTTCGGTAGATGCTGCAAAACATCCTGCAATGCACAGCAAAGCCCCCACTTCAAAGACTTATCTGATCCAAGTCATCAGTAGTGCTGAAGTTGAAGATCCCTCATTTAAAAGAATCATCTTCTAACTTGCTTTTTAACACTTAGCAAGATGTGTTGACTCTCTTTCCATACCAGTGTACACTGATATTTTTCAGTGCTTTAAACAGCCTCATGGTATTCTATTTTATAGATAGGCCTTAATTCATTTAATTAGTCTGCTATTGATAAACATTTAGGTTTTTTACAGTATAAGGCAGGTACAGTACAATACCATGCAGCAAGGGGAAAGCTGGTCTAAACATGTCTTTGCACACCAATTCATGTATCTGTAAAATATATTCACAGAGGGTCAATCACTGAGCCAAAGGGAAAGCATTTTTTTCTTTGCTTTGGCAGGTATTTCCCAACTGCTCTTCAAAGAAGCTGCACTGGACAACACACCCACATCAAATGAATGAGAATGCCTATTTCCTCACACTCACTGGGTTTTACCAAACATTTTAACTTTTGTCAATTTGATAGATAAATAACTGGATCTCACTGCTATTCAAAATAGCGTTTCATTACTTATGAGCATGATTGAACATCTTGGATGTATCTAAATTCTGAAGTTCCTAGAAATGGTCTCTTGTTGCTACAGGACCAGGAAATGTGCCCTTTCAGAAGGAGATTTTACTTTAACACCTCTTTGCCCTGCTCCTAGAGCCTGACTGATTCTCTGGCAGAGGCCTCAGAAAGTGTGAAGATGATGTCAACACACTCATGACTCCATGCTTCTCAGAAGCCTGCATAATTAGAACCAGACGGGAAATCCCAAGTCACTTCCTAATGTATATGAGGCCATTCCAGTCCTTATCTTTATGACCAGAGGTGTTTTTTTTTTTTTCCTAGAGATTCCAAGAGAGATTAAAGTTGCAGAAAATCAGGAGCAGGACTGTGCCTGTGAATAAGCAGATTAATTCATTTAGGCTGATTAAAAACTAAATTTCTGTTTCCCAGAGTAGAGCTGAGAGAACATTTCTTATTCTGTAAATGATGAAATCTTTATATCAAGAAGGCAGATATCCAGGGCTTCCCTGGTGGCGCAGTGGTTGAGAGTCTGCCTGCCAATGCAGGGGACACGGGTTCGAGCCCTGGTCTGGGAAGATCCCACATGCCGTGGAGCAACTAGGCACGTGAGCCACAACTACTGAGCCTGCGCGTCTGGAGCCTGTGCTCCGCAACAGGAGAGGCCGCGATAGTGAGAGGCCCGCGTACCGCGATGAAGAGTGGCCCCCACTTGCCGCAATTAGAGAAGGCCCTCGCACAGCAACGAAGACCCAACACAGCCATTAATTAATTAATTAATTAATTAATTAATTAATTAATTTTAAAAAAAGAGGCAGATATCCAAAGGGAA
This sequence comes from Balaenoptera acutorostrata, assembly GCF_949987535.1. Classification (NCBI taxonomy): domain Eukaryota; kingdom Metazoa; phylum Chordata; class Mammalia; order Artiodactyla; family Balaenopteridae; genus Balaenoptera; species Balaenoptera acutorostrata. Next base: position 27,901,799 of record NC_080078.1, read on the forward strand.
AATAAAACAGAAGAAACTTAAATGCCACCTCCATCCTTTCAGGAGGCAGGAGAGAGGGAAGGGTTATAGCATCTCACCACCCAGCAAGGGCACAACGCTCACCAGTGCTGGAGAACAGGGTGAGCCCCCATGAGCCGGATTGTGCCTTGAATGGTTAAGGAATAAAGAGCTCTTCTACCAGTATGGATGGCGATAGCCATGAGCAGCATATATGTACTACTGCTCAGGCTGCCCAGGGACAGAAAGTTATGGGCTGACCTTTTTATGGGGCAATCCGAGTATTGAAAGCAAGCAGGTACTCAGGAAATATACTGCCTGGAGGCTGGTAATCCATCAATTTTTTTTTGTATTGTGTTGCCAAATAGCAGTCATTCATTTATATTTCAAACATCACATTTATTCTTAATTGTAATGCCTTATAAACTTTCAGGGAGGAGAGGGCAAAGAGAATGGTCCCAATATACCCTTCTGTTATGACTAGACCCCATATTAGTATGCCATCAGTCTATCTGAAATATTGCCTGTGGTATTTAATATAACTGCTCAGAATATTCCCTGCCCCTCCCTAAGAGAGGAATATACATTTTTCCCACTGATATCAGGCTTGGCCATATGACTTCTTTTGGCAAATGGAGTGTGAACCAAAGTGACATGAGCCAATCTTGAGCAGAGTCATCGTGCAGTAAGTAGTCCACTCCTCTTTTTTATCTGCAGCGCTAGCAGCAATGTCCCAGATAGACTTCTTCTATCAGCCTAGACACTTGTGTTGGTTGCTGTAACTTTTGAAATCAGGAAATGTGAGTCCTTCAAATTTGCTCTTTTTCAAGATTGTTTTGGCTATTTAGGATCCCTTGCATTTCTATACGACTTTTAGGATCAGCTTGTCAACTGCTGCAAAAATGGGAGAAGAATTTTAATAGGCATTGTGTTGAATTTGTAAATAGATCAATTTGGGGAATGTTGCCATCCTAACCATCTGAAGTCTTCTGATCCATGAATACATTCTATCTTTCCATTTTTTTAGGTCTTCTTTAGTTGTCTGCAAGGATGTTTCACAGTTTTTACTTCTTTCACAGTCTTTACTTCTTTTACTTCTTATACTTATACTTCTTATACTTCTTTTATTAAATTTCCTGAGTATTTTATTATTTTTAATGCCACTGTTAGTGGAATTGTTTTCTTCGTTTCCTTTTTGGATTGTTCATTGCTGGCATATAAAAATACAAGTGATTTTTGCATGTTGATATGGTATCCTGTATCTTGCTGAAATAATTTGTTCGCTTTAGCAGTCTTTATTCCTTTGGATATTCTGTATACAAGATTTTGTCATCTGCAAAAAGATTCCAAGATGCAAGTTTTACTTCTTTCTTTCCAATATGAATGCCTTTATTTATTTTTCTTGTCTAATTGCCCTAGTTAGAAACTCTAGTACAATTAATAAAAGTGGCAAAATTGGACATCCTTGTCCTGTTCCTGATCTTACGGGGAAAACTTTCATTCCTTCACCATTAAGTATGATGTTAGCTATGAATTTTTCATAGATGTACTTTATCAAGTTGAGGAAGTTCCTTTCTAGTCCTAGTTTATTGAGTATTTTTATCAGGAAAGAGGATTAGATTTTCTCAAATGCCTTTTCTGCATTTATTAAAATTATCATGTAGTTTTGTCCTTAATTCTATTAGTGTGACATATTACATTGATTGATTTTTTTATAAATTCAACCAACATTATATTCCTGGAATAAATCTCACTCGGTTCTGGTGTGTAATTTTTTAAATATTTTACTGGATATATTTTTTACATTGTGTTGAAGATTTTTGTGACTATATATACAAAGTATATTGGCTTATAGTTTTCTTGTGATGCCTTTGTCTGGTTTCAGTATCAGAGTAAAATTAGCTAATAAAATGAGTTGGAAAGTATTTCCTCCTTTCCTATTTTTAAGAAGATTTTTTGAAAGATTGTTGTTATATCTTCTTTAAACATTTGGTAGAATTTGCCAGTGAAGCCATCTGGGTCTGGAATTTGTTTTGTGTACGTTTTTTTCTTCACTTGATATTCAGATCTTTTTGAGTCAGTGTTGGTAATCTTTGTTTTTCTAAGAACTTGTCCATTTCATCTAGATTTTCTATTTGTTGGCATACAGTTGTTCATAATATTCTCTTATAGTTCTTTTTATTTCTATCAGATTGGTAGTCATGACCCTATTTTCATTCTCGGTTTTATTAATTTGAGTCTTTTCTCTTTTTTCCTTCATCCGTCTAGATGAAGGTTTGTTAATTTTGTTTATATTTTCCAAGAACCAAAATTTGATTTTATTAATAATTTTCTCTATTATTTTTCTTTTCTCTACCATTAATTTCTCTCTAATCTTTATTATTGCCTTCCACCTAGTTGCTTTGGGTTTAGTTTGCTCTTCCTTTTCTAGTTTGTTGATGTAGAAGGCTAAGTTATTAACCTGAGATCTTTCTGATTCTCTCACCATGTGTTGTTTTCACTGTTGCTTCTGCTGTTTGTTTAGTGACTTTCCTGTACTAATTATTTAAAATTTGGGACTTCCCTGGTGGTCCAGTGGCTAAGATTCCGCACTCCCAATGCAGGGGGCCCAGGTTTGATCCCTGGTCAGAGAACTAGATCCCGCATGCTGCAACTAAGAGTTTGAATGCCACAACTAAGACCCGACGCAGCCAAATAAATAAATAAATACAAATAAAAATAAATTAAATTTGTATTCCTTGTTATGTGTGGGCATTGAAGTTTGCTTAGCTTAATGGTCAGTTAATAATTGGACAGAAATTTCCTTAAATTATTGGAACAAGTCACCCAGCCTTTGCCCAGGGCCTCTGTATGTAGGGGCACCACTTCAATGCTCTGGAAGGCAGTTTACAACTCTTCCTCAGCCTTCACCTCCTGCTTGTGCAAAGCCTCAAGGTCAGCAGTGAGAACTTAGGGCCCTCTCAATTCTTTCCCGAGCATGTGCAGCCTTGTGCATGTGTGTACTCTTCTAGATTCTCAGGAACATGTCAGAAATTTTCAAAACCCTCAATGGACATCTCATTTTTCACGTTTTCCTTTGAAGTTTTTTGGTCAGCTTTTTGTTTGCTCAGATGTTTACTGCTGCCTCAGGCAGCTGCTATGTTAAACAATTGCCACTGATTGGTTTTGACAAATGTGTAAAGGGAAAAGGACCTTCACAAAGAGTAGGCTCTGAGTCAGGTCAGGTAAATACAAGCCTTGTTAGTGGGTGTTTCCAGGCAACTGTCAGACAGGTCAATAATGATAATTATCTGAGAATAGTGCTTCTGGAGAGCTCCAAACTTGTTCTTTCCCTTCAATGGCCGCTAGGCTGCTGGTTTTCACTGTGGTTGCAGGCTTTTGGTTTTCAGGGCTATCATGGAGCTGAGGAGAGGGGTTTGAATGGATCAAGTTAAAATGCCACAAAGCTCTCTGTTCTTATTGATATTTATCTGTTTTCCTTGATTAAATGTTTTTTAGATTGTTGCAAGCCTTTGGTTAATCTCTAGAGTTCTGAAAAAGTTAGTTTTTAACAATTTTTACTAGTGTTGCTTATATGGAAGTACAGATTTTTTAGAGTTCGTTACAATGCCATTCCCACTGACATTCCTCTGATGGATGTTAAATCTGAGTCTAAATACTTTACTTTTATAATCATTACAAAAATGTCTCTCTCATTAAAGAAGTTCCACAAGGGCAGTAATTCAGTTTTTCTTGTTGACCATCATATTCCTCCATGTAGTACAACACAATGTAGCAAGCACTCACTACATATTTGATGAGTCAAGGAATGAATGAATGAGTGAATGAATGAATGTTCTCCATAGCCAACAAAGAGTTAAATACAATGAAAATTTAAAACTAATAAATTATCTATTTACATTCCCACCAAGAGTGAACTAGCAATTCCACTCCTGGGTATATACACAAAGAAAATGAAAACACTAATTTGAAAAGATACATACACCCCAGTGTTCATGTGAGCACTATTTACAATTGCCAAGACATGGAAGCAACCTAAGTGTCCATCAGTAGATGAATGGATAAGGAAGATGTGGTACATATATACGATGGAATATTACTCAGCCATAAAAAAGAAGAAAAATTTTCCATTTGCAACAACATGGATGGAACTGGAAGGTATTATGCTAAGTGAAGTAAGTCAGACAGAGGTAGACAAATACTGTATGTTTTCACTTACATGTGGAATAAAAAAAATAAAACAAACAAATATGATAAAACAGAAACAGACTCACAGATAGAAAGCAAACTAGTGGTTATGAGAAATGGAATACTGCCTGCTATATCAGTAAACAAAGGATGTCACAGTCATCAGCAATTGTAGCCACCCTCAACGGTGAGCTGGTGAGCCCTGAGGGACATCAGGAAGGAAAGAATACCTGCCATCTAGCAGCCGTCAGACTGCAGCAACTCCCCACGATGAGCCCTGAGGAAACTCAGGATATGAAAACACAGGATACTGGCCCCAGATAGCTGAGATGCATATCAAAGGAATAATTCCAGTGAGCCCAGATTCTTGCATCTTCCCATACATAGAAAAGCACTAGATTCCTTAAATTGAGATTTCTAGTTTTCTTTAATTAACCGTAATCTTTTGTTCCTACTACCTGCCCTTTGTTGCAAAACTACTATATATCCTAGCCACCCCGCCCCCAACCTCCTTGGAGCAGTTTTCTCAGGGTTACTTGAGATGCTGCCTCCCAGGCTTGAAGTCCTAAAAATTTCCATCGAATAGAACATAACTCTCAGCTTTTAGCTTGTGCATTTATTTTTTAGTTGACAGATACCAGAGGGGAGAGGGGTGGAAGGAGGGGCAAAATAGGGGTAAGGGAATAAGAGGTACAAACTACTATGAATAAAATAAATAAGCTACAAGGATGTAATGTATAGCACAGGGAATAGAGCCAATATTTTACAATAACTTCAAATGGAGTATAATCTATAAAAATATTGAATCACTATGTTGTACACCTAAAACTAATATAACATTGTAAATCAACTCTACTTCAATTTTTTAAAATAAAACAATAAATAGATAACTAAATAAATAAAAGTAAAAAATAATCAATTATCTTACTCAGATTAGGTTGACTGTACTTCATGATTCTCAACCCTGGCTGCACATTAGAATCACCTGGGAAGGGGAATTTCCTGGTGGTCCAGTGGTTAAGACTCGGCACTTTCACTGCCAAGAGGGCCCGGATTCAATCCCTGGTCAGGGAACTAAGATCCCATAAGCCACAGGGCACGACCAAAAAAAAAGAAAAAGATTTATCTGGGGAGGTTGTAACTCACTGGGTGAGGGGTAGAGCCCACTGAGTGATTCCACGGTGGGAGCCAAGGTTGAGAATCACTGCTTCCAGCTCTAACTTGATTCGATGGTATAGTCTGTAGGGTCTCAAACTTCAGATTCATCGGCCTCAACTGGAGAGCTTGCTTTAAAAAATCCAGATTCAAAGAATCCACCCCTAAGCACCCCTTGTTTCAGAATCTGTGGAGGTGAGGAGAATCATCTGGACTTTAGCAAATCCCCCATTGACCAACCGAGTTGAGAACTAGTGATCTGGCTTTATCCTTTCACTGTACACAGGAGGAAGCAGCGGCCCAAAGACTGCCAAAGCCGCCCAATGACTTTTCCAAGTTTGTCTTTCTCAGGTGTTAGTTCCTCTCACCAGACATGGTGCTTAACCATTGTAGACAGAATAAATGTTTGCTGACTGAATCTTTGTTGAATGGTTTTCACGTTATTAATTAAGAGAGGCAGTGTATTGTTGTGGTTAAATGAACAGGCTCTGAAGCTAGACTTCCTTGGTTCAAATCCCGACTCTGCTACATACTAGCTTTGTCACTTTTGGTGAGTTAACCTAACACTCTGCCCCTGTTTTCTCAACTGTATCATGGGAATTATAATAGAACCTCCCTGGTAGGGTTGTAAAGAATAAATGGGGTTAATTCATTTAGTGAGTTGACAGAATCATCAAAGAAAAATACAGGAACTTATACTAAAGAAGCAGTCACTGTTTATCTGAAATCCAAGTTTAACTGGATTTCTTGTGTTTTTATTCACTAAATCTGGCAACTATGTCACTTAGAGTGCCCAGCAAGTGCTAATAAATGTTTTCTATTATTATTATTTTATTTCTATTATTGAGCCCACTCTATTCCAAGCCGTTTCCTCGGAATAAAGAGCCCTTCAGAAACTTACTAATTTGGCTTCCGATAATGTTAATGCATAACCATTCAAACACAGGGTAGATTGGAGCTTTTCATACTAAGTAAACACTCCCTCAAAAATAAAATAAATTCATGCTAAAAATAAGATCATAGTGGGAACACTTAAAATAGTTAACTGCACAAGATGTCATGAGCCTTCAGATGTATGAGAAGCTCTCATTTCCATACAATTAGGATAATTATAAATTATTTTGTGCTTGAAAGAAGGTCCACTCAAAAACACCTTCTCAAGCCACTTCAGGTTAACAATATCACCTCTGGACAATAAACCCTTATTAAAAGAATTTCCTTTCATTTTATTTTCAAGATGGTGTCAGAAAATCAGTATTTGAATTCTGGATCTACTACTAATTCATTGTGTGTCTTTGGGTCAAGGTATTTTTGTGTTTCAGGACCTCTGTTTCTTCATTTTGAAAATGGAGACATTATATCATATAGTCTCAGAGATTCCTTTAAGAGCCATTGACTCTACTCTCCCATTTCCCACTGAGGTCTATGTCTGAGCAGAAAAAGCAACCAGCAGGGCAGGCAAAGCAATGTGTATTTGCAAATACAAGTTACATTGGTCGTTACCAGCCCAGAAGTAGTAAAGACAGACAGAACCCGTGGTTATGGAGCCCTGGAGAACACATTATAGCCCAAGGTTCTCAGCCTAGGCTGCACGCTGAAATAAGCTGAGGAACTTTAAATTAAATGCCCACGTCAGGTCTCCACGCCCAGAGATGCTGATCCAATTGGTCTGGAGAGGGGGCAGGCACGCTTAAGCTGCCCAGGTATTGCTGATAAGGAGCCGGGGCTGACTGGCTTAACTGGCCCCTATGAGCCCAGTTTTTATGCTTCTCTCGTATCCCTCTCAGATTCACCCCAAATCCTCCAAGATGGGGCTCACAGGTGATCACAGGTCACATTGCTCCAGATAACTTGATTTTCATTTGCACATGGCTCTGCTAATTATGATGCAATTAGCATGAGGAGAAAAGCTCCATGCAGGATCGACCCGGAAGTGGCAGCAGCACAACTTAGTCTCGGCTGCACCCTCTGCTTCTCTTGTCTAAATGCCCTGTTCATCTCATTTCAGCTCATCTCACTCTTGGGGTCCCCAGAAAGTAGTCTAGTGTAGCCTCCCCATACTGTGACTTATAAATCTCACTGTGCAGGATACAGTCTCCTCAACCCACCAGTTTAGCACATTTCTTTTCCTTGATGACTATGAACTATTCTGAACATACGGAAGAGGATAGATTCATTTAATAAGCTAGCAAGCAGCCACTCCCATCTCCCAGAGTGAACCAATGTTCATGCTTTGTTCAGACTTCCTTTGTGGTCTTTTCTAATCCTGTGCCCTTAATTTTCTCCCAGGTGTTACCATCACTCTCAAATTAGTGAGCACCCCTCTTATTCTTGATGCCTTTTCTATGTGCAAATGTTAATAAACAACATAGGATATTGTTTTGTATGTTTTTAAAACTATACATGAGTGGAATCACACTGAATGCATTATTCTGCAGCTTACTATTTTTCATGTGGCATTTTGTTTGAGATTTATCTAAATTCAGTTTATTCATTTTAACAGCTCTGTAATGTTCCATTATGTAAATATCTAACACTTTATTCATTCTAGTGCATTTTCTTTCTACCAACATAACATTTAGAATCTTTCTGAACACACATATTCACACATAAGCAATCTTACTAGCTAAAGAGTCTCTTCTCTACCAGGAAAAATGTTGGATTATACAGCCAAATGTATGCATATTCATTTCTATGTTATGCACTTAGCCCACTGTCAATCATATGTTAAATATCCATAAAGGTTAATTTCCCTCTTAATTTTAACTAAAAAAAACTTTATTAGAAGTTCTAATATTTTCTTCCCATATCCCAATGGGACTTTTTGCACACATCTTGCTTTGGAGGCCATTGCTCTCACAAATGCATTTTATAACTTAACTGAATGTTTTTCTATCCGCTAAGATAAGAGAATTCACTTTTGATCAATACAACCCACCATTTTCCCACCAGCTGCATATGTCTTTTAAAAGGGGGTGGGGAGAGGGATAAATTAGGAGTTTGGGATTAAAATATACACACTACTGTATATAAAATAGATAACCAACAAGTACCTACTGTATAGCACAGTGAACTATACTCAATGTCTTGTAAGAACTTATAATGGAAGAGAATGTAAAAAAGAATATATATATATATAAACATATATATATGTATAACTGAATCACTTTACTGAATCACTTTACTGAAACTAACACAACATTGTAAATTAACTATATTTCAACAAAATTTTTTTTTAAAAAGTCTTCTCTCAGTGTTACAACAAGCCCACACTGCATTATACACATTCTCTCTCCTTGTCTATACCGTCTCTCCCTCTCCCGTCCACCTTTAAAACCTTCAAATCCAAACAGGTTCTGAGCTCCCAGTGGTCTTTCTCCTGATAAAGTCATGTTCCTTGCAATTAGCATGTCTCTGTGTATAGAGTTGATACTGATTTAGTGTGAGTTTGGTCTGTTGCAACTCCTTGGATAGCAATTACAAGAAAGAGCCTAGGTATGCTACCAAAATTCCTTGAAGTTCCCCTCTTCCCACCTCACTGTGTCAGAAACCACCTCTGGCTCCCCTGGGGCTAGAAAAGTGGTTGCAAAATCATCCTCATGATTACACCTACTAGTGCCCACTGCTCACATATGGCTGATTAGAAATGCCTTTGAAGTTGATTTCAGCCCAGTTTTAAGGACTTGTTGATTAACTTGGTTGATTAATCACTTGAAGCACAGTAGGGAATTGCCAGTCTGTGGGTGTTTTGGAGAAGGTTTTTCTGAATTATAGATGATTACAGCCATTGACAATATGGATTTGAATTGTAACTAGGAGGCTAATGGCCTGGAAGACTGTGGGATACCCGGGGATAAGTAAGGGCTCGTTAGCAGATCTGTTTTCTCGGCCCAGATTTTAGATTTTAGGGAAGGAGACCAAGAGCAGCTCAGTTGTGTGTGTGTGTGCGTGTGTGTGCACACACGTATGTGTGTCTGTCTGTCTGTGTGTCTCTGTATGCACCACCTATTTTGGGAGGGATCTGCGTTTTCTCAGCCCGTTCTGCTAGATGTTCACCTCGTTTTAGGACTGGGGACAGCATTTCCGTTCCAAACAATGCAAAATTCTATAGAAGATGAATCAAGAGACTGAAGGTTCAATTCTTGGTTTCACACTCAAGAATGATGCACATTTGAGCATGTGGCTTGACTTCTCTGCATCTTGGCCTCCTGTTTCTGAAAAATGGGGACAATGATAATATTTTCCTCTTACTGCTGTGAGGATTAAGAAGGAGAATGTCTGTAAAGTGCCTGGCACAGCATAAGAGCTTAATAGATGGTACCCATGGGTGACATCTTCCCTTCTTCTGTTTTATGTATCCAGTTTGCCTGCATTCAGATCCCAGCATGACTGGGTACCACAGAGTAAACTCTACATGGTGCCTGGCACTCAATAAGCACTCCACACGCGGTAGTTGCAAAAAGTTTGATCTCTGAATGGTTGTTGGCGCTTATTGTTGGACATTCATTTAGAAGTTCACCCTGGTAGTTGGTTTAATTTTTTGAGTTTAAACTTTGTTGATTGGAACTCCTTGTTGTACTGGTTTGACAGATGATGTTTGAGCTTATTAAGACCTTTGAGAGAGGAGAGAATAGTTGACACACATTAACTCAGATTTTTACAACCTAGATCCTTGATACTCGTAGTATAGTCTGGGAACCCAGCAGTACCACCATCACCTGGGAGCTTGTTACAAATGCAGAATCCCAGTACCCCCAGATCTACTGGATCAGAATCTGTATTTTAATAAGATCCTCAGGTGATTTGTATGCACAATAAAGTTTGAAATGTCTTTACCTAAATATTTATACTACATGTGAAAACACACTTCCACTCTCCTTAGATAGATGTAGCCTCTAATTGCACAGGCTGACTCTGGCTAATGAGAGCACTATAGGAAAGTGAGTGGACAAGACTCAATGTTACAGTAAAGCACTACCTTTTGAGTTATTGGCAAGATCTTTTCAAATAACATGAGCCAAGTAAACAAGATACTGGCTATTTTGTCACTAGGTGAACGGATGGCGGTTGTGTATACATATTTTTCACATGGCCCTTGAATGATCCATATTTTTCTGGACCCACCGTGAGACAAAATTACCAATATTACACCATGTGATTATAACACCAAAGTAGGGGCTCTATGCATTTCAATTCAAGGCAATCTAGAAGACTTCAGTGGAGCTTTAATTTTCTGTGAGATAAAACTTTCCTTGGGGGAAATTTCTTGAGTTATGGAGTCATTCTACTGTTGTCCTCAATTTTTTCAAAGGTTCAGATCCATGGAGTCCCACAGAGAGATACAAACCTGGAGTCATTCCTGACTCATCACCATCATCACCACCATCATCATCCTTTTTTTGCAACATAATTATGAAGTCCCAAGGTCCTTGTATATTATCATCCACTCTGCCCTCTTCATTGTTCCATACCCCCAATAGCTCATTTCCTCATTCTTACTGCCCACATGAGGATTGAACTCTTAACCCTGACATTGTCAGCAATGTGCTTAAATGAGCATGATGCTCCGACCAAAGAAATTAACCAGATACATAAGCTTTTATTATAACTGTCACTTGCATTATTCAAAAAGTGATTAACGTCCATGGAAGGAACCCATTCAGAGAGGGCAATTCTTTAGACATCGGGAATCAAGTCTCTCAGAGATTGATCAGAGAATAAGTGCAATATGAAACAGTCTTTCAGGAGCCCCTTATCATTAAATTGTCTATTTAATAAAAATATTCCCTGGTGTTCATTATAATTGGGTATTGTCTGTTAATTTATTTTTTATATTTATTTTTGTCTGTGTTGGGTCTTCGTTTCTGTGCGAGGGCTTCCTCTAGCTGCGGCAAGCGGGTGCCACTCTTCATCGCGGTGCGCAGGCCTCTCACTATCGCGGCCTCTCTTGTTGCGGAGCACAGGCTCCAGACGCGCAGGCTCAGTAGTTGTGGCTCACGGGCCTAGTTGCTCCGCGGCATGTGGGATCTTCCCAGACCAGGGCTCGAACCCGTGTCCCCTGCATTGGCAGGCAGATTCTCAACCACTGCGCCACCAGGGAAGCCCCCTATTGTCTGTTTAATATTGTCTATATGGTATATTGTCTGTTGAATAAAAATACTGAATGGTGTTATTTATATTTGGGTGAAAAGAATCACCTTGCATATTCATTGAAAGACATAAACCACTCAAATTCTGCAAGTTGAGTGAATGCTGAATGGGGAAATATCTCTCGTTGCTTGTTCTAAATGTTTCTCTTTATTTTCTCAAGGTGTCTCTTGTCTTTGTGTGATTCAATGTCTTTGGCAAAGAGACAATTGCTTTTCCCTGTTCCTTGGAGTATGTGAACACCAGAGACTAGCCTTATTCCTCCCTCCCTAGATTCTGGTCTGTTTCATATTTTTATTAAGGACGTAGCGGACACAGGTCTTTCTGAGGAAGTCCAAGCTAGTTCTAAAAGGCAGAGTAAATCTGTCAGCGTGGTGCTAAGCCCCTGGCAGTAAAGATAAGGGACCCATCTAAAGGTGTTAGAGGTTCTCCAACTGGGCAGATCATTAAAGATATGTGTGTTTTTGTTTCATTTTGATTTTTATTATAGGTTTTTAGCACCACATCTTAGATCAGGGGTCTTCACACTTGAGCATGCATCAGAAATCACATGGAATGTTTGTTAAAATACAGAGTGTTGGGTCCCACCCCCTGAGTGTCTGATCCAAAAGGTAAGAGGCGGGGAGCAGGGGAGGGGGGCTGGGAAAGTGCATTTCTAACAAGTTCCCTGGAGATGCTGACATGGCTGCTCTGCCCTAGAAGTCCTGCATCAGAATATTCTGACTTGACAATGCACGCGTCTATCACACATGCTATGGAACAGTACGCCTCAAAGTTTAAGACCATAAGTGCAATGCATGCTTATCCTGAAGCCAGCACTGTGCTAGATTCAGCATAGAGGCTGCAGGAATGGCTGGGCCCTGCTGGCCTCTGGATCTTTATCCTGTATTATCCCCCAGCCCTGTTTTATGTCCCAACAGTCCTCCAAATTCAAAGGTGTTCAGTACCTTCACGTCTTTGCACATGCTTTTTTGTCTGTTCACAATACTCTTCCCCACTTCTCTGTTTCATCCTTCAAAGCTCAGTTCAGATGCCATATTCCTCAGTACCACCCTCCCGTAAGGAGACTTAGCTCTTCTTCAAGGAAAATCTTTCCCTCAAGGAAATTACAATCTGGAGGGAGAGTCAGGAAATGAAAAATTCCAAATTGTGAAACTGCCTCTGTATTTTGCTTTACACATATTTCAATGTCGGGCTTATTATTCAACATTGAAATAGTTGTTTTTTGTGGCTGTTTCTCCCCTTAGACTATGGCCTCTTGGAGAGCCAAATCCACATCTTTTCATCTCTCTGTACTTAGTTAATACAGAGAGTTGGTCACATGGTTGAGTATTTTCTAAATGTTTTCTTAGCTCAACACAACACAGCTCTTCTTCCCAAAGGGATAACAATCTTATACTAACACTAGTGCAGCAGATGTGAAAACCTTAATTATATTATTAGTTGGCCTCAGAATTCTTTTTATATGTGCTTAACTGTTTTGGTTCAGAAAAATCCCTAGAGAAGCCGCTTGAAGCTTGAATAAAAGCTTGGAGTGCCTGGACTTTGGTGGGGAAAAATCACGGCGATGAAAGAAAAGGCTCTGTGGCTCTGTGTGAGAAGATGAAAGGAAGATGGCATTGCTCCTGGGGTGGGGAAAGAAGGAATATAGAAGAAACGGAAATGGAATAGGGAAAGTGATGAGTGCAAGAGATTGAGAAAGAGAGCCACCTGTCGCCAGTGAGATGGGCTGAGGCTAAGGCACAAGATGGGATGAAGCAGCCGATGAAAATTCTCTAGTTCCAGGGTGACCAAAGCATTTCGGTAACAGCTGAAGCTTTTTGTATTACTTTGATTGGGAAACTCTTCTATGTGTGCCCTGGGCACCCCGTAATTTTCAGTAAAATCCACCAACTCACAAATGCCTTCTACAAGTGCTTTTTGTTAATATTTGCTTTTGGCAAATAAATGAAGAGTCTGAGTTTTGTGTCTGGGTCAGCACACTGAGGACTGGAGCCAGGATTCCTGGGACAACGGCAAGATTATCTGGGAGATGAAGTGATACAGGTGACTTAGAACGCCAGTCAAGAAATACTCACTGAGCATGACTGGGTGCTGGTCTTCCTTATAGAACTGGGGACACTGCAGTGGACAAAGTGGGAAAGTCCTTGATCCCACGGAGTTTACATGCTTGTGGAAGAGACATTTAATATAACCAGGGTGCTGAGTGCTAAGCAGGAAAATTAAGTGGGGCAAGATGATGGTGTCATGATGGTACAGAGTGACTGGGGAATGCCTCTTTGAGGAGGAGATGATTGACTAGAGACCTGAATGAAATAAGAGCCATAGGCTATCTGGGGTAAGAGACCTCTGGGCAGAGGGAACAAGTGAACAAGTCCTGAGATGGAGAATGATTGGTCCCATTGAGAACAGCAAGGATGCCAGAACATCTGGAGCAGAGTGAGTGCAGGGAGGAAAAGAGAGGAGGTTGGCCAGACAGCAGGGAGAAGATCACTCGGGATGTCGAAAGGCAAGGAATCTGGATTTTACCCTGAGTGGAGTGGGGTGTGGGAAGGGAAACCATTGAAGGGTTTAGAGCAGAGAAGTGACATGATCTGATTTGAGTTTTAAAGGCTTTGTCTGGCTGCTGTGTGGAGAATATAAGTGGAAAGAGTGGGAAGAAGGAGGCCAAATGACCTTACAAATCAAAGGAAACCTTGAGGAAGGCTTTGAACTTCCCCTGGCCAGGGAATTGAGGTTTATATCCATCTCTTGTAGATTGCATGTACTTGGGAAACCCTCTTAGCATCTGGATTTAGTGCTACTGCTACTTCTACTATTATTTACTATTACTACAGTTACTAATAGTAAGTAATACTTACTAATAAATAGTAAATAATAATTACTAATAAATACTAATAGTAGTAATATTACTACTACTACTGTTACTACTATTATTGCTGCTGCTTAGTACTTTATTATTAAGAAAGTATTTATTATTACTATGCTGCTTTATTACTACAGAGTAATAAACATTATGTGGCAGAAGCATCGAAGAGTGATTTGCATGTAAAAATGATCTCATTCAGTTCTCCCAACAAACCTATGGGATAGGAGCTATTTTTTTTTTTTAAACATCTTTATTGAAGTATAATTGCTTCACAATGGTGTGTTAGTTTCTGCTTTATAACAAAGTGAATCAGCTACAGATATACACACGTTCCCATATCTCCTCCCTCCCTCATCTCCCTCCCTCCCACCCTCCCCATCACACCCCCCCCCCCAGGCGGTCACAAAGCACCGTGCTGATCTCCCTGTGTTATGCGGCTGCTTCCCACTAGCTATCTGTTTTACATTTGGTAGTGTATATATGTCCATGACACTCTCTTATCCTGTCACATCTCACCCCTCCCCTTCCCCATATCCTCAAGTCCATTCTTTAGTAGGTCTGTGTCTTTATTCCCATCTTGCCACTAGGTTCTTCATGACCTTTTTTTTTTTTTTCTTAGATTCCATATATATGTGTTAGCATACTGTATTTGTTTTTCTCTTTCTGACTTACTTCACTCTGTATGACAGACTCTAACTCCATCCACCTCATTACAAATACCTCCATTTCATTTCTTTTTATGGCTGAGTAATATTCCGTTGTATATATGTGCCACATCTTCTTTATCCATTCATCTGTCGATAGACACTTAGGTTGCTTCCATGTCCTGGCTATTGTAAATAGAGCTGCAATGAACATTTTGGTACATGACTCTTTTTGAATTATGGTTTTCTCAGGGTATATGCCCAGTAGTGGGATTGCTGGGTCGTATGGTAGTTCTATTTTTAGTTTTTTAAGGAACCTCCATACTGTTCTCCATAGTGGCTGTATCAATTTACATTCCCACCAACAGTGCAAGAGTGTTCCCTTTTCTCCACACCCTCTCCAGCATTTATTGTTTGTAGATTTTTTGATGATGGCCATTCTGACCGGTGTGAGATGATACCTCATTGTAGTTTTGATTTGCATTTCTCTAATGATTAATGATGTTGAGCATTCTTTCATGTGTCTGTTGGCCATCTGTATATCTTCTTTGGAGAAATGTCTATTTAGGTCTTCTGCCCATTTTTGGATTGGGTTGTTTGTTTTTTTGTCATTGAGCTGCATGAGCTGCTTGTAAATCTTGGAGATTAATCCTTTGTCAGTTGCTTCATTTGCAAATATTTTCTCCCATTCTGAGGGTTGTCTTTTTGTCTTGTTTATGGTTTCCTTTGCTGTGCAAAAGCTTTTAAGTTTCATTAGGTCCCATTTGTTTATTTGTGTTCTTATTTCCATTTCTCTAGGAGCTGGGTCAAAAAGGATCTTGCTGTGATTTATGTCATAAGAGTGTTCTGCCTATGTTTTCCTCTAAGAGTTTGATAGTGTCTGGCCTTACACTTAGGTCTTTAATCCATTTTGAGTTTATTTTTGTGTATGGTGTCAGGGAGTGTTCTAATTTCATACTTTTACATGTACCTGTCCAATTTTCCCAGCACCACTTATTGAAGAGGCTGTCTTTTCTCCACTGTATATGCTTGCCTCCTTTATCAAAGACAAAGTGACCATAGGAGCTATTTTTAATTCATATTGTACAGATGAGAAGACTAATGCTGGGACATGTTCAGTCACATAGTGGAGCTTGACCTTAGGCCTTTCTGACTCCAAAGCCTGAAATTCTTTGCCTCTCTTCAGCAATGAGAAACAACAATGAACATTTCACCGTTAATGTAAACAGTACGTACAGAGGGATTAGTTGGTTAAATAAAGGCCCATTCACTCCATAGATCATTTATTCCACGGATCATACAAATGAAACAGAGGAGGCATCATCTTGGGTGAAAGCGGAAGGGAAGAAGCCCTATGAGAAGGAGAGGATGGAGATGGTGGAGCGGGGTGGTAGGGGCGTGATGCTCAGCAGGTGTACAGGTGGGAAAGTAGAGGGTTAAGATCATGAACTCTGCAGTTAGGAACTGGATTAACATTCTGGACCCCACTCACTCACTCACTCAAACAACCTTGGGCAAGTTCCTGAACCTCTCTGTGCCTCAACTTCGTCATCGGTAAATGGGGAAGAAATAGTACCATCCCTATAGGGATGTCAATGAAATAAAGCATGTAAAGCTCATAAGATGCTTAGCATATAACAAATACTCAAAAAATGGTTAGCCATTATTAATTGAGAGAGAAATGGACAAAACCGAGAAACATTTAGCATTTGGTGATTGATTCAAGGATGAGAAGAGGATACCCCCCCCCACCCCTAAGTTTCCTGGGTTAAGCCGCTAAGGGCATCATGGTGCTATTAATTGAAATACATGGCCCTGGTAGAGAATCAGGCTTTGTCAAGACAACATGTCTTGTAGTCCTATTTCCCTAAGAATGAAAGAACGAGAAAGACGGGCAAAGATATAGAAGAAAAGAAGATGGTGGATTTTCTCAATCTTTAAGGGAGAAATTGAATCATCTGTGAGTGTGGGAAATGAAGGATGAAACGGGAGTGTTAGAAAAGAGGAAGAATGTGTAACAGCTGTGGTGTTAGTTTGAATCTCCCCAAACAGAACCTGAGAAAGGACTTCGGTGCAGGTAGTGTATTGGAGAGGTTATCTCTAAAAGTAGGGATAGGGAGAAGGGTAAGTGAGATGAGAAAGGACAGAAAGCTGATAAGGGGTCTTCATTGAGCTGATGATCGCTATGGGCAGCCAGAGAGCTTCCTGCTGGAGACCCTCGGAGAAGCTGTGTAGGAAACACCTCAGAATGCCCCCTCTGATGTCTGGGAGTTCGGGGCATTTACCCCCTGACTCCCATCTCCCATTGGCTGAGGGTCGCCATGCTGCTGTTAACTCCCCTGTGTTGCTATGTGCGGTCTGAGTGAGCTGCCACCATTTTGAAAACAGCCCTGATACAGCAAAGCTGGGAGACAGCGTGGGGACTTGAAGCTGGACCCTGGCAGTGACCAAATCAGAGATGGGATGAGGGAAAGTGACATGGGCACCAATAGCATCTACCAAGTGGTAAATTGGGGTTTAAAACCCATATCAGATGGAATCCAAAACTCACACACTTGTCTCACCACCACGCTGCCAGCCTTCAGCAAAGAATTCTATTAAATTGAAAATGGCAACAGCATTAATGGGCCAATTCTTCCCAGGACTAATTATTGGAATTTTTGCTGACTTACTGTTTTCCAGACCAGGACCTAAAAATACCCATTTCTTGAGAGACCAGACACACACCAGAGACTCTAAAGAGGAAAATGAGAGCCACAGCAAATCCAAAATTGGAAATTCTTCTCCAGTTCAAGTCCAAGGGATGGGAATTGCATTTCTCAGCCCAATCAAGACATTCTTTACCTCCAAGAATATGTAGCTATTAAAGTTCTAGGCTTTTGGCCTCGGAAGAGGAATTCCAAAAATTCGATCTGCAATCTGCTTAGCTCAGCACTGTGCCCAGTGAACTGAGGTATTTTTCTGTTTTCCTCATTCTGACAGATCCTTTCAACACTGTTTGGTCCTAAAACAACCTTGTCTCCTAGGCCTACCAACCATATCATGTTCATCTTCTCTAACCTTGGGACCTTCCACTGGATGATTGAAGCATTTAGAACTGTGCTGAGGGCCTTCCCTGGTGGTGCAGTGGTTAAGAATCCGCCTGCCAATGCAGGGGACACGGGTTCGAGCCCTGGTCCGGGAAGATCCCGCATGCCACAGAGTAACTAAGCCTGGGCGCCACAACTACTGAGCCCACACACCTAGACCCATGCTCTGCAACAAGAGAAACCACTGCCATGAGAAGCCCAGGCACTGCAAAGAAGAGTAGCCACCGCTCGCTGCAACTAGAGAAAGCCCGCCTGCAGCAACGAAGACCCAACGCAGCCAAAAATAAATAAATTAAATAAATTAATTCTTTAAAAAGTTGGGCTGAATTTGTGAGTCATGAAAATGGGATACAATTTTCTTAGGATCTTCGTGTCCTTCAGGATGGAAAGGAAAGGAGAGAAGGGGGGAGAGAGAAATTTATTGAGAATTTACTTATACCATATACATCCTCATAGATTATTTCATCTAATTCCCACAAGTTGGTAACAGATTCAAGAAAATTAGAGTGACTTTTTAAGGTTCAAAAACTCATGCTTAGGACTGCCCTGGTGGTGCAGTGGTTAAGAATCCGCCTGCCAATGCAGGGGACCCGGGTATGAGCCCTGGTCCAGGAAGATCCCACATGCTGCGTAGCAATTAAGCCTGTGCACCACAACTACTGAGCCTGTGCTCTAGAGCCCACGAGCCACAACTACTGAGCCCATGTGCCACAACTACTGAAAACTGCACACCTAGAGCCCATGCTCTGTAACAAGAGAAGCCACTGCAATAAGAAGTCCGTGCACTGCAACGAAGAGTAGCCCCTGCTCACTGCAACTAGAGAAAGCCCGCGTGCAGCAACGAAGACCCAATGCAGCCAAAAATAAAATAAATACATTAATTAATTAATTAATTTTTTAAAAAAACCCTCATGCTCAAAGCCAAGATTTGAACTCAGGTGGCTGACTTTAAACCCAGATGGCAAATATAGCACCTCATGCTGTGACTTCCTATCCTGTCCCTGGGTAGACATCACTAGTCAATCAGGCCTTTCAAAATCCTTATCACCTCAGTGTCCCAAATAGTCACTACCAGTTGAGTAAGAGCCAATTGATAACCTTCTCACTGTTAACCTAAAACAATAAAACAGCTAGTTATTTTACCAGCAACACGGGTTTATTTAGGAACAGCAGAGAACTGCAATTCAGGAAATGCAACAATGGGGAACCATATGCCAGGCTGGTAAGACAAAAGAGAGGAAACCTTTTTATGGAGGAGAAGGGGAAAGTGGGAGGAGCTGATAGTAACAAAAGTCCATTGAAGAAACTGGGAGTTTGAAGTATAGTGGCTTTTCATTGGCTGAGTATGACAGTCTCTCATTGGCTAAGCTGTTACTAGGTCAGGAGAAAAAACATTTTTTTTCTTCTCTGGCCTGTGGCAGTAAAGTAGTGTCACTTCCTGCCAAAGATGCAAAGTAGTCTCTTCCTGTTAGGACCTGTATTGACGGCTCGCACGTGTTAGAGAGCGCCCCCTTCTGGCCTCCAGACTCCTGACATTTTAGTGATGTTCCCCCGTTATTAATTTTCACATCACTTACCAAAGATTTGCTGTAGCAGGAATATTCTCCTTACTCAAGGGAGGCCATGCCCATCACAGAGGCATGCCATTACTGTCCAGACCAATCTGACAGGTCATCTCAAGACAATACAGATTCCCACCAGGATCACCCTTTTATAGTAACAAAGAGTTCTGGCATACAACACTCCTCCCATCCCCCAACAGCAACCACTGGA
Source organism: Balaenoptera acutorostrata (assembly GCF_949987535.1). Classification (NCBI taxonomy): domain Eukaryota; kingdom Metazoa; phylum Chordata; class Mammalia; order Artiodactyla; family Balaenopteridae; genus Balaenoptera; species Balaenoptera acutorostrata. The sequence continues at coordinate 27,921,661 of NC_080078.1, forward strand.
TAACATATTAATGCATTTATTTTCAGTCTATTCTCACTGCAGAAATTTTGCTGTGGACTTGAACTTAATTGTGATCACACCGCAGCTGCACTTCAAATCCTGCCTTTTTCATGTATCGTCATAACAAAAGCATTAAACAAACTCTCCTATCATAATACTCTCCATTTGTTCATTTTTATTTCTGCCCCAGATATAGGAAAGCAAAGAAATCAGACCAGGCACTCCCTTCTCCCTCTCTTCTGCACCCTGTTTGTAGAAGACTTTTTAACATGGGACCTAAGAAGCGGGCATCACTACTCAGCTTGGGCAGGGCAGAGGCTTTGTGCGGTGAGGTGGGGTGTTTGTGTTAGAACTGGAGAAGTTTTCCTTCAGCCATCACTTCCCTGCTCCATGACCACGATTGATATTCATCTCTCCAGCCCCCTTTGATGTCAGCAAAACCATTTTATTTGGGCAGGGGCCAGAAGGACCATTGCTGATTCCCCACCTGTTGTCATTTTCGCCCCTTCTTCCAGCACAGAATCTAGAAAACCTCTTCAGAGGGAGGCAGTGTGTTTGCTATGGTACCGCAGTTCCCCATGTTTGATCTTATCTTTCTTGCCTGGAGCTTGTATTTCAGACTAGAGTAAATTATTTACCAGTGCTAGCAACCAAGTCTTGTGTTATTAAAAATATAAACCTGAAATATCGGAGCAATCATATCTCGCCAGCTGACACTATTTATGCTTTGCAGATATAGAGACAGATCAAAGGATGAATCATAATTATCCCAACACATCAATTTTTCCAAGTGAAAGAGGGGGAGATGCAGTCTCCTCTGGTGACCATGAACTTCAGGAAATAAACATTGATTTGGGCAAGTGTTCCCTCCCCAGACCCATGCCAGCCTGGAAAGAGGAGAGTGGGTGTGTGCGGGCGATCAGGACCCGGGGCTGACTCTAAAACTGTTCTGGCTTCCTTCCTTTGCTCTCTCAACCTTCTTTGCACATCAAGAGTCCTTGGTTGGTACTTCTGCTCATCTCAGTGTGTTTTCTGTCTTCTCTTCTCTGCCAGCCATCAGTCTGTGAGCTCCTGAAAGGGCAGGAAACCAAGTTATACAGAAAAGTGTGTTTATATGGTAGCAGCTGTCATTTGCTTTCCATGGTAGCTTTAATGCTGTCTGGCTAGAAGCTTTTTTTGTCCACCTGCTGGGTAGCCTCCTTTGGGATAGAGAAAAATAAGCAGCAGGCAGTGTGGTTAAGTAGCTAAGAGACAGGACTTCAGAGTGACATAGATCTGGCTTTGAGCCCTGGCTCTGCTGCGTTTTTGCTGTGTGACATTGAGAAAGTTACTTAATCTCTCTGATTCCTAATGTCCTGATCAGTATAATGGGGGTTGTTAGGAAAACTGATTGAGACAATTCATATAAAAGAATTGACTCCTGTCAGGAATTTAGCATAGTGCCTGCACATCAGGGCTTAATAAATGATAGTGATTTTTACTGTTGGGAAGACCTGCAAGCCTTTCACGGATGCATGAAGTACTGTTGATAGAAGATACGAGGACATCACGTTCTCTGGAATAGCTGGGTTCTGTGTGAGATTAAGTCTTCCTTACTCCGACTTTGCCAAAGCCTCTTTTGGAGAATAAAGAAGGATTCTGTGTAATAAGGAGCAACATCTTAAAACCAGCCACTCGGGGCTTCCTTGGTGGCGCAGTGGTTGAGAATCTGCCTGCCAATGCAGGGGACACGGGTTTGAGCCCTGGTCTGGGAAGATCCTACATGCCGCGGAGCAACTGGGCCCGTGAGCCACAACTACTGAGCCTGCGCGTCCGGAGCCTGTGCTCCCAACAAGAGAGGCCGCGGTAGTGAGAGGCCCGCGCACCGCGATGAAGAGTGGCCCCCGCTCGCCGCAACTAGAGAAAGCCCTCGCACAGAAACGAAGACCCAACACAGCCAAAAATTTAAAAAATAAATAAATAAATAAATATGAGGTACTGTGTATCTGTTCATCGAGCTCCTAATTTATAAAACAAACAAACAAACAAACAAAAAACAGCCCCTCAATGAGCCATTCAGAGTTAATACTCCAGTGCTTGCCCTTTTCCCTCATGGCCTCTCTCTCTCCGCAAAAAGGAGCTTAGGTGAGTGTCCGAATGACTTGTGCCTCTGGGCCCCGAAAGCACATCCGGAGAGGATCCTCTTCTATAAATGCATCTCTGCCTTTTGGATGCAAAGACACAGACCTGAAGCTCCCAAGGATGGCTCTCAGCCCACCAAGCCCTGAGGCTTGTTCCAGGCTCCTCTCAGTGGACAGAACATGTACATTTATCAGTTTCTGAGCCTTTCAGAAAGCTCTAGTGAAAATAATGGATGTCCTAACTTCTGCATCTCTGAGGAGTCAGGTCTGTCTTTATATGTAACCTAGTCCCTCCCTTTCAGACCAGACAAAGACCAGACTCATTAAATTGCTTACCTAAACAAAGTAACCATCCCTACCTGAGGTTTATTACCACGTGTTCAAGATTTTAAGACTCCCTATTTGTAAGACACATCACTGATTTAATAGCACCTTTCTGGATGAAAAACACAAAAATAAATGTTCACATCAATTGTCAGTTGTAACATGCTTTCAGAAATGTTAAAATGTAGAAAGATGTGCTACTTGGAATAAAAATAAAATCTAGTTCCATTAACTAAAGGGCACTTGTTGCAACAGAAATGCTACAACTGTCAATGGATTAGAAAGCAAACTGGGTTCCCAGGCCCCCAGCCCTTTTTCTATCTCTACTCTATGATCCTCAGGAACTTTGTACTTGGCCTCCAGAGAGCTGGTAATAAACCAGTGAAGTCACATACACATCTATAGTATATGTCCCCTGTGACTCCAACCTCTCTACTTATTTAGGCAAATTTTACATTTTCTGCAGAAAATCAGACTGCCGCTATAAGAGGTCCCTTCCCCTTTAACTCACCATGTATTCATGTTGTGGGTAATAAAGAAACACTGAATGTCGGACAACAGGGAAGTCTAAATTGATGGTTGCTTTGCAAACCTCATTGGCAACTTGTGGGTAGGAAGGAGGAAGACAAAGGGGGTTAATATTTACTACATAATAGGATTTTCCCCTTTATTTTTAGCAATTGATGCTTATTTTCCTATTAGACTTTCTCCATCTAGAAACACCCAACAATATTTTGTGGAACGTGCTTTAAATTCTCTACTTAACAGATTGTCCAGAGCATGGGGTGCGGAAGCTGGTGACTTAATACTTTAGTTCCAGTAATGACTAGCATTTTATTTTATGGTACAAGACAGAAAAGGAGAAAATGGGAAGGTGTAAATGTCTTAAGAAAGCAAAAGTATGTAAGATCTAGATCACATGTTGAGGGATTGACTTTGGAAGGGAAAAATGAGATCAGCAGAACTATTGGAGGTTTGGAGATTTTGGTGCAAGATTAGGGAACTCTCATCTGAAGTTTTCTATAGTTTCTCAATTAACTATGAGGTAAGGTCATCGGGCAAGAGGAGGATGGGTTAATGGCCATAACAATCATAACAACAACAATAATAATAGTAACAATAGGCAACATTCATTGAGTACTTCCCAGGTGCCAGGTAATATTTTAATCATTTTGTATATATTAACTCAATCTTCACAACAACCTTATGCATTTGGATTGGATCCTGGAGAGCAGGAAAGTAAGCTCAGTAGAAATAAAGAATATATATAAAAAAAGAATGTATATATATGTATAACCGAACTACTTTGCTGTACAGCAGAAATTAACACAACATTGTAAATCAACTACACTTAAGTTAAAAAATAAACTTAAAGGGAAAAAAAAAGAAATACACTATAGGATGTAAAACCAGTATCCTGGTTTTATTTTCTCCCTATTGCTTTTAGTCACTCAGGGGGAGCAACAGAGAAGCATCTAGGGTTGGGTTTTGCCAGGCAAATACGATGGAGAGAGAAAAGGAGTCAAGGATACCTGAGTAAGTGGGCATTTGGGAGCAGGTAATTGCAAGTGACGGGCCATGAAATCAGAATAAGAATGTGTGAAAAGAAGAGGGGCTAAGAAATGTGGAGAACAGGGTGCCAATGGCTTAGGGTCTTAGGGGAGTTGAAGAATAATTGTATGAGAGTTTGTTGCCTTCAAGCTGGAAGAAGAGAGTTTGCAGTCACAAAGGAGGATGGCATTTGTGATGTCTGTAAATGGGGCAGTGTTTGGTGATCATGAGTTCTAAGGCGTGACCTGGAGGTGGCAGCTGAGGTATAAAGGAGATGAAATAATAGGCATGATCAGATTTATGTTTGGAAAGATGAACATTATGGAAGGGGCAAGGCTGGAAGCAAGGGGACAGTTGGAAAAGAGTTGCAGTCATCCTGGAGAGAGATCGTGACAGCTTGGCTAGGATGGTGACAGTAAGGGTGCAGGTGAGGAAGCAGGTGGATTGGGGAGATATTTAGCCGGTAAAATGATGAATGGTTTGACTGAGCAGGAGCTTAGGGAAAGGGAAGAAGCAGAGTGATGCCCAGATGCTAAGCCAAGGTTTAGGCAACTGGGTGAATGTTGGTCAGGTACACACACACACACACACACACACACACACACACACACACACACACACACAGAGAGAGAGAGAGAGAGAGAGAGAGAGAGAGAAACAATGAATCCAGAGTAGACATGAAGAGTTGGAGATATCTAAAGATAAACTAAGATGTTTCTGCTACATAAAGACAGGATCCTTACATGCTGCTTTCAACGTTTCATCTCCTGGAAGGAGAGTTTGGCATTTGACTAGGTTATTAGTTAACTCAAATAACGTCTGTGGTGGGAAAGAGTGTTGCAAATGGAGAAGTAAATACAGGAGTTAGGGAAGGCATTTTAAGGACAGAAGGTAAGACCCCACCAGCAGTAGACGTAACTGAAGTGGTGCTTCCTGGTTAGGCTGGGTCTCCTGCTGAGCCAGAGTACAAATATTGGATTGGCCAAAGAGTTCATTCAGCAAAAAACGAATGAAATTTTTGGCCAGCCCAATAGCAGCAGATGACGACGACTGTGGTCATCAGTGTTGCCTGTGCTGTGTATCCTCCTTTTTTTTAATCAATTTTTTTTTTTACTGAAGTATATAGTTCATTTACAATATTGTGTTCATTTCTGCTGTATAGCAAAGTGATTCAGTTATTCATATATATATATATGCACACATTCTTTTTTTATATATTCTTTTCCATTATGGTTTATCATAGGATACTGAATATAGTTCTCTGCTCTATACAGTAGGACATTGTTGTTTATCCATTCCATATATAAAAGCCTACATCTGCTAACCCCAACCTTCCTGCTCCATCCCTCCCCCTGTGTATCCTCCTTTTGAATCATCCTGGAAGAAAACTCTTGGGATTTTCTCAATCTCCATCTCCTTACAGCAGCATAAATGGTCTCATTGGGTTGCAGATAAAAGAACCCCACTCACAAGAGATTAAACAATACATAGAAATTCAATAGAAGGATGGTGAGGGCCTTTCATTAAATCTTAAAAAAACAAGAAGAAAAGCAGGCTTCAAGGAGAATGGGGGTGAGTATCAGAGCAAGTCTCAAATCTCAGCAGCTGTGGTATGTAGACTTTCACCCTGTAGCTCTACCCATCCCTGGTACATATTCATTGGTTCAGCAAGTATTTATTGAGCATCTATTATGGACAAGGCACCGTGCCAGGTCCTGGGGATACAAAAGTGAACAAAACTAAAGGTGACTTCACCCTGATGGAGGCTGGAGTCTGCTGGGAGATACTGTCATTAATCAAATAATCACGCATACACATGTATAATCACAACCCTGGCTGGTGTTAGGATGGAAAGGCACACACGGCAATGAAAGCTCACAGGACACAAGTTTGACACAGTCAGGGAGGTGACAGAAGATTTCCTTGGGAAAGTAACCACCGAAATGATACAGGAAAGATGAGGAAGAGAGTAGAAGGACTGGTGTTCCAGGCAGAGGAACAGCATCTGCGAAGGCCTTTAGCAAGAGGGTGCATGGTGAGCCCAAGGGCCAATGAAGGCCAGTGTGGCTGCAGCACTAACAAGAAGGGTGAGATGGTGTGAGATGAGGCCTGAAGGTCCACGGTGTTTAAGGCCAGACTAAACAAGTCCTAGTTCCAAGAGCAATAGGGAGCCACAAATGTGTTTGAAGCAGGAGGAAGGTGACTGATTTTCAGAAAGATCACTCTAGCTGAATTGTGGTGTTGGGTTTGGAGGAACTCAGCTTCCAATTCCAAGCTCCTCAGAGAGTGAATCTGATTGGATCAGGGGTCCAACTCCAGTCCAATCATATAACAGGAGGCGGGGTCACATGGCAAGGACCTGGCTGCTGAGGACCCACCTTGAGGGAAGTTTTCAGAAAAGATGTACTGAACAGAATCCCCCAAATAACTATGACGTCAATTCACACGGCACCATCACTCTCCATGACATGAAAACCCCAGACTACCACCGTCCCCTAAGTGTTCCCAGCGTCCTTCTGGGGACGCAGCTTCTGGGGAGTGAAGAGGGCAAGGAGGTTGGGGAAAGACACTTGGCCAATCCATTTGTGGGTCTGTAGGCAGATGGCTGAACCACACTTTCTTCCTCCTCTGTGAAATGAGAGATCCTCACAATAGCCACTATGTCCTAAGGTGGTACACCATGATCTCATTTTAATGTCACTTTCACCCCAAGGGCTAGAAATTATAATCTCAGTCTTATAAAAGTAAAAATGAAAGTTGAGCATGTTTTAAACCAGGAATAGCTTCAAAGTCTATATACTGTTCATCATTTTTCTCCCCAGATCTCATAACCCTCTACATCAAATGAGTAATTATCATTATTATTCTTTACAAAAATAATAGCAGTATTCAAATGATAATACAATTACTATGGATGGCTTAGATGTATAGTACATCCTGTTACAGGCATGGTTCTAAACACTTCCTTGTTTAGAAGGACTATTCATTTGGTGCTTCCCTGGTGGTCCAGCGGTTAAGACTCCACGCTCCCAATGCAGGGGGCCCGGGTTCGATCCCTGGTCAGGTAACTAGATCCCATGTGCCGCAACTAAGAGCCCGCATGCCGCAACTAAGACCCAGCGCAGCCAAATAAATAAATAAAAATATTTTTTAAAAAAGAATGACTATCCATTTAACTCTCATAACAATCTATGAGATAAAATAGTATTATCATCTTCACTTTACAGATAAGTAACTGAAACACTGAGAAATTAAGTAATTTGTGCAGGTTACATAAATAGTAGAACCATGGGGGGTGGGGGAGGGATGGACTGGGAGTTTGGGGTTAGCAGATGTGAAATATTACATATGAAATGGATAAAAAACAAGATACTGAACTATATTCAGTATCCTGGGATAAACCATAATGGAAAAGAATATGAAAAAAGAATGTATATATGTGTATAACTGAATCACTTTGCTGTACAGCAGAAATTAACATAACACTGTAAATCAACTATATTTCAGTTTTTAAAAACTGAGCAAATTAAAACAAAAAAAATTTTTTTACTTCAATTCTGTCTTTCTATGACCACTAGGAGATTTAGTGTTTAAAATGTGCAAACAGAGATATATAAAAAATAAATAAATAAATAGTAGAGCCATAACTTGAACCCCAGCAGGTTGGCCTCAGAGTCCAGGTGGTTTTATATCATTCTGTTCTGCTCTTATTCATTCTCTCTCTAAGCTCTCTCTCTCACCACACACACACCAAAAGGGGAAAAAACAACTAGGACTATTATTATCCATGAATTATTATCTGAATACTTTTTAAAAAGGAGGCACAAGGGAGTATATACTTTGTGCAACCACTGTGTGATGTCCTTATGCTATTATTATTGTCTCCGTTTTACTGATAAGGAAACTGAGGCTCAAAGAGATGAATTCCTTATTTGAGATAACACAAATTGTAGCTGAAAGAATTAGGATTCAAATCCAGGTCTATTTTACCCCAAAGTACTATTGATATGAGAACATGAAAATAATTTTCCCATCATTCTCTCTCCAATGGTTCCATCAAAGCCCTTCTTGAATGAACTTTGGGACCCTTGTGAGAAAATAAAGCAAAAGACCAAGGTGATAAAAAGTGCCTATTAGCCATTAAATTATGCCAGTTCCCACGCCATGACTCCCATACATCCATACGAAGACGTGTCTGCATTTTCAAAAAAAAGTCACAACACCAGATTGATCTGCAATATTTTCTGCTTCAGGTATAATTTCTGACATGGAAATGAGTTATTTAGATGGTTAGTAGCTGACAGTCCCCATAAATTGCAAGAGGAGGTTCAGCAGGGTAACAGCTGACACTGTTTTGCTCTCTGCCATGCTGCATCTGTCTGTCTGTCTCTCTCTGGTTACAATCTCTCCTTGCAATTCCATGTACCAGTGGTGATGAATTCTACACGTGCTTTCTGAAGTTTGATGAAAGTTCTCTCACTTATTAAATTGCCAGCTTCCCAAATCTAACATAAATCGAATACAAATACACTTAGGAAAATATTATACCATTTGTTCTTCTATTATTGTGTCTTTTGCTTTATTGTATCATGTATTCAAAGTGCTGGGAGCTTCTGCTTACTATATTTTCACCAGGGGATTACAAACCAGTTGAATGAGTCTGCAACATGGCTCGGAGATGTTAAAAATCCAGAAAACACAGGCTCAATCATTCCACTCCATCACGCAGGAGAAAGCTCGTCAACTGCCTTGGAAGTAACAAGCAGAAAAAGATAGGACTGCAGGAGAGGAGTCAAACTTCCAAATAAAACTCCTAAGGCAGAGAAAGCTGGGGCCACTTCCCAAGCCTTCACTGGTTTACTATTGGCTATGAGTGAAGAAATAAACTTTTTTTTTTAAACATCTTTACTGGAGTATAATTGCTTTACAATAGTGTGTTAGTTTCTGCTTTATAACAAAGTGAATCAGCTATACATATACATATATGCCTATATCTCCTCCCTCTTGTGTCTCCCTCCCACCTTCCCTATCCCACCCCTCTAGGTGGTCACGAAGCAAGCTGATTTCCCTGTGCTATGCGGCTGCTTCCCACTAGCTATCTATTTTACATTTGGTAGTGTATATATGTCCATGCCACTCTCTCACTTCATCCCAGCTTACCCTTCCCCCTCCCCGTGTCCTCAAGTCCATTCTCTACGTCTGCATCTTTATTCCTGTCCTGGCCCTAAGTTCTTCAGAACAATTATTTTTCTTTTAGATTCCATATATATGTGTTAGCTTACGGTATTTGTTTTTCTCTTTCTGACTTACTTCACTCTGTATGACAGACTCTAGGTCCATCCACCTCACTACAAATAACTCAATTTCGTTTCCTTTTATGGCTGAATAATATTGCATTGTATATATGTGCCACATCTTCTTTATCCATTCATCTGTCGATGGACACTTAGGTTGCTTCCAAGTCCTGGCTGTTGTAAATAGAGCTGCAATGAACATTGTGGTACATGACTCTTTGAATTATGGTTTTCGCAGGGTATATGCCCAGTAGTGGGATTGCTGGGTCGTATGGTAGTTCTATTTTTAGTTTTTTAGGGAACCTCCATAATGTTCTCCATAGTGGCTGTATCAATTTACATTCCCACCAACAGTGCAAGAGGGTTTCCTTTTTTCCATACCCTCTCCAGCATTTATTGTTTGTAGATTTTTTGATGATGGCCCTTCTGAATGGTGTGAGGTGATACCTCATTGTAGTTTTGATTTGCATTTCTCTAATGATTAGTGATGTTGAGCATCCTTTCATGTGTTTGTTGGCAACCTGTATATCTTCTTGGGAGAAATGTCTATTTAGGTCTTCTGCCCATTTTTAGATTGGGTTGTTTGGTTTTTTGATATTGAGCTGCATGAGCTGCTTGTATATTTTGGAGATTAATCCTTTGTCAGTTGCTTCATCTGTAAATATTTTCTCCCATTCTGAGGGTTGTCTTTTCATCTTGTTTATGGTTTCCTTTGCTGTGCAAAAGCTTTTAAGGTTCATTAGGTCCCATTTGTTTATTTTTGTTTTAATTTCCACTTCTCTAGGAGGTGGGTCAAAAAGGATCTTGCTGTGATTTATGTCATAGAGTGTTTTGTCTATGTTTTCCTCTAAGAGTTTTATAGTGTCTGGCCTTACATTTAGGTCTTTAATCCATTTTGAGTTTATTTTTGTGTATGGCGTTAAGGAGTGTTTTAATTTCATTCTTTTACATGTAGCTGTCCAGTTTTCACAGCACCACTTATTGAAGAGGCTGTCTCTTCTGTATTGTGTATTCTTGCCTCCTTTATCAAAAATAAGGTGACCATATGTGCGTGGGTTTATCTCTGGGCTTTCTATCCTGTTCCATTGACCTATATTTCTGTTTTTGTGCCAATACCACACTGTCTTGATTACTGTAGGTTTGTAGTATAGTCTGAAGTCAGGGAGCCTGATTCCTCCAGCTCCATTTTCTTTCTCAAGATTGATTTGGTTGTTCGGGGTCTTTTGTGTTGCCATACAAATTGTGAAATTTTTTGCTCTAGTTCTGTGAAAAATGCCATTGGTAGTTTGATAGGGATTGCAGTGAATCTGTAGATTGCTTTGGGTAGCATAGTCATTTTCACAATGTTGATTCTTCCAATCCAAGAACATGGTATACCTCTCCATCTGTTTGTATCATCTTTAATATCTTTCATCCGTGTCTTATAGTTTTCTGCATACAGGTCTTTTGTCTCCCTAGGTAGTTTTTTCCTAGGTATTTTATTCTTTTTGTTACAATGGTAAATGGGAGTGTTTCCTTAATTTCCCTTTCAGATTTTTCATAGGAATGCAAGAGATTTCTGAGCATTAATTTTGTATCCTGCTACTTTACCAAACTCATTGATTAGCTCTAGTAGTTTTCTGGTAGCATCTTCAGGATTCTCTATGTATAGTATCATGTCATCTGCAAACAGTGACAGTTTTACTTCTTCTGTTCCGATTTGGATTCCTTATATTTCTTTTTCTTTTCTGATTGCTGTGGCTAAAAGTTCCAAAACTATGCTGAATAATAGTGGTGAGAGTGGGCAACCTTGTCTTGTTCCTGATCTTAGTGAAAATGATTTCACTTTTTCACCACTGAGAACGATGCTGGCTGTGGGTTTGTCATATATGGCCTTTATTATGTTGAGGTAAGTTCCCTCTATGCCTACTTTCTGGAGTGTTTTTATCATAAATGGGTGTTGAATTTTGTCGAAAGTTTTTCTGCATCTATTGAGATGATCATATGGTTTTTATCCTTCAGTTTGTTAATATGGTGTATCACATTGATTGTTTTGCGAATATTGAAGAATCCTTGCGTTCCTGGGATAAACCCCACTTGATCATGGTGTATGATCCCTTTAATGTGCTGTTGGATTCTGTTTGCTAGTATTTTGTTGAGGATTTTTGCATCTATGTTCATCAGTGAAATTGGCCTGTAGTTTTCTTTCTTTGTGACATCTTTGTCTGGTTTTGGTATCAGGGTGATGGTGGCCTCGTAGAATGAGTTGGGGAGTGTTCCTCCCTCTGCTATATTTTGGAAGAGTTTGAGAAGGATAGATGTTAGCTCTTCTCTAAATGTTTGATAGAATTCACCTGTGAAGCCATATGGTCCTGGACTTTTGTTTGTTGGAAGATCTTTAATCACAGTTTCAATTTCAGCACTTGTGATTGGTCTGGTTATATTTTCTATTTCTTCTTGGTTCAGTCTTGGAAGGCTGTGCTTTTCTAAGAATTTGTCCATTTCTTCCGGGTTGTCCATTTTACTGGCATATAGTTGCTTGTAGTAATCTCTCATGATCCTTTGTATTTCTTCAGTGTCAGTTTTTATGTCTCCTTTTTCATTTCTAATTATGTTGATTTGAGTCTTTTCCCTTTTTTTTCTTGATGAGTCTGGCTAATGATTTATCAATTTTGTTTATCTTCTCAAAGAACCAGCTTTTAGTTTTGTTGATCTTTGCTATTGTGTCCTTCATTTCCTTTTCATTTATTTCTGATCTGATTTTTATGATTTCTTTCCTTCTGCTAAATTTGGGGGTTTCTTGTTCTTCTTTCTCTAATTGCTTTAGGTGTAAGGTTATGTTGTTTATTTGAGATTTTTCTTGTTTCTTGAGGTAGGATTGTATTGCTATAAACTTCCCTCTTAGAACTGCTTTTGCTGCATCCCATAGGTTTTGGGTCATTGTGCTTTCATTGTCATTTGTTTCTAGGTATTTTTTGATTTCCTCTTTGATTTCTACATTGATCTCTTGGTTATTCAGTAGCATATTGTTTAGCTTCCATGTGTTTGTATTTTTTACAGTTTTTTTCCTGTAATTGATATCTTGTCTCATAGCGTTGTGGTCGGAAAAGATACTTGATATGATTTCAATTTTCTTAAATGTACCAAGGCTTGATTTGTGACCCAAGATATGATCTATCTTGGAGAATGTTCCATGAGCACTTGAGAAGAAAGTGTATTCTGTTGTTGTTGGATGGAATGTCCTATAAATATCAATTAAGTCCATCTTGTTTAATGCGTCATTTAAAGCTTGTTTCCTTATTTATTTTCATTTTGGATGATCTGTCCATTGGTGAAAGTGGGGTGTTAAAGTCCCCTACTATGAGTGTGTTACTGTTGATTTCCCCTTTTATGGCTGTTAGCCTTTGCTTTATTTATTGAGGTGCTCCTATGTTGGGTGCATAAATATTTACAATTGTTATGTCTTCTTCCTGGATTGATCCCTTGATCATTATGTAGTGTCCTTCTTTGTCTCTTGTAATAGTCTTTATTTTAAAGTCTATTTTGTCTGATATGAGAATTGCTACTCCAGCTTTCTGTTGATTTCCATTTGCATGGACTCTCTTTTTCCACCCCCTCACTTTCAGTCTATATGTGCCCCTAGGTCTGAAGTGGGTCTCTTGTAGACAGCATATATACGAGTCTTGTTTTGTTTTAAATTATTTATTTATTTATTTATTTATTTATTTACTTATTTATGGCTGTGTTGGGTCTTCGTTTCTGTGCGAGGGCTTTCTCTAGTTGCGGCAAGTGGGGGCCACTCCTCATTGCAGTGCGTGGGCCTCTCACCATCGCGGCCTCTCGTTGTGGAGCACAGGCTCCAGATGCACAGGCTCAGCAACTGTGGCTCACGGGCCTAGGTGCTCCGTGGCATGTGGGATCTTCCCAGACCAGGGCTCGAACCCGTGTCCCCTGCATTGGCAGGCAGATTCTCAACCACTGCGCCACCAGGGAAGCCCACGAGTCTTGTTTTTGTATCCATTCAGCCAGTCTGTGTCTTTTGGTGGGAGCATTTAATCCATTTACATTTAAGGTAATTAGTGATATGTATGTTCCTATTACCATTTTCTTAATTGTTTTTTGTTTGTTATTGTAGGTCTTGTTCCTCTCTGTATTTCCTGCCTAGAGAAGTTCCTTTAGCATTTGTTGTAAAGCTGGTTTGGTGGTGCTGAATTCTCGTAGCTTTTGTTTGTTTGTAAAGGTTTTACTTTCTCCGTCAAATCTGAATGAGATCCTTGCTGGGTAGAGTAATCTTGGTTGTAGGTTTTTCCCTTTCATCACTTTAAATATGTCCTGCCATTCCCTTCTGGCTTGCAGAGTTCCTGCTGAAAGAGCAGCTGTTAACCTTATGGGGATTCCCTTTTATGTTATTTGTTGCTTTTCCCTGCTGCTTTTAATATTTTTTCTTTGTATTTAATTTTTGATAGTTTTGGTAATATGTGTCTTGGCATGTTTCTCCTTAGATTTATCCTGTATGGGACTCTGCACTTCCTGGACTTTGATTGACTATTTCCTTTCCCATATTAGGGAAGTTTTCAACTATAGTGTCTTCAAACATTTTCTCAGTCTCCTTTTTTTTCTCTCCTCTTCTTCTGGGACCCCTATAATGCGAATTTGGTGCATTTAATGTTGTCCCAGAGGTCTCTGAGACTGTCCTCAATTCTTTTCATTCTTTTTTCTTTACTCTGATCTGTGGTAGTTATTTCCACTATTTTATCTTCCAGGTCACTTATCCATTCTTCTGCCTCAGTTATTCTGCTATTGATTCCTTCTAGAGAATTTTTAATTTCATTTATTGTGTTGTTCATCATTGTTTCTTTGCTCTTTAGTTCTTCTAGGTCCTTTAACGTTAAACGTTTCTTGTATTTTCTCTATTCTATTTCCAAGATTTTGAATCATCTTTACTATCATTACTCTGAATTCTTTCTCAGGTAGACTGCCTATTTCCTCTTCATTTGTTTGGTCTGGTGGGTTTTTACCTTGCTCCTTCATCTGCTGCATATTTCTCTGTCTTCTCATTTTGCTTAACTTACTGTGTTTGAGGTCTCCTTTTCGTAGTTCCTGTTGTTTTTGGTGTATGCCCCCAGTGGGTAAGGTTGGTTCAGTGGGTTGTGTAGGCTTCCTGGTGGAGGGGACTGGTGCCTGTGTTCTGGCCGATGAGGCTGGATCTTGTCTTTCCGGTGGGCAGGACCATGTCTGGTGGTGTGTTTTGGGGTGTCTGTGAACTTATTATGATTTTAGGCAGCCTCTCTGCTAATGGGTGGGGTTGTGTTCCTGTCTTCTAGTTTTTTGGCATAGGGTGTACAGCACTGTAGCTTGCTGGTTGTTGAGCGGAGCTGGGTCTTAGCATTGAGATGGAGATCTCTGGGAGAGCTTTCACCATTTTATATTACATGGGGCTTGGAGGTCTCTGGTGGAGCAATGTCTTGAACTAGCCTCTCCCACCTCAGAGGCTCAGGCCTGACACTTGGCTGGAGCACCGAGACCCTGTCAGCCACACGTCTCAGAAGAAAAGGAAGAAAAAGAAAGAAAGAAAGAGAGCGAGAGAGAGAGAGAAATAAGAAAGAAAGAAAGAAAGACGAAAGAAAGAAAGAAGGGAAGAAAGAAAGAAAGAAAAATTAAAGTTATTAAAATAAAAAATTTAAAAATATTATTAAAAATAAAAAATAAATAAATAATAAAAATAAAGAAAGAAGAGAGCAACCAAACCGAAAAACAAATCCACCAATGATAACAGGCGCTAAAAACTATACCAAAAAAAAAAAGGACAGATCCCTAGGTCAAATGGTAAAACAAAGCTATACAGACAAAGTCATACAAAGAAGCATACATATACACACTCAGAAAAAGAGAAAAAGGAAATTATATATATATATATATATATAAATAGGAAGAGAGCAACCAAATCAATAAACAAATCTACCAATGATAATAAGCTCTAAATACTAAACTAAGATAAATATAAAACCAGAAACAAATTAGATGCAGAAAGTGAACCCCAAGTCTACTGTTGCTCCCAAAGTCCACTGCCTCAATTTGGGGATGATTTGTTGTCTATTCAGGTATTCCACAGATGCAGCGTACATCAAGTTGATTGTGGAGATTTAATCCACTTCTCCTGAGGCTGCTGTGAGAGATTTCCCTTTCTCTTCTTTGTTCGCACAGCTCCTGGGGTTCAGCTTTGGTTTTGGCCCCACCTCTGCCTGTAGGTCGCCTGAGGGCATCTGTTCTTTGCTCAGACACGACGGGGTTAAAGTAGCAGCTGATTAGGGTGTCCTGGCTCACTCAGGCCTGGGGGAGGGAGGAATGCGGGGTGAGCCTGTGGCGGCAGAGGCCGGCGGGATGTTGCACCAGCCTGAGGCACACTGTGTGTTCTCCTAGGGAAGTTGTCCCTGGATCACGGGACCCTGGCAGTGGCAGGCTGCACAGGCTCCTGGGAGGGGAGGTGTGGATAGTGACCTGTGCTCGCACACAGGATTCTTGGTGGCGGCAGCAGCAGCCTTAGAATTTCATGCCCGTCTCTGGTGTCCATGCTGATAGCCGCGGCTCGCGCCCATCTCTGGAGCTCATTTAGGAAGTCTTCAGAATCCCCTCTCCTCGCACACCCCAAAACAATGGTCTCTTGACTCTTAGGCAGGTCCAGACTTTTTCCTGGACTCCCTCCCGGCTAGCTGTGGCGCACTAGCCCCTTCAGGCTGTGTTCACGCAGCCAACCCCAGTCCTCTTCCTGGGATCCGACCGAAGCCGGAGCCTCAGCTCCCAGCCCCCACCCGCCCTGGCGGGTGAGCAGACAAGCCTCTCGGGCTGGTGAGTGCTGGTCGGCACCGGTCCTCTGTGCGGGAATCTCTCCGCTTTGCCCTCTGCACCCCTGTTGCTGCGCTCTCCTCCATGGCTCCGAAGCTTCCCCCCTCCGCCACCCGCAGTCTCCACCCGCGAAGGGGCCTCCTAGTGTGTGGAAACCTTTCCTCCTTCACAGCTCCCTCCGAGAGGTGCAGGTCCCATCCCTATTCTTTTGTCTCTGTTTTTCCATTTTTCTTTTGCCCTACCCAGATACGTGGGGAGTTTCTTGACTTTTGGGAAGTCTGAGGTCTTCTGCCAGCGTTCAGTAGGTGTTCTGTAGGAGTTGTTCCACATGTAGATGTATTTTTGATTTATTTGTGGGGAGGAAGGTGATCTCCATGTCTTACTCCTCCACCATCTTGAAGTTCCCCCTCAAGAAATAAACTTTTAAGGAAAGCATCCTAGGTTCTTCGCGATGAAGCTCCTTTCTATTTGTGCAGCTTGCTCTGGCCCCAATACACTTTCTTTTCCAGCCATTTCAAACTACAGCAGGTCCTCGACATGTCATATTGAACAATCCTGTTATCAACTATTTATGCATGATCCTGAAGTCTTTGTAAGGATTAGAATTTTTTTTTTTTTTTAGTTGCAAGTAAACCATAACTCAGACTGATTTAAGTAAAAAGAAGAAATTGTTAGGCTATGCAATTGGAAATTCAGGGATGTCAGAAACTTCAGGTGTGGCTGATTCCAGGGGTTCAAATGACATCACCAGGACTCAGCTTCTCACCAGCTCTTAGCCCCGCTCTCCTTATCTAAAATGTTTATGTCATTTTTGATAAGCTGTCTCCCTAAGTCAACAAGACGGCCCCTGAGAGTACTTGGTTTACATCCTGTCCCTTCAGCTAAGCCAGAACAAAGACTATGACTATTTTTTTTCAGTACTAGTAGAATAGCTTCAAGTATTTGCTAAAAGTTTGAGTCAAGAAAAAAAATCAGAATATTGCATATAAATACCCTAGTTGAGAGTATCTCTAGAAAATTCAGATGACCTGGCACTATTGGGCCTTGGTTGGCAAATGGTAACTATAGGCTTCCTCCTTAGAAGTGCTCCCTTGAAACAGGGTACATCCTCTTCAGTTTATTACCATCCCTCCTACACCCTACTCTCTACCAAACTCTAGAGTCAGGTATCAGTTGTCGGTTATCATCATACATTCATTGTTGTTTTTGTTTTAGAAGAAAAGTATTTCTTTGTGGCCACATCTTTAAGAAAAGTGGGTAAATTAATGAACACTGAGAGACCCTTGTGAGTTTTCTTATACCTGTTCCACTTTAGTTACATAGATTGCCTACCTGACTTTGGAGGGCATGGAAGTTTGAGCCTCCATGGGAAAGTAGTCCTACTTTGATGGTGGAATGAGGGGGGAGAGTAGCCAGTGTCCAGGGGTGGACAGAGTGGCATAGACAGAATGAAGACGCTGATGAAAATTCATCCACCATTTGAGTATTTCACCTCTTTCTCACCCCAAACTGAATCCCCCGCCCAACATTTGGTCCACAGCTAAATTGATGGCTCTTGGTGATGGTCTAATGGCACGTATGTAGGAAATGCATTTCCCATCTTCCAAGTTGGTCATCCTCTTGGGATGGAGAGAAAGCAATCTCCAACTATTTTAAGAAAGCAATACTGTAGGTTGCTACATGCTTTCACCAAGGGAGTTTCCTTTCTGGGATCAGAATGATTCACTGGGTGGTTTTGTCTGGGACCAGCCAAAAAAAAAACATTTTTTTTTTTTTAAACATCTTTTGTATGAATCCATGTCCCGGTATAACTAAACGAAGACTCAGGTTCATAATAGGAACCTCAAAATGTGCATTTATTGTTATTGATTATTTACTTGATTCATGATCCAGGATCTTGATTGGCTCTTTATTTGGCGTAGAGGTCACTGTGGTTAACCCCTTTTTAAAATAAGGAAGGACCAGTATTATTCCTCCACATCTGTGTTGGAGAAAGTTGATTCCGGAAAGATTGGATGGCATGTCTGAATGTGCCTGGGTGAGTCTGAGCAGAGTAACCACACAGCCTTTCCACTAGACTCTTGGTAAAAGGGTTCTGATCTTGATCTGACGAGGCTCCACTTTGGAACCCCTCCCTTCAGTGTTTAACTATAATTAGCGAGAACCATCCATATCGCGACTCTTCTCAGTCCAGATGGGTGGTTGTCAGGCGGCACATGATCTTTGCTTCACTTTGAAGGAGACATGAGTAATCCTGGGGATATTAATCCAACAAGGGCTATATTTATCTCCATTTCTTTGGTTGATAACACATCTCTCTTTCTTCTCTAGGCATCTGGGGGGGTGGGACAGAGGGCACGAGCACCAGAGCTGAGAGTCAGCATCCAAGGGTGGACAGAGTGATACAGACAGAAGGAAACAGGATGCCTCCACTCTGTGGTTCCTGCTTGATTCCAGAGCCGCATCCTCAAATGGCCTCAGCCACTCTTGAAGGCACAGAGCATCAGAACCTTGTGGGATGTCGGAGCCTCAGAGTTTGTCCAGGAAGTTTGACAAAGGAGGAGACTGGGGCTCACAGACGGTGTGTGGCTGATACAAAGCAAGTTAAGGATGGGGCTGGCATAACAGTCACATGACATTTTTCTGGTTTCTTGTGGGGGTGAGAACCCATTTTGCATCTGTTGAGGCAAAGCATGAAAAATTATATGGTTGCCGTATTTTAAGAGACTACAGTCACCTTTAAAAGGAGGCAGAGGGGGTAGACATTTTCAGCCTATATATGGTGTAAATGGAACCAGAAAAGCTATCAGGATTCAAGGTAGTTCCACAAGCAACCTATACCATCCACCTCTCTTTCTCCCTAATGATGGCTCTGCATCTCATCTCTCAACTCCATTTCCTTCTCCTTCCCACCTAACTGGTCCTCTTCACATTTTATGGGCCACATTCCCAAGGAAGCCAGTCTGATTGGCTCTGTTGATAGCCATCAACTCCATTGGCCATTCTCCCGTGCCTCAGGTGACCTCATAGGTCATTGGTCAGCCAATGGACAAGCTACAGACCCCAGATTCAATCAGAAGTGCCCCATGGAGACAGCAGTCTAGCTGAGTAGGGACTGGGGGCGGGGTGCATTTTAGCTAGAAGAGGGTGTTGGGCAGGGTGAACTTTGGGTTGTAAAAGGGTCCTTCTTAGGATTTTGTTGACATATTTATTAATAACATTCTTTATTAAAATCATGACATGCTTTTAGTGAACTCTTCCTGGCACCAGCTAAGTGCTTCATGTTTATTTCCTTAATCTTCACGCAATCCTATGGGTACATATATTCCCATTTTACAGATAAGGAAATGGGGGTCCAGAGATTCCATAATTTGCTTAAGGTAACTCGAATGTAGCTTTTAAAATGCTGTCTTGACCCATTTGGAGGCCCTGGCTAGAGGCTAGTCAGTTCTCCTTGAGCAGACAAGTTCACAGCCCAAGCGCCTCTGCAATGGGCTTACACTCCAGACAGATTTGTCCACCCCAAGGACCCCAGGCCAGGTAACCTGGGACAGAGACTATGCCCCAGAGTCCACTGAAATTATTCAAATGAGCCAATCCTACACCCGCTTGCCCTGCCTCTCCCTTTCCTTCCCAGAGAAACCACAATAAAAGTGCCTGCCCACAGTCCCTCCCTCCCTCCCTCTGCCTCCTAATGGACCAGGTGCCTCCCCTAGTGGCCCTGCATGGCATGCTGTTTCTCCCCAGGGAGCTGTGAGTGTAACAAACCACAAAACTCTTCCCCGTTTCTCTCTCTTGATCTGCATTTGGACACACCATACCTCACGCAAGGTAATACGGATAAAAAGTGACATAGCTAGGAAGAGGTGAAGCCGCGGTCCAGACCCAGGCATCAGGAGCCACACACGTGACTGTGTTGTCCTGTCTCTCATTTACTGCCAAGTACACCCTCCAGGGATGGGGTACCACCATCTTGTTACTCTGTATTGACTCTGACCTTGGCATAGACAGAGTTGCTATAAACAGATTCAGTCCCTCCTTTCAAGAGTTGTTTTGCTATCTTTTACCTCCATTTCTAGTCTGGGTATCTATTAGCTCCTACCTTGAATGTCCTTGTTATCAAGTAAAAATGTCAGCTAACATGACAAAATTTATGGAATCTTTCTTATTTCTTATAGCTGTTATTGCTATTATTTTACATTTTATTAGTATCTTATTATTTTGCATTTTCTTATAGTTGTTATTGTTGTTATTATTTTGCATTTTATTAGTAGTCTGAAAAGCCTTCAAGATCTAAAAGTATGAACTTCAGCTGTAATATAAAAGAAAAAGGAAAAGACTCAAAATGCAGGTAGCATGCATCTGTAACTTTGGGTAAGTTACTTTATCTTTCTGAATCTCTGTGTCTTCATCTGTAAAATGAGAACAATACTTCCTACCTTATAGAGTTATTGTGAAGGATGAATGAGAAAATGCCCATGGAAGTGCCTAGGAGAGTCTCTGGCACCTAAGCACTAGCTCAGCAAGTATTTATATCCTGGCTTGAATAATTCCTTGGGCATCACCAGTGTGCCATCTATGTGGACCTCCAACAGTCATGCATCATTCTCCTTCTCTGTCCTGAAGTCTTTGCTGTGAGTTCTTTCTTTCTCTAGGATATCTGAATTAATTATCCCTGGGTCTGATTCATTACCTGCTTACATACCCTCCCATTTCTGACCTCAAATAACCTTCACACCCAAAGCCCTACATTTCCTCCCCACTATGGCCATCACATTTTGTGGATGGATGACTTGCCTCCTCTTTGCCCCACCAAAGAGACATAAATCAGTTAGGGTCTTCTCTTTTTTCCTGAGCTAGAGATAGCAAATATCTTTCCAACTGAAGGCTGACTATGATTGTGTGAGAGTGGCTGAGTTCTTAAGATTCTATGTCCATGAACAAATTCAGTGGGAAGGAGTTCCATGATCGATTAGCAATGTCTGCCTGGGCACAGAGTGGAGAGTGGCAACCCATATTCCATCTGTACTCTGTGCTTGTTACACTGATTTGCTCCTAGAATTGTTGCCACATCATGCTCTTGGTCAGGATGCTGGTGACATCACGGGCAAGCACTAAATGCACAAGCCTCCACTGCCACTTGACAAATCACTCAAACGCTTTCACTCCTGGTTTGTTGGAAAGTCCATCTTCATATGCAAAAATGCACATTGTGTGATTCACTCATTATTGCATAAGAAAAACAGACCCACTGAACCATCCTTCCTGGATAGTGGAAAGAATTAGGCCAGTAGGTTCTCTCTCCATCTTTTTCAAATGTCTTTAATGAGGCATGCAATTAGGAAAGAAAACTCTGGGGAAACAAGGTGTGACTGTTTCATTCTTTAGGACACAAAAGCAATTGCATTAGTAATAACTACTCTTTAATAAGAGTACTGTCTAGCTAGCACTGTGATCGAAACGATGCTTATGGCTTCTCATTCAACGTTATAATAATGCTGTGATGTCAATACTATTAGTATTTTCATTTTTCAGGTGAGGAACTTGTCCACATTCACACTGCAGTTGAGCAGTAAAGCTGGATTTTACCCTGGATGCTGCCTGTAAATCTGAGTTCTTCCCAAAATATCTTGTTTCTGAGCAAGGGTCTGGAAGACCTTATCTACAGGTCAGCCTCCTGACCAAAATATGCCCTCTCCTTATTTGCTGTTTAATTTGCATTTGAGATAGAGACTGTGTGTGTGTGTGTGTGTGTGTGTGTGTGTGTGTTTCTATACCCAGCTTGGCTTTCTGCAATAGATTAGATTTAGAAGATTTGGGCTGTAAAGGCCAGGCTGTGAAGCATGCATCAGCTGGGTCATAGAACAGAGGCCAGGACAGAATTCTGAATTGGGCCTCACCCCCAAGCCAGAAAAGTCTAGATGAGGCTGTCTTCAACTCCTGGTGTGTTTGTTTCCTAGGGCTGCCATAACAAAGTAGCACGAATTAGGTGACTTAAAACATCAGACTTCATTATCTCACAGTTCTAGAGGCCGGAAGTCCAAAATCAAGGTGTGGGCAGAAACATGCTCTCTCTGAAAACACTAGGGAGGGAACTGTTCCAGGCCTCTCTCCTAGCTTCTGGCAGCCTCAGGTGTCCCTTCACTTATAGATGCATCACTCCTGTCACGTGGCCATCTTCACCCTCTTCACATCATCTTCCTTCTGTGTGTGTCTGTTTCTGTGTCTGAATTTCCCCTTTTTACAAGAACACTAGTCGTAATTCATATTGGATTAGGACCCCCCTTAACGACCTCATTTTACCTTGATTACCTCTGTAAAGACCCTACCTCCAAATAAGGTCACATTCTGAAGTACTGGGAGTTAGGACTTCAATGTATATTTGCGGGGAGGGAACAAATGTGACCTATTCTCTGTATGGGAATCAGAATTCAGGAATTAGCTTTGCACATGGAAAGAATCAAAAGATAAGAGTAACGAAGCAGGAAAAGTTATTAGAACCAAAGGTGGAATTCACATACCCTCTTAGAATACTTAGGTCCATAGCACATAAAACTGGAGTAGAATATCCAACTCTAGGAGGAGTGGGCAGGTAATATTTGCTGAGTACCTACTATGTGCCAGGCTCCCTGTTAAGCACTTTACAATCAGTACCCTATTTAGCTTAATGAGTAATGGGCAAACAAATATTCCTATCAGTTCATTGGTCCTTCAAAACAAACCCAGGAGGTAGGGAGTCCTATTGTCTCCATTTTACAGAAGAGAAACATGAAGCTCATAGAAGGGAGGATGCCTCAGCCAGCAGGATTAGATCTCCAAGTCAGGAGCAGTGAGCTGCTTCTCCCCATCACCATCGGTCATGTGTGTCCATGAGGATTGGTCATGACCAACACCAGCTCAGACTTCAGGCAACTGGGCCAATGACCGCCAAGAGGCAGAGTCTTCCCCTTAGGGGTGGTGAAAACATGAAAAACCCAAGAAAGAGGAAACCAATCACAGAGTTCATTGACTAATGACAACTGTCTATCCCCAATGAGGAGAGAAAAGGGATTGGATTTCTCTTCTTGATGCTCAACTTTGACATTAAACTTTGAAACTTTGCCTGAAAGTCCAAAGATCACCAAACCTTGGTTTCCTCATCTGAAAACTGGGGACATGAACTTGGCTGGGGAAATCAAATGGATTAAGATGAGTGTAAAAACAGGAAAACATGATGAAAAGGTTGATCTTTTTAGTCTCCATAGTTGTAGTTAGAGCAGAGAAAGTTTGGAGATAGATAAGATGACCTTTTCTGAGAGATGAGGCCTTTGATATCCTTTGTAATACGGTTATGGAGTTTCAACAAAGAAGTGGAAATTAGAAATTATGTCAGCAGGCAGGGGCACTGGAGAACTCCTCCACCCCCACATATTTTTGCTGCTGAAGACTGGATGGTTACCTTAAGGCAAGGTAGTTTATGTACCAGATATTTACATAGTGATTTTCCTTCTGTTCCTAACTGCTTTAGGACAACCTTGCTGATCTGTCTCATCCTTCTCTCCCAAACATTTTAGTGGGTAAATGGAAACGGTGGGTTATTATCTCTCCACATTACACAACTTGTCCCTTCAAATGCAGGATGTGGCTCTTGGCTCCAGAAAGTCTGAGATTGTTGGAAGATGTCCAGAAGTTCCACTGACCCTGGATGCCATGAAATATACATGACACCAAAATAGGCAGACTTGAAAACCTCCCTCCCTCCTGCATGTCAGGAGGGCAATGTTTGTGATCTACATGCATCTCGGTCAAGTGGATGTCTGGGGATGAGATTGAGAGTTCTTAATAATTCCATCAGGGCGATAACATTTCACACATTATCCAAACAGCTTCCTCCTTTCCCGATTACCTGGAGAACAAAGTGAACCTTTGATTGCAGCTGGAAGGGCTCCAGAACAAAAGTAGTCCTGCCTGCCTCTGACTGTGGCTTTATTTCCCTTCCCTTGAAAGAGAGAAGACGGGCTGTTTGGTGTTGGGATGGATGTTCCAATCACACGTGCACACTGATGACCCCCAGTCTGCAAGGTCCAAGAGCTGGACTGGAGAACATCATTCCCTTTCTCCTTTCTGCAGTGAAGGGTAGCTCTTCCAGGCCTCTGACTTCTGAAAACAGACACTTTAAAAGACAAACACAGACTTTGAAAGAGGAGTCAGTTTGGAGAGAGCAGAGAGCAACAACTCCCAAGGCAGATCGGCACATGTCAGGCATCCCTGGGAGTTGATGGCAGCCCAAACACCAGGCCAGTCAGCACCTCTGTCCCCGGAGTGGATGGGAGAGGCCTGAGTAACGCCAGGACAGAACGCATGAATCCTCAAAAACAAATGCCCAGTTATTTTATTGTGTCTCTAACGATCCTCCCACATGGATCTGAGCGTCCCCCTGGAGTCATAGCCTTGATGGATTGTTTTCATTCCCCAGTTCCTCTTCCTCCTCTGTAGGGAAACTCCACGTTAGCTCCTCCAGGGCCTCTGAGGACATAAGAGGTCTCATCTGAGCAGTACAGCTTCTTCACTTCTCTGGTGGAGGAGTCTTTGTCCTTGCTCAGGGGAAGGATGTCCTTTTTAATCAAATTTGAAGCTTCTTTAGGAACACAAGTGGATCTGTGATGGAGGATGGGGACTCACCTGGCCAATTAGGGCAGTTGGGTCATTCCCTGGTTGTTATCTCCCTCATTGCCAGTGTTTCCTTGGCCCACTGCTCTCTCATCTGCCCTTTCAATATTCCTCCAGCAAAAAATGGAGATTATTCAGCCATCATGTTTACAGTAAGTCACCCACTCCTTCATGGGCATGGGAAGGATACTTCAGGACTTCCAAAAGCTTAAGGCATACGATGACTAACTTATCCTAGCCTGTCTGGGTCTTTCCTGGTTCTAACAATGAAAGTCCCACATCTTGGGACCTTTCTCAGGTCCAGGCTAACCGAGATAGTTGTCACTCTAGAGATGCATCCCTGCCCCTTCCAAAAGGCCTGTTTTCTCCAGTGTAACTACAGACGATCTCTAATTTTTTTTTCTGATGTCACCTCTTTGCTTAAGATCTACCTGCAGTCATTTTCTCTAGACTCCAGACCCCTTATTTGTTTTTTTCTAAATACCACTACCTAATTTCTACCCCAGCCAGGTTAGCAAGAAGGACAACTGGCCCAAGATCATGGGGAGCATTTTCTGAAGGATGTTAGGAAATGGAGATAGAACATGAAGCCAATCCAATGCACACCAAGAACTGTACCAGCTACTTAATGCATATCATGTTATCATTGCAATGCAGGGTAAGTAGTATTATTGCTTCCATTTTCCAGATACAAAAATAAAGATTAGGAAGATTAAATGACTTGTTGGAAGTCACAATGCAAACATATAGTGGAGCTGGAATTAGAGTCCAGGTCTGCTCTGGAGAACAGACAAGGTCATCCTGGAAGGGAAGCCTGAAGATTACAGTTATAAAATTTCCCCAAATTTTGAAGCCAGGGAGAAAAAATCCACTGCGATGGAGGAGAGCAGATGAAGCAGAAATGTGGGAAAACTGAAATATATGCATTTCTCTTTTTTTTTAATTTTAACACTCTTTATGGAACTTAAGTCATTTTGTAAGCTTTGAAACATAAAAATGTATTATGTATAATGTGCTTTGCTCATAAAATTATCATGTTTGGTGTATTTAAAGACGTGAGAACATAGGAAGAAGGAGAAGAGTTTGGGGGAAATAGCTTTTCTCCTTTTTTTGAAAAAAGTTAAAAGGTTTTGAAGGGGAAAAAAAAAAGGTTAAATAAATTTTTCTGTTTTTTCACCAGATGTTCATGATTCTATTTGCAGCCATTAACTTTTTCCTTTTTCTGTTAACTTTCAGGAACCCTCAAACTGACGCTCTGTGGTTCCCGCATCTACCCAGGGGCCAATGCTCAGCATCACTCCCCTACCCCCTCTGCATCCCCTCCTTCTCTCTAGTTGTGGGGCACTTCACAACTCTAGCACCCTCGATTTTTCCTGGCCCTTTCTCAAGTCCCAATCCTTCATCCAGCTTCCTACTCAGTAGCTTAGCTCTTACTTGGCTCTGCCTCTTCATAATCAACTATTCCTTATGAGTAGTTAGTGTCTGTGCTAGTTCATGGTGGCTATTAGTCATCTCACTGAGATGATTTATGGTCTCTGGGATTGGCTGGGTACTAGGTTAAGAGGACTGCTTCTTTAAGACTTTTAGAGGGGCGAGGCCAGGGAGCTTCCCTTTGCCACACCTGTACATCTGGGGGACACAGGGTTACACTAGGGTTCCTGGTCTGATGAGTGGAGTACGGGCTTGAGTGTCACTCCCAGTTTGCCTCTTGGCCAAGTGCCCATCCCTGCTGGTCCCAGATCAAGCCAAGGTTTTCAAAACAATTTTGCTAAAGACTGGAAATAACCTAAAAGCCTACAACAAGATGGCTTAAATTATAATGTATCCATAAAATGGGATACTATGCAGCTATTGAAATATCAAGACAGAGTTATGTCTACCAAATATGGTACTATCTTTAAGGAAATTTAACTGAGAAAGGTAAAATACAAAATAATGTGGAAATATGCCCTATTTGCATAAGGAAGAGTAGAAGTGGAATGATAGGTGCATATTTGCTTGTATGCCCACAAGATATCTTTACAATCTTTATAATACCCAAGAAACTATGACCTAGGGGATGAAAGATAAAGAGCAGGAGAGACAATTTTGACTAGATATTCTTTTATAATACTTTTTTTTTAAAAGGATTGCTACTTTTTTTTTTTTTTTTTTTTAAAGAAATTCACGTTCTTTTATTTATTTATTTATTTATTTATGACTGTGTTGAGTCTTCGTTTCTGTGTGAGGGCTTTCTCTAGTTGTGGCAAGTGGGGACCACTCTTCATCGCGGTGCGCGGGCCTCTCACCATCGCGGCCTCTCTTGTTGCGGAGCACAGGCTCCAGACGCGCAGGCTCAGTAATTGTGGCTCACGGGCTCACTTGCTCCGCGGCATGTGGGATCCTCCCAGACCAGGGCTCGAACCCGTGTTCCCTGCACTGGCAGGCAGACGCTCAACCACTGCGCCACCAGGGAAGCCCAGGATTGCTACTTTTGAATTTTTTAAAATTAGTTTTTGGCTGTGTTGGGTCTTCGTTGCTGCACGTGGGCTTTCTCTATTTGCAGCGAGCAGGGGCTACTCTTCGTTGCGGTGTGCAGGCTTTTTCATTGTGGTGGCTTCTCTTGTTGCAGAGCACGGGCTCTAGGCATGCGGGCTTCAGTAGTTGTGGCACATGGGCTCAGTAGTTGTGGCTTGCAGGTTCTAGAGCGCAGGCTCAGTAGTTGTGGCGCATGGGATAAGTTGCTCCGCGGCATGTGGGATCTTTCCGGACCAGGGCTCGAACCCATATCCCCTGAATTGGCAGGCAGATTCTTAACCACTGCGCCACCAGGGAAGTCCCATATAGTACTTACTTTCTATTATTTGCATGTATTGCCTTTTGGTAGTTGGCTAACCAGATAGATAGCTAGGTAAAGAAATAGATAAATGAAAATTTAAAGGTAGTTTGACACATTGTATGCATTGAATAAGTATGCTGTAAATTAATTAAATTAAAACAATTTCTGATTGATCAAGTCACCACTGCATAAGGGATAGCATGCATGTAGTCCAGTGAAACTGAAAATTTTGTTTGTCTCTGAGGAAGGAAGGTAAATGAACTTGCCTCTAGATGGTTCCTCAGTCATTGAGTTATTTCTACAACAAACATTAACTGAGAACTCATATGTTCCAGCACTGAGATGGACCCTTGGGCTGCAGAGGTGAATAAGACACAGCTTCTCTGTCTGGATCTCACAGTGAACAGGAGAGGCAAACACCTCAATAAATTACTAGCACAATGCAATAAAAGCTCAACCCAAAGATACTGGGGGATAATCCACTAGTGGGATTATTGGAGGTTTGGAGAAGATACTGAATATTTCAGAGATTAAAAGACCCTTCGGAATCTTGTAGTTCAATCCCTTATTGAAAAAGTTGAGGAAATAGACATGACCAAGGTCACGCAAGGACAAAGCAGCAGAAACTGGGTGTATGGGCCAAATATAAATTTTCAATTCTGCTGCGTAACAAATATCCCCACTATCTCAACGTCATACAATAATAAGCATATATGTAGCTCAAATTCTGTGGGTTGGCTGGGGGTGGGCCAAGGGTTAGCTGGGGTAGCTTTGTTCTGCTCCATGTGCCTTTCATCTGGTGGGCTATCCCAGGCATGTTCTCCTGGCACGGCAGAGAAGCAAGAAAGCAAAGGGAAGCATGCAAGGCCTCAGAAGGTGTAGTCTCAGAATTGGCACAATGTCAATTCTGCCTCATTCTCTTGGCTAAAGAAAGTCACTTGGCGGGCTTCCCTGGTGGCGCAGTGGTTGAGAATCTGCCTGCTAATGCAGGGGACACGGGTTCGAGCCCTGGTCTGGGAGGATCCCACATGCCACGGAGCAGCTGGGCCCGTGAGCCACAACTACTGAGCCTGCGCGTCTGGAGCCTGTGCCCCGCAACGGGAGGGGCCGCGATAGTGAAAGGCCCGCGCACCGCGATGAAGAGCGGTCCCTGCACCGCGATGAAGAGTGGCCCCCACTTGCCGTAACTAGAGAAAGCCCTCGCACGAACTGAAGACCCAACACAGCCAAAAATAAAAAAAAAAGAAATAAATAAAATAAAGTAGCTATAAAAAAAAAAAATTAAAAAAAAAAAAAAAAGAAAGTCACTTGGCTGTACCTGAATTAGAAGAGTGGGAAATTATTTTCCACTCTGTTAGTGGAAGAAAATAAAAGTCATAAGGCAAAAGGCACGGCTAGAGAGAGGAGTGAAGAATTAAAGTCAACAATACAATCTACCACATGAATTTTAACTCATATCTTTTGGTCCTAAGCCCAGTGCAGTAGGCTACCTCTTAGGAAAAAAAAAAAAAAGTTGCTAATGTGGGGAAGTCCTATAGATCATGCACTTGTAATCATACTGGTATTGTTAAGGAGGAAAACAGATCCTTACTAGCAAGCTGGCATCTGGGAGCTGATCTTTTCTTCTCTTTCAAAGCTATTCCAACCTGTCCAAGATTTTGCAGAAGTGTGCAGAGGCTAGAGGGGTGGTGGTAAGGGGCACCTGCTCCAGTCCAGTTTGAAATGGAGAGTAGGGGGAAGGGGACAAAAGTGTACTTAGGGGGACAGGAGAGACAGTACTTTCCTCTTTGCATAACTGTCAAAAGTAGAATCTTTTCAGTTATTTGTTCAGATAATATATGAACATGATGTTGTTACGAAAATGATAAGTCATTTTTAGATGAGACAAGTGTCAAAGTACAGTCTTGGGGCCCAAAGAAATGCAAGATCTAGTGCCTTTTTATGAGCAGGCTGATCTGTCAACCAGAAGGCTCAGGCTCCACCCCAACAGGCTCCACTCCCAGGCTCCCTTCCTCCCTGGTTAGGACTTAGCTGTACCTCTAATGGGGTGGGCAAGGAGAAGGGCTAGTAGAGCTCTGGCTTGTTGTATTAAGAAGAGTAACCTGGAGCATTACTTTCACAGAGTGATAACTCCTGGTGTTTCCTGGAGGCAAGACTTCTAAAAATTGGTAAACACTATGGCAAGAACTGAAATAACTGTTATCACACTGTTTAACACCTAAATTGTATATATTGTTGCTGGGGAAGAAGCAAATTTGGCTGGTGGGTGTTGAGGGAGTTGTTTTCAGGATAATCAGGTTGCAAAGACATTCTATGATGATTCACTGAGTTCCTGATAATAAGGCACAGAGACAAGAGAGACAAAAATAATAATAGCTACCATATAGGGAACATCAATTATGTGCTGGGTATTGCTGCCAGATCATTTTTCTCACTACCCCAGTACAGTAGGGACAGGCACAAGACCTAATAACCAATCATATTCTTTCCTGGGATTCTGACTCTTAAGTGAAATGATGCAAGGACCATGGAAACCACTGAGGTTTGTTTATTCCAATGTTGGCACCTGGGCGAGACCACCATGATGGTTAATTTTATGTGTCAACTTAATTGGACCACCAGGTGGCCTGAGTAAAGTACTTTGCTCCCCACAATGTGGTGGGCCTCAGTCAATGTGCTGGAGGTCTGAATAGAAAAAATGGTGGAGTAAGGGAAAATTTGCTCTCTTCCTGTTTTCAGGCTGGGACATTGGTCTTCTGCATTGGACTGGAACTTACCCAATCAACCCTCTTGGTTCTCAGGCCTTCAAACTCGGACTGGAATTACACCACCGGCTTTCCTGGATCTCCAGGAGGAAGTGGGACTTCTCAGCCTCAATAATTGTGTGAGCCAATTCCTTATAATAAACCTCTTTGATAGCTAGATGATAGATAGGTCAATATATAGATAGATCAATAGATAGATAGATAGATAGATGATAGACAAATCCTATTGATTCTGTTTGTCTGGAGAATTCTGACTAATATAACCTTCAAGAGGTTTGTGCTACCAAGACCTTTGGAGATGCCCAGATAGTTGGTACTGTCTGTTCCTTTCTATACTGGAAGCTACTCCATATTTTTCTAATTAATTCCTTTTGGCTTAAGCAATTCAGAACCAGATTCTTTTGCTTGTGACCAAAGAATCATAGCTGCTAATGTAACCCTAGTAGATTGGCAAATACTATTCCCCTTTAAAGGTAAAAACAAAAACAAAAAAACTCAAAAACAATTGCAATTCATAGAGGTAAAGTTATGTCACACAGCTAGTGAGCAGTAGAGGTGGGATTTGAAATAAAAATCTTGCACTCCTTTTCCTTTTTTCTTTGGGGTTACCAACCAAAATGTGGCTGGAAACTGGGCTGGGATTCTGGAGGTGGCTCTTCACCAACTCTTGAGCTACAGAAACTCCCAGAGGCAGATGACCTGGCTCATTCTGGAGCCAGGAAGATGCTAAGAGGTCAAAGATTAATAGAACAAAGGGTGTCAGTCTTCATTCAGAGCCAAGTGCCAAACTTGGGGCCTGCCACTAAACCAGTGGAGGCTCTGTTACTGAATGAAACTTGGGTCCATTCACCCACACGCAGTAAAGCCAATCTACTGACACCAGGTTGTGGTGAAGGAAAGTGCAGCATTTATTGCAGGGCACCAAGCAAGGAGACCAGGACAGCTAGTGCTCAAAACACCAGAACTCCAGGATGGGGTTCAGCAAAGCATTTTTTTTTTCCCAGCAAAGTATTTTTAAAGGCCAGGTGGGGGAGGGACATCCCAGGGTATGTGATCAGCTTGTGCACAATTCTCTGATTGGCTGATGGTGAGGTAACAGGGCAGTGTCACAGGAGTTAACATTATCAATCCTTAGGCTCCAGGAGGCCTGGGGGCTCTGTGCTCATGTAGTTAACATCTTCCATTTGGTGGGGGTTTTAGCCTCTGTAAAACAGCTCAGGAAATGTGCATCAGATACTGTTATCTAGGGGCTTCAGAGAGGAGCTAAAGTGGAGGATATGGGGGAGGGGTCTGTCCTGGGAAGGCCCCACAGGGTGCAGCTCAGTTACAGAACCTGAACTGGAATTCAGTCACTTGACCCCAGAGCCCACTGCTGTTGTGCCGCCACTTTAACCTGCCATTTCATTTCAGAGCTTCATTTTAACAGGATAAGAAGCAATTATAATTACAGATTTTCCTCTTTCCTGGCCTTGCTTCAAATCCAAATATCAAAACAAATGTAAAACCAAAGTTTAAACAAGAACCATCCCTGCTGGAAAAGCCACACGTGTTCTGTTCCTTGCCTTGATTTTATCAGCTCTGTGCATATCTCTGCACCGAAGTCCCTAGAAACCCTTTCGTGGGACGTAGAAGGACCCCAAAAGAGCCAGAGCTGAGAGATCAGGCCTCCTGCTATAAACTCAGGACTGCACCTAGTGGACGGATATGAAGGGTTAAAATTCAGACCTGGAGAACCACACCCTCACAACACACACACACACACACACACACACACACACACACACACACACACACACACACACACACACACACACACACACACACACACACACACACACACACACACACACACACACACACACACACACACACACACCCATCCCAGAAGTCAGGGAGGGAGACACAAATGACACGAAGGCTTTCTTGAACTTGGGCTCTTTCCAACCACAGCCTCAGCTGTACCCGTTTCAAGTTTGTGTCAGGCAAGAAGGAGAGTCAGCTTTATTCTTGTGTGATAAAGCGTTATCATCTCTTATTCATGTAGGGTTTACCCCTTAGTGTCACATTGATGACTGAAATATTTGGTTGAGAGTTCTCCAAACAGATCTCTTAGGGCAGAAGAAATGCAGCTGGCTGGAGAGCTTTCTTGCCAAACAGTTGGGTTTGTTTTGCAAAAAATAAATATGGTGAAATGAGTCCATGGGGACTGCCTTAGACCTCACAGGAGCACAAGACTGAGAATGTAGGCTGGACCCATGTCTTATAGGGCTTTGGATGTCAGCTAAGGAGTCTGAACTTGACTTAGGAAGTGGTAGGGGAAGGTGGAGGTGGGGTTTTGTTGGTTTGTTATATTTTTAGTGGAAGATGGCTGTGATTCAGGTTTATTTGAACATTTTGCAAATATTAAGCATCTAGTATGTGCCAGCTACTCTTCCAGGCCCTGGAAATTCAAGGATGAACCAGACAGACATAAGCAGGGTCTTCTAGAGCTTCTATTCACCTAGAATAGTGGTTTTCAACAAGGGGGCAATATTGACTTCCCAGAGGACATTTGGAAATGTCTGGAGGCATTTTTGTGTTTTCGTAACTGAGGGGGGGATGCAACTTTGCTATTGGCATATAGGAATAGAGGCCAGGGATCCCACAGTGCACAGGACAGGCCTGACAACAGAGAACTGACAAAATATCAGTGGTACAAAGGTTGGAAATCCCTGACCTGGTAACTCATAAGCTTATGAATGATAAAGATCTTTTGTCCTTGCATATAAATCATAGACACTACCGCAGTGCTGGACACAGAGGACAAACAGTGGAGCAAATCAAATAAGGCATACATGGAATGGCTTTAGAAATTATCCATTTGTATACCACTGTCAGATATTAGGTATTTCAGATAGAAAATGTGAGCGTCAGGCAGGAGCTCCAGAAAATCAAACATGAGGTATTTCCAAACTTAGGGACTCAAGGTACTTTTGGGAAAAAAATAATGCATGGAAGAATCTCAGGAAGATTCTGCAACAAACAGCCATAGCCTTCAACGTTTGCCATGTGAGTAGACAGCAATAGCTACTATTCATTAAGCACTTAATAAGTTCAGAGCGCAATACACTATCTCCTGCACACCCCCTCCCCCAAAAACCCTGTGGGGTAAGGCTGTTGTGATCCCCGTTTTACAGATGAAGGAACAGAAGTACAGAGGGGTTAGGTAACTTGCCCAAGGTCACCCAGCTAGCAGGCAGAGTCAGCCGAGAAGAGAAGGCAATTAGACCCCAGAGCCTGCACTCTTCATCCAAATTTCCTTTTTCCTCTTTTTTCTTAATATTTATTTATTTATTTATTTATTTAGGCTGCGCCAGGTCTTAATTGCGGCACTCAGGATCTTTGTTGCCACGTGCGGACTTTTAGTTGCGGCCTGCGGGATCTTTTATTTGCAGCATGCGGGCTCCTTTAGTTGCGGCATGCGGGATCTAGTTCCCTGACCAGGGATCGAACCCGGGCCCCCTGCATTGGGAGCTCGGAGTCTTAACCACTGGACCACCAGGGAAGTCTTTAAATTTCCTTTTTGGGAACTCCCACTGGAGCCACCAGCGAGCGTCCCCTGCCATAACTCACATCAGGACAACCAGACTTTCTGGCCTGGAATGTTGACTCTTGAACTTTGTGACACAATTATAGGAAAATGAAACAGAAATGGCTGATAAATTTCCCTTCAAGCAGATGCATTCAGATTCCTTGTGTTGTCCTAGGTCCCACTTACCTGTCTATTCTGCCAGCTGCCTCTTTTCTCACCAATCAACTCCCCCTTCTGCTTATGTAAGTCATTGTTAGTTTTGTTGCTTGCAACCAGAGCACTTCGGTACAGAAAAGATCCAGGAAGGGGATTACGGATCTCCTGGGTCCTGCTGGCCTCTTAAAGCAGCTAGAGAGTCAGCCTGTGGAGCAAGGGAGGCTGGAAAGTGTAAAGACAAGCCTGAGGCTCAGCTGAGGAATGAAGGGAAGGATTTATAGGAGCCATCGAGCCTTCTGCCTCAAGTGCCTGGAGAACAGATGACTTGCAAGTTCCCAGAAGAGCATGGGCTTGCACCAAGCTGCCTAGGTTTAAACTGTTGCTCTCTCTTACTAGCTGTATAACTTTGACAAGCTATTTAATGTCTTGGAACCAGTTTCCTCTTCTCAAAGGGGGTGTATATTAATATCTGCTTGGTAGAGTTGATGGGAGGACCAAATGAGCGAACAGTGTATTTCATCACTTCTATGATGCACATTTCCCACATTTTATCATCACTAAAAATTGGAAGGTGGCTTACAAGGGATAATACAACATAGATTATTGGATGGAGTGTTTTTCTCCTTAGTGGTGCATGAAATAAAAGTGTAAGTTATTGCTGTCATCTTAGATTCAGTGATACAGTATGCTTGGATTTATGGCTTAAAATATTAGGAATTATTGTTCCTATTTATATCACCAGCTTCTAGCACACCATAAGCACTCAGTTAACTGTGAGCGCAAAGAAGATCCCTTGTGAGCTTGAGCCTGACCTGAAGGTGTATTTGAATACTTAAACCCAGTAAAGACCAAGAAAAGGGTCACACTCAGGCTCCCTTTCTGGGGAGAGAGGTCAACACAAACCTACAAAGAGAAGCCCCTAGACAGGAAGAAATGATGAAACTCTGGTGCAGTAAATCACTCTGGACAGGTTCCCTGTATTTTCAGGAAACTTTTGCAATCATGTTTCTCCTTTATTCCACAATTTGCAATACAAAACCACTGACCCCTTCACCTCTGCTTCCTGGCGCACCAACAAGTCATCCAGACTATAGGTAGCAATCAGAAAGTAAGTGATTGCTTCATGGCCAGGCTCTGCTGGACCCTCAATAAGCCCTTTCCAAATGCCATCACTCATCTTCAGCTTGGCCACAAACTTAGGCATTTGCAGCTCTCTGGTTGTCGTTGATGTAATTGTTCAGATCACAACCCTTTTTTATCAGATTTTACTTCCTCTGACCTAGTGATGCAATTCTAAGTGAGCATACAGTTCATCTGGGCATTTTTATCAATATTCAGTCATGTAAAATAGTTGACAAGGGAGAGGGAAAATACAGCATGATGATTAAGAAAGCAAGCGCTGGTATGTAACTGCCTGGGTTCACATCTTCACTCCTAAATATGTGACCAAATAGGAAAACTATGCAACTGCTTTCAGCCTCAGTGACCTCATCTATAAGACAAGACTAATAATAGCTAAATATTGTGTATCAGGCACTGCTCCATGCAGTTAACACACAATAGTTTATTTGATCCTCACAACCACCTCTGAGGTGGGCATCCTATTAACATACCCATTAAACAGATGAAGAAAAGGATGCTTCAGGAGGTTCTGGAACTTGCCCAATGACACAGCTAGACAGTGGCAGGCTGGCAGTCTCCAGGGTGCATGCTCTTAATCACAACTCTGTGTTGTGTCCTAAACCTGATAGAAATGCCTCCTTGATGGCAAGAGTGTGGTAAGATTAAATGAGATAAGGAATGCAAAGCATATAGCTCAGTGCTAGGCTTTATAAACACAGGAAAGTTTGGCAGCTGTTGTGACAGCTTTCATTTACCAAGCACTGACCATATGCCACACACTGTGCTATGTCCCTGACCATGCAATCTCTCTCATCCTCACAATGACCCTAGGAAATGGGAATTACTCTTACCCTCCTCTTAAAGATGAAGAGCTAGGTTCAGAGAAGTTTTGTCCTTACAAATTACTATGTACCAGTCACCGTCGCAGGTGCTGTGAAAGAGTGACTTGCCCCAGGGAACGCAATTACTGAGTGGGTAGGTCTACTGTACTCTAACACCCAATCTCTCTCCATTAAACCCATGGCTCCAACAACAGGTTTTATCTGTCTGATAAGGGAGCCTAGATAATTTTAAGTGGACCAAGCAAGGCTGGGGTTCTGTTGTGGACCACGATGATCAAAGAATAGGAGTTGTTCCCAGGGCATAATAAGTTGCCTTAGAATTGATTCCAAGATGCCAGAACATGAAGGGAGCTTGGCAATCATTTAGTTCCAGTCTTCTTTTTGCTATAGAAGAAGGGAGACTGGAGACCTGCCTGAAGGATGCAGCTCATTAGCAGAGCCGGAGCAAAACCCCATGGCTTCCCAGCTGAACCATCTTTTTGCCAACCGCTCAACACAAAGAGAGGATGGCAAACTGCATCGAAGGGCTTCCATTCAAGTCTTTTAATATATAGTTTATTTTGGTATCATAAAAGCTGTGCATGTTTGCTGTAGAAAATTGGGAAAATACGGAAATGAAGAAAGTTGTGACAAAAATAAAATGATCCTGTTTCCCACCACCCAGAGAGCTGTAGATAACTTGGCATGTTTCCTTCTCGGCCTCTTCCTATGCATAGCTTTTTGTTTGTTTTGTTTTTAGTTTTTAGATATTTGGAATGCACTGTGTATGCAATTTGTTACCAGTCTTCCCACTTAAATGATAAATATTTTTCCATGTTAGTACAGTCTCTTCATAAACAATTTTCCTTTTCAATAATGAAGTGCAATAGTCTCCTGCTCTATTCCTACACCCTACCCCACCCCCCACACACATGCACCTATTGAGATCCCCTTGGGAACAACTTTTAACCATCTGCATTTAAAGTTTTTCTAACTCTTATCTTCATATAGTTCAATAATACATGACTTCTAGATTTTTCTACTTCAAGAATTATCTGTTGATTTCCTGCTATGATAGATGAGAATTGAGTTTATTTCTGTCACCAACTCTAGATATATCTCTCCCCCTGCTTCTTCTCCCAATAATTATAATAATTATGCCTTTATTTTTTTATTCCCTTCTTGATCACCATTATAATTGTAAATAACATACCTAAACCTCACTTTCTCTTTCTATCAATGACATTGGGTTTTTATTCAACATTTTGCAAGATAAGGATCTTGTTTTCCTCCCTGACACTTCTCAGCTTCTGTTAACTCTAGTTTTTCTTTTAATTTGCCAGTTTTGATAATGCTTATCTTCTCTCCTCACTCCGTAATTAAGACATTAATGCTTTCTTTATAGGTTGACTCTAGAACTTTAATAAACAACGTTTACATTATGAAGAATGGGCAACTGTTACGACTGCATAATATTTCATAGTATGGTTGTCCCCCAATTTCCCTAACCATTAAATGTTTAACTTGGATTAAAAGTCATTTTTTTCATAATTATTTGCTATTATAAATTACACTGTGATGAAAGGCTTTGATTTTTGTGTGTGTCTGAATCTGCTTCTCGGATGGTTTCTTTAGAAGAGATACCCAGTAGTGGCCAATAGGGTTCCTGACATATTGTGAATTCTTTATCAATATTTGTCAAAGCAGTGGATGAAGTGTGGCAGGTCGGAACAGTTTTTAAGGCTCTTAAAACATTGCAAAACTGCCTTCCAGGAAGTATTCTAAATATTCACCACGGAATGTCCCTGTAATCCATGATTGAGTGTGGGGATAAGAGGATTAATTTATATAAGCTCATTTGAAAAAAAGAAAAAGTGGGGGATTGTGATGCTGGAAGGGCTAGAGCATGGGTCAGCAAATTATGGCCCACCGGCCAAATCTAGCCTGCCACCTGTTTTTGTAAATAAAGTTTTATTGGAACACAACCATGACCATTTGTTTATAAATTCAGTGGCTGCTACAGCAGCTCAGCTGAGTCACTGTGACAAAAACCCAATGACCCATGAAGCCTAAAATATTTACAATCTGGACCTTTAGGGAAATAACAGTAGACTTTTGGATTAGAAGATCCAGAAGAATAAAGCTGAAGGTTGGTTTACAGTGGTTTCTAGAGGGAGTTAACTAGTTCCTTATCCCTCTTCCTGGACATCCTTCCTGATAAACCACTCTTATTGCAGGAGAAAAATAACAAACAGTTGTAAAATGTTGCTATATTACCAGCAGGGCATAAGAACTTTCCATATTATTAACTCATTTAATTTTCACAACAGTCTATGAAACAGTTACTGTTATCATAACCTCATTTTTGTAAATGAGGAAACTGACATCAGATAACTTGCACAGGATGATAACTCTGGTGAGTGGTGGAGGGAGGAATCATGCCTGAAAGGCAGACTTCAGAGTCTGTGTTCCTAACTGCCACATTATACCACGTTGTCCTAGAGAAATGAGAGCAGAAGGGACCAAAGCGAGCAATCTCCACTCACTTGTAAACACAGATTTTCAGGAGTGGACATTTTGTATCCTCCCAACTCACAGTCATCTTCCTTATTTGCTCCCCTAATCCCCCTAGGTGGTCTTCTAGCAGCACTGCTTAATCAACACGACTCAGCCCAGAGTTGATTAAAAATCCACCAAGTCACCTGACTTGAGCTGGACCAATCAGAGTCCTTTCCGTCTCAGGAACTGAGAGGGAGAGAAAGCCAATGTCTTCATGGGGCTGGGCTTGAAATATGTATTGTAGAACCTACTTAGGATGGCTTGATAAAATAGAGGATTCCCAGTGAAATTTAGATTTCTGATAAACCCTAAAGAATTTTTTATGTACGTATGTCCAAATATTGCATAGGGCACACACTAAAAAAATTCTTCCTTTTTTAATCTGAAATTCAAATTTAACTGAGTGTCATACATATGTTGATACATATATACACACATAACACATACTATATAAAATATGTAATATATAAAATATGTTATATATGAATATGTATATATACGTGTATATATATATATATATATATATTTTTTTTTTTTTTTTTTTGGCTAAATCTGGTAGCCCTATGAATACGCTTGTTTTGGAGAAAGTCTGCATGCAAAGCAGAAAAGATCAAACAGACACATGGAGAGAAGCAGAGACAAGAGAGGGGAAGTATCTCCCAGACCCTGACTTAGCTCCTTCCCTACATTCTCAGCCTTGGATTCCACCTGGGCTCCCTCCATTTACAACCAAAAGCACCCTTAGAAGATAACCCTTCAGTAGAAAATGTGAATGATCAAGTGTAAAATCAATGCCATTCATTTAATGCAGTGGAGAATTTAGACCCAACATTCAAATCCATCTCTCAGGTTTTTTTTAGAATTCTTCAAGATGGCCTGGTTTAAATGGACACACAATTGCACAAAAATAGTCTTTCTTCCATCTTCATCTTAATGAGTTAGAATTCCTCTATTAAACAAACATGCCTCTAGGAATGATAACATAAAAATCAAGATAGCAATTCTGTGGGTTGACAGGGCAGAATGAGGCTAAGGTAGGGCACACAAAGGACCTCAATTAAATTTACAGTGTTTTATTTCTTAAACTATGTGATAAATACCTAGAAGTTCACTAAAATTACTTTACACATGATTTAAGTCCTAAATATTTCATAGTAGAAAAATAAAAATTTTTTTTTAAGCCTGATTGCAGTTCTTGAACTTAAAACTGTCTAAGCATGGGTTGGGTAGAAAAGATTTAAAATCTATCTGCAATCTTTTTGATATTTAAAATACAAAAACTTATAATTTTTGAGATTTGACCTGCAGGTCCCAGGAATATTGTATTGTCATGACCCATTTGGAATTTTAGCTTTCTCAGTACAAAGGTTTCAGCACCTAGAACACCACCGGGCAAATAGTAAGTGTTCATTGATTAAATGGATGGCAAAAACACTAAAATCACCACTATATACCCTCTTTTATGTTAAGGTTTTCTCCGTCTCTTCCCACACACCTTGTCTCCCAAGGTATGGCTATGCTAGGGATTATACTGGCAGTGGGACAGGATTGGCAGGAGAGAATTTGAATGAGTTATGGTTTGGGGG
The DNA here is from genome assembly GCF_949987535.1 of Balaenoptera acutorostrata. Classification (NCBI taxonomy): domain Eukaryota; kingdom Metazoa; phylum Chordata; class Mammalia; order Artiodactyla; family Balaenopteridae; genus Balaenoptera; species Balaenoptera acutorostrata. The sequence goes on from NC_080078.1 coordinate 27,961,819, forward strand.
ATACTTAGGATACCCAGGATGTTTACCTGAGACCCATGCTGAAGAAACACTACGTGGTTGACATCACCTCCATCAATTTTCCTGCTTTAACGGTTTACCTTGAATAATGTCACCTCAGGACCCTCGGCACTATGGTTACAGGGGATGGAGAACGCACCAGAGGTCATTACAATGGGTGCGAGTCTCTTGCCCTGCCATTCCACCTCAACAATGACAGCTGAAATGTATCTGATGCTTTTCTTCCGCATCCTTACTTATAAGCACCAGGACAAGATTCTCCCCCAAGAGGACGAGCCCAGAACAAAGACTACTTGGATAAATATAATAGAGCAGTTCATACAATCTGCTGCTTTGGGGGTTAAAAAGTCCCAGAACATTCTATTCCCTTATTTTCACTGTCCTATTATTCATGTGGTGCCTCAAAATAATTATTTTCTAAGAGGGTTTTAGCATCCCAGATGCACTTTGAATGTCATGAAAGAGCAGAGGAAACATGAGAGTGAGATGCAGCACGAGGCAAGAACACAAAACAAGTTGCCCAGGCCTGTGATATACGGCACCCAGAATAAACACCGGAAGCTCTGTGAAAGCCATTTGTTCTTATTTACGGGGAAATCCAACTTTAATTACTGGCAAGACCATTAATCGTCCTCACCTAACCATTGAAATAAGCCCATCTACATTTTCCTGAAAATGCCAACTCATAGGGTGGATAAAAGGGATGATTGTTTTTAAAGGTAAAACATTTAAAAGTTACTTTCATGAAGTGGCAAAACCTGCTTTCTGTTCATTTCCTCTCTATTAAATGTGTCTAAACAACTTATCGATTCTTGTAAAGAGAAAGAACAGGAAAAAAATCATGTACAAATTGAATAAAGACTTAGGGGTTTATTACACTAGAGCTATAATTCAAACACGCTTTGGAAAGAACTTTTGTCTAATTAGTCATTGTAATCAGGTATCTATGGGAATAACTGTTAATGCTTGGAATAGATAACCAATTAATCATGTTTACAGTCAGCATAATAACTGGCATCAGATTCCACGCCTTTTAGACTTTTATACAGCAAGTACAAAACAGGCAGCTATCCTGTGCTCGTCCTAGAACAGAAGGCACATCCCCCTTCTGCACTGTGAGGCCCCCGTGATAGCTCATCCCTAGATGTCTCAATCCTTACAGCCTCAACCATAAGCCAAGGGAAAACAGCAGCAGAAAATACAGGGAAAGGACATGCCTAGATGTCTCAATCCTTACAGCCTCAACCATAAGCCAAGGGAAAACAGCAGCAGAAAATACAGGGAAAGGACATGAAAGGCCACTCCGTTCAGGAATGCATGATATTTGCAACAAATGACATTAAAAAATAATTAGTATGCGCCAGGCAGTGGACTAAGTCCTGTGCATATATGAGATTATTTAATCTTTATAACAACGCTGATATATAGGTGCCTTGATTCTCTTTACAGAAGATGAAACTGAGCTGTGGAGTAGTTAGTTGCCTTGTTCAAGTCTGCACAGATGGATCCAGGATTCAAACTCAAGCCAGTCTGACTGCAAAAGTACATGACGCATCTATTTCTTAATACTATGGAACCATGCTTGTAACACATTGAATGAAATAGGATAAAACTTCTGCATGTAGTATAATTATTTCATTCAAAAATATGTATTGAGTACCTACTGTGAGCTAGGCTCTGGCATATAGACATATGTGTATATATATATTAGTGTATATTAGTTTTATTATTAGTGTGTATTAGTTTTAAGATATGTCCACATATTATTTGATGTTCCTCACTTCTAATAGAATAAAGCGGAAGTGACAGCGTATGACTTAGGAGACCAGGTTATAAAAGCCCTCTGGCTTCCTAATTATTCTGTTACTCTTGGCTTGCTTTGCTCTGGAGGAAGTTATCTCCCATATGGAGTATCTGTATGGAGAAGCTCATGGGGAGAGGAACGGAGGCCTCCAGCCAACAGCCATGTGGATGGGCCATCTTGGAACTGGACCCATCAGCCCCATTCAAGCCTTCAGATGACTGCAGCCATGCCTAACATCTTGACTGCAGTTTCTTGAGAAACCCTGGGCAGTTAGGTTACTCTCAGAACTCTGACCTTCAAAAACAATATTTGTTGTTTTAAATCACTAAGCTTTGGAGTAATTTGTTGCACAGCAATAGATAACTAATACACTGTGTGTGTGTGCATGCACCTGTGTGTGTTATCAAATAGTGATCAAAGAAAGCTAAAGAACAGAAGCCTGGAACATATCCAGGACCCGTTCCAAAGGCTCACTGCTCTTTTCCTGTGGTCTCCACCTTAGCTGATGGCACAACAACCCACTTGTTCACCCAAGCAAAAAAACCCAGGACACACTTGACTGCTCACTTTCTACAGATTGATCACCAAATCATGATAATCCCACTTCCTATATCCTAAATGGTCTTGCTTCCCATCTTTTACCACTCTAGCTTCTTTGTTTGTTCAAAAAATTATTGTTTGTAACAACTTCTTAGTGAACTCCTACTCATATGTCAAGGCCCTAGAACACTTCATGGATGCTGGATCCTTTCTACCAGCTCTGTGCCTTGCACACATGTCTAACTTTCCATTTTAAATTATTCTCTTTTCATCCTGCTAGCCCATGGGTTCCTGGAGGATAGAGACTTATCTCATTCCTCTCAATCTCTCCTGTCTCTAGCTAGGGCCTAGCAAAGCCCGTGCTTTGAAAATATTACTGTGCTGACCATCAAGCTACATAATAAGTTATCCCAACTTAACGGCTTAAGCAACAAACATTTATTAATTCACAGTTTTTGCAGGTCAAGAATCTCATGTGATTTCATTGGGTCATTTGACTCAAGGTCCCTCACAAAGGTGTAGTCTTCATCTCAAGGCTCAGCTGGGGGACAGGCCATGTCCAGGCTCACTCATGTGGTTGTAAGAGGACACAGGTCCTCACTGCCACGTGGACTGCTCCCTGGGGCAGCTTACAACCCAGCAGGTGGATTCCATCCGAGTGAGCACAGGAGAAGGTGAGCGAGAGTGAGAGAGGGTGAGCGAGGTGGAACCAGAGTCTTTGTAACCTAATCTCAGGAGGATGTCCCATCACTTTTGCCATATTTTTTAGAAACAATTTACCAGGTCAGCCCAGAGAGGTGATTACACAAGGGCCTATACACCCAGAGCGGGGGATCACTGGGAGACACCTTAGGAGCTGCCTGCCTTGGATATTTTGACCTTGTCGCTCAGAACAGGTCCAGCCTTGGGTGTCCATCATGTGCTTTCTCTAAGAACCATCTTCAGCTCCTGCTGTGCACCCCTCCTGGCAAACAGGAACCGACTCCTCTGCTCCTGGGCAATCAGTGGATGGCAGTCCATCTCTGAACTCAGTTCATCCGTTCATTTACCCTCTGTTTCAGCTCTGGACATGTTGCTTAACCTCACTCATGTTCTACCTCCCCATTTGTAAAATGGGGATAATAGTAGAACTCGCTTTGTAAATTTGTTGTGAGGATTAAAAATGCACATAAAAACTCTTAGCATAGTTCTCAAAACACTGTAGCACCTCAGTAAATAAAAGCAACCTTTATTGTTGTTGTTGTTGTTATGATTGTTATCATTTTGTCCATGATGGTCAAGATATCTAAAAGGCAGCTTCTGTGTGGTGGGTGGCAGGAAGACACCACTATACAAATCTTTGCAGAACTAGAAATTGAAATATCCAAGGAAGAGATTATAAGACCCATTGGTGAGTGAGTGTGGATGTCCCAAGATAGAGATTGGAGGTGTGGATTAAGAATAAGATCTCAGTTAGCTTTACCCTGCCTAGTCTTCCTTCTTCAGGTTTCTACCACTCGCTCTCCAGCTTCTGGTTTTCTTGCATTTGTTTTCTCTCAGAGTTCAGTCCTCCACCCCTGCCCTTTAGTTTCGCAGTCATGGTGAACAGTTGCTGTATTTTAGGACCCAGTGGATGATGAAATTCACCTGAGACCACATAGCCAGAGACGGCCAAACTGAGTTTTGAATCTAGGCAATCTTGACCCCAGAGCCCTCCAGCCTAAAGCCGTGTGGCTGACAGGGTCTTGGTGCTCCGGCCTGGTGTCAGGCCTGAGCCTCTGAGGTGGGAGAGCCGAGTTCAGTACATTGGACCACCAGAGACCTCCCAGCCCCATGGAATATCAATTGGCGGGAGCTCTCCCAGAGATCTCTGTCTCAACGCTAAGACCCAGCTCCACTCAATGCCCAGCAAGCTCCAGTGCTGGACGCTACATGCCAAACAACTAGCAAGACAGGAGCACAACTCCACCCAGTAGTGGAAAGAATGCCTAAAATCATAACAAGTTCACAGACAACCCAAAACGCACCACCAGATGCGGTCCTGCCCACCAGAAAGTCAAGATCCAGCCCAACCCACCAGAACACAGGCACCACTCCCCTCCACCAGGAAGCCTACACAAACCACTGAACCAACCTTACCCACTGGGGGCAGACACCAAAAACAACGGGAACTATGAACCAGCAGCCTGCGAAAAGGAGACCCCAAGCACAGTAAGTTAAACAAAATGAGAAGACAGAGAAATACATAGCAGATGAAAGACCAAGGTAAAAACCCACCAGACCAAACAAATGAAGAGGAAATAGGCAGTCTACCTGAAAAAGAATTCAGAGTAATGATAGTAAAGATGATCCAAAATCTTGGAAATAGAATGGAGAAAATACAAGAAACGTTTAACAAGGACCTAGAAGAACTAAAGAGCAAACAAACAATGATGAACAACACAATAAATGAAATTAAAAATTCTCTAGAAGGAATCAATAGCAGAATAACTGAGACAGAAGAACGGTTAAGTGACCTGAAAGATAAAATAGTGGAAATAACTACTGCCGAGCAGAATAAAGAAAAAAGAATGAAAAGAATTGAGGACAGTCTCAGAGACCTCTGGGACAACGTTAAACGTACCAACATTTGAATTATAGGGGTCCCAGTAGAAGAAGAGAAAAAGAAAGGGTCTGAGAAAATACTTGAAGAGATTATAGTTGAAAACTTCCCTAACATGGGAAAGGAAATAGTCAATCAGGTCCAGGAAGTGCAGAGAGGCCCATACAGGATAAATCCAAGGAGAAACACACCGAGATACATATTAATCAAACTGTCAAAAATTAAATTCAAAGAAAAAATACTAAAAGCAGCAAGGGAAAAGCAACAAATAACATACAAGGGAATCCCCATAAGGTTGATAGCTGATCTTTCAGCAGAAACTCTGCAAGTCAGAAGGGAGTGGCAGGACATATTTAAAGTGATGAAAAGGAAAAAGCTACAACCAAGATTACTCTACCCAGCAAGAATCTCATTCAGATTTGACAAAGAAAGTAAAACCTTTACAGACAAACAAAAGCTAAGAGAATTCAGTACCACCAAACCAGCTTTACAACAAATGCTAAAGGAACTTCTCTAGTCAGGAAACACAAGAGAAGGAAAAGACCTACAATAACAAACAAAAAAACAGATAAGAAAATGGTAATAGGAACATACATATTGATAATTACCTTAAATGTAAATGGATTAAATGCTCCAACCAAAAGACATAGACTGGTTGAATGGATACAAAAACAAGAAGCATATATATGCTGTCTAAAAGAGACCCACTCCAGACCTAGGGACACATACAGACTGAAAGTGAGGGGGTGGAAAAAGATATTCCATGCAAATGGAAATCAACAGAAAGCTGGAGTAGCAATTCCCATATCAGACAAAATAGACTTTAAAATAAAGAGTATTACAAGAGTAAAAAAGGACACTACATAATGATTAAGGGATCAATCCAAGAAGAAGACATAACAATTGTAAATATTTATGTACCCAACATAGGAGCACCTCAATACATAAGGCAACTGCCAACAGCCATAAAAGGGGAAATCAACAGTAACACAATCATAGTAGGGGACTTTAACACCCCACTTTCACCAATGGACAGATCATCCAAAATGAAAATAATTAAGGAAACACAAGCTTTAAATGACACATTAACAAGATGGACTTAATTGATATTTATAGGACACTCCATCCAACAACAACAGAATACACTTTCTTCTCAAGTGCTCATGGAACATTCTCCAGGATAGATCATATCTTGGGTCACAAATCAAGCCTTGGTACATTTAAGAAAATTGAAATCGTATCAAGTATCTTTTCCAACCACAGTGCTATGAAGCTAGATATCAATTACAGGAAAAAAAAAACTAAAAATTACAAACACATGGAGGCTAAACAATACACTACTAACAACCAAGAGATCACTGAAGAAATCAAAGAGGAAATCAAAAAATACCTAGAAACAAATGAGAATGAAAACACGACGACCCAAAACCTATGGGATGCAGCAAAAGCAGTTCTAAGAGGGAAGTTTATAGCAATAAAATCCTACCTCAAGAAACAAGAAAATCTCAAATAACGAACCTAACCTTACACCTAAAGCAATTAGAGAAAGAAGAACAAAAAAACCCCAAAGTTAGGAGAAGGAAAGAAATCATAAAAATCAGATCAGAAATAAATGAAAAAGAAATGAAAGACACAATAGTAAAGATCAACAAAACTAAAAGCTGGTTCTTTGAGAAAATAAACGAAATTGATAAATCATTAGCCAGACTCATCAAGAAAAAAGGGAAAAGACTCAAATCAACAAAATTAAAAATGAAAAAGGAGACGTAACAACTGACACTGCAGAAATACAAAGGATCATGAGTGATTACTACAAGCAGCTATATGCCAATAAATAGGACAACCTGGACGAAATGGACAACTTCTCAGAAAAGCACAACCTTCTGAGACTGAACCAGGAAGAAATAGAAAATATAAACAGACCAATCACAAGCACTGAAATTGAAACTGTGATTAAAAATCTTCCAACAAACAAAAGCCCAGGACCAGATGGCTTCACAGATGAATTCTACCAAACATTTAGAGAGCTAAAACCCATCCTTTTCAAACTCTTCCAAAATATAGCAGAAGGAGGAACACTCCCAAACTCATTCTACAAGGCCACCATCACCCTGAAACCAAAACCAGACAAAGATGTCACAAAAAAAGAAAACTACAGGCAATATCACTGATGAACATAGATGCAAAAATCCTCAACAAAATACTAGCAAACAGAATCCAACAGCACATCAAAGGATCATACACCATGATCAAGTGGGGTTTATCCCAGGAATGCAAGGATTCTTCAATATATGCAAATCAATCAATGTGATACACCATATTAACAAACTGAAGGATAAAAACCATATGATCATCTCAATAGATGCAGAAAAATCTTTTGACAAAATTCAACACCCATTTATGATAAAAACTCTCCAGAAAGTAGGCATAGAGCGAACTTACCTCAACACAATAAAGGCCATATATGACAAACCCACAGCCAACATCGTTCTCAATGCTGAAAAACTGAAACCATTTCCACTAAGATCAGGAAAAAGACAAGGTTGCCCACTCTCACCACTATTATTCAACATAGTTTTGGAAGCTTTAGCCACAGCAATCAGAGAAGAAAAAGAGATAAAAGGAATCCAAATTGGAAAAGAAGTAAAGCTGTCACTGTTTGCAGATGACATGATACTATACATAGAGAATCCTAAAGATGCTACGAGAAAACTACTGGAGCTAATCAATGAATTTGGTAAAGTAGCAGGATACAAAATTAATGCACAGAAATCTCTTGCATGCCTATACACTAATGATGAAAAATCTGAAAGGGAAATTAAGAAAACACTCCCATTTACCATTGCAACAAAAAGAATAAAATACCTAGGAATAAACCTACCTAAGGAGACAAAGGACCTGCATGAAGAACACTATAAGACACTGATGAAAGAAATTAAAGGTGATAAACAGATGGAGAGATATACCATGTTCTTGGATTGGAAGAATCAACATTGTGAAAATGACTATACTACCGAAAGTAATCTACAGATTCAATGCAATCCCTATCAAACTACCAATGACATTTTTCACAGAAGTAGAACAAAAAATTTCACAATTTGTATGGAAACACAAAAGACCCTGAATAGCCAAAGCAATCTTGAGAAAGAAAAACAGAGCTGGAGGAATCAGGCTCCCTGACTTCAGACTATACTACAAAGCTGCAGTAATCAAGATAATATGGTACTGACACAAAAACAGAAATATAGATCAAGGAACAGGATAAAAAGCCCAGAGATAAACCCATGCACATATGGTCACCTTATCTTTGATAAAGGAGGCAAGAATATACAATGAAGAAAAGACAGCATCTTCAATAAGTGGTGCTGGGAAAACTGGACAGCTACATATAAAAGAATGAAATGAGAACACTTCCTAACACCATACACAAAAATAAACTCAAAATGCATTAAAGACCTAAATGTAAGGCCAGACACTATAAAACTCTTAGAGGAAAACATAGGAAGAACACTCTTTGACATAAATCACAGCAAGATCCTTTTTGACCCATCTCCTAGAGAAATGGAAATAAAAACAAAAATAAACAAATGGGACCTAATGAAACCTAAAAGCTTTTGCACAGCAAAGGAAACCATAAACAAGACGAAAAGACAACCCTCAGAATGGGAGAAAATATTTGCTAACAAAGCAACTGACAAAGGATTAACCTCCAAAATATACAAGCAGCCCATGCAGCTCAATATCAAAAAAACAACCCAATCCAAAAATGGGCAGAAGACCTAAATAGACATTTCTCCAAAGAAGATATACAGATTGCCAACAAACACATGAAAGGATGCTCAACGTCACTAATCATTAGAGAAATGCAAATCAAAACTACGATGAGGTATCACCTCACACCAGTCAGAATGGCCATCATCAAAAAATCTACAAACAATAAATGCTGGAGAGGGTGTGGAGAAAAGGGAACCCTCTTGCACCGTTAGTGGGAATGTAAATTGATACAGCCACTATGGGGAACAGTATGGAGGTTCCTTAAAAAACTAATAATAGAATTACCATATGACCCAGCAATCCCACTCCCGGGCATATACCCTGAGAAAACCATCATTCAAAAGGTGTCATGACCACAATGTTCATTGCGGCACTATTTACAATAGCCAGGACACGGAAGCAACCTAAGTGTCCATCAACAGATGAATGGATAAAGAAGATGTGGCACATATATACAATGGAATATTACTCAGCCATAAAAAGAAACGAAATTGAGTTATTTGTAGTGAGGTGGATGGACCTAGAGTCTGTCACACAGAGTGAAGTAAGTCAGAAAGAGAAAAACAAATACTGTATGCTAACACATTTATATGGAATCTAAAAAAAAAAAAAAAGTTTCTGAAGAACCTAGGGGCAGGACAGGAATAAAGACACAGACATAGAGAATGGACCTGAGGACACGGGGAGGGGGAAGGGTAAGCTGGGACGAAGTGAGAGAGTGGCATGGACATATATACACTACCAAATGTAAAATAGATAGCTACTGGGAAGCAGCTGCATCGCATGGGGAGATCAGCTCGGTGCTTTGTGACCACCTAGAGGGGTGGGATAGGGAGGGTGGGAGGGAGACACAAGAGGGAGGGGATATAGGGATATATGTATACGTATAGCTGATTCACTTTGTTATACAGCAGCAACTAACACAACATTGTAAAGCAATTATACTCCAATAAAATGTTAAAAAAAAAATGGATAAGATCCCACAAAGCTGTAGTATGGGCAGAAATCAGGCTGGAGACGGGGACTTTTTGTACATTTCCTTCTTTAAAACAATTCCATTTGCTTTTTCTAAGCAATTAATATGGTCCTTTAAAAGTTAAGGATAGGGGCTTCCCTGGTGGCGCAGTGGTTGAGAATCTGCCTGCCAATGTAGGGGACACGGGTTCGAGCCCTGGTCCGGGAAGATCCCACATGCCGCGGAGCAACTAGGCCCGTGAGCCACAATTACTGAGCCTGCGCGTCTGGAGCCTGTGCTCTGCAACAAGAGAGGCCGCGATAGTGAGAGGCCCGCGATAGTGAGAGGCCCGTGCACCGCGATGAAGAGTGGCCCCCGCTTGCCACAACTGGAGAAAGCCCTCGCACAGAAACGAAGACCCAACACAGCCATAAATAAATAAATAAATAAATAAATAAGTAAGTAAGTAAGTAAGTAAGTAAGTTAAGGATAATCTAGCTATGCTAAGGGACCCCAGGGATATTTTCTGTATAGTCTGTAGAAAGATTACATCTGGGAAGAGAAAGGGAAAGAACGTGTATCGAGTGACAGTTGTCAAGCCACAGAGTTTATCTGGAGTTCTACTTGCATTATCATTATCACCCAACCATTTTAGGGGGTAATTATTCTTATCCCCCACGTTAAAAACAATGGTAAAATTTACATAATAAAATTAACCATTTTAAAGTGAACAATTTAGTGGCTTTTAGTACATTCACAGTATTGTGTAGCCACCACCTCTACACAGCTGCAAATCTTTTTCATCACCCTCAAAGAAAACCCTGTACCCATTAAGCACTTGTTCCCCAGTCCCTCCCCGCCCTACCCTCGGCCCCTGGCAACCCCCAATTGGCAGTCTGTCTCTATGGATTTACCTCTCCTGGATATTTCACATTAATGGAATCACACATAGGTGACTTTTTGTGTCTGGCTTCTTCCACTTACTGTTTTCATATAATGTTTTTGAGGTTCATCCACATCGTAGCATGTATTTGTGCTGCATTCCTTTTTATGGCTGAATAATATTCCCTCGTGTGAAATATAGCACAATTTGTTTATCCATTCATCCTTTGATGGATATTTGGGCTGTTTCCATCTTTTGGGTATTGTGAATAATGCTGCTGTGAACATGTGTACAGGAATTTGTTTGAGTATCTGTTTTTCAGTTCTTTGGGGTATATTCCTAGGAGTGGAATTGCCAGGTCATATAGTAATTCTATGTTTAACTTTTTGAGGAACTTCATATCATTTTTTTTTACAGGTGGAGAAGAAAACATGAATGTTTTAAATGCTTTAAGTTTAGAGTAATCAGACCTCTGAGGCATAAAAGTCATTGCCATTTTCACTGGGTCACAGCCCCATGAGGGAAGCCTCCCTGGAGGAGGTGAGACTATCTAAGGGAAGCGAGTTGCTCCTGCGGGATAGAGCAGAGCAGACAGGGTGTAGATGCCAGGATGATATGAACAGAGGCAGAGGTAGGCAGCTTAGGCTGGTTGCAGCCAAGGGCCTGCCTGGAAAGAACTCAGGCTGCGAGGCCCCATTCATTTCTCCCAGGGTATCTGGCTGTTGGTATCGTTATTTACCTTTCAGAGTCAGAGGAGCTGATCTCTGTTGGGTTTATTTTAGTAAGAACTATATATTTATCCCAGGATAGGCTTTGGGCTCCATCCAGCTCACTCACACAGGGACACAAGCTATGGGCTTTGATTTCTAAAAAAAAAAAAAGGTTAATTTCCTACCTGCACACCTCAGTTCTTAGGGGGCAGAAATGAGAGATTACATGGATAGATTGCTGGCTCTTCTGGTTCCCCATTAACAATCATGATTCAGATGGACAGGGAGACAAAAATCTAGGTCCTCCAGTGCCACGAGGAAGGAAATGGCCAGCCTCGCTCCCGCCACCCCACTCTCTAACTAAACCTTCTCTGGCTGCCCAGCGTCTTTAACATCAATGTATACTGTCCACTCCAGACACGCCAATCCCTCTGCAATAGCAAAATTGCACCATTACCACCATCAGCTCAGTCCCCACCTTGTGTCAGGCACATTCCACAGACTGTCTTCTTTAGCCTTCACGATAACTGTGCGAGGTACACAAGATTATCCTCATTTTACAAGGTGAAAAGTGAGGTTCAAAGAAAATAAGTGGGACCGAATCAGGGTTTGCGCCCAAGTCTTGGCCGAATTTCAAAACCCGTGTGCCAGTGTTCCGTGCTGCACAGTCGATCTCTATAACTTATTTACCTTGAGTACCAAACTTTGTAAACTTTGACCAGTGTCATCCTATTCCCTCCCTCCCCCCAGCCCCTGGCAACCACCACTGTGCTCTCTGCTTCTATGAGTTTGGCTATTTTAATAGCATTTTTGAAGGAAGCAAAGGAAGAGTTAGAGAAAAGAGAGGGGAGGAGGAACAGGGCGAATGTAGACAAAGAAAGAAAAATGACCCATGGCGGTGGGGGGGTGAGGGGTGAGGGAGGATGTGGAGAGAAGGAAAGAGAGAGATCTTATCACAGGGCTGAGAAGTGCCCCCTTTTGTGCAGTTGGCAGAAGCCACATTTCTCCTAAATGAAACCTGGTCCCTGTGAATGATTTCCCCCAGGCTGGGAGAGTGCAGCCAGGAGACAGTGACACAGGCACATTTATTGGTTCTAAATAGACTCCGCTGGGAGCACATCAGAATGATTTTCAGGATTCAATTGAATTGACTCGTTCTTTAAATTAAATTCTTTCATTGCAGCTCAGCTCCTCCACTGTTGCCCAGTTCTGTCCTAAAGGGGCTCCGATTCCCAATTAATAAATGAGATCTCGAGTAATCTGAGACCGTGTTTTGCCGACGGGGTGGATTAGATGTCAGGGCAGGTCTGGGGAAATGCGGGAACATGAACCTCTCTGATTGTCCTCCTGGAGGGCCCACCTGGATGAGCTAGCTTTGGGGGAAAGGAGGGGAGGGAACATGGTTACATTTGCAGGGAAGCTCCAAAACCAGCTGCCTGTTCTAGGGGAGCCGGCTTCTCCTTGCAGCTCGTTATATCATGGGATCCCACTCAGAAATGGAATCCGGGGGTGGATTGGGTCTAGGAAGTCAGCGCATCTTGAAAGGCAGGATTATTGGAGGAAAAGGTGGGCAAGAACCCACTCCTTCTGGACTCTGTTCCCCTTCCCTCCATCACCTTGAATTCTTTCTTTTGCTTGGATCAAGGTGAGGTGTCACATCCTGGAAGATGGAAACAGCTGGGCTGCTTTGAAATAAGGGTGTTGAGATGGAAGTGTGGGCAGAATGTAAAACTTAGGGGGATGAGTTTTTTGGGAAATCACACTCCTACCTGGAGCTTCACGTGGCTATCTCACTTAATTCTCACAATAATCCTGTGGAATAGGTAGAACTAGCACCTGTATTTCACCGATGGGGAAACTGAGGCACAGAAAAGTTAAAGGATGTGCCCGTGAGCACGGAGCAGGATGAGGCAGAGCCAGGATGGGAGCCTCGGTCTGCTTATCTCCAGCTCTACAGAACAGTTAGGAGTATGATTCTAGAGCCAGCCAATCCATATTTGAACCTGAGCTCCTCCCCCTACCAGCTGTGTGACCCTGAGCAAATTACATAACGCATCTGTGCCTGAGGTCACCTTCTGTAAAAGGGAGATGAAAGTCTACCCACTTCACAGGGCTGTGAATGAGTATCTAAATCTAAATGATCTAAGTGGTCATTTAGAGCAGTGACTGCCTTACAGGTAAGTGCTAATGAGAGTTTGGCAAATGAATTTTTACATTCTTAGCCACCAAGTGACATCCAGTGAAATAAAAGAGTGAGTGACTGCCTGTTGGAGGGTGTGGCTTAGATGAGGGGATGGGCATATCTCAGCTGGACTTTACTGCATGAGCAGGAAGTCATCCGGCTGCCCTTCTGAGCATCTTTCTGCGGGTCCCCTCCAAGTCAGTTTTCGCCTAATTCTTGCAGCTCCAAGGGGCCAAGGACACTGCTCATTTCAGCCAAGTGGATCTGGGGACAGGCCTCCAGACACCCTGACCAGGGAGCTTCCCACTCTGTCTGTGACCAGAATTCGGTGATGTGTAGAAGGGAGGCTGCACGTGCCCTTCTGACACACTGAGCCCTCTCCAGTGCTCTGAGAGCCATAATGAGGCCAGATCTCAGCGCGGCGGCAGGGATGTGTTAGAGGGGAATTTCCAGCTCTCCTTCCCCAGGGCCTAGTTAACTGAAAAAAACTCTTCCAAAAGGCCGCATATCAGCAATTCACTAGATAAAGAATGGCTTGGACAGAGCTCCCTCTGCGAGGCAAACAGAGAGGGAGAGTTCATCAGACAAAAGTGGGTTCAAATCCCAGCTTCTTTACTTCTAGCTCTGTGATCCTGGAGAAGTTATTTAACCACTCTAGACCCCTCCTCCTCTGTAACATCAGGATAGTAATATTACTGACTTCTTTTTAATTTTTATTTATTTATTTATTTTTGGCCATGCCACACAGCTTGCAGGATCTCAGTTTCCCGACCAGGGATTGAACCTGGGCCATGGCAATGAGAGCCCAGAATCCTAACCACTAAGCCACCAGGGAACTCCCATTACTGACTTCTTAAGGTTGTTGTAATGATTAAAATGAGACAATCTGTGTAAAGCCTTTAGCACAATGCCTGAGAGACCATCTGTCAGTATTCATGAGTTATCATTTTCATTATTGATAATATATTGATGCTAATAATTCGTAAAATTAATAGAGATTAGAGTTTTCTGGGGGAGCTTTTCCCAGTAGGAGCTTCATCATCAGTTCCTTCCAGCTTAGTGGGGTCCCTCAAAGTCTACATCCTCTCTGAACTTCTGAGCCATCTGAAGGACAGGGTCATGGCCAGGAAGCCTGCGGAGAGTTTCCATCAGGAAAGGAGCATCTCTATATTTGAATAAAAATCTCCTTTTCTCAGTTGAGTGGCAGGCATCAATGATTTGGACCAGTCACCCAAACATGTTTCCCTGCATTTCAGCATGTTCATCAAAGGTAAGAGTCCCAGAAAGCACTGAAAGCTGTGCCAGCAGGGAGCACCTGAGGTTAAGTTCCCCTTCTTGCTCTGTCAGGAAGCTGGAAGCCAATAGTCAGACCACTCTTATTCTTCTTTGCTAGGGCAAACCTTTGTTGCCTAGGGGACTTTGTATCTGCCGTATCCTTGTGGGGACTCCCCTCCTTTAGATGTATGGATGGCTCTTTCTCACCTCATTCAGGTGTCTGTCATTGTCTTGGTCAGTATAGGCTGCTATAACAGAATGCCACAGATCTGGTGGCTTATACATAACATACATTTATTTCTCACAGTTCTGGAGGCTGGAAGTCTGAGATCAGGGCAACAGCGTGGTCTGGTTCTGATGAGAGCTCTCTTCTGTGTTGCAGCCTGCTAACTTCTTGCTGTGTCGTCATGTGGCAGGGAGCAGGGAGAGAAAGCAAGCTCGCTCTCTTGTGACTCTTATAAGGGCACTAATCCCACTCATGAGGGTTCCACCTTCATGACATCATCTGAGCCTAATTACCTCTTGAAGGCCCCACCTCCTAACCATCAAATTGCAAGGTAGGGTTTCAACATATGAGTTTGGGGGGACACAAACATTCAGTCCATAACAGTCACATAGGGACGTCATCCCTGACTGTCCTATTGCAAATCCCAACTCCACCCCAGCATTCTCCAGTCCTTAAAGTGTTTTTTCCCCTCTTAGGACAAAGGGAAACCCCCAATACAGACTGACATAGACCTGGTCTCAGAAGACCCCACAGTATACATTAAATTTGTACCACTTTCCTACAAAATTATCAAGAGACTTAAAAATATCTGTTCCATTGACTCATACAAATAGCCTAAGGTAATATCATGAGATACAAAGAATGATGAGTGGGAACATTCATCCAAGTAGCATTTATAGAAGTGAAACACTGGAAATCACCTAAATATCGAACCATAAGGGAATGGATTGAAATGTTATTGCACAGGGACTTCCCTGGTGGTGCAGTGGTTAAAAATCCACCTGCCAATGCAGGGGACACGGGTCCAATCCCTGGTCCGGGAAGATCCCACGTGCCGCGGAGCAACTAAGGGTGCGTGCCACAACTACTGAGCCTGTGCTCTAGAGCCCTTGAGCCACAACTACTGAGCCCGCACGCCTAGAGCCCGTGCTCCGCAACAAAGAAAAGCCACCGCAATGAGAAGCCCGCACACCTCAACGAAGAGTAGCCCCCGCTCGCCACAACTAGAAAAAGCCCGCGCAGCAACGAAGACCCAACACAACCAAAAAAAAAAAAAAAAACTGTTATTGCACATCAGTGTGTTGGAACACCATGCAGGCATTTTAATTCTTTACTACTGTAGGGATGCCATTAGAGTAAAAAATAAATCTGGACATTAATATTTACTTACAGTGTAATTCTGAAGGGGTGCATGGGAGACTATATTTCAAACTGTTAAGCTTCTCACGGTTGGAAAGAAATACGAGTGAATACTCTCTTTATCTCTTCTATATTTTCTAAGATATGTTTACAACAAACATGCATTACACTCATAAGGAAATAATATTGTAATCTACGTGAGGTGGTTTTTTTTTCACAAGTCCCATCATGTGTTTCGTTGCCATGAATACTATCATCTGCCCCACCAACAGAATGTGATCCCTCCGAAAGAATGCTGTCAACCACATTCCCAGTGTTTCTGGACACAGTGAGGCAGGAACCTACTTTTTTTTTTCCCTGTGTACTGTTCAAAAAACAGCAGGTACAGCAAATAACAACCCTCTAGATAATACAAATGGGTAAATATTGCTGGGATTCGTTACATGAAGTGCTAAAAAATATAACTTGAGGATATAACCACTTATTTTCCCACCCTCAGATATCCCAGCATCTGTTCCTGCCAAAAGATGGAGAGTGGGGAATTTTCCAGAGGAAAAAAAAATCAAGTCTTTTCTTTTAAACTGACAGAGGAAGAGGTGCGGTTGATGATGGAGGAAATGCTGCATTAAATACAATAAAAGATTTGGCTGTTATCACTACTGAAAGCACAAGTGAGCTGGATTTTGCAGCATGAGAGTGACAGGTGAGACCGACGGAAGGACTGGGGATTAAGAGACACTTTTCAGATTTGCAAGGAAGGCAGGGAAAATCCTTCCTCTTCTTTAACTACTAGACATACAGAGTCTGATACAGGCTTAAGAGATGTAGGCTGATTCCACCAGGACTTGCCTTGTGATTTGGGGGAAAAGCAATTCAAGGAAAAGCTCTAGGAAAAGGAGGAAAAAAGTTCTCTTGGAATCAATGTTTCTTCCTCTGTGTTTTCAAACTTTCTCTTTGGTACACCATGGGTGTTGTTCATCTCTCTGTGCATTGAGTGATAAATTTTTCATCACTGGTTGTCACATCCTTTTGCCTTCCTAGGGGTTTTCCCTCTTCTAACCCCTCCTTTCACCCTGCCAATTCTTGACAACAATGTTAAACCACACCTGCTTGGCCTCTGAGAAATCTCTCATCTCCCTAGGCCCCTGCAGGAAGGTGAAACCATAAGGTAAAAAGGCTCACAGCTGGCCCCAAGCCTGATCTGCAAACCAAGGCCAGTCTCTACCTTGGGCTCAATTTCCAACGCCCTCTAAAGGACTGGCCAATGTCAGGCAGTGCCTACCTGATACCCTGGGCCAATGTCAGGGCAGGAGAAGCAGCCAGAGTTTTGTGAAGACACTACTGAGATCTTGGGGGTTGATTTTTGAAGCTTTGATTGAGTTCAGTACTTTTCCAGAATAGTAGGAGGCCTGGAGTGGCTGGGCAGCTGACCTGAATTCAGGATGATAAAATTGTCCTGAGCAGACCAACCCTCTATTTCAAAAAGTGGTCTTAAACTAGAGGTCTACAGTCAAATTCAGCCCATAAATATATTTTCCTTGGCCTCTACTGTGATTTTTATTTACTTAAAATTACTTGTCAAGATGTAACACTTGAATGATTCTATGTGAAAATCTGCATTTGACTTTTTAAAAATAAAAAGATCTGGTTGTAGAGTATGATGTTTAAGAATGTGAACTCTCGAG
This sequence comes from Balaenoptera acutorostrata, assembly GCF_949987535.1. Classification (NCBI taxonomy): domain Eukaryota; kingdom Metazoa; phylum Chordata; class Mammalia; order Artiodactyla; family Balaenopteridae; genus Balaenoptera; species Balaenoptera acutorostrata. The sequence goes on from NC_080078.1 coordinate 27,979,592, forward strand.
CCAGATTTCCTGATTTAGAATCTCAGCTTTGTGAATCTCAGCAAGGTATCAAACCTCTTTGTGCCTCAATTTTCTCATCTGTAAAATGGGAATAATAATAATAATGCCTATGTTAAGTCCTTGTTTTAAGGATTAAATGAACTAATATAAGCAAAAATTTTTTAACTTTTAAAATTTATTTATTTGGCTGCACTGCGAGGCTTGTGGAATCTTAGTTCCCCAACCAGGGATCGAACCTGGGCCCTCTGCAGTGAAAGCATGGAGTCCTAACCACTGGACCACCACGAATTCCCTAAGCAACGTTTTCAGAACAGTGCCTACCATATATAAGTATTAGAACAGTTGCTACATTATGTTGCTGTTAACACGGGGCAGGGCTTTCACAACAGTTATCTCCCTCGCTCAAGATAAGACATAACCGCTCCATTTAATTATGCTTCCCACACCACTCAATTCACTCATTATATTAGCTTCCTGACCTTTGTAAGTATTTGAGTTTGAGACCCCTGGCCTCCAATGAAGATACAGTATTTGCCAATGTGGGACCTTTGTAAACGCCACGAGGGTCATACAGCCTTAGGCAGCAACCAGGAGATCCCACAGCTGCAGATTTCCTCACACCAGGAGATCTATGAGCACAGTCAGTGAACATGACTTCCTGCTCTTGATTTGGCCACGTGGCTTGGTTTGATTCGCCAACTGCATAAAACAGAATTGATGATGTGTCGGTTCTGAGCCTAAGCCTTACATGTTTCCTCTCACATTTCACCATTTCTATTGAGAAGGAAAAGCTCAGGCTAGATGCTGGTCCCTGGAAGAAAAGGAGTGACACCTGAAGTACGGCTTCCCCAGTTAAAGTGATCTTTCCAATCCAGCAAAGAGTAGGGTCCCAGTTGACCTGCAGAAGTATTAACAACCCAGCAGAGATCTGCTGAAACCAACCAAGATCAGCCAATCCATAGTGAACCCACACTCAATTTGAGATATAATAATAAATGGTTGTTTTTTGAAGCCACTGAGTTTTGGGGTGGATTGTTACATAGCAAACCCCAGTAGATAAACTGTCCAGTGGAACCCTTTAGCATCACCAAGTGACCAAACGGGATATTGCACATTTTCCCAAGATACAGTGATGATACCATCTGTGTTAGGTATGGCCAGAAGCTCTCTGAGAACTGGGCTCCTGTCTAACTCACATGAAGAGTCAAACATTCAAGGGCTGGAGTATTGGGTAGTCAGTTGGGTACACCAACCCTTCACAAAACCTTGGACAAAATCCCAGGACACAGCAGGAGACAACCCAACACCCTTCATGGATTTTCTCAGTTCCCATGGCTTATTTTCTTATGGTTCTTGTTATCTCCACATCCTCATACATACACAGAATTATCACCAAGTTTTTGTCCATTTGTTAGTTTTAACTGTTTATCTTGGCTACACAATGTAAGAATGGACTGATGGAGGCAGAGTCAGGAAGAAAAGTTAAGAAGCTATTGGAGGTGCCAAGTGGAAGGTAGTGTCAGTTTGAATGAAGACTGTATGAGTAAGGAAGGACATAAGTGAGGAGATTCAGTAATGAAAACAATGTCAATAACAACTCTTATCAGGTGCTTATGTGTCAGCCACTGTTCTAAAAGCATTACACATATTTAAGCAACAATCTTATGAATTAGGTACTGTTACTCCCTCCATTTTACAGATGATGATGTCGAGGCCAAAGTGATGCAGCCTGCAGATGGTAGATTGAAACCCAGGAAGTCTAGATCCTGAGTCTGGGCTCCTAACCACTGCATGATTCTGCTACTGCATTACTTAAGAGCTTTGCAGGTGGTAGAATAAGCAGGACTTAGTGGTTGAATAGCCATAGGGGTGATGAACAGGGAGTTCTAAACAGTTCAAAAACAACATGGTCTTCTCATTTGTTCTAGGGAAGAATGTGTGTCCTGTGTGTGTACCAATTTACAATGACAAACAAGAAGAAGCCCACTAAGAAGAGAAGATTCATGGGAGAATGGTTACTGTCAACAAATATTTGGTGGATTGTCACATATTTGGTTCTGACTTGTTCTCTGGGGATCAAGGACTTAGAACTGAGACAAAGAGGTGGGAGGAACTTGAAAGGAGGAGTTTGATTTTAATGTTTGGAGTAATTTTCCTTGGTCAGCACTTTACATGGATAGGATGAGCCGCTTTGGAGATACAGAGATGCCGGGCACTGCAGTTGTCTAAGCAGGGAATCAACATCACCTGGCAGTGATAATGAATAGAAGAATCCAGCCGTGATGTGTGTGTGTGTGTGTGTGTGTGTGTGTGTGTGTGTGTGATAAACAAATAAATTATCTCAAAACAATCACAGGACCATTTTGTGACAACTTCTGAATTTGTCTACCACAGCTGAGTACTCATTTCAATCTTGTGGAGGCTATTTGAAATCTGTTTGCCTCTGATTTTTCTAGTCAATACAGTAGCCAAGACTCAGCAAGATAAACAGCCGTTTGAAGGGGAAAAAAACCCTGGGTATTCTTGGCTTTGTCTTGTTCTTTAAAAAAAAAAAAAAATCCTTGTTTGATGAGGAGCAGCATTCCTTCTCTCTAGAGCAGAGATCAATAATGGCTCTTCTGCTAGAGCCAGAATGTATATTTTCTTCAGTTCCAGGGCTTGACTGCTGGGAGCAGGGAAACGTCATTCAACTGGATGCCCTAGAACTTTTGCTCTTTGACAAAAATTTTAAAAAGTGCTTTGGAAGAGGTCACTTTCTAGACAGCCCCTCAGCCTCAGAGTCTTTCACCTTCTCCCTGCCCTTGTCTTGAATTGAAGATTTCTTTCTGTATAACTCCCCCTTGTCTGAGTGACTGGTGCTATCTGGTAGGAATCAGATGGCCAATTATAGGACTAGGAGTAGATCTCTGGGACTTTCTCTTAACTACATGATGGAGGCTACCAGTAATAGAGAGATCAGTGCAAACTGGATAGTTGAGGTAGAATTAAAAAGATGAGGAAAACAACTCAGAAGATCTGCCACATGATTTGGTATGAGCACAGAGCTGGGTAACAGCGTCTAAATAGAAAGATCAGAGAAATGTGAACACAGGGATAGTCTAAGAGGTGTGGTACCAAGACAGAAACAGAGAAACCCAAGCCTTTCTTGATGAGCTGAACAGGGGGGATACCCAACTCCTCTATGGTAGGGTTCCAACTATTTGATATGAAAAAGAATGTGTTAAGGGCGGTCTGGTTTAGAAGCAGCAGTCAGGACAAACACACACATATTCTGAGTTGTAACTGGATTCCTGTCAGTCACAGCCTAGAGGCTCTTAGAAATCAGGGGCTCAGTCCACCTTTGGCTTTTCCCTAGCTCAGCACCATGGACAGAACACAGAGGCCATGGTGGCTCCACTGTTGGTCTCTGCTTTTCATTAAGATTATATATGTATAGCTGATTCACTTTGTTATAAAGCAGAAACACACCACTATAAAGCAATTATACTCCAATAAAGATGTTTAAAAAAATCACATTGTAAAACAAAATTGAAATTGATCATAGAGAAGCTCCATTCAAGCTATGAAGAGAAAAAGCAGAGAAACTTATATGAGTAGGTCATGGAATCCAATGGAGGGAATGCAATCTTGACAGGAGGCCTTATGACCAAGAGATGAAAAGTCACTGCTTTCTCCATCTCCCTCTGCAGTAGCCATGTGCTGTGCTCTTCACGGTGTCTCCGGGGAAGCCCAGAGTCAAGTTTGTACTTTGCCCAACAAAAGTGGTTAAGGACATAAGTCTATACATTTTAAGTCATTTCTGGCTCTATTTTATTGCTCTTCTTTTCTGTTTTGAAAATTATCTTGCATCTATTTTGAATTTGGGCTTTCTCTTTTGATATTACACATTCTTTGGTGTCATATGACATCTTTTCTGAACAGTAAGTCAAATATCAATTTAAAACATACACTTGACCATAAACTGACATGCATGCATATATGTGATTACATGATCTACATACACATGCTTATATTTTCTCTCAGTGCCACCCCCTTATACACCACCGCCACAACAAAATAATTGGGAGCACTTCATAAACAACATGATCCAGAGAAAATACATCAAGTGTATTTGGGTAATGTGGTTAGTGGAGTTATTTTGCTGTTTTGTGGGGACTTCAAATTTCTAGACTGCCAGAGATGAAAGATGCAATTTGCAAAGATTACTGAAAAAAATAAGTGATATCCCATATGACCCTTGGTGATGTAAATTTGCCACTCCTCTCAACAAGAACTGCAGTCTGTTTCCCCACACCTTGAGTTTGGGTTGGCCCAGTAACTTTCTTTGACCAATAGAAAGTGGTAGAATTTAATACAACACTGTAAATCAACTATACCCCAATAAAAATTTTTAAAAATTAAAAAATAAAAATATTTACTAAAAAAAAAATAGAAAATGGTAGAATTGATATTGTACAAGTTTTGAGGTCTAGGTATCAAGAGGTCTTGCAGTGCCCACCTTCACTCTCTTGGAATGCTTCTCTGAGACCATCACAGAAGGAAGTAGATCTGGCCTACTGAAGAATGAGCAGCCACATGGAAAACAATCAAGGTGCCCCATTGGCTGACAGCTTCTCCTTCCACTGCTGCTTTACAGAGGAAGCTGATGCCAGAGGCTGGACCAGAACTTAGATCTGCAGGCCTCTAATCTCATGTCCTTCAAGAGTGTTTTCAAAACTATACCTCTCCTCAGACGCAGACCTACTAGAGAATGGACTTGAGGGCACGGGGAGGGGGAAGGGTAAGCTGGGACGAAGTGAGAGAGTGGCATGGACATATATACACTACCAAATGTAAAATAGATAGCTAGTGGGAAGCATCTGCAGAGCACAGGGAGATCAGCTCGGTGCTTTGTGACCAGCTAGAAGGGTGGGATAGGGAGGGTGGGAGGGAGATGAAAGGGGGAGGAGATATGGGGATATATGTATATGTATAACTGATTCACTTTGTTATAAAGCAGAAACTAACACAGCATTGTAAAGCAATTATACTCGAATAAAGATGTTAAAAAATAAATAAATAAAGTTGGGTCATGTGATTTAAAACAAACAAACAAACAAACAAAACTATACCTCTCCTCTGTAGGAGAAGAAAATGATGTGACAGCAGAACTCTGTGATAACAGCAGGAAAGGGACAACACTGAGGGTCAGAAGACAGAGCTGTAGCCCCAGCCCGGCTAACAACTTGCTGGGTGTCTGTAAGCAAGTGAAATGACCTCTCTGGACAGCCACCCCCTCATGTGTGGGATGAGCAGGTCTGAGAAGGGAACCCCAAGAGGCCCCTTTAAGTTCCCATAGTCCCCGTTCATGTGACTCTAAAGCATGCCTTCTCAGCTCTTTAGTCACAGTAGGAGCTCAGGGATTTTTATCATGACAGGCTGGAAGCCAGTGAGGGGGAGGCAGGGGGTTGCATTTCATTCTGTCAGCTCCCCTTCTTCTAAAGGGTAACATTGTTACTCACAGCTTATCTCGCTGTGAACTTTCCTTAATGGTTGAGTTGGATTTGGGCTCAGATTAATCATCCTGGGCAACAGGCAACATGACAAACTCAACAGTAATTAATTGGCAGCAACACAAGACACCACGTTGCCTGGTGCAGGTCTGTTTCTATACCCTCCCTCCTCCCAGGTCCTGACAACTGTGTGCCGTTTCATCCTCTGTGTGCGCATCTGGGCTAAAAGCATAAGTGAATGCTCACCATGGGAAAGGATGACAAAGAGAAGATTCAATTTGGGAAAGTGTATTTCTGTTTACATCGTCATTCCCAAAACCAGTGTTGTATTTAAGGGAGAAGTTCTGCTTTGGCTATCTTCCATAAATGAAAATGTTTGCCCTTGCAGTGTTAAGTAAAAATTCAATATTATTGCTACACATGCAATACTGTAGAAGTGAAGATTAGGTCATACCATAAATAGGCTCTGAATTTCGATGTTCAACAGAATTTTTTTTATCAAAGAGATTTATTCACGCTCAGCTATAGATGCAGATATCTATCACCTATGTTCAGTGCTAAATCGCCAGTACATAGAACAGGAAATGTTTGTTGCAGAAAGGGAGGAACCTCTCTTACAAGCCAACTACACTTTTCTCTACTCTCTCACCCTTTATTGATTCCTCAAATCACAGTGTTCTTGCCTTCATCTCCACACCAACAATCTCAGTATTAGTCGGGATTCTTCAAAAATTTTAGGAGTGTAAACACAACTCAGACTAGCTTAAGCAAAAGAGGGAATTTTTGGATTGTGTAGCTGGAAAGGAAATTGGGGAGCTTACGGTGATCAAAGGAAAAGATTTGGGGGTTTGGGGCTTGAAGGTTCATCCTGAAACTTAGTGCTGCCAGAAATCAATCCATCAACAAACCAATTCCTCTCTCTCCACCACGCAGGGACACAGCAAGAAGGTGGCCATATGTAAACCATGAAGCAGGAGGAGGGCCCTCACCAGAACCCGACCATTCAGGCACCCTGACTTTAGACTTCCAGCCTCCAGAATTGTGAGAAAATAAATTTCTGTCATTTAAGCCAACCAGTCTGTGGCATTTTATAGGGCAGCCTGAGCTAATACACCAATCTAGTCTAATTTTCCAATTCTCTCTCTCATATTTTATCTCTTTATGCTCTTTTTTGGGTTGATTTTTACCTAGTCCCATGTTTTCAATGATCACTACCACTTAGGCCGCCCCCCCCCCAGATATAATCTGCAGCTCAGATTTCCCACAGGAGCTGCATATTAACATATCTTGCTACCCACTGTATAGTTCCACTGGTGCCTCCCACCCAAAACTGAAATATTATCTTCTCCCAAAACTTGTCCTCCGTTATTGTTCCCATCCACACTCTTCATCTCTGTGAATGGACTTGCATTTACCCGATAATGAAAGGATGTCAACATTGACGGCGTTCTTCTCCCCCACTGTCAAGTGCAAACCCTCACCAGATTCTACTTATTATAACTACTAAGTAGTCCTAGAACTCCTCTGTTTACCTTCACCTATGCTGACAATGCCTTAGTGAAAGTGACCATCATTGCTCAGCTGGATATCTATGACACTCTCTTAAGAGGTCTCCATGATTCCAGGTTTGTAACCCATTCTACACTCTGCAGCCAAACTCGACCATGCTATTCCTCTGCCAGAAACTCAGCACAAATCAAAGATCCACTTACCTTTCCAGCATTATTTTTGCTCTTTTCCCCTCACCCTCTTTTTTTTTTTTTTTTTTTTGGCTGCATCATGGGGCAAGCAGGATTGTAGTTCCCCAACCAGGGATTGAACCCACTCCCGCTGCAGTGGAAACACAGAGGCTTAACCACTGGACTGCCAGGGAAGTCCCTCCCCTCACACTCTTTACTTCAGTCATGTGGAGCTATTTACAATTCTTTTGGACCATACCATTCTCACTAATGCCTCTGAATGCTCGAACATCTATTCTCTCTATCTAAAAAATCCTTTCCATCGCTCTTTACCTGATTAATTCCTACTGGTCCTTCTGGCTTCCGATTAGTTGTTCTTCCTTTGAGAAGCCATCTCTTCCCCAATATTTAATTAGATTCTTATGGGATCTCATAGACCATATTATTAATCTTATTGTAGGACCAATTTACAGTATTCTAAATGATGTGCTTACTCTCCCCCTCTTCTGTTAGACTGTGAATGCCTTCATTGTAGGAGTAGTGTTTGGTGTCTGTTGTGAATACTTAATTTATATTTGTTTAATGACTGAATCAATCAAGTAATGAGTGAAAAAAAATACAAAAAATATACAAACCCACCCCCACACTCCAGTTGCCTGGTGATCATAATTCGTTCAACTCAGCTCTTCCTAAAAAAATGAACAAAAAACAGAAAAGCTCCACAGCTTCACCTTTTTAATGGGAACATGTTTGGAAGAAGTATCACTTTTACGGCTTTATATGCAAGGTCAAGAAGTTTATGTGTCCTATATGCTAATTCCGTTCCCTTCTTCTTGAAAATCTATTCTGTCCATTGATCTCTGCTGTTTTAAAGTACTTTGAATGAAGATCCCTTTCATCGAGAGTTGTCCCCTAGTGATAACTAAACACACATTAACTCTCTCAGATGGACTTTGCAAATGACATGTTACTTTCTGCTACTCCTTTTCCTAATATTGGTTTAATTGTTTCCTAATCACTGTGGAAGAAACAAACACTGGCTGTTATATTCTGCTCAGACAAGTGGCTCACTCAAATCTGTTTGCTTGTTTTATCCGGGCTTTTTGAGTTTGATTTTACATGGGTGTGAATACATTTAGTGACAGAGAAAGTGCTTGGAGACAGGCATTGTAAAATAAAATAGGATATAAAATTGTACATGGAGACTTGTAGTTGAATATGCAGGACTAAAATGACAGAAGAAAAGTATACACATTTTTAAAAATCCATAGTAGAACTAGAAGGATGGGAAGGGTACCACCAAAACAACCTGATGAAAGAGAAAAGGAGCTGGAAAGGATTGCCAGTGGGAGGAGAACGGATAAAGAACAAAAGGCCATGGGTTATTAGCAGAGTGAGTAATCATAAGGTAGAGCAGTTAAGCCAGGCCCTGCATAGCAGAGGGTCTTTATCTGACATTTGCCCCTAGGATAATGTTTTATGTACCATCTTTGACCCAGAAATTCTGACAAAGACTCCCAGAGTGAGATGTATGTCCAGTGAGATGGGGCTGTGCCTCAGATAACTTATAGCTTCCAGGAAAGACAAAGAGAGATCACTTACTCAAAGTGAAAAATCCTCCACTTACACATCTTAAAGGAAACTCCACTTAGTCTCCCATCCCCTCCTCCACTCCCTTCTCTTACAAAAACACGGACACTAAGGCACTTATGATATAAATCTGCACTCACTGCCAAGAGAACATGAAATTTCACCTGGACTGAGGAATTATTCCCCAGCTGGCAACATCGCTCAATTTAAATTTCATCAATAATTATGAACATGGTGGTGTGCTGAATTGGGCGATTGGGATTGACATGTATACACTGATGTGTATAAAATTGATGACTAACAGGAACCTGCAGTATTAAAAAAACACAAATAAACAAAACAACTAATACTAAACTTTCATTGGGTTATTTGTATGGAAATATGTTAATATAAATGTTTCAGACATTACATGAAATTTCTAAAAATCTTATATGTTCTGGTATAATGTTATAAGTCATAATTCTAGTTATTACTTTAAAATGTATATCTCAGAAATAAAAAAAAAAAAGGATTAACTATGAGTTGAACCTGGATGTTGGATACAGAAGAGTTCATTATACTGCTATTTTTGTTTATATTTTATTGTTTTTATTGTTTTCTATAATAAAATGTTTTTAAAAATTAAAAAAAATAATAATTATGAATAGCAACCAATAAATTCCATACATTTGAAGAAATCTAACCATGTGAAAAAGAATTTCAAAATACAGTAAATAACAAATTAATGTGTGAGGGAACAGTTAATGCAATCAGCTGAAGGAAATTTATCAAGTTATCACATCAATAAGAGAGAACAGGCTGCAAAGGAAAGGAAAGAACCAGAACTCTCAAAAACAAAATCCTATTCCTAGGCATATATCCAGAGAAAACTCTAATTCAAAAAGATACACGCTTTCCAATGTTCACAGCAGCACTATTTACAATAGCCAAGACATGGGCGCAACCTAAATGTCCATCAACAGAGGAATGGATAAAAAAGATACATGTATACAATGGAATATGACTCAGCCATACAAAAGAATGAAATACTGCCATTTGCAGCAACATAGATGGACCTAGAGATGATCATACTAAGTGAAGCTGTCAGAAAGAGAAAGACAAATACCATATGATATCACTTACATGTGGAATCTAAAATATGACACAAGTGAACTTATTTATGAAACTGAAACAGACTCACAGACATAGAGAGCAGACTTGTGGAGGCCAAGGGGAAGAAGAGGTGTGGAAGGGATGGATTAGGAGTTTGTGATTAGCAGATGCAAACTATTATATAGAGAATGGATACACAACAAGGTCATACTATATAGCACAGGGAACTATATTCAATATCCTGTGATAAACCATAATGGAAAAGAATATGAAAAATAATATATATATATATGTATAACTAAGTCAATTTGCTGTACAGCAGAAATTAACACAACATTGTAAATCAACTATACTTCAATAAAATAAATTTAAAAAAATAAAGTGGCATAGAAAATGCTAAAATAGTGAAGAAAAAGGAAAATGTTTATACAAAAAGAAATCAGAACTATATTGACATCATCTGTTAGAACAATAGAGCCATGTCTTGAGTTCTTATAGAATATGATTTTGAACTCTTATTTCTATCTCAGACAAAATTCTATATGCAGTGCCATCTCAATTATGTAAAAACATGCATAGAAAATATCTGAAAAGAAATGTGTGTTGAACGCCTAACCAGTTCCAGTATTAAGGGTTTTAGAAATATTATCACACTTGATCCTCACAGCAGCCCTGCAGCCCTGTAAGGCAGGGACTTCTCTCTTCTTTACTGGCCAGTCTCACACGGCAGGTAGAGAATAGAGCTGAACTCAAATCCATGCCTTCTGCAGAGGAAGATGTTCGACTGCCCGCCTTGTCATTAGATGTGAGGAGCTTACACTTGACATTGAGTGACAGATACCCCTGCTGCGTCAAATGACCAGTGCCCCCACTCAAAATGGACCCAATTCCCAGCACTCTGGGCCAGACTTCCAGTGGAGCTTGGGAATTTGTGCCTGACAAGAGGACAACTGACTAAATTCTCAGCATGGCTTGATGTCTTTCTGCTATTGAGAATTAGCAAGATCTCCCTGAAACCTGTTTGATTCCACTGGGTTTCCTCCAGAGGGATGGCTATCATTGCTAAGTGGCTTTTCCAGCTTCAAGGCAGCATGAATGACTTTTTCAAGCATTCTGATTCCACGCAGAGTCAGCATGTCGCAGAATTTGGGCCACTTGACATAATTGGTGGCTTTCTCCTCCCTCCTTCTTTCAGGGTCTGCCAGCAGTAATATGGCTCCCTTCTGTCCGCCCACATTATCTCTAGCATGGGAAACTAACAACCACTTCACTAGCACAGCTGCTAGAAGTTGGAATAATTAATTAAAATTTAAAATAAAACCATTTACAAGCCTTTGCATCTGAAACTATAGGTGTGGGTAACCCCTCCAAGGCATTGCAACTGATTAGCAGGGAAAGAGAACATTTTTTTCAAGAGGATATTAGCAGTATAAATGATTTCTTAAGCATATATATAAATAATCAAACTGTAAAAGCTGACATTAAAGCAGAACAATCTTGTTGTGAATAACAATTAGAAATTTATCCAGAGGATCAAGATGGATTCATGTGGGGAAAGTGAGAGCTGAGATACTAAATTAAAGACATGGATGAATACAAGTGACAATTCAAAATGATAACTGGCCCATCTTTCCCTTTTATGAGGTGCCCCCCAAATTCTTGGAATAGTCCAGTAAGTGATGGACAGAAACACAGTTTTATGTTTTGATTTTATGAAGCTTCAGATGAGAAGTAAACAAGCTAATGGCAAGTGTTAGAGACATTTGCCTAGCCACATTTGTTACTTTTGCCTAGGTGAGAAAACTAAGATATCTTTCTCAAGGCACTGCAGTGACTTTCTCAATTACAGCAAGTGATTCACTCCTAGAAACAAACCTCGTTGGAAGAGCCCAGATTCACTTTCAACATTTGTATTTTCAGTTCCAACCCACTCAAAACGATGCTCCGATTGATGACCCTGGGACTGCCAGATACGCAAATGCTTTCTGGTCTCAGAGACATAGATAGCCACGAACTTCGACAATTGATGACAATATTGCAGTTTCTTGCTTTTCTGAAGCTTGGGGAAGAGAATGAGTATTCACTCTGCCTGCACTCTTTGTGTATATAATCTCATTGAATTTTCATAACTGCCTTGTGCAACAGGCCTTCCCATATTAACAGACCAAGAAAAAGTCTGAAGAGTTAAGCAACTTGCCCACAGTCACACAGCTGCTCAACTGCACCCTGAGATTTCAAAATGCCTCCATTAGGTCATATCATCAAGATGTCTCACCAGTAGGGTGAGGTCCCTGTGCTTGTGCCAGTGTGAGACGGTGCACAGGCAGAAATTAGGTCTTTAGTAGTACTTCTGTAGACTGTTCACAGCTGATGATGGGCTCAGTCAGTGTGATATGGTGAAAAGTACCGATTCTGATGGTAACCAACTCAGGGCTTGGCCTAATCACCATCACTGCTCTGATTCCCTGGCTTTCCCAGTTTAGAAAATGAGAGAAAAAGCAATATCTTTAGTTCTCCAGAGAGTTTTAACATCCCAAATAGAAACAGAGTGAGAGAGAGAGGGAGAGAGATTATCAGTGAGTCTACCGGAAAAGTCTTTAGTACTGACACATAGAATCACGTAGGTGATGCTAAGGGTTGTGGAGAAAATGAAAATCCCGTCTGATACATGGATAGTTCTGATGGTAAACAATGGGATGGGAGTAGATCATAAAGAGGAAAGACAATGGGTTTTGCCCGAGGCAGAGGGGAAGGGGACTCATTTATTGTACATCTTCCTCCTGCCAAGGCACTCTCCCTGTATCATTTCTACATGTATCATCTCACCTCATCCTCACATAACTGGTCTCAGCTGTTCTATAAACTTAGTATGAAAATATAGTGGTAATTCTCTTATTTTTCCAAGTAATTGTAGGGTCCTCACCTACTAGACTGGCCAAAAAATCTGATAGCCCTCTTCTGGGTCTCCCCATCAATTTCACATACACCAGAAAGAGGTCGGGTTTACGCTGTGTACGTGTGGTGGAGGTGCGGGTGGGGTAGTGAGGGGGTTGTCCAACTTCCACACTTAAGCAGGAAAATCCACGGCTTTCAAACAATCCACTATCACCATCACTCCTTGCGGCCTCACTGCATTGCGTTTTTTTTTTTTTTTTTTTTTTTTTTTAAATTAATTAATTAATTTATTTATTTATTTATTTTTGGCTGTGTTGGGTCTTCGTTTCTGTGCGAGGGCTTTCTCTAGTTGCAGCAAGTGGGGGCCACTCTTCATCACGGTGCACGGGCCTCTCACTGTCGCGGCCTCTCTTGTTGCGGAGCACAGGCTCCAGACGTGCAGGCTCAGTAGTTGTGGCTCACGGGCCTAGTTGCTCCGCGGCATGTGGGATCTTCCCAGACCAGGGCTCGAACCCGTGTCCCCTGCATTAGCAGGCAGATTCTCAACCACTGCGCCACCAGGGAAGCCCTGCATTGCTTTTCTAAACAACTTCATTAAGGTATAGTTTCCGATCAGGGAATTCATCCATCTCAATTATACACTTTGATGATTTTAGTACCTTTACTAAGTGGCACAACCATCATCATAAATCAGTTTGAGAACATTTACACACACACACACACACACACACACACAAAGATCCCTCATGCCCATTTACAGATAATCATTATTCCCACCCCCAGCTCCAGGCAACCACTAATCAACTTTCTCTTCTCTATCTTTTCTGGACATTTCGGGTAAATAAAATTGTATAATCTGTGGTCTCTGTGTCTGTCTTCTCTTTTTCACTTCGCATACTGTGTCTGAGGCTCATCCATGATAGAGTATGTGTCCGTAGTTTGTTCCTTTTTATTGTTGAAAAGCATCCCATTGTATGGATAGACCACACTGTTTTCTATCCATTTACCGGTGTCCACAGACTCGCACATGGATGTTCTTAGCAGCATTACTCACAACAGCTCCAAATTGAAAACAACCTGAATGCTTTTTAAAATTGGTCTACACCTGTGGTTTTCAAGCCTGGATCCACATGACGATTTTGATTTAGTGAGCCTAGGGTAGAGACACATATTGCTTTTCAGAGCTTTCCAGATGATTCTACAGGCCAAGAGAATCACCGTTCTACAGAGTCTAACAGATAACATTTGTCCTCTCTCTCTACATTGATGTTACTGTTCCTGGATCACTCGTGTGGTTGTTTGATCTCATTCCCTCTGAATTAAGCTTGGCCAAAGTTGCCCAGATGTGAGCGCCATATTACAGAATTTCATTTGTGTCAGACTTGGGACATCACCCTGCTCCCCATGGAACCCCAAAGTCCCATCCATGTCCTCTCTCAGGATCTGAGGTCAGTGGTTTGCGCTTTGTCTTAAACCCTTAGAATCCAAATGTCTTATACACATCTCCTTTCCTAGAGAATGGGACCACTTGATCTACTTCCCAAGTGAAGCTCCAGACCCTACTCCCCTCTCTAGGGATGCTACTTTCAATGGACTAAAAGCGATTTCTCTCTGAGGGAGACTCCAGTTGATTCCAAGTTGCCAACTACTATACCGCTAATTAGAGGCTACTTTTATGACTCCAAGGTGCTCTGTACCTCCCCATTTCCTGCTAATTATACATATTTATTGGTTAATAAGGCAGAGAAAAAAATACATTCAGTGACTGCTGTGTCACAACCTGCATAATCACACTATCATGTAAGTATATTATTATCCTTATTTTCAGACATTGATTCCCAGCTAGGTTAATTGGCCAAGGTTATACAGCTGATAATTGCAGATCAACACTTCAACTCAAGTCTTCTTGCCTCCAAAGCCTGCGTCACTTTCTGACTTTCTACCACAATTTGCTGGCTTCTCTCCACCCTGCTTCTTTGCAGAACAAGGATTTCCACATTCCCTTTAAAATGCAATTTAATTGTAAATACATTCTTGCAAAAGCTCATTCTATCTGCCTCATTTTCTCCTTTCCTTCCTCACTCCCCTAAGAGAGAGTCATTAGGAAGGTACATTCTAAGTCTGCTTTGCCTTGTATGTAAAGGTCTCCTTCCAAAAACTCAGTGCGGGTGCATTGGAGAGTTGCAATGATGTCCTGACACACTCCCCGTTGGGTCTGTAGAATCCTATAGCCTTGAGTAACACATCAGCCCAATGCTACAAAGTCCCACTCCTTGTCCCAGCCAGGCTGCAGCCTACAGACCCTCACCATCGGGGGAAATGTCAGTTAAAGGCAAATTGTATTTTTCATCAAATAAACAGTTGGATTTTGTTAGAGTCTTGTGAGCAAGGCAGGGCATTGCTCCATTTAAGGCCTTATCAGAGCCCAGCAAACACTTCCTTCCCATGTAGCTGGTTTAAAATTTTCTGTAGCAGGTCAAGTGATGATAATTGGGTCAGCCTCTCAGGGTCTCGTGCCAATGCCCTTGTATCCAGCTAACTTTTGGCAAATGTCTGCCTTGCTGCTGAGGTGGGGTGAGGGGAGCTTTCTAGAGGTCAAATCTCATCCGTCTATAGTTGATTGAAGGGGCATGGATTTTGGTAGCTTGGACCTGGGATCAAATCTCAGATCCCCTAATTTACAAGGTATATGGCCTTGGGCAATTTCTACCACCTCTTTGAGTCACAGATTCCCACCTACTTCTACAGATTTAGTTCAGTCATTGCCTCCTTTATTCTTTCTCTTCATCCATTCTGCCTCAAAGATATCACCCCCAGGACTTTTGTTTTCTCTGCCTAGAACATGCACAGAACATTATAGCTGAAGGAGGTCATTGCGCCTCCCTCCCTCCTTTTATAGATGAGGAAACTGAAGTACAGAGAAGAGAAGTGACTTTTCCAAAATCACACAGTGAATCAATAACGGAAGAGTATAACTGGCAGAGTCCCACTGTTAAGAGAAAAATAGAGGGTCAGGCAGGTGAGACAGGCTGGGACCTGGGACCTGGGACCCTTAGCTGCAGTGCTTGCACCTGGATAAAGTCTCCTCAAGCAACAAAATACAAAGAAACCATAAGGGACTAAAAATAACTGCACGCACAGTTGGGGCAAATTATGAACAAGATGATAAAAAGACCAAAAACCCAACTGCCACTTCTGAGGAGTCAGGAACAAAAGCAGGGTGTCTGCGCATGCACCCTGCACACAGCACCACCAAGGGGTGAACAGACCACCTAAGCGACCCCTCCACCCAACCCCTGGACCAGCCCCGACCCTCACCCCATGTAAGGAACTAGCTCGCCTCCCCCACCCCCTCAGGGAGCGAGCAAGGGAACATGGTACTTGTTTTCACTCCCCACTGCAGCATGAGTCCCAATAAAGCCTTGCCTGAATTTCCTGTTTGGCCTCTTATGAATTTCTATTGATTAAGGAATCCAAGAACCCTGGTGGGTAACACAGGTAGCTGGGAGAGCATAAAAATCTCCATCTTATGAAAAGTACCTTCTATTTATGATCACCAGGATTCTGAGCATTCCTGGATACATGGAGGAAGAGCCCTTGCTGTGTATGCCCCATAGGGTAAGTATTGCTTTTCCCATTTTACATAAAGTGAGGCTTAGAGAGATCGGTTAGCATTTTCAGTAGACACAGCTGGTAACTGACTGAGCTATGATTTAATCCAGGGCTCTCTGCTGTCTTTTCTCCTTATACACCCTAGAAGGTACAGCACCCCTACCTTGCTTTGCTTTCAAACATTCATAAGCTTATTCCCCTCTCAAGGATCAGCTCAAATTCACCACCTCCTGAAACCTTTCTTGGTACTTTTTCCTGAAAAGACTTCCCTCTTTCCTCTGCCACCACTGCACTTTAATGTGGCATTCTGAAGCTCTTCTAACTCCATGTCATAGTTATTTCTTGACCTGGATGTTTCCACCACTTGACTGTTGCTTGTTGAGGACCGAGACCATGTATTAACTTCCACATCTGTCCATTACAGACACATAATAGCTATATCTAGAGCTGATAATAGGTATATAGGTATAACTGGTATTATGTATCCAGGTGGGCACATAATAGGTATTCAGCAAATACCTGCTGACTGTGTCACAAAGCTAGTAATGGTGTTTTTCTCCAAGAGTTGTGATTTATTCTGGCTGCAAGTTGACTTTTTTTTGTTAAAAGATTCCCAGGATTGATATGAAGACATTTTAGCTCATTAAGAAGGAAATATCGCAAGGAATTGTGCCCACCCTAGGAAAAAGGAAAACATGCTGACATTGAAGGTGGAAACCAGACCATAATGCTACAGAGAGAGGTTCGCTCATTTTCTCCTGAACGTGGAGAATATTATGTGCTGATAAGCAACATGCAAAGCATGAGTGTTTCAAAGAGAAAAGTTTTCATTGAACATGAGGAATGGCTTATTCATCTCCACATTCTAAACGTCTCTCCAACCCCTACCTCCACCCTCAATGTCTAGCACAAAACATCCATTCAATCCCAATTGAACTTGGAGAGTTTCAGGAGAATGAGTAAGGGGGGATATGTGGGGTCCTTGAACACCTCCCCCTATAGATTTATGTAGCAGCTGCATCTCCTCTGGCTCCCAAGTACTGTAATCCTTTCTCTCTCTGCTCATGCTTTCCTGGTGAAATCCTTTGGACACAGGGATCCTTTGAGTCACAGGAATATCTATCCTAACACTTGGAAGAACAGTGCTAGGTGCTAAGTCATAAAAGACTGAGAAATAAGAAAAGCACCCCCAGTCAATGGACCAAATACGGAGCCGAAATTCTCACAACCACCCTGCAGGGTCCCCTTTTAACAGATAAGGAAGCATGATCAGAAAAGTAAACAGCATTCCCTGGGACACATGGAAGTTAAGCAAGGAACAGATCCAGGTTGGTCAGACTCACTACTAACAGCTTAGAATAATCCAGCCAATGGATTCCATCATTTACTTAACTATTCCCCCTCTTGTTACACATTTAGATTGCATTCTCCTTTTCACCATTGTAAACAACACTGAAAGGAACTTTTTTAATACAAAAAGCTTTGGCTGCATTTAGGATTGCCGCCTGAGAGGTAGAATTGTTGAAGCATGTGTATTTTTAAGGATCTTGATACATATTGCCAAACTGCCTTCCAAAGGGGCTGTATGAACTCACATTTTCTCCAGCAGTGCGTGAGAGTATCAGTTTTACCACACCCCCATCAGTTTGGGTATTCTGTTTTTTTGGAAAGGTTACACATTTGCTAGCTGAAAATAGTATCTCCATTTTAATTTGCATTTCTCTGATTACTGGCAAGGTTGAACATTTTCCATACGTTTTTCAAGCCATTTTGTTTCCTTTTTGTGATTTTTATTTTCCTGTCTATTTTAGCTTTCAGGATCTTAGTGATTTTCATAATAATTTTATAAGCCCTTTTATGTTAAGAATATCAAGCCTGGGTTTGTCATCTTCACTTAGAATATTGTCCCATTTTGCTTCCTTTAAAAAATTTTTAAACCAAAGACTTTCAAAATATATAATTAAGTACATCAATCTTTTATTTTGTGATTTTATCCACCCATATCGTCTCTGTCTCTGCAACTTGATAAATGTTCAGTTTTATTTTGTTCTGGTGCTTGTTTTTACTGACAATGTTAAGGCTTTGACTCTCTCTGAAACGTTTATTTTTTCTTCTTTTTTCAGTGTTTAATCTGACGTGAGGGATCAACCTGAGTTTTTGCCAAATTCCTAACCAATATTTCTCCCAGCAGCATGTAATGAATAATCCCTTGGCTTCCCCATGGCTTGTTATCATATATTAAAGTCTTATTCCTGAGAGTTATTAAGGTCTTTTTTTTTTTTTTTTTTTTTTGGCTGCATTGGGTCTTCGTTGCTGCAGGCAGGCTTTTCTCTTGTTGCAGCGAGCAGGGGCTACTCTTCGTTGCGGTGCATGGGCTTCTCATTGCAGAGCACAGGCTCTAGGCATGCAGGCTTCAGTAGTTGTGGCTTGTGGGCTCTAGAGCGCAGGCTCAGTAGTTGTGGCGCACGGGCTTAGTTGCTCCATGGCATGTGGGATCTTCCCAGACCAGGGCTCGAACCCATGTCCCCTGCATTGGCAGGCGGATTCTTAACCACTGTGCCACCAGGAAAGTCCAGTTATTAGGGTCTTATTCCTTCCCTTTGCTGAGTTATACTGAGACAGGCTGGGACCTGGGACTCTTGGCTGCAGTGCTTGCACCTGGACAAAACATACCCTCGAACAACAAAATACAAAGAAACTATAAGGGACTAAAAATAACTACATGTGTGTGCAGTTGGGGCAAATTATGGACAACAAGATACAAAAAACCAAACACCCAACTGTCACTTTTGAAGAGCCGGGAACAAAAGGAGGGTACTGCGCATGCCTCCCCCCCCACAACACCACCAAAGGGGTGGGCAAGCCACCTAAGACACCTCTCAGGCCCAATCTCTGGACCCGCCCCTACCCTCACCCCATAAGAGGAACCAGCTCGTCCCTCCTCAGCAAGTGAGCAAGGGAACCCATTACTTGTTTTCACTCCCCCCTGCTGCAGCAGTGGCCCCAATAAAGCCTTGCCTGAATTTCCTGTCTGGCCTCTTATTAATTTCTATTGATTAAGGAAGGCCAAGAACCCTGGTTGATAACACTACAAGTGCCATGCTGATGTCCTTTCTTCTCTCTGCTCTACCCACTACCACCTACTCAGTCCCCCCCACCAGCAGGGTTCTCAGAGCTATCCTTGGACTTCCAGCCAAATAGTTTTCCATCCCAAAAGTTTTCTGTAAAGTATTTGCAATGCTTGCCTATCTTCCAGGAGGCCTAGAGCTCCCTGAGCAATTCCAACTGGGAAACAGCAATAGCCAGTGCCTGTGGGAAGGCAGCTTGTGTGTTTGAACCTGCCAACATTGCCCCCATCAAAGCTCTCTCTCCCTCTAGACTGGACAAGCCTCAAGGTGGGAACAGCCTATAGGGGATTCTGAGAATCACAGAATCCTCATTTTAGTCCAAGGTTAAGAAAAGAACTCACCCCCATATAAGAGAACTAAATTCTTATCTTCCCAAAGAGAGAAATCAATAAATAACGTCTGGGGAAAATTAGTCAAGAAATAGTAATCTGTGCATATTTAGAAATATAGAGCTAACCATTAAAAATCTTTGCCCCTGCGAAGGTATCCAAGAGGGGAGAACAGGACACATGGGGAAAGAGGACCTCTGATTTTCCTTATAAAGCTGATTGATATTTTTAACTCTGTGCATGAAATTGCTTTGCTATAAAATTAACATATCTTAAAAAGCATCCACTGAACATGACAATGCAAAAACAAAACAAAACAAAATATGCACCTACTTTCTTATCTGATGTCTAGTGAGCAGAACTGAATCATTCTTTTCTGATCCCATATCTTAAGAACAGAAATTCTCACCACCCAAGTCTGCAGATGGAGATGAATTAGATTTTAGAAGATTGATTGCAATGTGAATTGGTGGCCAAGACACTCAGGATGTTGGCAATGATTTTTTAAAAGTAAAATCCTCTAAAGTTGCTTGCTTTTGTTTGAATATCTTTTGCCTAGAAAGGAGTAGTTTCTGTCTGCCATTCTAAACTTGCACTCTTGGAGAGAAGGGACCAGATATCTTTAGTTTCTATATCCTCAGCATATATCACATGGTTTGATGCTATGTATATGCTCGATGAGTATTTGTTCAATAAATAGGTGGATAGGATAGGATAGAATTCCCTTGGGTCTCAGGAAGTCAATGTGTCCACTCCCTTTCCTCCACGTGGAAATACATTAAAAACTCCTATGACAGAGATACATCTTACCTCTGTTTTGGGTCTAATATAGACAGGGTGCTGCAAGCGCTAAAAGAAACTAGTGTGTTTGGGGAAGGAGGGAGCTGAAAAATGAGGCTGAAATTCACCAGAGTGCTATGGATTCCAGAATCAGGAATTTGGACTTTTAAGGATATTTCATGAAAACCAACACATTCTGGCTGTGATCACCTGTGTAGGAGCTCAAGCTGCCTCACATCAATTTACAGCTGGTATCAACCCCATTCTTTTATGGTTCTGAGCACATCAGGACCAGTTTTCCTCACTGGATGATTGACAGCCTGTTGTTTTGCCAGATTGTTTGAGGGCATGGAGGGTGGTGGGGGTGTTGGTTTCCTTTCACTCTGAACCTCAGAGGGAACTCGTGGCTCTTATCTTCATTTTCTGAGTCTCTGTAGAGGGACCCTACCTGGGATGGCTGATTTAATTAATGCCTCTGTTATCTATCTCCCGCCTTTGAAGCTGTTGTCATGTTGTTGGAGTGAAAGCTGCACAGTGACACCCCTGTGGGCTGCACCTGCCAGCAAACTCCCATCCACTGTTATCCTCAGCTGCAGAGCCTGGAGGCAAGGCAAGAGATGTTTTGATCTTGAGGATGTTTATATCTCATCCTGAGAAAGTTGACCACAGATGAGTTTGAATCTCACTAACTTCCATTTCACAATTTTCTTTGTCAGTCGTCCCAAACTCATGAAAGCCCTGGTCACCAACCCATAGCCATTCATGATCACGTGGCCTCAGCACATGGCATTGGGTAGACAGGTGGCACCATTAACCCACCAGCTTCTTCCTATATGAAGTTAGAAAGTGTTGAAAACAGAGCATTTGGATGATAAGAAAGGGTATAGTGAATGTCATCACAGTGCAAGGATTTGGATGCCCCAAATTTCATTCCTGTTCCATTTCAGAGTAAATCCTCAATCTCCATGAGCTTGGAGAGATCTGGTGAGAGTCTTGGGCTCTGGAGTTAGGAAGAGCCTCAGTTTGAACTGAACTCTGAAACTAATACAGGCTGGGTTAGATTCCTCTCCTATGGACTCCAAAGCACCCTAAACTTCCCCATCTTAGAACATATCACATTTTACCATGACACTCCTGAAGAGCATGGAAAATAAGTTTTGTTTGTGAAAAAGTAGAAGAGAAGGGAACCAACTCTTATTGAGAACCTATTATATGCCATATGCTTTGCAAATTTATTTCTAATCCTCAAAGTAATCTTGAAATATTTCCATTTCTATTCCCATTTCTTGGCTGGAGTAATGAAGACCCTGGAAAGTTAAGTGACTTGATCAAAGACACACAGTTAATAAGTGGCAGTGGCAGTACTGAAAATTAGTCTGCCCAATAATTTTTTCTACTGGATGATTCCCTAATGAACCAGAAATTGTATTTATTTGGAATCTTCTGTATTCTGACTCTTGTAGGTAATCAAAGTTTTACTGTCTCCCAGTGGGGTCATAGGGGAAGAACACTAAGGTTGGGGAAGAGGATGGCAGATGGTGTCAGGAACACTAAATTACATGGCCTCAGGGATGCTAAGATTTTCTAGGCAAATTCCAACCACTTGGAATTAAGAAACTGCACATTTTTTTTCCATTTGCAAAGCTATCCATGAACACAGGGTGTGCTGAGCAGTCTGGTCATGATGTTTTTATTTGCAGAGGACTGCTTTCAAAATCTCAGAGTTCTTTGCAAAGAAAATGGCAAACACAGGTTTAAGTCACCAATAAAATTAAGTGTTTAAACTAGGTTTTCCTACAAAAAGCACATAATGGGCAGATTTCAGATTTCATCAGCTTCAAGTAGCACAGAAGGAAGTCTAAAACATGAAGGCGAGAGAAAGCACTCCAACTCTAAAGGTCAAGTTAAGGGCTTTTTATTTATTTATTTATTTATTTATTTATTTTATTTATTTATTCTATTTTTTTTGGCTGTGCTGGGTCCTTGGTTCATGCGAGGGCTTTCTCCAGTTGCGGCAAGTGGGGGCCACTCTTCATCGCGGTGCGGGGACCGCTCTTCATCGCGGTGCGCGGGCCTTTCACTATCGCGGCCCCTCCCGTCGCGGGGCACAGGCTCCAGAAGCGCAGGCTCAGCAGCCGTGGCTCACGGGCCCAGCCGCTCCGCGGCATGTGGGATCCTCCCAGACCAGGGCTCGAACCCGTGTCTCCTGCATTAGCAGGCAGATTCTCAACCACTGCGCCACCAGGGAAGCCCCAAGTTAAGGGCTTTTACAAGCAATGTTTGATTCCAGGTGAACACGCATATAGAGGTGGTAACATCTGTAAAGACATCTGGATTGTTCCTCAGAAGCACAATATTTAAATTGGTGGAAATGACACCTGGGGGGAATGATCTTTGCTAGCATCCTTCTTGCTTCACAAAAAGGAGTGATCAAAATAATATAATATTGTAAAGGTAAAACATCACCTAGTCAGATCAAGAGACCTGAATCCTAGGTAAAATGATGATGGTGGTGATGACGGTGATCGTGTGATTGTTGAGCATGTATCACACACCAGATATTGTCCTAGTCACCACCCTTGAGTGTTATCTATTTAACATGTTGTGAGTCTGTTATTATTAGCCCAGTCTTAGTGATGAGGAAAGAGAGTTCCAAAAGTTAAGTAACTGGCCACGTAATTAATAAGAGGTAGACCAGATGCAACTTAGACCAACCACCTTCATAACATTCAATTACCCTATGCAATATCTCCAAAAATCAATCAATTCACTTTCCAGGGTGATAAGAAAGCACATCATATCAGCAGCAACACAGAAAGAAAACATTGTCTAGAAAGGTTACCACATCGAAGGCCAAAGTGTTCATCCAAGAGAGAATGTGATGTCCCAGGAGGCACAGAAGCACAGACTCCTCATCCAATCTCTGCTCCTAAAAAACCTCCTAAATGGACGGAGATTCTCTGGCAGATCATTTGTACTCTGGTGTCATTTCTAGAGTTAGAGTTCTTAACAGCAGGCTCAAGGGATCCAGAGGGCAACATATGAGCATCAAGAATCCATGAATTCCCTGTTTGGTAATTGCAATCACTGTTGCTTTTGTTGTGGTCATCCATGTACAATGCTTGGTGTCAGTCTATTTATCTCTTGTAAAAATAAAATACAGTGTGTGTGTGTGGAAAAAAAAATTAAAAAAATAAAAAATAAAAAATTAAAAAAAAAAAAGAATCCATGAATTCCCTATGACTATATCAGATATAGTGTGTGTGTGTGTTTTCTGGGGAAAGGGTCGCATCAGGTGCTCCAAGAGGTCTAAGACATCCTCCATACCACCGCCAAAGGAAGGTTTTCAGTGCCTAGGTCTTTCAAACCACAAATTGTCCTCTGTGCTTAGTGAGTCCTGGACTATTACCTGCTCAGAAAGGCAACAAGGTGTACTAAAAGTAGCATTCTTTCATTTAATCACTCATTCATTCATGCATTTATCCATTGCCTTACTTTACACCCTGTCTTAGGCAATGGGAATTCAGTGACAAATTCATTTTTAAGGAGCCCCCAGACTAGCAGAAAGAAAGGTACTTAAGCAGATGATTATAAAAAGTGTTATAATGTCAATAATAGATATTTACAGGCCACAAGAAGAAGCATCTAATCCAGGCTGCGAGGGTTGAGAAGATTCTGATCTGAGTCTTAAATAATGAGTAAGGTTAACCAGATGTAGAAGGAAAGGCATTCCGGGCAGAGGAAAGAACCAGGCCAGGTAGGAGGAAAAAGGATGGTGGATACACGGGGGAACTTCCAACAGCCTAATTTTCCCAGAACATGAGAAGGTAGAGGATGGTAAAAGATGAGTCTGGGAAGGTTGCAGGACAGGCTATGGAAGTTGTTATATGACCCATCTTTATCCTACAGGGAAGAGATCCCATTAAAGGGTTTAAACAAAATTGTAGGTAATATAGCTGCAGTATGGAGAGTAGGTTGAGAAAAACTTGATTTATTAGCCCAGGCATGAAGTAATGAAAACTTATACAAAGCTAGTGGTTGTGTCATTCCATAGTAGACTTGGATCACATCTTATTCTGTCTTTTCTGTCACTTGTCCCAGACCTACCACAGATATCGACAGGTGCTCAAGTAGTATAGGTCGAATGAATAAATTAATAGGAAGGATGGAGAGGTGGATATCATGTTTGAGAACTATTTTGAGCATTAGATTGGCAGGAACTGGAAACTGACTGGACATGGAAAGTGAAAAAGAGGGAGATTGAGGCAGCTTCTAACAGCACAAGCTTTGAAGTCAGACAGACGTGGGTGTAACTTCTATCTTCTGAACTCGAATGGTGCTTGTTTGTGACAAAACTTGTAGGAATGGAAGATGGTGGTGATGGTTTAATGTGGACTGTCCACGAGATAGAATGAATCCTTTGTATGTATATGAAAAAGAGAGAGAATGAGAGAAACAGAGAGACAGAGAAGAGAGATAGAGTTCCAGAGATGGAAAGCCAGAGAAGAGAAACAGAAAGAGACTAGACCAGACAGAAAGAGAATTTTAGAAAGAAAGAAAGAAAGAGAGAGAGAGGGCGGGAGGGAGGGAGGGAGGGAAAGAAAGAAAGGAAGGAAGGAAGGAAGGAAGGAAGGAAGGAAGGAAGGAAGGAAGGAAGGAAGGAAGGAAGAAACGTTAAGTTGAAGGAGAGGAACAGAGGTGAAAAAGAATATGGGGGAAAAAGATACAGGAAGGGGCAGAACCAGAATAGAGGAGGGGAAGAAAAAGGATGGGAGAGTCAGGAGTTTTAATAGGTGTCAATAATGCTTTTGACCTGGTACAGTCAGGTATACAGGTGTGTGGACACTCAGAGGATAAGCAGAGACAGAGAAAGAAGAGAAAAAGCAAAATGATATGGTACGGATGAACTGGTTTGCAGGGCAGAAATAGAGACACAGATGTAGAGCACAAACGTATGGACACCAAGGGGGGAAAGTGCCGGGGGTGTGTGTGTGATGAATTGGGAGATTGGGATTGACATATATACACTAATATGCATAAAATGGATAACTAATAAAAACCTGCTGTATAAAAAATAAATAAAATTCAAAATGATAGAGGCCCCTGCTGGGAGGAGAGGGAACAGACCCCACTTCTCTCTTGCTATGCAGACAATCCCCGCTCACACCTGATCCTATGTTACCCAGTATTAGTCTGCTAATCCATCACAAGACCATGTTGCCTCTGGGCACATCTGCTCAACAAGATGACTGGCACTTAAAAATCCCAGAAGGGACTGTTCCTTCCTTTGCAAAAGTCTGGTTCTCTCACTTTGCCCCCAAGTTGTCCACTGAAGATTCGCTGGGAAGCCCCAGAGACAGCTGAAGTTTGACATCACATCAGGAGGATTTACTCCAAGATTCTGTTCAATTCTGGGCGAGATTTTTAGCCAGACCAAGAGGTCCCTTTCTGGAAAGAACACCGTGGTAATTGCTGACAGTCCCCTGTTCCACAGATGGAAGAGTTCAGAAATAACAGAATAATGAATAAGCAATCAGTCCATTCTTGGGTCTGCTATTACTGTCCTTCTAATGGGATGTCTCAGAGTCTCCTGGGATTCCCTAAACTATAGCACTGTTCCCAGAGAGACCAAGAAACCAGGGCTGAGGACATAATAACTCATAACCAACATTCTGATTGGAACGGATGACCATTCTGGAAGTGGTGACAAGTTGTCTTGTTGTCTTATCTTCTCTCTCCCCAAGATCCCCTGTGAAAGCTAGACATGAAAAGCTCCTGACCAGAGAATAGACTTGAGTTTGAATCCCAGGTCTGCCCATCCCTAGCTGTATGGCTTCAAGCCAATCACTTCACCAGCCTGAGCCTCACTTTCCTCCTCTAAAATTAGGGTTAACAGTTCCCACCTCATATGATTTTTGTGAGGACTGGTGCTAATGTACGCAAATTGCCTGGCACGTGGTAGACTTTCAATAAATGATAGCTATTAGGATTATTATGATGGAGGGCATCTTTGGCGAGGATGCAAAGACCGGCAGCCTGGCAAATAAGGAGCCAGAGCCACAATTTGAAAACTACCACCAAAGTGTGCAGTAGCCCTAATTAGAATTCTCATTAAGTTCTGGAAATGAGAAATGTGCGAGAAGACACTTTTCAATCTCCCAAGGGAAAACAGGAAGTGGGAGGATTTTTAAAAAGTGAAGAATAGTAACTTTCAATGGCATCTCATTTTTGTCTTCTTAATCTTAGGGAGTGTTAGGAGAAATTAAATGACAGCCCTCTTCTGTGCTCACCTTTTGACCTAATGGGGGTGTTTCACAATACTCTTGTCTAAGGATAATTAGTGCCCAAGTGGATGTATTTCCCTGCCAGCTTGAGAACTGATGGGTCCTTGAAATAACTGAATACGTTATAGGAGGGAGCATGGTGTGGGCAGCGGGGTTTGGCCTGTAATTTTCTTTTTCGGTGGTGTCTTTGACTGATTTTGGTATCAGGGTGATGCTGGCTTCATAGAATGGCTTTGGGAGTGTTTCCTCCTCTTCAATCTTTTGGAAGAGTTTGAGAAGGATCAGTATAAGTTCTTTGTATGTTTGGGAGAATTCCCTAGTGAAGCCATCTGGTCCTGGACTTTTGTTTGCAGGGAGTTGGGTTTTTTTATTTTTGAAGTATAGTTGATTTACAATGTTGTGTTAATTTCTTCAGTACAGCAAAGTGATTCAGATATATATATATATATATATATATATATATATATATATATATATATATATACACATTCTTTTTTATATTCTTTTCCATTATGGTTTATCACAGGATATTGAATATAGTTCCGACAGGGAGGTTTTTCTTTTTAATTACAGATTCTATTTTACTTCTAGTGATCTGTCTGTTCAAATGATCTTTTTCTTCTTGATTCAGTTTTGGCAGGCTATATGTTTCTAGAAACTTGTTCATTTCTTCTAGGTTGTCCAGGTGGGCCTGGATGAGAGATTGAGGATTAAGGTTGTAATTGACAGAATGGCTCTAGAGAACCTTTTATATGAGGTTTGCCATGTGATATTTGTACAAAGTAGAAGCTTCAAGGTAGTTCTTTTAGGAAGTGATTCTAAGGAAAAGGAGGAGGGACTGGGAAGAGGAAACAGGAAAGGAGGAAAAGCCAACAGCAGAGGGCTTCATGGACCTGAAAACCACTGAGTAGGTAGGTTCCAGCCCACTAGGACCCCTGGGGAGCTGATAGAATGTGCTCAGAATTGTCTGCCCAAGAGACAGAAGTGGGGAATAGGCACCACCAACTCCCATCCCATTGGCCAAGGTTTGGCTCATGGGGTGTGAGCCCCTCACACTTCCAGCATTGCACATGCTTCAGAATGACTGGGCTGGTTCCTGACACTGTCCTACCCGATGGAGGCAGGAAGTCGCTGGGACAGAACGTAAAAGCTCTACAGCTCACCTGGGCCAGGTACTCCCTGGGTAGACGTGGCCAGCTGCCACAGCCGCAGCTCAGGTAAAACCAACTGACCAAGAGGAAGTGAAGTAGGACTTAAGTGGCATGTGATGTAGAAGGTGCAGCGAGGGGCTGAAGTGTTCACTTGAATATTCTCGGTCTGAAGTCCCTTTGCCTCTGAGAATAGAGAGGTGGGACCTTGGGGGTGACACGACCTCATGCACAGAGGCCATCGTCTTTGATTCTTAGAATTTTGCCATCTGCCATTTCAACGGTTCTCGACAGAAATCCTGCAGAATACAGGGCGGGGGTGAAAAGTCCTATTGCGCAGACAAGGAAAGATGCTCAGAGGCCTTGCACAACTACATTGGTGTACTGGGGGCAGAGCCAAGCCCGGGTGTGTAGAAGTGACTCTCCAACTGTGGTCCATCAACTACCCACATAAGAATTCCTAGTGTGTTTCTTAAAATACTGATGCCAGGGCCTCCAGACTTACTGAATTATGATATTTGAGTCTGAATACTGTCTTATACAAGTCATGAGAGTTTCCCTCTCCACCCAGAGCAGCTGCCCTGAACTTCACAATACAATGGTACCTGGGTTCCAGCCAACAGAGTCTGTTTCCAGGGCCCTGAATCAAGATCTTTCTCAAGCCCAAAGCTACTCATCCTCCAGAATCCTGGAATGAAAAAAGAGCTGCTTGTTATTATAGAAGCACCCCATGGGTGCCATTCCAAGACTGAGGCCCAATGTGGGGAGGAATCAGAGATTTTCAAAAGCAGAAATCCTGGCCACGAGGACCAGAGCAGCCCTAAGAGATCACAGCCTCTATATCATGAGGATGAGGAAAACAACATCCAAGATCACACAGCCAGTTTCAGTGCTAGAATTAAAACTATGAATTGCCTGATTCCTACACCACTGCACTTGGGAGGCCACCCATCTGCCAGCCAGCAGGGAAATAACCTCTTGTCCAGACCCTGCCCCCATCCCCAACTCCCATCCCCCCCAAAGTAATGAGCCACATATTCTCTTTGTCAGTCCCCAGGGCTGCCCACTCGGGGGTGCTAGTTTCACTCCCCTCCCCTCCCACCTTCCCCACGCCCAAGCTTTAACTGAAGCTCTGGACGGTTTTCTGTTATCTCCAAGTCACTTTCTGTCACACCTGAGGGTCTGTGTTGAATTGAATATCCCAGAACTTCACAGACTCTGCAACCTTCAGAAGGGTCTTGGAAAATAACAGCAGGAACTTCACAGGGCAGAAGGTTGGATATCGTCCAGTTGAAAGAAAAACTAGGTCTGTGTGGTAGGAGGATGCAAGACAGAAACGGAGAGAGAAAGTGAAGGAGGAAGGAAGTGGGGTGGAAGGAAGGAGAGAAGGGACAGCATCAAAAAATAAAACAGAGAGAGGGAGACAGAGAAAGAGAGAGGGAGAGCGTACAAGGAAGGACAGAGTCCGTAATGTGTATGTCGACCTCCTCCACTCAGTGCCAAGATCTTGGGAGGCAGGGCCTGTGTCTGATTCATTTCAGGGTACCAAGGCTTAGCCCTGAGCTGACATAGAGCAGCTGCTCAGTAGATACGCTGTCAAAGCAATCAGTAAACATAAAGACATCTCAGCCTAGAACAAGCCTACGGAAAGTGTATCATTATTCCTAGTTTATAAATGAGAAACTTTAAGTCAGAGAGGCCAAATCAGTGGCCCAAAGTCACACGGGCTGTAAAAAGCTAGCCTGAGGTTCTCTCTTAAATCAGGCTCTCTTAAATCCAAAGCTATGCCCCAATGCCTCCCATTAGCCAAGTTTGGACAGATAAATTCTCCAAACTTCCTGTGTTTATAAACCAAGGAAAACTCATCTTACTTATTGGGGTTAGTTGGGCCAGGGCTAATGCCCTCCAGAAGTCAGAAAAGGAAGATATGACCGACAGAGTTGGTGCTTCACCCAGATGCCCTCATAACCCCTTTCCTATTTCCATGCACCTCTCTTCCGGATTCTGTGTGCCTTTGATTCTAACTTCCAGCACCTGAGACCCTCTGTGGAGGCGTTCCCTGGGGCTACTGGTACCACTTTCCCCTCACATGCAGTGAGCCAGAGTTCCTGAGGTTGCCATCCCTTTGGCTAATGATTGGCAGGTGTAAGAATGAAAGAATGAAAGCCCAGCTTCTGTGCTTGGGGTTGGTGCAAATTCTGAGGCGCGTACACACCAGAGTACACTCCAGGGGACATTCCCTGAAATTGCATCCTTGTTTGGCTTCTTCCCCTTGTGTCTAACTTCTACCATTCCCTTCCAGTTCCTTCTGGGATCCCCTTGTACCCTGAATGTGAATCCTTGTCTTGGGATCTGTTTCTG
Source organism: Balaenoptera acutorostrata (assembly GCF_949987535.1). NCBI lineage: Eukaryota > Metazoa > Chordata > Mammalia > Artiodactyla > Balaenopteridae > Balaenoptera > Balaenoptera acutorostrata. Next base: position 28,009,982 of record NC_080078.1, read on the forward strand.
GGGATCCTAACATAAACAAAAGGCAAAAACCAAGTTGGTTTCCAATGAGTAAGAATCAATGATAAGCAAATGCTTCCTATTAATAATAGCTCCAATTTTTTGAGCATCCACCATGATTGAATGTTTCACACAGCTTATCTCAGATGCCCAAATAACATTGCAAGGTAGGTCTGACTGTGTTCATTTTAGAGATGAGAAAACCTAGGCTCTGAAAAAGCTCAGTAATTTCCCCAAGGTCACATAGCTTGAAGTGCTAGGGAGGAAATATGAACCCAAGGCTATCTGACATCAAGGCTTTCCTCTATCCATGATGTCTCTCTATATGGTACTTGCTTTTCCATTTGTCCATCTTCCGTCTTCCTTTGTTTCTAAGGGGAAGTGATGGTGGCAGAAGGGATCCTTGTATCCTCAAGGCCTAGTATAACACTTGGCACATAATAGGTGCTCTGTATTTGTTGAGTGAATATGAGGTGCTTTGAGAAGAACCAAACTCTCAGAAGTCTGTAAATTTTCCCCAAAATTTTGTTGACTCAGTTTGAGGAAGTATTGTGTACCCATGAGGCAGATACCCATAGCAAATAATGAGACCCAGGGTAAAGGCTTTAAGACCTACATGGCGTTAACTTTTGGTACCCTGAATCTGGGGACTCCACTGACACCCAACCTGTAGAATTCTTATATATTCATCTCAACTGCCTTTGATAAGTGGACACTGAGGCACAAAAACAAAATTACGGCATCAAAAACTTCCAATTACCAGAAAATAAGGCACCTGCACATCACAAACTGCCTCTTTAGAATCTTCCCATTTTGTCCCTTTTAAGATGAAGACAATGTACTGTTCTATTTGTACTCTGAGATTTTTAAAAATGAGCTGTCCTTTCATAATGTTTTAAAAAGAGGATTTATAAGATTTGGATCTAACTGAAACCTCTGAACTTGCAAAGAGGAAAATTTCAAGAGGATGTGACAAAATTATTTCTAGCAACCGTGACATTTCTTGATGTTAAATGCTTTCTTTGAACTGTACAACACAGCGCAAGTTGGGATTTGGAATCCGACAAGAAAATAAGTGAGATACCAAGCTGACGATGTAGATATTCTTCTCCTACAAAGGTTTTACCTCCATAACTGGATCCAGATAACTTAAGTTATACCAGTAACTTCAAGAGGGCTAAATGAGATGCTGGAAATGGTGGAACCAGATACTATAAACTAGGTTTTGAAAGCCACACCAGCACTTGCTCTGTGACCTTAAGTAAGTCATTTAGCTTCTCAGTTTCCTTATCTATGAAATGGAGTTACTAACACTTTCAGAGTTGCTGGGAGGATTAAAGATGAGGTATGTAAATTTCTTAACACAGAGTATAAGTTTAGTTAATTAAGGTGATGATGATGATGGTGATGATGATGATGATGGTAACAGATGACATTTATTGAGCAGGGCTCTCAGTCCAACAACCCTGGAGGAACTGGGCTTACAAGCAGATCTTTCTCCTCTTGAGCCTTCGGATGAGACTTTAACCCTGTCTGACACCTTGATTGCAGGCTCATGGGATGTTGCTAAGCAGTGCTCAGATTCCTGACCCCTGGCAATAAATGTGTGCTGTTTTTAAAGCTAAGTTTTGGAGTAATTACATAGTTATGCTGCAATCCATAACTAATCTGAAGCCAGGAGTTCACAACCATTTTTACTACCATGGATCTCATTAATTATGACTTATCCCCTATAAACCTCTAGATCTGAAAAATTCTTTCTATCAAACAAACCACATTCATTGAGCAAAAATTTATTTTCTTTCCCATTTCTTAAAATTCATCATAACTATATCTAATTAGGTGTGCAGTAAAATCAGTTCCTTGATATGATCATGACATCACCAACAGCCAAAGAATTGGAGGGAAAGGCGCCAAACGAAGTTCAGATATCTTATCCAAAGCAAAGAAGAGTGATTTTCTTCTAATCCCTTCTGCAGGGACTGAGTATGTGATGATTTCTGAATGAGGTTTTAAAATATTGAAAATAAATTACTGGTGAACTGTGCTCAGAGCTTTATCTAAATTGTCTTATTTCATTCTCATAACAGCCCTCCGATAGATGCTATTATTATGTCCACTTGGATTCAGACGTGGATCCTTGAACTCCAGAGGTCCTACTCTTATCCAAAAGATTGCATGGCCTCTTAGAGAGGGAAAGTGACTTTTGCAAGGCATACAAAATTAAGGCATACTAAGTTAAAATTCCTAGTTTCCTGTCTGCTTGCCCCAGAGACCTCTTCTGGTCCTGCTTTCTTTCCACCTCACAGACACTAAAGCATTCTGAAGGTCAAGTCGGTTTTTTTGGAGGACAGACTTGAAGGACATTAAGGACAGAAACATCAACTGAGGCAGCATCAGACCGAGTTCAATGTCTCCACGTCAGTGACACAGAGTAGGAATGGATATTGACCAGTGGATACTACCTGATCCACAGTATATTTTTCCCCAGACTTAACTGTATCTTCTTGGAACAATTTTGGTATGCATTACAGTTTCCAATTATTTACCGCAAAGGAAGCAAGCACAGATATGGATCATGAAAGAATGAAATGGATTGTTACGATAGGGTTGGCTTGGATCATACAAATCTGGGTTTCAATTCCGACCCTGCTATTCACTACATGTAAAATCTTGGATGAGTCATTTCACCTCTCTGAGCCTCAGTTTTCCCCAACCCAAAAATGGGAATGATGCCGCTTCCTCAGAGCACTGATGAAAGGAGAAAATGAGGCAACGCACATACAGTGCCTAACCTGGTACCTGGCGCATAATAAAAACTCAATAATTAATACCAGAAGGAGTTGTTGCTATTATTATCATTATGATGATTATTATCTTTCAAGGTTGAGAATGTCTGAATTGATAAGGAAAACTCATTTCAGTTTTTAGGTGATGAATGTATTTCTAATGGGATTGATTTTTTAAATAAAAGACACTGAAAATTTCTGGGACATTGAGGTCCTTGTAATTGGGATCTTCTAAGCACTGGGCTGGGGGGAGCTTATTTTGAATGGTAGGACGTGATTATTAACTGTCTCCAACATGCCTTTAAATAGTCCCCAGACAAGTCTGACAAGGGCTTCCTGAATCTCCGACATCTGCCTTTCACCTTGGGGAGGGAAGGAGAACCGGAGACATCACTGGGATACACCCTAGTTTCTGACTGGCCTCATTCCAGGGAGTAGTGAGGACATTTAATATAATTGCTAAAAAAAAAAAAAAAAAAATCGTACAACATGGCATGTGGTCAGGAGCTTGAGTTTGCATCGCAAAGATCTGGGTTTCAATCAGCCCTGGCACTGACTTGTTGTGTTACTTTGTGCCAATTTAATCTCTCTGAGCCTCAGTTTCCTCTGGGAGTGGTGGATAATAAAGTACTATTTCCTACGGTAATCATAAGGATTTGCTGAAATAATAATTATGATAACAAAAGCTAACTCTTAAGTGCTTACTAACAGTTAATTAATGTGTTTAATCGATTATTTTATTTCTCACAACAGCCAATAATAAAGATACTATTATTGTCCCTATTTTTAAAAGATGAGAAAATAGAAGTATGAAGAAAATAAGTAAGTAGCTCTAAGTCCTATGAATCCATGAGTGCTTAACCTAGACCTACAGACCGTCAAGGGGATCTATGGATAGAATTCAGTGGGTTTGAGAACTTGGATGGTACAAAATAACATCTTTATGTTCACTAGTCTCTAAGTGAAATGTAGTATGTCCCTCAATTGGTGACGACATTGCCAGTAGAAGCACAGATATTGTCGCATCAAATTGTAGCGGTAGCAGAGAGCTCAAAGAATTGTTTGTGCTCAGCACTACACTGAAACCTGTCATTAGGTCTTGTTCTTTAATGCATGAGTTAAAAATCACACCTATTACTATATCACAAATGTGGATTTTAAAAATATTTTCATCACTGTATTTCAAGATAACAGGTTTGTTTTGTAATCCTATGCAGTTTATTCTATGCATTTAAAGTCAATAGTTTGAGAAAGGATCCATAGGTTTTACCAGACCACCAAAGGGGTCCATGGCTCAAAAAGAGTTAAGAACCTCCAAGCTAGTCCATAAATGTTAGAGCAACGGAAAACCCTTAGCATAAAGCCAGGTACATAGCAAGTGTTCAGTGCACAAAAGCCATTACCATAGTGATTATTATTACACCCAGCAAAATCCTGTTTATCTAGGATTCAAACTTTTGGAAGTAAGAAGGGAGTCAATCCTGTTGACTATACCAAATGGCACAGTGATGGGAGGGGGACCACTCAATCAAGCAAGAGAGCAGGACTGGAGATTATCTATCCCAGCCTCCTCCTTCTTGGGGGAAGAAACAGAGTCCCAAAGAGGGCTATTTTCAGGGCCCAGGGCACATGGCAAATTAGCGTTGGAATCAATACCAGCAACCAGTTCTTCTAGAGTCAGTCCTCTGTCCATCACAGGACACGACCTTTCGACATTGGACATGAAACTAAAAGATGAAGGTCCCTCTCTTTGGAAGTACACAGCTTCATCACATTTCCTTCTGCATCCCAAGGTCCACAGGAAGAGCTCACAGATATGGGATGATCAGGGAATTGGCATCATGAAAATGCCTCTCGGGGGTGGTCCACTGCGAGGAGGCAGTATCTCTTACAAACACTGAATCCTGGGCCCGCATTCAGACCCATGGAGCTTGGGGATCAGCATCTTTATCAAATTTCCCCACTGACTCACAGGCTCATGCAAATGAGAACAACTGTACAGTAGTTAAAGTATGAGCTCTGGAGTTCGAATCCCAGTTCTACCGCTTAATAGTTGAACCACTTTGGGCAAAATTACTCACGTTTTAGATACATCTCTCACCTCCAAAGCTAATAGTGCCTACCTTATACAGTTGTGATGAACAAATGTGACCGTCACATCAAGTCTTCAACGGTGTTTGTCACATCGTGAGAGCTCTACAAATATAATTGATAAGGTGGTTGTTGTTGTTGTCTATGACTTGTAACCAAGCAGACAGCTTCACTAATGGAAGAGTCTGTCACTGCCCCCCACCCCTCAAGAGGCATGAGTCTCTGTCCTACTGAAGCATCCACAGGGCTGTGATGTGTGCTGCTCAGTAACTCCCCTGATCTGAACAGTTCCTGAGTACTGGAAAAGCATCCTCTGCCATCCAGACGTCTCTGATGACCATAACTATGCCCCAGAGAGAGAGCAGTGGGGTCTGCTCTGGGAGACACCAAGTGACCCGCGACCATTGAAGGATCTCCGGATACCAGAGTAAGGACCCTCACTCTGACTGCAGTTTGTGGTCCATTACCCCTATTGACAACTTCTCCAAGTATCCAGAGAGTGGAAGTTTCATTCCCAGGAAACCTCAGACATCCAGCTTTGAGCAGCCCCGTGAGCCCCCACCCCCATCCCTGTGTCTTTAGGACTTCGGTACACGATGGCTGACTTCCAATTAGTGCCAGGGCATGGGGTGAGAAGGGACAGTCCCCCTGCTTTGTTCTGGTTTCTCTCTTCGAAATCTCTCCACCCTAGCATCTCTGTGCCTGGGGCTTTCTTTGCCACCATGAAAATCCCTCTGTCCTTGCATATGATGGCCTGGGGCTGTCTAAACATTAACACCTCTTGAAAGCAATGCTTCAATGATGTCTGATGGGAGTTGGTGGGTAAATACCCCAGCTCCATGCCCACTTGGGTGGGATAACTCTCCCAGTTTCCCTGCAGCATTAAACTGTAGTCGCTCATAGCGGTAGCTGACGTGATAAATCATCCTTTATTAGCTGGTTTTCTTCCCCTGTTTCACCTCCCCAACACCAACCAGTGTTCTCTTCATTTCTCAAATAAACTCCTTGCCCTCAAGTTCTTCTCTCAGAACCCCTCCCTGGTGGAATCATATTAAGGCAGGTTTCGACCTGAGAATTCAAATTTAATGCTAACAGAAGGCAGGCAGGAAATAAAATTTAATAAACAGTGGAAGAATCCAATCTCCCATACTTTCCATATTTGTGTCTTTTACAAACCTGGTCACTGGTAAAAACAGAAGTGCAAATCTCAGCAAGAATCTTGACCATTAAGGATAGATTTAGTTATGATCAGGGAGACCAAGCCATGATACATATTTTATGGCAGGAAGTGAATTAAGAGACATGACACAAGACTCTTACCAAGAACCTTTCAAGCAAAAATGTCTCCTGGAAAATTTGTTGCTATTAACTAAAATCTTCCTTTACCTGTAATGATTTCCCGTGCACTCAGAATATTAAGGATTTAGCTCCCTACGTTAACACTGGTGCTCCCTGGTGAAAACTCAGATTAGGATGTAGGACCCTAGAAAGATACATGGTAACCCCAACAGCATCACATATAATCAGTTTTATTGCCAGGTAAGAAATTCATATTAATATAGTGAATACATATGTTTACAAATAAACATTCTTAGAAAACAAATGTTTTTTTTTCTTCATTGTAGGAAGTATTATTGGTATCATAAACTCTGCAGTTGTTGACAAGTATTAACACAGGTTTACTTGCAGAACATATGGTTACTAAAATATTCGCACATAAAATATGCTCCATTTACACACAAAAAAACTGGGGGGAGTTGTTAGATGGAAATGCCAGGCGGAGCCCAAGGCCGACGGAGGCTGAGACGCTCTGGGAGGGCAAAGGGAAGTCAGACTCTGGTCCTGTTGGGTTGGAAGCTGGGTGGTAGCTAAAGGTAAGAAGAAGAGGCTACTGCCAGGGCAGGGGATGGGGAGGGGATAGTCTCCCTGCTTTGTTCTGGTTTCTTGCTTCTAAGTCTCCCCATTCTGGCTAGAGGATCCTTGTTGATACGTGGCAGTCACAGTTCTACAGGTCATGATAATCTTTCAGTATCATGAGGTCTGTCCACCCTCCCTAGAAGAAGCCAGAGAATAAACTTCCCTGTCCAAACTCCCTCCCTTCCCCCGCTTCAGTTCAGCTCCCAAAGCCAACTGGAAGGTAACGAGGCTAAGTACTGTTCTTCTTGGGCTCTCACCACTGTTACTTCTTATGGACCAAGCTGCAACTTCACTGCCGAAATTATAGCTGCAGACCTCCAATTTACAAAATTCACTGGGTGCAGTTTACTCAGAAGAGAAGGACCATGACGAATAAATCCTGTAGATTCAGAGACCAAGAAAGGTCCTTCATCAGGACTGGGATAAAGGTCAGATGAAGGGGGTTGAGGGAAAGGAGCAGAAAGGAGCTAAAAGGGAGACTAGAATGATAGAACTTTGGAGCTGGAGGGAACCTCACCAAACAAGCCAATCCAGTATTTCCTGAAGTATGCGCTGTGCACCACTAGTGAATGCAAGATGATTTTTAGTAGTACATGGATAGAGCACTAACTACCACTGAGTCACATAGGAAATGATTCCCTTTTCACTTTTGTCAGCCCATTTGATTACTTCAAGGAGAAAGTCTCCAGTGGGTGCCGGTATATCTTTAACAACTCTTGAACGTCTGCTAATCTGTTTTTAATCAAGAAAAGGGGAGAGGGAGAGAGAAAAGAAGGAAGGGAAGAGAAAGAAGGGGAGCAAACGCCAGGCTCCAGGTTCAAACCCTTCTACGGGTAATAGTCTGTAGCTAGAACGTAACAATCGCTGCACTGTTGCCTTTGTCCTTATTTTACACTTACTTTCTATTCAGGGTGACTGATATTGGTTTTGTGTTTGTGATACTGACAGATAGTTTTCCTTTCAAAAGTTAAATGTATTAAAAATGCATCAATTTAGGTACAAATATTGTGATAGGGATACACAAAGATGCCAAAAGTGTGTGGCAGGTACACAGATAACTAACTTCAAGGAAACACTGACCAAGCCCACTAGTGTTTACTCCACAGTGGAGAGCACTGGGGTTTCAGCCAAGAGGCTGAGAAAGCAGGCACTAAATCACCCAGCCCTGCCTCATCCAGCACAGAGCCTCGTTATTCACCGGGATCTGACAGAGGGTCTTCTGGGCACGATTTTTCTTTTCTTTTCTTTTTTTTAATGGGAAGAGGTTTTGCTATTTCAAAAAGCTTGAAAAGCTTGATCTCACCCCAATTCCCCATGTTTCAAGTGGAAGACTACAGCCCAGAGAGATAAAATGCACTGTTAATGTCCCCAGATGAGCTGGGAGTAAAAAAGAGAATAAACAGCTGGTTTCCCCGATCCCATGATGTCAGAGAGATGGGGAAGCAGAACGCTGATGTCCAGCATTCCAGGAAGGGTCTTGTTCAGACCACGTTCAGTTTCTGACATCAGAAGAGCTGGGGGGGTCTCTCCAAGGTTCCTGTTAATTAGCTAAGCCATTTAAGGACTGGTTGAAAACTTCTCACCTTAAAAGAAAATCTCTTCTCCGTCAACCTCTCTCTTTGGGCTTCCACTAAACAAATCAAACTGTTAGGAAAACTGTCTTTATTGGGACATCCATTAGCTATGAGAACCCATCTGAACAACAACCCCAGGGTATCGTGGATGGGAAATGAACGCATTGCAGTATCTGGGGAAGTGGTTTGGAGGGATCATTTGTCTATCTATCTATCCTGGGAATGATGGGACCAGGAATGCTTGGGTCCCACGCTAGGTTTGGGGAGCTAGAAAATGGTGGGACTCAGGGAGTTTTGACAGTGTGTGGGGGAGGGAGGTCTTGGTCTTTGCAAGTTGCAGCATTCCCCCTCAGAGTGTGGGATTGGGTGGGCTCACCAACAAACAGAGGATGGAAACACCTTCTACTACTGCAGAAAGACAGGAGGGAGGAAGGCTAAAAGAACACAGGTTGCACTTGGGAAACAAGACTGTCATTCAACAGTGACACGTTGAAGGCACCACCCACGCTTATGACATTTTCAGTCCAAAGCAGTTGAAATTCGGCAGCGGCGGCAGCAACAGGCTGAAGGGGAAGGGAGTCGGGGATAGACAGTTAATAGAGGACTGGTTTCTGTCTCTGTTTCTTGTCTCGGAGGCGGGGGTACAACGCCAGAAATCAGAGGCTCTGCGTCCCCTTCTCACCTCTTGTCGACATTTCAACTGTGAATTTTGTTTGTTCTTGACGACGTTGTTGATTTCCTAAGTCTTGAAGATGTTGGACAAAAGTTACTTTGCTGTTCTCGTCTGTTTTGTAGTGGGATTCTATTTTATTTTCCTTTTTTAAAAAATAGTTATTTAAGACTCTCTGGACCCTCTCCCTGCCATAAAAGCCTACCCCTCCCATTTCCACAGTCTTTATGGGAGTTGCCTAAAAAAGTTCTTTCTTTCCCATCACTGTCGGTGGGTTCAGGGTCTATTTATTTTTTGTGAGTTTGAGTGTGTGTTGTTTTTGCTTCCAACCTTGATGATATGAGAAGTACTATAAATAGCATGGGGGGGGTCCAGTTACTGTCTCACGCTCATCACAATTTTATGTCCACATCACTACTTCCTGGGATTAGAAAATGCTTATCAAGTGCACCAGCGACCCCTCTTCTCTACCCCCCTTTCCATCCTTTCTGGCTCTTTCATCCAGAAACAGACAATGCATGGTCAATGGTATATGTGCTCAAATGGACAATTTCTCTAAATTGTGCTACTTCTTTTTTTTCATCATGGATTTCAGTTTCAAGTTAGGAGGAAAAGAAAAATCAGCCCCATGGTTTAGGCATGTGAGTTGGCCACCTCGACCCTTAAGTCGAAAGAGGGTGCCTCAGTTTCCCCTTGGCTGTATTGCTGACCGTCCACGTTCCGGTCTTGCTCAGCTGCCCGCCGACACATGTTAGGCATGACGCAGGAAAAGCGTGATTCCATGTCACCAGTAGGTTTGTCGTCGGTCGGTGTGGAGGGTGAACGTGTGGGTGGGTGTGCGGGTGGGGGACAGGGAGGGTGTGTGCTGGGGTATTTTTTGCCTCTCTCAGTTGAGTGTGGTCTCCAGGATGTCCCCTGTAGCGACAGCTCAGACAGTCACTTCCGTTTTGCTGTTGGTGATGAAGTATGGCTGCGGGGGTGGGTAGTGCTGGGTGCGAGTTCCCAAGGGGTCGCTGGAGCCCGACTCGGCCGTGCCCAGCTTGCCCTTGTTCCCGTAAGCTTGCTGCCGCCGAAGAGACTGATCCTTGGGGTCCCAGCTCTTAAAGTTGGCGGTGGAGTTGTAGGCCAGGGGGTGGGAGGGCGTCTTGTTGGTGCGGGACTTCTGTCCATTCTGCTTGGCGGGGCCGTGCTCAGGACTGAAGGCCCGCGGCTCATCCTCCACTCTTACAGGATGCAGAGGCAAGTTCCCCTTGGCGGCTAGCTCGGCCAGGTGCCGTCTTTTGGAGTAGAAGTCATCATTTACCTTGTCGGCTGTACGATGGGACAGGTAGGTGGACAAAGGGGAGAGGAGAGAGCAGAGAGAGGGAGAGAGAGGAGAGAGAGAAAGACAGTTAGGGATTGGCAGGTCAACCCAAGAACAGCATCTCAGTGGGCCAACAGTCCAAACGAGACACACACTAGAAACTCCACCCGGAGCAGACAGAAGGAAGGAGGACAGGGTCATGTGTTTTCCACCAACAAGAGGAGGACCAAGAAGGCGAGGGCATCCCCAAGGGAATCTCTAGCTCCCCCCAAATCCTTCTTCCCTCACAATCACACCTAGCACTCTGCCACTCTTGCCTGTCTTATAAAATGCAAGTGTTGTTCTTTCTTCATTATGAAAATGATGCTTCTCATTAGAGAAAATATCAAACACATTGAGAAATATTCATATCTATCAGCTACCGCCCAAGACAGTCAATATCAACACTTGGGTGTATTTTCTCCTGGTTTTCTCAATAAAGAGTTTCATTTGGAATTTGTGTTGTGCTTTTGTTTTTGCTTTTAGCAGTTAAGCAGACCTGTGTTCAAATCCCACTTCTGCCACCTACTAGCAGTGTAACTTTGGTAAATAACTTGTATTACCATCAGCTTCTGCATCAGGAAAGTGGTTACAATAAAAAAGGATATTTCATAAGGTTCTTTAGAGGGTTAAGTGATGACATACGTAATGTGCTTAGATATTAGCCACCACCATTATCATCATCATTATAAATAACTGTAATTTCTCATGTAACATTCTAGCAAGCATTTCTTCATGTTGTTATAAATCACTAGCAAACAGCATTCTAATACCTACATAATATTTCAGTGAGCAGAACTATGAAAATTAATCATTCATCCTATGGATGAGCATTCAAGCTGTGCCAATATTTTGCTAATATAAATCAATCTGAAATGAGAATTTTCTAGACTAAAGCTCTCTTAGTATTTAGAATTTTGAATGTAAAATAATTCTTAAAATATTTTTTAATCTGTATCAGAGGGTGGAAAACTATAGCCCATGGATTGATCTAGCTGCCACCCATTTTCGTAAATAAAGTTTTACCGGAAGGCTGCCATGCCCATTCCTTTACCTACTGTCTGCAGAGCAACAGCAGATTTGAGTACTTGTGACAGAGACTGCATGGCCCACATAGCCTGAAATATTTACTATCCAGCCCTGAAATAAATTATCTGAAGTGGAATTACTTGGCCAAAGGCTGTAAACATTATTAAGGCCCTTTATACATATTGCCAACTATGCTACAAAAGAATTATACCAATTTCCACTTCATTCACCACACTCTAAAGCACTGAATGATTCCTTTCTCTCTCTCTCTCTCTTCCGCCCTTCCTTCCTTCCTTCCTTTCTTTCTTTCCTGCCTTCTTTCTCAATTTATTTGATAACTTTCTGAGACTTTATTTTCTCTCACAATTCTTTTATTAGAAGATCCTCTATACTTTTTAAGTTAATGTCTTAGCAATAAACTCTTGAACATATGTCTCTCAGGAGTCCAGGAATATGTGCTGCTCTTTAATCCACACTTCCAGCATCCCATACTGTTACGTGTGTGAATATATGTAAATTCATGGAGGTCACTGCCCTTCCACATTTCTTTTCTCATTGAATCCTTTCAACCACAAGAGGTGGGAAAGACAGGGATTATGACCTCTGCTTGACAGATGAGGAACCTGTCAAGCTAAGGAACATGAAATCATTTAATTGAGGTTACCCGCAGCTAGCGGCTGAGCCAAGGTAGAACCTAACTCCAGTAGACATTATTTGATGCTTTTGAAAGGCCGTAGAGGGAAAGCTCTGTTTTCAGGAATGAGTGAGCACATATGCACCCCCCCCCCTTGCCCCTTCTGCATCTGTGGCAGACATCACTCATTGATCACAGAGCTCTTTCCTAGCTAGCATGGCCTTTGCTTAGATTCCTCAACACAGCACCCCCGGAAGCCACATGTTAACCTTCCAGGCTTAATACAGTTTAAGTTGGGTTTCTGTCCATGTTTAATGTAAACAACCCTGAGTAATGCAATCTTTCAAGAGAATGTCCCCCCTTCCTTGAATTCTAGAGCTGTCTGAAGATACAGAATATTAATGCCAGAAGGAACTATAGAATAGCTACCGACATGGGAAGAGCACACATTCCCGAAATACCATGCACTCCTTAAGGTGGCATGAGTTACATTCAAGTTGGTATTAGAATCGCATCCTTCTGTCTTCCAGAGGAAAGTTCTAGGCTTCCAATGCCATGATGTTTCAACAGAAGGATGCTCTGACATCCCTCCTTGGACTTCAAAATTCATGTATCCGGTCACCTCCAGGACAGAGTCACTGGCATCTCCCACTCAAGGTGGCCAAGACTGAACCCATCAACATCATTCACATCTGTTCTCCAGGCTCTTCCTTCTCTCATGAGTGGGAACACCAACTCTCTAGTTACTCAAGCCAGAGACACAGGAGCAGGTGCCGATGTCACCCTCCTCTTCTCCTCCACACAACTGCTAACCCACAGGTCCTTCCCATCATACCTACCAAATGCCTCTCTAACCTATGCTATGCCTCATCCTTGCTTTTTTTTTTTTTTTTTAGAGAAATATGCTCACTCTTTTTTTTTTTTTTTTAAGTATTTGTTTTTATTTATTTATTTATGGCTGTGTTGGGTCTTCGTTTCTGTGCGAGGGCTTTCTCTAGTTGTGGCAAGCGGGGGCCACTCTTCATCGCAGTGCGCGGGCCTCTCACTATCGCGGCCTCTCTTGTTGCGGAGCACAGGCTCCAGGCACGCAGGCTCAGTAATTGTGGCTCACGGGCCCAGCCGCTCCGCAGCACGTGGGATCTTCCCAGACCAGGGCTTGAACCCGTATCCCCTGCATTGGCAGGCAGATTCTCAACCACTGCGCCACCAGGGAAGCCCCCTCATCCTTGCTTTGAATGTTGCTCTACTTCTGCCACCAAACTGGCTCCCCTGCCTTGAGTCTCACCTCCCCCAGGCCACTGTCCACACTACAGCCAAAGGCATATTTCCTTTTTTGTTTTGTTTTGTTTTGTTATGTTTTGTTTGGCCGCACTGTTCAGCTTGCAGGATCTTAGTTCCCCAAACAAGGATCAAACCCAGGCCCCCTGCAGTGGAAGCTCAGAGTCTTAACCACTGGACTGCCAGTGAAGTCCCCCAAAGGCATATTTCCAAAACTGACCATATTACCATTTACCAAAACCTCTCCCAGCAATTTTTCTCAGTCATTTAGTCATACATCAAATAGGCATGGGCCAGGTGATAGACATTGTAAATATAAGGACATTAGGAGAATCAGAAACAGACAAGGTCCCTGTCCTCATGGGGTGGACATTCTATGAGGGAAGGACAGAATGTGACCAAATAATCCCACAAATTACATAAAAGTAGAAATATAGTAAGTGCTATAAAGAACTATCCAGTCTTATGAGTATTAATAGCGAGGTCTCTGAGCTGGTCGGAGAACCAGAGGATGGAGCTGACGTGTCACCCCTTCATTTACATCAGATGCTCTGTTATTCAACTTTCAAGGTTAAGCTAAGATGATGCTTTCTGATTCCCTGGCTCCCTCAGCAACCTCTGCGCTATCATAGTCCTGACTGCTCTTTTCTAGTTTTCCATTTTCACATCTATTTGCTCTCACTAAACTGCTTTCAGTCTCTTACTGAAAGTCTCACCCACCCTCATTATGTCCCCGGGCACAATCCAGAACCATTTATTCCCAAATTCCTCTTTCTAGACAATGGACGAGTCTAAGGGCAGCTCAGAGCAAGGGATGCATTGGAAGGTTCCCGTTTCTGACAAACTGAGGAAATTGATTATGAAACAGGTGTCCCAACAGCTGGGATAGGTGATGTCCTCTCAAAAAGTTCTAAAGAAAAATAGTCACAGAGGCATTCAATTCTTGTCCTATCAGTGCCGGTATGGGAAGCAGCCCCCATTAGGAGGACTCATGGAGTCACCCGTGGAGAACCTACAATACATCCTTCTCCACACCCAACCCTGAATTTGTCTCTTGGCGAACCTGGCACTGGGAAACCCCTGGGCATAGAGAGTGTTCGGTATATGGGGCAAGGGTGGGACAGAAAAATCTGTAGGCTTTGGAATCAGACAGACCTGAGTCTATGAGACCTTGGGAATATCAAACTCCTATATCTCTATTTCTTTTGGTGTAAAATGAGGATAATATAACTACTCTGAGGTTTATTGTTAAGAATAAACTATATGAGACATATAAGCTATATAACACAATTCTGAAAGAGAGTAACTAGTCAATACATATATTTTGTCTGTCTTCTGGCTTATGAAAGAGGCACTGGATTAAATCCAACAGACATTTACTGAGCACTCTGTGCCAGATATGCAGCTAAGCACAAAGGAAGCACTCATCCAAACTAACCACCCTTCCTTCCTTTCTTCCTTCCCTCTTTGCTTCCCTCCAGCTGCCATGTGTATTGAGTGCCTAGCTGTCCCTATGAGACGACACAAGAAAGGGCCTTGATCCGTTTGGGATGAGGTGCCGGTTAGGGAAGGCATCCTTGAGGATGCTCTTAGTTGGAATCTGAAAGCGAAGAGTAACAGAAACAGCATCCAGGTGAGCGCACATGGGGTGTATTGCAAAAATAGCTGTAATACTTTGCAGTTCCTTCCATCGAGAGGTGGAGTCTACTTCCCTACCCTATGAATATGGCCTGACCTTGTGATTGGCTTTAACCAGTAGACTGCAGCAGAAATTATGTCACGCACATCCCAAGCCTGGGCTTTTAGAAGTTCTACAGCTTCTGCTATCAGATCTTGGAACCCTGCCTCCATATGAAAAAGGAAGCCCAGGTTAGCCTCCTGAAGGATGAGAAACATGCAGTCCAGTTGCCCATGTTCACCACAGCCAACAGCAGCCTGCTACCTGCCAGATACCCAGTGAGGCCATCCTAGACTGTACAGCCATTAGCCCACCTGCCAGCTCATCACAGACACTGAGTAAGCCTGGCCAAGAGCAGCCAAGCCAGCCCAAACCAGAAGAACTTCCCAGCTGATCCAGAACCACAAGCCCAATAAACTGTTGCTATGTTAAGCCACTAAGTTTTGGGGTAATTTGTTATGCAGCAGTAGATAACTGATACAGAACAACATTTGCAAAGGCCCTGAGGTGGGAAGTAGCATGGTAGCTTCAAAAACTGAAAGGATATGTATGTAATAAAGTGAAGAAAACAAGGGGTCATCAGACCATCTAATGTCCTGTATGCAGGATTATATCGTTCACATCTATTTGTTTGTCTATCCCCCCTCCACAAGACTCAGAGGTGTTTTCGACAAGTGCAGAGCAGGTACAGACTTGCTGCATGGGGCACGAAACCATCCTTCAAAGAGTTATTTTCAAGATCATTTCAACAAGGATGTGGTTGGTGGTTAGGTGGATGAACTGTTCCCATAACCAGGAAATGCAATTTTTGTGAAATCCTCTTTTTCATCCCCTCTGATTTAGTTACCGAGGATGGGAAAGAAATACTTACCTGGCCACTATCGGCATTGTGCATTGTGGTCCCTGTCTTAGTATATTAAAAAGCGGCTTGTGATGGAAATCACAGGTTCATTGAGCAGCCATGTAAGCCCCATTAATAAATGCATTAACCTAATCAACCCAGGTACCTCGTGGGCAGGTGGTGAACAAGCCGACCAGGTGACAGATGTGTGAGGCTTTCAACAACACTGGTCCTCTCCGTTTTGATTTTTCTTCATTTAAAAAGAGGAAGAATGAATGAAAAAGGTGCTTTCCTTCCAATAAGCCTAATTGTCTTGAAGGAACCAAGGCTTCAAAATTAAACTGTACCTTCCTCCATCTGTCTCTCTCTTAATTAGCAGCAGACACTTGTACAGGTGCCGGGTGGGATGGAGCTTCGCCTCCATGGAAATGGAGAGTCAAGGTAATAACCAGTTTTCAAAAGAAGCTACACATCTGAGGGTCTTGGCAGGTGGCCTCCCACCTACCTTCTTTCCTTGGGCCAAGGATATCTTAAGGAGGGGTTCCTACCACTCATTCTCCCTTGGTGATCATCTTGGGTCTCAGGTGATGGATTTCACCTGGTAAGCAAGGTCCCACCCTAAGCTTTCAACAATTCCCAATTTGTCCCTACCTTTGGTCCAAGAATATATTGAAATGGAGCGATTAATCCTCCCATCACACTTAAGAATCAAATCCAAATGATTTGCTGTGACCCCGAAGGTCGGCATGGCCTGGCCTCTGGCTGTTGCTTGCCCACCCTCATCTCTCCCACGCTTATTATGACCCATCACATAGTGTACTACTTTCCTAGGGCTGCCATAGCAAATTACCACAAACTGTGCAACTTAAAACAACAGAAATTTATTCTTTCCCAGTTCTGGAGGCCAGAAGTCTGAAATCAAGGTGTCGGTAGGTCTGTGCTCCTTCTGCAGGCTCTAGTGAAGTATCCTTCCTTGCCTCTTCCAGCTTCTGGTGGTTGCAGTAATCCTGGCATTCCTTGCCTACAGCTGCATCTCCAATCTCTGCCTCTGAATTCACATGACCCTCCTCTCTGTGTGTGTCTATGTGTCCAAACTTCCCTCTTCTTACACGGACACCAGTCATTGGATTAGGACCCACATTAATCCAGGATGACCTCATGTTAACTTAGTTACATCTGCAAAGACCCTATTTCCAAGTGTGAGCACATTCTGAGGTTCTGAGTAGATTTGGGTCGGGGTGGGGGGAGGACGCTATTCAATCCAGCATACACACACAGGATTCCTTTCTATTCCTGAACGCACCAAGCTTTTCACCATCTCAGAGCCACTGGACCTTGTCCCTGTTGTTCTCACTGCCAAAACACCCTTCTTTTCGGATCCTTCTTGTCATTTGGTTCTCTGATCAAAGGTCACTCAGAAAATTCCTCCTGATGACCCAGTGAAAACACTCCCGTTGCTCTTATCACCTTTCCCTATTTTAATACGTTCTTAGCCTGCATATAGGAAATTATCTTTCTTAGTTATTTGTGTATTGTCTATCTCCTTTGACTAGAATATAAGCTCCAATTAGGTTAGACATCATACTGCTCTGCTCATCACTGTATCCCCAACATCTAGCCCAGTACCTGGCACATAGTAGGATACGATAATGAACATTTGATAAGGGGAGAAAAGCACCAGAGACAGTTTGATTCCAATGACATTCTCTCAAATATTAGAAATGGGCAGGATGCTTCATCTTCTGATCTGTGATGGTTAATTTTATATGTCAACTTGACTTGCCCGTAGGGTGTCCAGATTAAACATTATTTCTGGGTCTGGATGAGATTAGCATTTGAATCAGTGGACTCAGTAAAGTACACCATCCTCTCCAATGTAGAGGGGCACCAACCTAATTTGTTAAGGGACTGAATACCACAAAAAGCAGAGGAAGAGAGGATCCATGCCCTTCCTGCCTGGCCTGCTTGAGCTGGGACATTAGTCTCCTCCTGCCCTTGACCTGGGATTTACAACATTGGCTCCTTTGGTTTCTAGCTCCTGGGTTTCTAGCTTGCAGACAGTAGATTATGGGACTTCTCAGCCTCCATAATTGTGTGATTCAATAATTCTCCATATATACGTATATTCCATATATACATATTTGTACGTATATATCCTATATAATATATCCGATATATATAATATGCATATATATAAAATATATACATTAAATATATCCTACGTAACTATCACACAGATGTAATCAAGGTAAAATGAGGTCATACTGGATTAATGTGGATCCTAATCCAACGACTGGTGTCCTTATAAGAATAAAGAGGGGCTTCCCTGGTGGCGCAGTGGTTGAGAGTCTGCCTGCCAATGCAGGAGACACGGGTTCGAGCCCTGGTCTGGGAAGATCCCACATGCCGCGGTGCAACTGGGCCCGTGAGCCACAACTACTGAGCCTGTGCGTCTGGAGCCTGTGCTCCGCAACAAGAGAGGCCGCGATAGTGAGAGGCCCGCGCACCGCGATGAGGAGTGGCCCCCACTTGCCGCAACTAGAGAAAGCCCTCGCACAGAAACGAAGACCCAAGAGAGCCAAAAATAAAAATTAATTAATTAATTTTAAAAAAAAAGAATAAAGAAATTTGGACACATAGACACACACACAGAGGAAGGCCATGTGAAATCAGAGGCAGAGGCTGGAGTGATACAGCTACATAAGGCAAAGTATGCCAAGGATTGCCACACCCACACACAAATATCCAGCGGGTTCTAATACATCGTCCACACTGTGGAAGGCCACGCGACCTGTACTTTACAGGGATAGAAGGACTGGAGCTTCTGGGGCAGGAGAAGCAGCGTGCTGCTCAGCTCCAAACCCCTGGCTGAAAACTTGCAGAGGCATATGGATGTTCTCTAGCAGCCGCAGCGCAGGGGACGTAGAACGGAGTCAGGCGCAGGGGGCGGGGACTGGTTACAGAGACCGCTTGGATCCAGCAGCAGGCTGTGCTGACACTCCCCCTTCCCAGCTCACCCAGTGTAACCTGAGTAAGAGCTCACCTTTACTAAGTGCGTGCTCTGCTCCAGGCACCTGGCTAAGGAATGGACATTTGTTACCCCCTTTAATCCTCTCAATATCCTAATGAGGTAGGTGCTATTATTGGTCTCATTCTATAAATGGGGAAACTGAAGCAAGAGAGCTTTGGCAACTTGTCCAAGTGACAGTGCTGGGATCTGAACCCTTGACACCTGGCTGAATTCCAAGTATCCTGAAATTTACGAATCTGTGACAACACTCACCATCTATTTAACCATCTGCCTGCGTTACAGAAGAAACTCTTGTTTCCTTAACAAGTTTCTATCTGCAGGAAAACGTTCCCCCAAAACTAAAGAAGGTGGAGGACAGAGTGAGAATTATAAGAAAACACTTTTCTTGATTCCTCCTCTCAAAACATCAGGGATTGAGATATACATGTAAATATTATTCACAAGAGGAGACATCAAAATGTCACAACTGGAAATTTCATGAAGTCTCAAATTCCCCCTGGAGGAAATATATGTTTACCTTTTTCTTCCTTAAAGTGGGGCAAGAGAAGGGAGCTGGGGTGTCATGAGAGACTCTCCCTGCCAGGCTCTCAGCACTCAGTTGGCTACTGCATTACAAGAGTACGGGTCTTGCATCCTCTGAGATGCACTGGCATTGGCGGGAGTGCTGGCCAGTCACCAACAAAAAGTGGCTTCCTGTTGAAGAACTGGGTTGGATAAGGTGCTATATGCTTCTCTTAGAACTGGGAGGAGCCTGAAGCTCCGTCACCACTCCAGCCAGGCACCATCCAGGGGCTTTGCAGGTATCATGGCATTTAGTTGGCTCCCCACCCCACCCCACCCCAAGACAATGAGGTAGGTGTGGTTGCCTGGTCTCTTCATGCTACGTCACACCGATTCCCTCTATGACAATGTAGGGGGACCCCATTTGGAGATATTCACCAGTATTCTCTTCCCTGTGCTTCCACTCTCCCCTCCCCACCACTCAGAGAGCAGCGATCACTTTTGATGATGACAAAGTATTCCAAGCGTTGCTCCTGAATCCTACACTGAGCTCTTGACAGCCATAGTAGAGCCTTGGAAGGCAAGACGTCAGCAATAAGATCTGAGCACGCTGAGAGAGAAAGAAGGATCAGTGAAGCTGAGCGGGTGGAGGATTCAGTGCAGCTTGTTTATACAGCAGATAGCAGAGTTTGGAAGAATTCTGTGACTGTAAAATCTTCTTTAGAATATGGTAGAAAGAGCATGAACTTGAAGAGCAGATGGGCCTGAGTTCAAATCCCAACTCTTCCACTTATAAGCTGGAGACCTTAAGCAAGTTACCTAAGTTCTCTAAGCTTCACCAATAAAATGGAAAATAAAATAACAATGCCTATGTGGTAGGGGGTTATGGTATTCAAAAGAATCATGTAAACTATCTTGTATAATGTAAAGTACCAATGTCCTTGCTTCATGGTAGGTATTCATTAGATAGTAGCTGCTACTGCTGTCATTGTCAGAAAATAAAGTGAGGATAAGAAGATCTACTTTGCAAAGTGCAGCAGAGAAGTAAACAAGTGACAAAGCGTGAAAGCACAAACCATTATGCCCGGCACACAGTAGGCTCCTTAAACGTATACCCCATCTGACATGATATTGTAAAAGACTGCTACTTGTCATCCAGATCCTCCCACCTTTTTTCTTGGGCACATGGCCACCTAATCCTGAGCTAGATTTCCCTAGCCTTCTTGGAAGCGAAATTTGGCCACGTGGCTAATCTCTCACCAATGGACTGTTAGCAAAAGTGATGCACCCAATTTCCACTTCAACTTACTCACTTAAAATAATTCGTTGCCCTGGGTGTCCTCTCTCCCCCTTCCCATAGGCCATGACAGCAACTAACTATCACAATGCAGATGAGGACAATACAGTAGGTGGCCACAGAGCAATAATGTTAGAGGAACCTGGGTCCCTGAGTGACAGCTTGGAGTAAAGCTGCCCCACCAACCTGGACCATCCCCTCTGGGGCTATTACACGAGAGAGAAATATACTTCTTTCTCTTAAGCCACTATATTTGTGAGGCCTTTTGGTTCACTAGGACAGTACTGAACTTTTATTTACATAGGAGTGTTTTCTGGGTCTCTACTTTTTTTCTCTCCATCATGAGCTGAATGAAACAGTAAAAGGGGAAACAGTTCATGTTAAAAAAAAATACCCAGGTATTTCTCCCTTCTTTTGAAATACATGTTATAAAGCTGCACAGGCTCCTGCGGTTGTCTCAGCAGGCAGAAACAAGAAAGGCAGGAAAAAAGGCTAGTTTCCCAGGCAGGAGAGAGCCAGGTAGGAGATGGGAAGATTTGTCTTTATGGCAAATTAGCCCCCTATTTCACCTGGTTCTGGGCCTCGCTGTAGAGACACAAGGAGGGAAAATCACATTTGAAACAGGTTCTAATTAAAGCCAGGACTCCTGGCTGTTTCTACAGGGCCGCACATCTTTCCTGAAGGCTTCTCTCTCTAAGAGAGAAAATTGTAAAGGGGAGAATGGGATCCTGGCCCTTTTTGACCTTAGCCCTGAGGGTCCCAAGAGGAGGCACTGCTGCCTTTGCTGATGAGGATTCTGGAACAGTGCCTGGCTTGGGCTTTGCACCAAAGCTATCCAGCTGCACCATCAGCCCCTTTGTTGTGGCCGCAGGGAGCCCTCTGGGAACGTCTCACTGCCAGTGGACCTAGGAAACCTTAAGCCCTCTGTCTCTTGCCTTAGGCAGTCCTGCTGGGCAGTGACCACTTTCTGAAAGGCTACTGAACAAAGGTGGCTGGACCCATGCTCCATCCAAGGCTGACCACAGAGCCCCCTGCGTCGAAGGGCCCTGGCTGGAAACTGTGCACTCGTTCACTGCCCTTCATCCTGCACTGCTGTTCCATAGATGGAGAGCTTTCTTCTCAGAAATTCATTGCATGGTTTGTCTTATGATCAACCTCTGAACTGGTAACATTTTATATAACTGGTGGTTTGTTAAAGGGAGGAAATAAAACTTAACTCTCCTTAATCCTACATACTTCCTTCCAATGTGCAAAGGACCATCTCAAAGTAGATAACGATAAGATCTGGGACCCTGTGTTGGATGAATGCATGAAGGACCTCCATTTTTTCCCCCTTCCTTGTATCCACACTCTTTTTATGTGACTTTGAAACTCACCCCCCCAAAAAAGAGGATTTTGTTTCCCCACCACTGGATTCTGAGTTCGTCAGGTGATTAATGAAGGTTAGCAGACATGACACACACAGAAGTTTGCAAAGTGCTTGCTGGTGTTTGATTGCTCTCTTGCACCTCTGCCCCCATCATGAGAACATGTCTGGGCTACCCTCTCTAAGGATAAAAGACACCTGGAGCAGAGCCAAGTCACCCAGTCTTTCCAGCTGAAACCAGCCTACATCAGCCAGCATCCATCCAACCCCGAGTCATATGGGTGAACTCAACTCAGACTAGAAGAACCTCCTGCATCAGCGTAAATCACTGGCACATAGACCCCTGATCTCAATAAATGCTGAGCTAAATAATTTTAAGCCATGAGATTTGAGGTTGTTTCTTATGCAGCATTGTTGTAACAATGGATAACTGATACAAATGCCAATGATTCACTCACCCTACTCCCAGGAAGAGCCCCAATTTCCAGGTGGGGAGCCATGTCTCCCCTACTCTTAATCCACATGGTTTGGATGACATACCCCTCCACTCCTTCACCCCCTAACCATTCCCCGATGACTACAAACAACCCATTTCATTGCCCTCACCATAACAAGTTGTTCAGAGGTAGGTGGCCACATGACAAGGCAAGCCGATCATTGCAAAGCCTGGGATCTTTACTTATGGAGACAGAGGGGCCAATGAGATCAACGATCCCAGCCTTCCATTTATAGGAGAGGCAACTGGAGCTGTGGGCACAAGGACACCCAACAGAACAGAAGCAGCACTGGATCTAAACACAGGCCACCCCTCGCTTCCACCTGGTTGATTCTTCTATTTCCCAGGGCCTCTTTAGAAAAGACAACAGGATTCCCTTCAAATGCGATGCCCAGCTTCAATTAATAATTTATTAATAAAATGTATGCTGAGTGTCTACTGTGTGATGGCGGCACCATGCGAGGTTTGGGGGATATTTAGCATGAATGATATCCAGCCAGCTTAGCCTCAGAGGGACGCACGTTTTTTAAAAAATTTTACTGGAGTATAGTTGATTTACAATGTGGTATTTGTTTCTGCTGTACAGCAAATTGAGCCAGTTATGCATATACATATATCCACTCTTCTTAAGATTCTATTCCCATATAGGTCATTACAGAGTACTGAATAGCGTTCCCTGTGCTATACAGTAGGTTCTTATTAGTTACCTATTTTATATATAGTAGTATTGCTATCTTGCTGCAATGGCATTTTCTGCAGAGAACTCTCTCCACAGGCTCACTTCATGCCCTATGGGTTCCCAAGGAAGCTCATCAAAATGCCAGGGCTTGCTGTACGCTTTTCCAAAGAGGCTGAACTCAGAAGCTGGTAGGATTTGATTTTTATTAAAAAAATAAAATCACTTCCTTATCCTCCACCTGCTCTGTACCCTGCTGCTCACCCACAAACCAATAACCCAAGTCAGAAAGTTGCAAAAGCCTGACTTTTATGAAGTAATGTTTTAAGGCTACTTTTAAGTGAGTCCTTCCCCGGGTTGTGTACCCTCCAACAGAACTGTAACCCAAATCACATATTTTCTGTGCTTCTGTAGCATCTCTTGGATGAATATTTATCACCGAGCTACATTAATATTCTCAGAAGAAAGAACTAGGATTTCTTGAGTGCCTACCATGTACTAGACACTGTTTTTAGCCATTTCACCTACCTGATCTAATTTAAACCCTCTTAAAGGGAGGTGATGAGGCAATATCATTTTTTTCCATGTGACAGATGAGAATTAAGGCCCAGAGATACTGAGTAATTTGGCTGCCAACTGCCCCTGCCACAGCTGATAAGTGGCAGAGCATGATACCAAATCCAAGACAGTCCACCTCCAATGCTCTTACCTTCCAGCTATAGCCCCCAGATCAAACCCCAACTAAGAAAAGCTTTATTTCAGAAAACAGCAAAAATACGCATGTATTTTTGGAATACATGAGGAATGCTGGCATGTGAAAACTGGTGCTCTGGGGTAAGCTGTGTTTGTATCTAGGATTGGGTCTTAGGAAAATGTAGGTCCAGAATTGAATGCACATAAAATGACCCAGGAGGTGCATTTTTAAAGTGAAAAAATGAAAAATGGAAAGTGAAAAATCCAGAGGTTCCAGGCCCATAGGAGTGGGTAGGTCCAGGATGGACATTGGTAAAAAGCATCTCCTGTGATTCTGGGTCAAGTCCTTAAGCCATTCTTTTTTTTTTAAAGACTGATTTTTTTTTTTATTGAAGTATAGCTGATTTACAATGATCAGGCGAACAGCGAAGTGATTCAGATAGATAGATAGATATTCTTCTTCAGATTCTTTTCTGTTATACATTATTACAAGATATTGAATACAGTTCCCTGTGCTATACAATAGGTCCTTGTTGTTTATCTACTTTATATATAGCAGTGTATATCTGTAAATCCCAAATTCCTAATATATCTGTCCCCTCGCCTTTCCCTTTTGGTAACCATACGTTTGTTTTCTATGTCTGTGAGTCTATTTCTGTTTTGTAAATAAGTTCATTTGTATCATTTTTTTTATGTTCCACATATAAGTGATATCATATGGTATTTGTCTTTCTCTGTCTGATTCACTTCACTTAGTATGACAATCTCTAGATCCATCCATGTTGCTGCAAATGGCATTATTTCATTCTTTTTAATGGCTGAGTAGTATTCCATTGTGTGTGTGTGTGTGTGTGTGTACCACATCTTTATCCATTCATCTGTCGATGGCCATTTAGGTTGTTTCTATGTTTTGGCTACTGTAAATAGTGCTGCTGTGAACATTGGGGTCTTAAGCCATTCTTTGAGTTCTGGGTCCT
Organism: Balaenoptera acutorostrata; assembly: GCF_949987535.1. Lineage (NCBI taxonomy): Eukaryota > Metazoa > Chordata > Mammalia > Artiodactyla > Balaenopteridae > Balaenoptera > Balaenoptera acutorostrata. The sequence goes on from NC_080078.1 coordinate 28,034,859, forward strand.
GGTCCTGGGTGTGATGCCTGTGTGAGTGTGGGCAACCTCATTTATCTCAAGAGAACTCAGTTCCTTCATCTGTAGAAGCATAAAGGGTGAAAAAGTGTATTTTCTTCATTGCTTCATTGAAGGGTATTATTTGCATTGTCTCATGAAATTACTCTCCCAAACCTGATAGAATGTGAATACTATCATCTCCTCCATTTTGGAAATGGTAGAAATGAAAGACCAGAGCATGTGACGGGCTTGGGCAAGACCACACAACCTGATTCTAGTCAGAGCTAGAGTCATGAAATCACAGCACTATGCTAGAAGTTTCCCCCAAGTTCCAGGCTCCAATGGCGTGCTAGACTAAGGACAGATCAGGTTCAAAGATTCGTTTTGCAAAATAAATGTATTTCCACGATACGTGTTGATATTGGTCAGGGGAGTCCACTGGGATTGAGGTGGTGGTGTCTTCTTCCATCCTGGGTATTAAACAATTATTCCAGGAGTCCACAGGGCTGGGCACGTGGACCTACAGCAGTGACCACTAGGGGGAGACTTTCCTGGAAAACCTCAGGTAGTGAAAAATGAATAGTGCAAACTGCTAAGATTTGTTTGCCATTTCCTGGCAGATAGGATTCCCCTCCCAAGTGAGTTATAGCCAATGCAGGTGGAAGCGGGGAACTTGTATCTTCAGGGACCTAGCCCTTTCTCCTTTGAAGCTATTGCTTCTTATCCAACCTCCCCAAGGGACACCCATCCCTCTGCCCATGCCCTGTGTTCCCAAAGTGGGTTCCTAGCAACATTCCAGTACCTGGATCTCAAGCTGTGAACTGGTTTTCCATAGAGAAAAGAGATCAGACGTCAAAAGTGTTTGGGAAATGATGGGCTATACAGAGTTTGACAGTTTTTTCACCATGAGATTTTTCAGAGCTTTAATTTGCTCACCTGATAATAATAGCAATAATTATACCAGTTACAGCCTCATGTGTTTATCACTTTTGACATGCTAGGCACTGTGACATGTGTTGTACATGTTATCTCACATCGTCCTCACAACAACCTTAGGAGGGAGGTGATAGTGAAGTCTCCATCTTGTTGATCAGAAAAGAGGGGCTCAGAGAGGTTGAATGACTTGGAGAAAGTAACAAGAGTACCAATGATGGGACCACGATCAGAACCCAGGTGTGTCTGAGGCTAAGTCCATCACACCCTGCTGATACTTCTCTTTCAAGAAGGTGGCAGGGTGTACAACCCCCCTGACCTTGTCATCGTGCCTCATGTAGATTCAGGGTCTGGAGGTTGAGTAGAAAACAATAGGGAAAATCAGTGACCCCAGAGGAACTTGGGCCTCCCCTCTCTGGGGCCCCTTTTCTCCTCCCCAGACAAAGCAGGATAAATAAAGATGCATTTAGGAGGAGAGGTGAAATTAGCCTGGTTTGAGTAGAAAAATAGCCTCTAAGCTCTTGCTTTTGACCTGTCCTGAAATATTTTCTAAATGCATCAGACAACAACAGGCTGATATAAAGACAGGGATGCTGACTGCCTCTAAATGTTGTCATGGGAATCGTAATGGCTTTGTTTTTCACAAGGGAAGGAAAAAAAAGTTTATGCCTCAAATTAGTAGGTCTGTCATGTTCCAAATTGTTTGCATTTCTAAAAATGGATGTTGACATGTGAATAGTTATTATCTAACGCAGACCCAAAAAATCTGCCTCTCTCAAGGCAACAACTCGGTAATCAAGGGGTTCTCATTAGACACGAGGGTCTAAAGCTCTCACTCCCAATTCTGGAATATGGGGTGACACTCTTCATTCCCTCCCCCACCCCGCCCCAGAGCTCAGGTTGCTTCGGAGCCTCTGGGACTCTGGTCAAACTTCCCTCTTCAGAACCCTCAACCCACAGAAAGATGCTTGGAGACCCAATCAAACAGTCTTAGTTTCCCAGCAAGATTTCTCTACTGCAGCGGTTTTTAAAGTATGGTCCCCAGACCAGCATCATCAGCATCACCTTGGAACCTGTTAGCAGTTCAGCTCCTCTGGCCACACCTAGTGAATCAGAAGCTCTGGGGTGGGGCCCAGGAATTAGGTTTTAACCTTCCTCCAGGGGATGCTGATATGCACTCAAGTGGCCCAAACCTGAGAACCACGGGGCGGCCCACGGCTCCCTCCTCTCCACTCCCACGCACGCACTCACTGCCTTCTGCAGTCTCCTCATTACCTCTCTGCTCTATTTTCTTCTCTTCATCCTCTACCCACCACAGTTCGGGGCACTGCCCACATGGATGACTGCAAGAGCCTTCCAGAAGGTGACCTCAACTCCAGCCCACCCTCCCCCAATCCAGTCTCCACTTAGAAACCAGAACTGTCTTTTGAGAAGGCAAAGGGCCCTACCAGTATCTGACCTACAGCCCTGCAATATCTTCTAACTTCTCCCAATTCAATGTCACTAAAGGGTTTGACCTTCACCTGCTTGGGTCAGCTACATCCTCCCAACTACCAAATCCAACACAGCATAAGGAGTGAAGAAAGAGAACTGAGCTTCCAGTCTGTTCTGGAAAATAGCCATTCCCATCACACCCCAGTGGGAAATAACTTAAGCATTAGAGTCAGGCAGACATGGGTTCAAGTTCAGCTTCATCACTTAGCAGCTACATGACTTCAGACAAGCAAGAGCTAGCCTCGCTCAGAGGCCCATGTCCTCATCTCTGAAGGGGAAGGACAACACGTACATGGCTGGGTCATCAGAGAGTTCAAGGACAAAATGACATAAAGGGCCCAGCCCTCTGTCTGGCACATAGTAGGGGGTTAATAAATTATAGCCACCACCTAGCCCAGTCACCCAGCTAGTTAATGCACAGACTCAAGGGGACCAGCTTTTGATGCTCACCATGGTAGCCAGGGAAGCTGAAAATAGCATCTGTTCCCCAAAAGGCTAATCATTCCCAAGACCCAGGGCCAACAACCTGACTCTGTTTATCTCTCCCTCACAATTTGTGTTTCTCCCCCTGCGTTAATTTACCTTACATTTTGCCATTTGCCTGCACAGTTTTCTGAGAAAAAAACGTCTCCTGGATGTCTTACCTGGGATGGTTTCTGATAATGACATTTTCCTTCAGGCAATGAATATCGGGAAGTGAGGAGTAGCACACTTTTCAACAACAGCCTGGAGCACAGACATGCCACCCCAGACGCACGCGCGCGTGCACACACACACACACACACAAACACCTACACACTGGAACTCAGACGGACCTACAGGTCCACCCAACGCGGACACATGTGTGCACACAGACACCGAGATTCTCTGTGCCTTCATGGATTAATGCCAAATCCAACGACACCTCGACAAAAGAGCTAGAAAAAGCCATACGGTACCTTTCGGTGACTTAAGTGTCGCCACTGTCCAGTCACCCTCAGAACTTCCTAAAAAAACAACAATGGAGAGATGCTGATCTGTTCACAGGCTTCCCATGTGTGCTGTGCCCTCAAAGCCCAGATGTTCTGCAGGCACCCCAGCTGCAGCCTCCAAGGGGCGCAGGTCTCAGGGGACCGGGGAACAGGGCGAGGGACCAAATGCGCAATGACAATTGTGTGAACACTTCTCTCTGCAAGGCCCTGAAGCACGATCAAGATAATGCCCAACACAGGATCAAGAGAGGTTCCCCTGAAGAAAGCCTAGATGTTTTCAGGGAGAGAGAGAATTCCTAGGTGGCTCTAAATTTCAACGCTCTAAGAAAGAAAGCAGTTTTAGTTACATGAAGTCACTTTGGCTAATAACGCTCTGTTGACAAGAGATCAATTTTGATCCTCTTTTATTGCAATTCCCCTGCTAAAAAAGGTGGGGGTAGCATCATTAGCTCCAAATTCAAGGTCGGGGCAGGCTCTGCTGACTGCAACTTTAAATGCTGGGTGGCAGGCTGGGTGGGGTGGAGACCCCGCTTTCACAGTGCCTAGCACACAGTCTGTGTTTGAAAAATATTGTTGAATGAATGAATGAATTCAAGGTTCTCCACGGGGTCACTCTTCCTGAGGTAAGGAAATTCCCCTCAATGCTAAAGGAATCAAACTTGTTATCTGAGAATCCCATAATGACTGGGACTTTGATTATAAATCAGTTTCTCTAAATTGAATTCCATTTCAGATGTACTGGATGAGCCCTGGAGGAATCTCTTATTATTAGCAGAACCCCATAGTGACCCTTTTGTAAAGGATGGTGAGAATGACTATGGCTACAGCCTACCCCGCTCCTCGACAGACCTTCTCTGTAAGATCGGGTTTTACTCAAACCGAGGCAAACCTGCGCACGTGCCTAAGCAGCAGCCTCTGTCCACTGGCTGGCGGCCTGACCAATCAGCGTGCGCTACTAGCTCCAGTTTCCTTTCTTAGGAATCTACCTGCAAAAACCAAGTCCTCAACATTTCTGCACAATTTCCAGAGATTTATCAGGCTGCCAGCTGGGAAGAGATGTAGGGAACAGTCTGTGATCTGAATGATTACAGAGCACAGATCCGGCCCCATTTAAACATTTCTGGTTGGCCTCCCAGGCGTGCCAAAGGATGCTCAAATTGCCCCGTTCCCCCTGCGGATACGAACTCTACACCCTCATCACTGACAACAGAGGGGAAATTGGAATGACAGGTGAAGAGCGACGAACTTAAAATTAAGTGGGACCCGCCTGGGATGCCTTCATGTTTCTTCTCCCTCTGAGCCACGATCATTGACATCTGGAAATAGTGATACGGCCCCAGATCTTCCTGTGCGGGTGGACACATGCCTGACCGAGTCACTGAGTCACTAAGCCCAAGGAAGCCGTTTGCTCCCAAATCAAATCCGTGACCGCCTTGAAGGCAGGAAACAAGCTGTGGTCACCGCTGTTCCCACTACCTAAGACAGGGCAAGACAGTAACAAGTTTTGTTTCATAAATCCAAAGCTAATAAGGGCGCTTAATAAGATGGTACACAAGCTACCAAATATATAGCTAAGGCCCCATTATGGGCTTGGTGACACTAATGGACATTAGATAAGTATTTTTTGGGTGAAAAATTAAATGCTTATGTAAAGAGGATGGGCCTACGGCATTGAGAGGAAGCGGCCATGAGGGAACTTTCTGGGAGAGGAAAATATTTCTTATCCTTACTGTGACGTTGATGACCCTAGTGTATGTATATTTCAACAGTCACACTACTGTAAAATTACGATCTGAGTATTATACTCTACATATGAAATTATACCTCAACTATAATGCACCTTAAACATGTTATACCTCAATTATACTCAGCATCATGAGAAAACTTTTACCTTCAAACAAAGAAAACAATACCTTAGTAAGTCCTCCCCCACAAAGAGGAAAATGGGCCTCTTCAATCTTTTTGGCCTGGTATAACCTCTGGTGCCAGAAATTGCTCTGTGAGAGACAGCGTCATTTCGTGGGAAGAAGATGACCTGAATCAGGCTATTCCAAATATGAGTCTTGGCTCTTTGGGCGTGACTTTGGGAAAATTACTTAACTATACCAAGCCTCAGTTTCCCCATCTTTTGACCTTGGGACTGATACCTCCTTCAGAGATGTACTGTTTGGGTCGATGATACTAGCTCACTTTCCTCCATAACAGTGACAAAAAGAAAAACTAGGAGAGGTTAATTCACGTTTGAGGGGCTTATGCGTCACTTAGGGTTTTCACACATGATTCCTACAGAAAGAGTGAAAAAGAATTCCTGCCACATCTAAGTGCACTGTTGCTGTGGTTTTAAAAAGTGCTATTGGAAAATGTAACATAGTACTGGGAAAATAGTCCCTAGACTGTCAAATAGCAACAGAGAAAATATTTTCTTATTAAATTCTTGAATTAAAAAAAAAAAAAGCACAGACTTTTATCAATAATGCTGTTACTTCCTGTCTCTTTCTCTCACTGGGCAGCATAAGTCGCACTAAAGCATCTGAAGGGCATTTGGTCAGGAACCTATAGCAGCTGAGGATTTAAACTCTCAAGACACCTAGAGGAAAAACTAGACACGGGGCCAATAGGAGCTAAATGCCAACGTACAGGCAATTTTCCATTTGCAAAGCCCATCAGGAATTACATAAAAGAGTACTCTTTTCCCAGTTCTGGAGGCAGGAATCACCCATCTCTGAATCATCAGGTGACCCTTAGGGATATTTTCACAACTGTCTTTGCAAACGTTGACCTATGAGGAACCATAAAGTGGGTCCTCGCATTGTAACCACCCATCCACAGGTGGCTCAGGCCAGAGGATTTGTGTGCTTAACTGAATTTTCAGGTTACAGTCTGGCTCAGTCCAGAACAACACACACTTCTTGACTTTTCTTGGTAGAAAATACTTAGAAAATGTTTAAACCCACATTTCTGACTTAGTAAGGAGAGTTAATTGAGTGAAACAGAATCTTTCTTTGATGGACTGTAGGAGTCACAGCTCTGGGCATATGGACCTTCACTGTCCAGGCTATTGATGGGGAGAGTGAAGAGGTTTGGGCCGCCTCTTTGCTGGCCCTAAGCACACCTCAGAAAAGTCATTTGCTGTTGGCTGGCTTGTTTTATCAGAGTCCCAAAGTGAGTTAGCTTTCAGGCACATCTTTCCCATCAAACTAGGGTGAAGGATATGGACCCAACTCTCTATTTCCTTCAAAGTGAAATCTACCAATTGCATGTTCATCAAGGTACCAGTGTATTTGGAAATTCAAGGAAAAATATGACCAACAAACAATTCTGGTCTGGAGACTTTCATATGGGGCAGTGTTGATTTGAGGGCTGACCATGTACCAGGGTAAGCACTTTCCCTGCACTGTATCACCAGATCTTCCCAATAGACAATTAGTTGTATATTTCTATTATCTCCATTGTACACATGGGGTAACTGAGACCTGGAAGGTTGAGTAATTTCTGCAATAAACGTATGAACTAGACCTTAAACTCAGTCCTGACCAATTGCAGGGGCAGTGCTATGTGCCACCATCTTGCTGATGATCTCATGCTCCTGACATGATGTGGGTGGTGTCTGTCACGTGCTTTTATTCAGTGGTTTTACACATATGTATTGGGAGGGCTTATTAAGATCCCTTCATGAGTGATCACAGAGGCCACAGAAGCAATAACCGATTTGTCCTGTGCCAGCAGAGATAAGATGGGCTTTACCCTTTGTGGAAGACGGCAGAGAAGAGGAGGAAAAAGCCAGGAATCATGCAGTTTTAGAGCATGTCAGACCTCTGCAGATGTCAGTGGGTCACCAAATACAGACCCCCAAGTTTATTCACCCCAAGGAGAAGAATAGCCGAGGGTGAGGTCTGGAGTGATTTTGAAAACACTGAAGTGAGCATTTATTTTGTTACTATTACATGGACTAAATGCTTAAAATAATATTTCAGTTATTGATAAAACAAGATTTTTTTTTTAATTACATAGTCCAAAGGCGATATTTGATGCTTGTGTTCTCTGGTGTTCTGCTGAGACCAATTTTCCCAAATAGCTCTACATGGTTGAAATGGCAGGTGGGGGATGGGAAAAGTTAAAGAAAGGAAAAAAGGGAAGAACTGTTGAAATGAATAAAAATACTAGTTCAAAAGAAAAAAAAGATCCCTTCATGGTGCTACATGCTGGGGATACATCGATGAAAGGGACGGACTTGGTTCATGCCTCAGTGGGACCTACAATCAAGGGACACCAGATTAAATGTTTGCAGAATGGATGAAAGCGTTGAACAAATAATCATTCAACTTCATCGCTCCTTCCTGTACAGAGTACAGTGAGGTTTAGCCTCTTACATTTCCCTAGTGTATGCTAATATTTTACAATAACTGGCCAATGAACTCCTTGAGAACAGAGACCGTTCTGTAGTCACATGCTATATAGGACCAGATGTTACATTCCCAAATCCCTGAATTATAGAAAGAAAGGAGCTCTCTTTAAACATGAATGAGTGTGATTTCAACAAGCACACAACAAAAATAAAATTAAATAAATCAAATAAAAATTAAATTAAATCAAATCAAATTAAATAGATGGGAAGTCTTGTTTGGGAAGAATTTATCTCAGGAACTACCAACAATTCCCACGCTTTTCTCCCCAGAGTTGGTAGTGAATGAAGGAGACATATTTAATGGTCCACGGGTATTCTAATGAGTAGAATGAGTAGAACTGGTTAATTTTCCAATTTTAAAATTAGAATGGAGCTTGGAAACTAGAGAGTTCAGGTTCTTCATTTTTCACACGAAGAAGCTGAGGTCAGGGGGTTTTGGTGACCAACCCACTTGATGTTCTGAATATTAAAGCCTCCAAGAGAACACTGATTTTTCCAGAGGTATTTTTGAACTTGGCAGTTAACCCTAAAGGCTGTCCAAGTCTCCCCTTATTTACTGAATTGAAATTTTTAGAAAATGAGTCTGGTTATCAGAGACTGCAGAGCTTTCCACAGCAAACCATTTTTTAAACAACTTCTCTACTGGGTGGTAACGATTTTGTTAATGAAACGCATTTCATCATTCACAGCACAGTCACATTATGCCTTAATAGAGAACCCTTGAAAGAATGTTTATTATGGGATTTGCATTTCATTTGGGCGAGCAGACTCTGGACTCCTGGGTAACCCATCGGGTCATGCATTCGCTCAGTCTGCCCCTCACTGGACCTCACAAGACCATTACAAGACCATCTGTGACTCAGATAAAGCTTGTGAACTCCCATAACAGTCAGAAAAGAAGGACCAAGAAGAAGAGGGGCACATTAACCATAGCCAGGACTGGGGAGGGTACCCCAAGTGAGACCCTTCTGAGTTTTTAGAAGATACAGGGGTGCTCCCTTCCAACTAAGCTATTCTTTGATTCTTGTCAAAGACAAGCTCATTCCTTTATTCAACAAACATTTCAGGAGTTCCAGCTTTGTGGAAGAAAGTGTTACTCAAGGAGTGTCAAATAAACTTTCAGACTGCAAGCTTAATTCTAAATGCACTGCAGACATTCGCTATACCAAGAAGCCCTGAGTCAATGCTGGACAGAATCAAGGAATTCTGTTGGAAGATCCATTTATGATTTACCCAAAGAGCTACCGGGTGTTGAGGGGGAAGGAAACACTGGGCCTAAGTTGAAGAAATGAGTTGTTTTGGGTAACAGGACCAGTTCAAAAAGAAAAAGACGTCTGGGCGGATTTTTTTTAATGCAAAAGAAGAATCAAGTATAACAGCAGATGCTCTTCATCACCTAAATGCAAGGCTCAGAAAGGGAGGTGGGCCACGGAATAGTGCATGAAGGCTTCTGCAGTTACATTGGCACAGATGCCCTGACTCTTTCTCTCCTAGGCAACAGCTCCCTTCCCTTCCTAGTAATATCTGAGTTTATCTGAACACGCTTAGGATGTATGTGCTCTGCAAACACACAATATGGAATAGAAGAAATCTGTGGTCATGGGTGTAGATGACGGTTGAGGTGGGTGGAGAAATTCAACAGGAAACGTGGGAGATTACTATGTAAAGTCTTACGAGGCTTGGAATTTAGGCAGCACGACCTGTGCCCTCAGAATTATAAGCACCCCTAAAACCTTCTTCAAATGGTTCCATTTGGAAATCGTGGGAGATTGAGGAACGTGAGTTCCTAAAGATGGACTTCTTGTTCAAACGCTAAGCTCCAAGTATGTGCCTGGCCCTCTCTTGGGCACCAATATGCTTGTTTTATGAATCTGATGTCCATAGACCGTGGTTCTGACAGCAGCCTAGACATGTGATCATGTCTGTGCTTTGGTTTCTGTCCTGAGTTTGTAACAGAATTAGGATATTTCATACTGGAATTGATCAGCACATGTCTCCTGTCCCATCTCCAACGAGGAGCTTGGCAGTGGGGAGAGGAAATAGGATGAGAAACTGATTATAAAAGAAGGCATGGGGTCTGGGAGTCTTCTGCCCGCCCCAAAGCTTGACTTTGCTGTGGGTGCTGCTTCCATCCTATAGAACGGGGCCATGAGTCATTTGTTTAGGAGCTTGGGTCACCGTCAGACTCCCTCATGTACAAATCGGGAGAATGGACTGAACCCCAGCCCACCCAGGGCTGTGGGAAGGGAGCAGCAGGAGCACAGGCTCTGCAGCGATAAAAACACAAGTTCAAGTTGCCCACAGTCTGCTTGATTTGGAGCAAGTTAAATCAGCCTCCCCGAGCCTCAGTTTTCCTAATCTGAAAATTGGGGCAATACCTATGCCTTCCTCTTTGGAGCGCTATGAGAAAATAAGACAGTGTCTATAAAAGGGGCAATGCAATGTCTGGCACTTGATAAGAACTCAGGTAATAGGAGCTCCAGGCTCCCTCAACCCCCCAACACCAGAAATGTTTACATCTGGAAAAACAGGAGTTCCCTGAGATAGGAATGTGCAGGCTTACTGACTTCTCCGAGAGGCTGGACTGTGTGGGTGGTGAGTGTCACACTTAAAGGGCAGGGGGTTTGGAGACCGAGTGTCCTGGATCCTAAGTCCAGGTTCCCTGAGGATTCGCTAGGGCAGATGGTTGATGGCGAAGGGGCTGAGGTATCGGTATGATCCAATGAGTATCCACGTTCTCCTTCTCCCCCCCCGCCACCCTGCTCCACACAGCAAGGTAGGACTTGACCTGGGGCCAAGAGAAAGCCGCTGAGGGGCTCTGGTCCTTAGTAAATTGTGTCCCAAGTAAAGAGACCCAGAATACATGAGAGAGAGACAGTGAGAGAATGAGACAGAGAGAAAGAGAAATAGACAGAGATTTTGAAAGATAGATAGATAGATGATGGATGGATAGATAGATGATACATAGATAGTAGATGGATAGATAGATGATACATAGATAGTAGATGGATAGATAGATGATGGATGATAGATGATGGATGATAGATAGATGATAGATAGATAGATAAGAAAGACAGAAAAAGGAGTAGAAAAAAAGTAGGGGATAAGGAAATCTAGAAGGAACAGAAAAGTACAGGAGAGAGAGAGAAGAAACAAAACAGCACTTACCGACAGCCTTCAAGGAGGCGTACTTGTTGAGCTCTTTGCCAGGCGGCTGCTGTTCGTAGGGGTTGGAGATCTGGCCCAGGCTGGGGTAGGAATGTGGATGGCCCATCTGCTGGAGCAAAGGGGAGGTGGGCACTGCGTTGTTCATCTGGGTGGCGTCTAGAAGTGAAGAGAACAGACGGAGATGGTCACCAATGGGGCAGGACCTTCTACCCACCCCCACCATGGCCACATCCCTTGAGACCAAAACTCCACGCCCTTTGGGGACACGAGAGGAAGGGCAGCCAAGGATGGGCGGGTATATCGGCAACAACCAACTCTGCATTGGAGAGCAGCTGAGGATGGACGGGTACAGAGCAAAGGATTCCCCTAGAACACTTCCATCTCCCCCCAAATTAACATAAGGTCCTATCACTGCTGGGGCTACTTTTATCAAAGCAACATACATATAAAAAGATGACCAACTTCAATAACAGTCAAGGAAATGCAAGTCAGGACAACGGGAGGCCACTCCCCTGCCAAGAGATTGGCAACAATTAAAAGGACTGAAGCACACCAATCTAGCAAAGATGTTGGAAACTGGACAGCCTCATAAACTCACGGTGGACATATGATTTGCTGTATCTGCAGAAAGGAATCTGGCAGTGTGTATGGAAATTTAAAAGGCATGTGTATGTTGACCAAATAATACCACTTCTAGGGATGGAGCCTTCAGAAATACAAGCAACAGAATGTGAGGATATTTGTTCAGAGGCGTTCTTTGCACCATGGTTTGTAAAGTGAAAAATAAAAACCACACAGAAACAACCTGAACTCCTATCAATGCAGAAATGCTTAAATTATTGTACATCTGTATTAGGTACATAATATGTACATACATATGATGGCCTATCATTCAGCTGTTAAAAAAATGAGTTAAAAATCAGTTAACTATACATGTGGAGAGTTTCTTATGGTTTATATTGTTAAGGCAAAAAAAGCAAATGTCAAAGTAATGCGCATAACAGGGCATTTGGTTTAAAGAAAAGAAAATCTGTGCATATTTTTGTGTGCTGAGGTTTGCAAAGACTGAAAAAAAATAGGTAAAAACACACAAACTGAATATTGGCTACTTAGAGGGACTGGAATTCGTGGGGGAAAAGATTCAGGAATTATTCTTTGAGCTGTTAAGGGTTTCTGTCTTCACCCTGAGAACAATGGGATGGACGGACTGAAGGCAAGAGTGAAATGGGAGTCACGGAGTCCAGGTGAGAGAATTATGGCTCAGTTTCAGGCAGGAAGCAAGGGTTCCCTCCATCTTCATGAAGCACATCTGGAGATCCAGATCAACATGGCAGTACTTGCTGGCAGTGCCTTGAAAGATCCCCTTTACCAGCATGTGCACCCGTTTCCCAGCCACTGTGTCGGTTGCTCAGAGCTCACAGGTGCCCCTAACATCCAAAAAATTGTTCTCGGCTGATGGGAGCCACCATCCTGGGCTTAATCTGCTTAATGTCCCTCACCCTCAACACCCAGGGTGGGTGACAACCAATGCCCAGCTGACACTAAGGTACCAAGATCAGCCCTTGCCTCAAGGTGGGGATAACTTAATGGAGCAAGGGGGGCTCCAGAGCTCCCATGGGTTGAGACAAGTTTAGAGCAGGGGTCAGCAAGCTTTTTCTGGAAAGGGCCAGAATGTAAATAGCTTAGGCTTTGCAGGCCATCCAGTCCAGAGACTACTCGACTCTGCCCTTGTAGCAAGAAAGCTGACATAGACATTATGTCAGCGTGGCTGTGTGCCAATAAAACTTTATTTAAAACTTTATTTACCAAAATAGGTGGCAGCTGAATTTGGTCCACGGGCCATAGTTTGACAACCCCTGGTCTAGACTTTATCTGAAACTGAGAGACCCATCCCTGTGTGGCTCCTTTATCTTTCCTATTTTGTTTCCCTCACAACCTTAGAGAGGTGTGGGTGTTTGACTCCCTCAGAGTCTCATACACCTGAACCCCTCTCTCAAGCACTGCTTCTAGGCAATTCAACCCGTGACATATATAGAATAAGTTTGGCTTTAGAAACCAATACACTCGAACGGAAAGAAGCAGGGTTACCACAGCTGAGACACAGAGATAAGGAGAGTATTTTTATCACTGCACATGCATGGGCCATCCCACAAGCCCAACTGTCTAATGGGAATATCGCCAAACATAAGCCAAGTCGCCCAGCCGCTGGCCAGCATCTGAGGAGGCGGGCATGTCTCCCTGCCATGATAACTCTTTGGCTGGGATTCAGCTGGGGCAGAGGAGTCCTAAGATTAATGAAGTCATGGTGGAAATGTTGTCTCATGTAAATTACGGCTCTCCCTGTAGCCTGGACCCCAAAGTCCTCTGACATTTTCCTCTCCAGAGCAACCTGCTGGGGAGGTCTGTCTGCTTCCCCTGGGCACGTCAGGCCAGACATGTTTGTGCCCAAATGTTGGTGTAATAGGAAGTGATTTACTGTAAGTTCTCATTGTTTGCTGCTCTGTGGGGTTTTTTCCCCAACATACACACACACACACACACACACACACACACACACACACACATATATTTTTAGTGGACAGCTACTGTTTTGTGTATTCAGAAGTACCAGTTCCAGGCACTCTGCTTCATCCCCATTTGACTCATGTGATTAGCTGCCAATCACTGTAACTCTCTTAGTTTGGGTTTTCCCAGAAGTCACTGAGATAAGGACTCAAGTACAAGCATATTTGGGAGGTGATGTCAGGCCATACTGCAGACAAGGGGTGAGGGAGCGAGATGAGAAAGAGAAAGAGGCAGATAAAGAGTGCAATGCCCAGCGAGGGGCAACTGTGGAGAATGGGAGTTTAATCCCACTCTGGCATTCTGGTAAATGGTGTTGAGTGCATGTCTCAGAATTCTGTCAGCCCGTGGGCGGGCAAGTGAGCCCCTGAGTATTTATGTGCCAGCTCCCATCAGTCGTTGCTTGAGGGCTGCTTCTGGGAGACAGTAATTCCTCAGCACTTGTAACCTACCATGTTCGTGGGCAGAGTGAGCTCTGGTAGCCAGAAAAACTCTTACTCAGAGATGTAAGTAAGAGCTGGCAGTTGGAAATCAGGCCAGTAACTCACCCTTCTGGTCGCACAGTGAACATGTGATCCAAGTCAGACCAATCACAACACCTCCTTCTCCTCACAGTTATCGGGCCAGAAGTGAGCATGTGATCTAGGCTGGGCCAATCAGAGTCCTTCCCTGAATTTTTTCTCTTGGAAAGCTTTGGCGTCAAGGAGCCAGGAGACCATGAATTCAAATCAGTTTGACCCTACCATGTGAAGAAAATCTTTCTTCATTGTGAAAGAATAAGGAAAGAAGCAGAGGAGATAGGGAAGCCCCTTTCTGAATAAGCTAGTGTGCTTTGGGGTTACTGTCACGTGCAATGTAAGTTCTGACTAGTGCAACTGTTGTCCGGAATCCCTCTGGGAGGCTGGAACTGACCAGAAGGGAGGTTTCCCATGGGGCCTGCAGAGTGCACCAAGGTGGAACAGGCATTGGTCCTGGATTTTCTACAGAGCTTCAGTAGAAATTTCAAACAGTAAATTGACCGAGTAGTGCATAGAGAATGCCCAAGGACATTCATAAGTTAATTAACCAATATCTTAATGGCAGGTTTTTTTTTTTCTGGAAATAGACTCTTAACTAGTTACAGAGCTGACACCACCTAAGCCCATCAACCAGTGGGAGCCCTTACTCCCATCTCTTTGCTCCCTCAGTCCCAGATCCCATCCACTATTTTCAAACTCTGTTTCCAGTCCTGCCAGGGGAAATGCTAAACACTTCATTAAAGAAAAAAAAAAAAGTACAGAGATATTCCTTACCACTTGGGATAGCCTTTTATATTCTTAAACAGAATACTCCATTATAAAGCATTTGCTTTTGGATGATTTCTCCCAAGTCCTGAGCTAACTCAGGGGCAGCGAGTAGTTACTTAATGAAAGTGGGTAGGACTGAGATGGCCCACCAAAGCGATCCATCACAAAGGAAAATGAGGCTGCCCCAGAGTCACATTCCTCCTTTCACATTCAGAACAACAGGAAGCAAATTTCTGGCAGTTTTAGGTAGCCATTTTTTGCTAGCTTCCAGGCGCTGATTATTCAGAAATACTGAAATCCAGGCTCAGGGCAGCAATCAAGAATTATTAAACAGACATTGGTGACTGGGTTTCTTAAATGTTATTTTCATTTTACTGAGCAGGAGGATGGACCAGACCTGGCAACCCAGTTTTTCTGTGAGTTTTCCACACATAATATCCAGCTAAGGAGGACAAACAGAAGAGTAGACGGGAGGTAAGCTCAGGTTGCCATCCAAGAAAAATAGAAGAGGGTGAGTGAAGAGAGAAGAGTAGGTTATAATGTGCAAATCCTGACCTTGTCAATTGAGAGAAGAAGCATAAAGATAGGAGATAACTGTTTGAATGTATGTATATATGTAGTATGTATATATGTCCATGCACGTGTATGTATTTATATACATATGTACACAAATATATAATATAATGTATATTATATAATATATATTATATATTTTATATATTATATAATATAGTATATAATACATACACTAAGTATATATACTATGCAAAAGAAATTATATATATAATTTATGATTATATATTATACATTTTATATATAATTCTGTTTTATGTATTATGTAATATAGTAGGTATTTATATATGTACACACATATATAATCAATTTTATATATTATATAATATAGTATATAATATACTAATTAAATATACTATGCAAAAGAAATTATGTGTATACATAATTTATATATTTATTATATATATTTTACATATAAATTATATATGTGTGTGTGTATGTGTATATATATATAATTTCTTTTGCATAGCCATGACCATAGAGGGAATCGAGTAGGACCAGCCATGTCTTGCTCCCAGCAGTATGGTTTCTCTTCTAGATACACCTCAGCCCCAGAGATATCTTATCCACCTCACCTCTGTAGAAAGGTACTTTCTACCCAAGGTCACAAAAACACTTTCCCTGCCTCATTATAATTTTGCAACTCCTTCTGACCCTTAGAAATAACTGACGAGGACTTGCTGTTCTGGGATGCTGCATTCCGTCAAGACCCTCAGTCAGCAAACAAGAAGTTGATAACGTCCCCATGTTCTCCTTCCTAAGACAGAAAATGGGCCTCACGTATTTGACAATCATTTTCAAAGAAAGTTAAAATACGCTTACTCTATATAGAAGTATCTGGCAGACTTACACCAAGGTAACCACCATGTAAGTACTGTTATGATGTGGTATATCTTAGTTACTAAACAGACTAATGAATGCAATCCAGATAGGGTCATTAAGGTAAAAATGCTCAATTACAAACCGTGGGATGATGCTCTAGTTTTCTCAGAGCAAAAGAGACAGATACCAACTATCAGAAACTAGACCAGTTTGGCTCATCTTGGAGGAAAGGCAACAATAGTAAGTTTTGCAAGGCATATCACAAGGAAGAATTGCACAGAAAGGCGCAAGATGGTCAAAGAGTGCTGTTCTGTGGAGCATATATTATGCGCCAGTCACTTGGTAATGAACTTTTCATGCGCTATCTCCTTAAATCCTCATATCAATCCTGTGAAGTAATGATACAGGAACAATATGTCTTTTAAATAATTTTTTATTGTAGAACAATTTTAGATTTACAGAAATACTGCAAAGATAGCACAGAGAGTTCCAATATACCCCGGCCCCAGTTTCCCCAATAGGGTACATTTGTTACAATTAATAAACCAAGACTGACATATAACTATTAACGAAAACCCATACTTTATTCAGGTTTCCTTAGTTTTTGCCTAATGTCCTTTTTCTGTTCTAGAATCTCATCCAGGTAGCACATTAAATTTAGTCATCGTGTTTCTTTAGGTATCTCTTGGCTGTGAATTTCTCAGACTTCTCCTTATTTTGATGACTTTGACAGTTTTGAGGAGTACTGGTCAATTATTTTGTAGAATGTCCCTCAACTGGAACTTGTCTGATGTTTTTCTCATGACTAGGCTGCAGTTATGGGTTTGGGGGAGGAAAACCATACAGATGAGGTGACATTCTCATCATAACATGTCAAGGATACATTCTGTGATGACGTCATTATTGATGTCACAAATATCAATATCGCTGCCTGAGGCAGTGTTTCTCAAATCTCTCCACTGTAAAGTTACTCTCTTTTTCTCTCTTTCCATACCATACTCTTTGGAAGGAAGTCACTATACAGAACCCACACTTAAGGAGTGGGAAGTTACGCTCTACCTCTCTGAGTACAGAGTGTCTACATAAATTATTTGGAATTGTTCTTCATAGCAGATTTGTCTCTTCTTCCCCTTTTAATTATTCACTCAAATATATATATATATATATCATATATATTAGTGTGGACACATGGATATGTATTTTATACTTTGGATTAGAATCCAATACTATTTTATTTTGTTTCTTCACTCAAATTTCCCCAGGTTTGGCCATTGGAATCTCTTTCAGTTGGCTTCTACATTCCCCCCTGCCCTTTTTTTGGAGAACTTTCTTACTTTCCAGCAATGCAAGATACTCCAGGTTCATCTTGTTTATTTCCTGTCCCATCCTAGAATCCATTTCTCCGAGGACCCTGGCTCCCTTTCTTGGAGAATGGTGTTAGAAACCAAAATCTGGGGGCCAAGTGTGCTCATGGCTTCTAGTCCCTCTCAGCTGACTGAGCAAGGAAATCTATGTGTGTAGACTGACTCATACATATATACACATCTATAAAAATTTATATATGTAACCATCTGTGTCTGTATTAAGCTTAACATGAATTCATCCTGATATCTCCAACTCTAATCCATTATCACATGAATCAGTCTAGCCTTCTCCCCTTGCTCATTTATAACCTCCCACCCCAACAATGAGAAGCCTGGCTCCCATCCTCCACCATCCATTTACTTAGTTGTTTAATTCCAGTATACATGTCTAGCAATATCAGAATTGTTAACCCATAGCCCTATGGGAAAACAACTCAACCAACTAGACTGCAGTCTTAAGGATAATGTATTTTTCAAATTATTAGTGTGCTTTTCTCTTTTGTCTTCCTGAGTATATGAGGTTTACCCCAGATGGCCCATGGCATCCATATACCTAGGTAAGGCTAGGAAATTAGGATTTATTAAAGAAGGAACACAAAGAAAAATGGTGATGATGATATTGATTAATGATAAAGAAGGTGAAAACACAGTTATATACATAATAAACAGAGAGGTGTTATTATTTCATATACAAACTAAGGTACTATTCCAAGAGTCCCTATGAGATACTATTATTAACCCCATTTTGCACAGAGAGGTTTTGTGATTTACCCAAAGTTACACCACTTGTAAGTGGCAGAGCCATGCTTTGGACCTGGCAGTCTGACTCTGGAATCTGTGCTCTTAGGCACTTCCTTACTCCCTCTAAAGGAGTTAAATGCAAGTTTCTGACATTCAAAAAACAACTGTGCAGCCAGAAAATAATAAAAATTTTAAGTCACAATATTGATTTTGGAAGGTAGTTTTTACTAAATTCCTTTATCTCTACTCTTTAGCATATTAAGGACCAGTCTTGGTTGGCAAGACCACAGAAGTTTTTGGCAAGGGTGGACCAGAGAGGAAAGGGATGGGAAGGCTCTGATTCTAGGAAATTGTGAGAATGAAAAGAAAGAGAGAAATAAGGGGGCCTAAGACCATGTCTCTCAACTTTCCCCCTTTGGTCTTCAGACCCAGGTGAAGGAGAAGAATGATGGATGAGTTGAGGGTAATGCTGAGGGCAAAGACTTCTTGTCCCACTCCGCTGTTTGGGATTTTGGGAGAAACTCATGGTGAAGAAGCTCTGAGCTACCAAGGGGTAGCTGAGCCTGTTAAGAAATAAAGTAGTATAAAAAACTAAAACTAGAGTTACCATATGATCCAGCAATCGCACTCCTGGGCAAATATATGAAAAAGATGAAAACTCTAATTCAAGGAGATGTTCAGCACTATTTACAATAGCCAAGACATGGAAACAACCTAAGTGTCCATTGACAGGTGAATGAAAAAAGAAAATGTGGTACATATATACAATGGAATATTACTCAACCATAAAAAAGAATAAAATAATGCCATTTGCAGCAACATGGATGGATCTAGAGATTATCATACTAAGTGAAGTAAGTCAGACAGAGAAAGACATATATCATGTGATATCACTTATGTGCGGAATATTTTTAAATGACACAAATAAACTTATATACAAAACAGAAACAGACTCACAGACATAGAAAACAAATTCATGGTTACCAAAGGGGGAAGGCGGGGAGGGATAAATTATAAGTTTTGGACTAACAGATACATACTACTGTACATAATAGAGATAAACAACAAGGACCTACTGTATAGCACAGGGAACTATATTCAGTATTTTGTAATAACCTACAATGGAAAAGAATCTGAAAAGGTATATATATATATATATAAACTGAATCACTTTTCTGTACACCTGAAACATTGTAAATCAACTACACTTCAATAAATAAATAAAGTACCAAAAAAAAAAAAGAAAAAGAAAAAGAAATAAAGTGGTATGGTCTGAGTACAAGATTGTCTGGTTGGAGTTCTTCAATGACCCTCATGTACCAGAAGGCCTGAGAGCAGGGGTCCTGCTACAGAGCTTGTCACTCTGGGGCAATGAGTCCCATACAGTGGCATCGAGTGAGTTTCCTTCCACTTTCTTTTACACTTTCTTTCCCAAGTAGATGGTTAGCACAGCCCAGCTCAGACAAAAGTCATAGACTCAGAAAGGCCAAATAGAAAAGCATATTAACCATGTGAAAAATTTACCCCTGTTTCTCCAAGTATTACAATCCTATTTTACAGATCAGGAAACAGAAGCTCAGAGAGGTTGAGGTGCTTGTCCAAAGTCACACAGCATGTTAGTAACCATGGCAAAATTGGTGTTTCCTCCACTAAGCTAGGCTGCCTTTAGCACGGACCAGGCTCAGCATTAAGCCTCCCCTATGAAGAGAGACTCTTCTGTCTTCTGAGTATCTTTCCTTGTAAAATTTCTCACTTAGATGAGTAAACCACTGGCCTTTTTGTTTCCTCTTTTATCCAGAAAATAGAAGTTACTGTTATATCTAGGGAACAAGCTGGGCTCGCCCATCCTGAGAATCCCCTACTGCCTTGTGGAGCCCACCTGTGCTCTGACCTCTCCCACTCGGCTCATCCACCTATTCCTCCTCATATATCTGGGTGTCTACGGCGTGCCAGGCATTGTGTTTGGTGGACGAGGTCTAGCTCTTACACTGCTTACTAGCTAGAGGAGCTCATAACATTTTTCCGAAGCTTTTTTCACACTTGCGAAGCACCACATTTCTGCCTGGCCCACGAGGCCATGTAGATCCTGCCCAGGGTCCTCCTTCACCCCCTACTCTTTCCAACACATCCTCTGCGTCCCGTAACGCAGCCTCAGCAGACTCTCTCCACAGACCACGCCATCACCATCCAGAACAACATAATGAAAGAAGAATGGACTTTTGAGTCAGTCAGTTCTGCCTTCAAACTCTGGCTCTTCCATTTCCCAACAGCATCTTTGGGGGGTGTTATACAACTGACTCTGTGAGTCTCAGTCTTCTCAGTTCTAAAATGAGGACCAGAACATAAACCCTCTCAGGGTTTGCTGTGAGGTTTAGAGGCTGCACGTATACCATGCTCAGCATACACGTGAAACATAATAAGCATCCAACATAGTGTAGCTAAAGCTGTATGGCTTCCAACAGTCAGGGAAGCCAAGACAACGTGATGGGTGGCCATGAGAAGAAGAGGGTGTTAGGTTTCCCTAAGGCGCTCTCTGGGCTCAGAATTCTTGGACACATTCCAGATTATTCAGTTGTCTCAGAACTGGACAAATGAGAGAGAATAACAGGAGATATTCCTGTGGGAACCAATTGCACTGGTAATTCTCCTAACAACAAAAAAGAGAATAGATATTCAGAAATTGTAACAGAGCTCTGGCTTTTAGCTCTGTTTTCCTTTCTATCCTATCCAAACCTTTACATCCAGCATCCTTTTTAAGAGAAAACCTGAAAATTACAGTTTGAAACATCATGTAGATTTTTCTCTGGCCACAAGCAAGCAAAAAAAAAAAGAATCAGATCAAAGTCAAAATTACCCTGAACTTGTCAAAAGAGAACATAGCAGGCTAGCCTCTTACCAGAAAAGGTTGATGTAAAAAGAGAATTCAATTCATATTATTGAATCTTGGTGACAGAGGGTCCAGAGGGAATTTGTGATAGAGAAAAAATGAACATATATCATTGGAAAACCTTTGGCCAATTGGGCATGTGTGTTACCCAAGAGTTTATATTTTTAAGCGTGCCAAAAAATTTTTTTTAAATTTTGAGCATCTAGGATGTGAATATTTTGAAACTGGAGTTGTTAAACAAATATTTATTTAATGTTCACTTCTGGCCATCTTGTGTGCAGACTCTGAGGGACAGAGATTCACTTCAAATCTGAGGTTGAGCTCCAAGGAGATGCAAGCCTAGGATAGGAGGCAGATCAAGAACAACACAGGTGAGAAGGAGGAGAGTTAAAATCAGAATGGTTAGTACTATGATGCAGCAAAACACAGAGTTCTGTGAAGGCCCAAGGGAGGGGGTACCTAACCCAGGTTTAGAAGGTACTTTTTGAAAAATACTCTCAAAGACAGTAACAAGAAGAGGACTTATTAATTTGAAGTAGCATCGTGTGTCTGTTCGAGACACTACAGTTTATTGGCGTCACTTCTGAAACAGGACGTCTCTACGGTGGCTGAGGTCACCACTGATGGCTCAGTGTCATCATTAAAGTATCAGAGGTGGTTGTTTCCTGCTCCAAGCAGCCGTTTCCCCAGAAGTCAACTTGACGAGCTCGTGTAATGATGGATGTTTGTCCCTTCACTCAGGACAAACATCCATCATTACACTTCTTCATGAAATTGACAGATAAATGGATAAAGAAGATATATATATATCCCACATCTTCTTTATCCATTCACATATATATATGTGTGTGTGTGTGTGTGTGTATTTATACACACACACACACACACACACACACACACAGAGGAGTTTGGGATTAACATATACTATAACGCTATTATATATACTTTATACTATATATATACTTATGTATATAGTATATATATTATATATATGTATGTATAGTATACATATACTATTAACACTACTATATATAAAATAGATAAACAAGGACCTACTGTATAGCCCAGGGAACTATATTCAATATCTTATAATAACCAATAATTGAAAAGCATCTGAAAAAGAATATATATATGTATAACTGAATCATTTTGCTGTACACCTGAAACTAATACATTATAAATCAACTATACTTCAATTTTTAAAAAGGTTAAAAAATAAATTTAAAAACGATTTTTTAAAAAGATTAAATGAGGTCATATGGGTGGGCGCTACTCCAATCTGACCGGTGTCCTTACAAGAAAAGAACATTTGGACACAGAGATGCACAGGCAGAGGAAAGATCATGTGAGGACATGGCAAGAAGGCAGCCATCTGCAAGCCAAGGAGAGAGGCCTCAGAAGAAATCAAACCTGCTGACACCTCGATCTTGGACTTCCAGCTGCCAGAACTGTGATAAAATTAATTTCTGTTGTTAAAAAAAAGAGCCCCCAAATGCAAAGGTTGCTTCATTTCTGCTCCTTCTCCTCCTCCCTCTGTGCCCTCCTCCTAATTCCACTGATTTAAGTTTTCTTTTCTCCCCCATCGTGGTCAGTCTGTTTTATCAGCTGCACGGTGAGGAGCAGCCAGCTGTCTTGGACTTTATTGTTTCTAGTCCTAATGTGTTGTGGGATTTGAAACGCGATACCCACGCTTATTAGGATAAATTGTAAAGTAACCACTAGCCGCATATCAAAATAGTATTTCTTCTGCAAAATGCTCTCCTTTTTTTCCTACATATTTCCCAAGCTATCTCTGAATCATCTTCCCCGTCTCTGCTTAAACATCATGTCCTCCAGGGGACCTCCCCAACCCCATCCTATCCTAGTTACCACCGGAGCTCTCTGTATTCGCTCGCTAGGGCTGCCATAACAAAGCACCACAAACCCCGAGGGCTTGAAGAACAGAAATGTATCATCTCCCATACAGTGCAATATTACTCAGCCATAAAAAAGAATGAAATCATGCCATTTGCAGCAACATGGAGGGACCTAGAGATTATCGTTCTAAGCATAGTAAGTCAGAAAGAGAAAAACAAATACAATATGATATCGCTTATACGTAGAATCTAAAATACTACACAAATTAACATATCTACGAAACAGAAACAGACTCACAGACATAGAGTACAGACTTGTGGTTGCCAAGGGGAGGGGGGTCGGGCAGGGAAAGACTGCGAGTGTGGGATTAGCAGACGCAAACTATTATATATAGGATGCATAAACAACAAGGTCCTACTGTATAGCACTGAATAACTTTGCTGTACAGCAGAAATTAACACAACATTGTAAATCAACAATACTTCAATAAAATTTTAAAAAAAGAAATGTATCATCTCCCAGTTCTGAGGGCTAGAGGTCCGAGATCAAGGTGTCAGCAGAGTTGGTTACTTCTGAGTATGGTGAGGGAGAATGTTTCACGCCTCTTGCCTAGCTTCCAGGGGTGTGCTGGCAATCATTGGTGTTCCTTGGCTCCTAGATGCATCACTTTGATCTCTGCCTTCATCTTCATGTGGTGTTTTCCCTGTGTGCATGTCTGTGTCCAAATTTACCTTTTTTATAGGACACCAGTCATATTGGATTAAAGGCCCACCCTACCCTAGTGTGATCTCATCTGAACTCATTACATCTGTAATGATCCTCTTCCTAAACAGGGTCACATTCTGAGGTACTGAGGGCTAGGACTTCAACGTATCAGTTTAGGGGAGGGAGGACACAATTTGATTAGGGACATCCCCTTTCCTTCCCTTCTTTATCCACATGAATACACTGATTTATTTTCAATGCCTGTTTTCCCACACTTCTGAGGTCAGTGAATACGGTCACCTCCTCCACCCCTCCATTTCCAATGCCTATCCTAGCTCTTTGCATGGAACTGAATTCTAATACAGGAAAGGATGAGGGAAAAAAAGAACAATTTTCAGGGACCTGCTATGTGACAGGCAGCATGCAAGGTGTTTTACCTAAAAGTCAACTATTTGTCTAAGAAAAATGCATTGAATGTATTGGCTTAGCAACAGCCATTTTAGTTGCTCTGAAATTTGTTTTTGCTTTTTGGAGTGTCTATGCAGTGGATAGGTGTTTTATTTATGGACCATTTGATGCCTGGACAGCAAATGACAACAACAACGAAGTAAAGCAGTACAACAGATGAGAAAACTGAGCTCAGTTTAACCAAACACTATGGATGCTACACTGCTCAGGTGTGCATCTTTCAGGTGATAACGAAGGACATATGCCCCACGGATGGAGGATGAAGGATGTTCTACACCAAGTCTCTAGTAAAGGCAATTCCGCACAGGGGTTAAAGGATCCACTAGCCAGTCCCACTTCAGGGGCTGTTAGAGGAATTTTCCAGCGTGCACCAAAAAAACCTTTAGCTCATGCTGTGGTTGAAGATTCAGAAAGCCAATGTATGTGGCATGATACTCTTTGATTTCCTTATCACCCATGCATTTGGTCTACTCAAGAGCCCACTTGATTGGGGTGCAAATCTCCCCCACTTAGGGCCTGTCACAAAGAATATAAGTGACTGGTTATGAAATTCACAGTGATGGATGCTACCATCTTTCTCCCTCTTTTCCAGATCTTCTGAAGTCCCCTAAAATCACCTCCTCTCACTCAAAATGCCAATCCCTCCTCTTGAAAAGTATTTTAGAGCAAAATGAGATTATGGAGAGTGAACAGATCATTTAGAGACAGAAGACTTGGATTCAAATGCTGCTCCAGCAATGTATTGGCTGTGAGGCCTTAATCAAATTAATTGACCTCTGGCACCTCTGTTTCATTGCATATGAAATGGAGGAAATGGGAAACTAAGTATTAAATTACTGAATGCAACACACATGCCAACAAAAGAATTAAAACCAGGATCTCGAAGCGGTATTTGCATACCCGTGTACCTAGCAGCACTCTCACAATACCCAGGATGTGGAAGAACACACGTGTTCATCAAAGGATGAATGGATTTGAAAATGTGGTATATTCGTACACTGGAATATTATTCAGCTTTAAATTTAAAAAGGAAGGAAATTCTGGGACTTCCCTGGTGTTCCAGTGGGAAAGACTCCGCGCTACCGATGCAGGGGGTCCGGGTTCGATCCCTGGTCGGGCAACTAGATCTCACATGCATGCCTCAACTAAAGAGTTCGTATGCTGCAACTAAGAAGTCCACATGGGACTTCCCTGGTGGCGCAGTGGTTAAGAATCCGCCTGCCAAGGCAGGGGACACAGGTTCAAGCCCTGGTCCGGGAAGATCCCACATGCCGCAGAGCAACTAAGCCCACGTGCCACAACTACTGAGCCTGTGCTCTAGAGCCTGCGGCCACAACTACTGAGCCTGCATGCCACAACTACTGAAGCCCAAGCACCTAAAGCCCGTGCTCCACAACAAGAGAAGCCAGTGCAGTGAGAAGCCCACGCACCACAACGAAGAGTAGCCCCCGCTCACCGCAACTAGAGAAAGTCTGCGTGCCAGCAATAAAGACCCAACACAGCCAAAAACAAATAAATAAAATTAATTTTTAAAAATAAATAAAAAGTTAAAAAGATTTAGAAAAAGAAGTCCGCATGCCGCAACTAAAAGATCTTGCGTGCCACAACTAAGACCTGGCGCAGCCTAAATAAATAAATGAATAAATAAATAAATAAATAAATAAAATATTTTTTAACAAGGAAATTCCAATCCATGCTACAACATGGATGAACCTTGAGGACATTATGCTAAGTGAAGCCAGTTACAAAAAGACACATACTATAGGAAGCACCTAGAGTAGTCAAGTTCATAAAGACAGAAAGTCGAATGGTGGTTGCCAGGGGCTGGGGAGAGGAGGGAATCAGGAGTCAGTGTTTGATGGGTATCAGAGTTTCAATTTTGTAAGATGAAAAATTTACAGGTGGATGGTGGTGATGGTTGCCCAACAATGTGAATATAAATTACACTACCGAACCATACACTTAGAAATGGTTAAGGCGGTAAATTTTATGTTATGCATTCTTTACCACAATTTGGGAAAAAAACCACACATGCCAAGTACTTTACCCACACATCCTTCAAAATACCCAAACCCATGGCATAAGTTAGGCATTATCATCTGCTTATTTTGCAGACGAGAAAACCGAGGCAAAGGGAGGCTTTGGTCAAGGTCACAAGGTAAGAGACAAAGTGCAGCTCTATCCAAAGCCAGTGCTTCTTTCTGTATACTAAGTGATACTCTATGACAGAGTTCAGGATGTGATAAAACAAGGTACATCCTGAACACACTCACCTTAGTGCTTGGCACACATGAGAGCCTGTAATGTTAGATCCTTTCCCCCATACCATTTCCATTTTTAAAAAATTTAAGCCCCTAGAAAAACAACCTAGCCATTTTCTTATCTGAGAATGCTCAAGGTGGTGATTGTTGTTTTTTTTTTTTAATTTACTTATTTTATTTATTTATTTTTGGCTGCGTTGGATCTTCATTGCTGCGCGCGGGCTTTCTCTAGCTGCAGCGAGCGGGGGGCTACTCTTCGTTGTGGTGTGCGGGCTTCTCATTGCAGTGGCTTCTCTTGTTGCAGAGCACGGGCTCTAGAGCACAGGCTCAGTAGTTGTGTTGCACGGGCTTAGTTGCTCCGCGGCATGTGGGATCTTCCTGGACCAGGGCTCGAACCTGTGTCACCTACATTGGCAGGCGGATTCTCAACAACTGCACCACCAGGGAAGTCCAGGTGGTGATTGTTGAATAAACCAAATCCTTTCTAATTACAGGTTGAGCAAATTCATTCACTTATGAAATAATCACCATGTGCCATTCCTAGGCCAGGCATCTTTCTGGGTACTGCAGAAAGAGAACTGGATAAGGCTCACTCCAGCCTTTGAGAAGCTCAGTTCAATGGGGGGAACAGACAGGCAAACAACTTCCCTATAACACATGTGATTACAACACTAAGTGGAATAAGTCAGAAAGAGAAAGACAAACATCATATGATATCACTTATATGTGGGATCTTTAAAAATGACACAAATGAATTTATTTACAAAACTCACAGACATAGACTATGTCTGTGAAATAGACTCACAGACATAGAAAACAAACTTACGGTTACCAAAGGGGAAAGGGAGGATTAACTGGGAATTTGGGATTAACAGATACAAACCACTATATATAAAATAGATAAACAACAAGGACCTTTAAGGACCTACTGTTTAGCACAGGGAACTATATTCGATATCTTGCAATAACCTATAATGGAAAAATAATCTGAAAAGAATATATATATATATATATATATATATAACAGATTCAGTTTTATATATATATAACTGAATCACTTTGCTGTACACCTGAAACACTGTAAATCAACTATACTTCAATATAAAAAAAAAGTAGGCTTGTCATACTAAGTGAAGTAAGTCAGAGAAAGACAAATATCATATGATATCGCTTATATGTGGAATCTAAAAAAGGGTACAAATGAACTTATCTACAAAACAGAAATAGAGTTACAGATGTAGAAAACAAACTTATGGTTACCACAGGGTAAGGCGGGGGATGGATAAATTGGGAGATTGGGACTGACATATACAAACTACTGTATATAAAATAGATAACTAATAAGGACCTGCTGTATCAAACAGGGAACTCTACTCAATACTCTGTAATAATCTGTATGGAGAAAGAAGTTAAAATAAGAGTTGATGTATATGTATATGTATAACTGATTCACTTTGTTGTACAGCAGAAACTAACACAACATCGGAAATCAACTATACTCCCATAAAAATTAAAAAAAAAAAAAGTAGGCACAAAAGTCAGAGGCTATGTCTGTTTCAAGATGGAACATAACTTATAGTAATCCCTCCGAATTCCTAAAAACAATTGTCAAATATAAAAAATAAACTTTAAAAATGCAAAATGATATCACCATAAGCTATCATTATGTGTCTATGAGTGGCAAAAAAACCCCAAAATTTAAAAATCTGACAATTCCAGGTCCTGGTGAGGACATGGAACAACTGAAACTCTCATACCTTCTGGGTACATTGTAAATGTCTAGACCCGATGGCCTCTTAGAACTGTATGTCATAGGTTCCTGGGCAATCTAAGTTAAGAAACTAAGTTAACCAGAGGTCATTTGCCTTATAGACTCTTGGGATATTTTCGTAATTGCCTGATAACTCTCTCGCATTACAAAGCCATCAATGTCCTAGGCCAATATCAACCCAAAGAAAGAGACCTAAACAAACATTTCAAGTCTTGTTCCATCAATTCCATCCTGCTCCCAACACAACATTTTAAGGCCCATAGTCTTCTGCCAGGGAGAAGTAAGAGAGGGAGGTTTTGGCTATGACCCTTCCTCTTTACATTAAGAGAATTCTGTTCCCATCCAATGGCCTTGTCTTAGCCTTCAGTTTTCCAACCGGACCAGGGATTCTCGGATATCCACACTGAACCTAAAAATTATTAATTCATACAATAAATAGGAGAGAATGGTCTCTTTCCCCAGCCCCATCCTCCTTCCCAGAGGATGATCATCACTGGAGCCAACGCCAGAAGCCATACTTATTTAACAGAGGATTTTCCTTCAATTGCTTGAGAAGGAAAGGAGGAGGAAGATGAGTTTGCTTGGGAGTGAATCTTGGTTCTGCCTTTTTTTTTTTAATTCAAAGAAAATTTTCATGGTTTCAGTTCAATACAACTGAAAATGTAGTGTATTAAAGGGCATTTTCTATTAAATTTCAAATTACAGGTTGTGGGCCATTTCTGAGCAGGAATATCATATCCTACTGAATATTCAACTTATTAACTAAGGTGATTGACATGGTAGGAGGTGGGGAAGAACAATGATCAGCTCATAGAATTTGGCTAAGAAAGGAAACAAACAAAAACAATGCAAATAATAATTAAAATAGCCACAGATCTTAGTAAAATAAAAATACAATCCCAAATATCCATCTCTTAAATTACTAGAAAAAATTACAGGTGAAGTTACAGCAAATACAGTCTTCACAGATTTGGGTAACTTTACTTGCATTTAATAGTGATTTTTAAGCCCTACAGCCAATGAAACCATTTTAAAAAGCACTATGAGGACTGGACATTTAGATGTCTATACACAGACCACCTTTAAGATCATTTTCTTTTGAAAATATTCTCTACTGAACAGTAGACCCAAAAGGGGGAACAAAAACCCATCAATCACATTTACATCGCATTTGGGGAGGCACTAATATCTTTGGCTGATCTGAGATTATTCTCAGTGTCCCATATAAATAAAAAGACCAAAAACTTTACAGTTCAGCTTGAGGAAATAAAAAGAAAGGCAATTCACATTATTTATAACGTCACATATACAATGCTGTGTTACTAAGCAATGAACGCTTTCATAAAAAAATTTATTTCACACTTTTATACAAATATCCACAGGTATTTTCTCATCACGAGATAATTTTACAATGCTAGTTAGTATAAAAACGTATCAAATGCAAACAGACCAGTGACTTGACTTGAGACGACATTTTTAACAACTGTAAATTTAAACACCACTACATTCTTGTTTCTTTTGTTGTTGAACCACCCTTGCGCCCCGCCTCCCCCTTTTTAGGACACTAAGTTTATGTTGCAGGTTCTGGTTAAGCAGAGGCTTCAGAACCACTGAACTTGAAACTTATCCCCTAGGGATGCAGGCGAGATGCCCGAGGACTATGGCTTTGCGAAGACAACACCTTGAGTTTCGCCGGTAATCAGAGACAACTCTACTGTGTGTAGTGATAAGAGATCCGAGTAACATCAGTTCTGCTTCTTGTGCCGCCTGTGATTCTGATGGGGACCGGCAGGTCTGTGCGTCTGCCTACTAGGACCTCCCTCCCAGGAGGCCATCGACGAGGGGACCTAGGTGACCTGTTGACGGAGAGCCGTCTATCCTGCTATGTTTGCTACTGGTTACAAATTCTATTTTCTGTTCAATTAGTCAGACTAAAGTTTTTCACTGTGTTTGTTTGGCCAAACGAATTAAACAGAAAGTAAGGTTTAAAAAAAAAACAACAATATTAAGTAAATCTCTTAACATCTCTGATTCTCCGTTTCCTTGCTATAAAATAGTGATAATCATTGTATCTATCTTACAGTGGTGTTGGAAGGGCAAAATAAGATAAGGGTTGTAAAGATGTTTATGCCTAGCACATAGGTGGCACTCAATAGATATTAGGGAGTTGTTGTTATTGTCATGGAAACATCTGGCCACTCAAAAGCCTTCAATGTCAAAAAATGAGATAGGAATTAGGTTTGTTTCAATTCTCAGACCCCCCTTGTAATCAATA
Source organism: Balaenoptera acutorostrata (assembly GCF_949987535.1). Lineage (NCBI taxonomy): Eukaryota > Metazoa > Chordata > Mammalia > Artiodactyla > Balaenopteridae > Balaenoptera > Balaenoptera acutorostrata. The sequence continues at coordinate 28,065,390 of NC_080078.1, forward strand.
TCAGGCCTTTCTAGAATGACTGATGTTACTTAATAGGGCAGCAAAAATAGTCCAGTTGGCTGAGAAATTGGACCTGGAAATAGATCAAGCTAGCATACTGTCTGGACACCACATTAGTATCTTCTGCTTCTGGGCACTATTGCTAAACCCAAACGTGGCTTCTCTCTAAGGCCTTGTAGACCCATGGCTGGAAGCTGGGTTCCCTGTTGCATGTTCCCCAGGTCTCTAGCCCAGACAGAGCATGGGGGTGGGAAGCCGTCTGCGTTGCTGGAGATGGGGAGGACTCTCCTGGCATCTTAGAGCTAGATGACTCTGTCAAATAGCCAAGTGGTTAAATGTTGAGGGCTGTAAATGAGGCTCATCTGTCAGTCGTGGGCGAGCACCAGCTCCATCTGCTGTGTCAGAAGCCTGGGGAGTGAGTGGAGGAAGCAACTTATAAAGCAGGAGGCCCAAGATGGGAGGCAGGACAATCCTCAGGAGATGACAGAATTGCATACCTTGAAGACTCCCCCAGTCCCTTCAAAAGTTTTATAGATAAAAAACAAACAAAAGACCTAAAGAGGGGGTGGGCTTGGCCATGGTCACTCAGTTAATGTGCATGATGAGTGCCAGGATGAGAGTCAACTCTCCAGAATTCCAGAATGCTTCTCTCTCCACACAGACACACCTGACTCAACTTACACCTAACCCATGGGTGGAGGAGATGCTCTGAGCAACATGAGAATAGAACATCCCAGGTCTCTTCATATGCTTGCACTTGTTCTTCAAGTTCAAGTACCTGTTCCTCTCTACAGAACCTCAGAATAGACCTGATCACATTCATTCATTCATTCAATAGATATTTTTGGAGTACCTCTCTGTACAAGGCATCATCCCAAGCATTGGGAATGCATCGATGAAAAAATGGACCTAGTTCCTATTTCTGGGAGCTCATAATCTAGTGGGCAAGATAGATTTTAGGCAAAAAGAAAATCATATGAATATATATATATACACACACACAAATTATGCCAGTTTTTGTAAAGAAAAAGTATTGGGCACTAGCTGTTCCTAATTCACATGTTGTGGGATATTATGAAGAACTGACTGCTATGTTTCCCCCTCACCCCACACTTCTTTGTATACAGTGACCCTTCTTCATTGGGCAGATGGCCACAGGGCATCCCAAGTCTTGATGGAGAGTTTGAAGGAAGGAATCAGACAACAAAAGAGTCCGATTCCAGATTTTTGAGCTTCGAAACACAGCATTGATATGGACAAACATTTGCTAAGCTAGTATTTTATTTTATTTCTGGCCCAGAAGATATGAGGAATTCTGGGTTACAGGGACAAAAGTTAGATAAGAGAGCATCTGAGTCACCTGTTGGTGTGTATTCTCTGAGGTGGGGTTCTGTATGATGCTCAAAGAAACAGGTAGAAACAAAATACAGATCTCTCCAATTCTCAGATCCCCAAGCACATCTGAGAGTTTGGCCCTGGATCAGAGATATTCCCAGCTGATCAGCTGAGCAGGGAAAAGGAAATGCAGAGAGAATCAGGCTTTCCCCAGTCAGCAAGTGAGGAGGCTCCCGAGCCCTGGGTCCTCCAAGATTAACGGCCGGCAAGCAGTCTATAACTGGAGTCGCATGTCCTCCCCAGCCTTAGGGTAACCACATGGCTGAATAACTCCAAGTCAACATCATGGCTTAGTTATTGTCTCAACAACAGATTAAAAGCAGAAGGAAGAGAAGCGATGTGGGTGATCTGAGAGCTGAAGCCCTCGAAGGCCATTATCTGTCTTAAGCTTCAGCCCACCCTACCACCCACTCCTCCATGTGAGGTTATAATACAACAATAAGCTTGCAATTATATTTTACTTGTGAAAAAAAATAGTGGTGAGTCAAAAGCCAGCTCACAGATGTAACTGGCACCACTAGTTATGTAAGTGGGAGGGGGCTAAGTCTTGGGCTGAATGCAGACTCCCCAGTGTGGGTCCATGTTCTTGGGTCTGTCTGGCTGCTCTGGACCTGGTCTCCCAGGAGCACTTGGCCCTGGCTGGTTAAGACTACCAGACACGCACGGGCTTCCCTGGTGGCGCAGTGGTTGAGAATCTGCCTGCCAATGCAGGGGACACGGGTTCGAGCCCTGGTCTGGGAGGATCCCACGTGCCGCGGAGCGACTAGGCCCGTGAGCCACAACTACTGAGCCTGCGCGTCTGGAGCCTGTGCTCTGCAACGAGAGGCCGCGATAGTGAGAGGCCCGCGCACCGCGATGAAGAGAGGCCCCCACTTGCCGCAAGTGGAGAAAGCCCTCGCACAGAAGCGAAGACCCAACACAGCCATAAATAAATAAATAAAAATTAAAAAAGACTACCAGACACAAGAGAGGTAGTGGTTAAGATCTGGGTTCTGAAGGGAGACTATGGGACTTTGGACAGACCTCAGGGTCTGGACCAAGAGGCACGGCAGCATCACAGCGTGGACCATATGACCAGAGATTGAAGGAGAAAATGGGCACCTCTACAGATGTAAGAATGGATGTTTCAGATCAGCCAAGAACCACACTGAGTGATGTATCCATCAGTAGAAACCACTGTAGACACATAATCACCAAAGACCAAACCTGTACCCCAAATACGCCTGAACACTATGCCACACCCCTCTGAATTTAGATGCAATCTTGGGGACCAGGGTGAAGGCAAAATACATTAAGTAAGGAAATGTTAATTGACATATGTAAGTTTTTAACATCAGACAGAATAAGAACATAAAACAGAATTAAGCTAAGTTATAAATATAAGTATATATATGTAAAATATAAGTGTATATTATATACACATATGTGTGTATATTTATATCTTATATGTTTATATATTTATGTATAATATATAAGTATTAATATGTATATATGTAAAAACAAAAAGTGTAAATATAATTATATAATTAATAAATATATACTATATATGTACATATATAATACACAATTATATTTATATAATACTTTATATTTATAATTTATAAAATTATTATAGATAATAAATATTTATTATATAAATATATAAAGTATATTTATATGAATGTATAGATTTTATATTTTATAATTATATTTATATACTACTTTATATTTTACATATATACTTACTTAAATTTATGTATATATATTTACATTTTCAGAGAGAGAGAGAGAGAAAATTAACCTCAGTTCAAATCCCAGTTATGTCACTTTATAGCTCTATAACTTTGAGCCCAATGAGTTGCTCTCTTGGTTGGTATCCTTACATGTGACATTCTAACTAGAGTGATGCTACCCCCCCTCCATCCACCCTTGGAACCATATTGATCTCTTTTTTTATTATCAGTGATAAAGAGGAGACTACTGGCCTGCCTTGGGGCTAACTGTCCTGCGATGTGTGGGGTCCCACGTGGGGATGCATCCCACCCAAGGTGTTAACAGTGCCCCTGCTGGAAAACACTGGAACTAACCCTGCGTCCCTTTGAGACTAGCTGGAGAATCACTGCTAACCAGCTTTGCCTCTCTCCTGGGTCACCTTCTGTCTGGCCAGTGGTGGGCAAGAGACTGAGTCTATGGCCACCCCCAGAACCCTGCCACTGGGCATGTCCCACCCAAATCACAGAACCTTCCAGCCTCCAAAGAACTCTTATCATCCATTCTCTCATTTACTCCTTGCAGCATCTCTGGAACATAGGGAGTATCGCCTCTTTAATGGGGAAAAGTGAAGTCCAGAGCGTATCCCACAGACAGACTTGAGACTCCAGCTCAGATTCCTTCACTCAAATCCAAGTCCCTTTTGGTGCCCCATATGCTGCGGACGAAGACAGTCATAGATTTCTCTAGTGTCCTGGCCTGGGTCTGTGCCAAATGCTCAGGAAGTGAGTGGTGGGAGAGCATAACTTGGATTCTTCCCTACAGAAGGAGTCTTCCTTTCCCTGTCCCAGAGCTGCCTCCATCTAGAGACGGTAAAGGAATCTGCTTGGCCCCTTTGGACCCCTCACGTTCCCACAGCGTCCCCCCGCCCAGCCCCGTTACCAGGAACCCAGAGGACAATCTTCGTATGAAACCAGCTTCTTCTTCTCTGCCTCCTCCTCTTCTGAGAGATGGGCACACCCTTCACTCACTGCTCAAGTCAAAACCTCAGGCCCCTCCTGGACTTCATCGCCCCATCCCCCAAGCCCCAATAAGTGACCGAGTCCTACTCATCCTTTCTCATAAACATTCCTCAAATTTCAGGGTTCCCATCCCTGACTCCAGCTCTATTTCCACGTTCCCTGTCCTATACAGGCCACTGCCATCTCTCCTAGGACCATCACTCAGAGAAGAGGTAAAGGCACCAAACCAATGAGCTCACAGTCATTCGGCTCCCAGAAGATGCTCAAGGGCCATTACAACGATGGAGGGGAGCTTCCATGAGCGGATGTGGGGGCCAGATTTTCAGTTGCATGAGGAGGAGGAATATCTGTGTTCTCAGAACTCAGCACGAGGCTGGGCCAGGAGGAAAGTCATTTGTTGGGTAAATAAACAGGATGCTGGAAGTTGTTATATGAGAAGGCCCTACCATGAAAACAAAACAAAAGCATACAAAAATCGAATACTGTACTATACAAATGGATGCAAGCTGGAGGCATAGAGTAATAAACATGGAATTAGAAAGGACTTCGGAAATCATCTAGTGCAACCCATCATTTTATAGTGGGGGGTGGATGGGTGGGCAACTGAGGCCCAGCAAGGTGATATGACACATTTAAGGCTCTGCCACGACTCTGACTTCTTTTTGTTTCCCAGAACATTTTTCCCATTCATTTTTCTACTTAATGTCTTCTCACCCCTTAAGACTCAGTACAGCCATCACCTCCTCCAGGAAGTCTTCCCTGAACTCCTAAGCTGGGTTAGGTACCTTACTTCCTTTGCCCTGATAGCCTTCTAAGCTTCCTCTGGCACAGAGTCCACTTATCAGAGCTATCATCATTGCTGGACTTTTTCATTTATCTCTTCTAATAGACCACAGTTTCTTAATCTTGGCACAGTCGACATCTCAGGCTGGATCATCCTTTGCTGTGGGGGCCTGTCCTGTGCACTGTAGGATATTTAGCAGCATGTGTGGCCTCTACCCACTAGACGCCAGTAGCAGCACCCTCCGCCAAGTTGTGATAACCAAAAATATCTCTAGACATTACCAAATACCTGTGGGGTTGGGGGTGGGGACAGGGACAGGAGAGCAAAATCACCCCCGGGCAGAAATGATGTCCTTCTTGTATAGGAATATAAATATTCTTATGATGCAGTACAGGGCCTGGAATATGGTAAGCATACAATAAAATTGAATCTATGCTTATGAAAATGCATATGTGGAGAGGGGGTGTGTGTGCACACACATGTTATTTGCACACGGTAGTTTCCAGAATAAATTGTCAGGGATACAAGATATTTTGTCTTTCTGGGATGCATTCAATACTACTGTGTGTTTATATTACCTTGTTAAAATACAAGTAACAAAAAAATGTTGCGGTTAATTGGAACTTAACAACCCTTTGTTTCTGGATTGGTGAGTGTGTGTGTGTGTGTGTGTGTGTGTGTGTGTGTGTGTTCATCTCTTTTGACTGAAAACAGTTCCCTTTCAAACAATATTCACTTGGCGAAGAAAATGAATTTTCAGCAAAACTAGAAAGCCCTTTCTCCATTCCATAAAAGAGACATTATCAGGTCATTAAAGCATCGTTATATGTTGAGCTCCTAATGCACTGGTCTTTACTTGGGAGCACATGGCAATCACAAGGAAGAATTTTTATTGCCAGATGAATAGATCAACAAGTAAGATGTTATGAAATGTGTTATTAGGTGGCAGATAAGTAATTAGGTGACAAGCAAAATAACATTATTCGGCACTTCAAAATATTTCCACTTCATCACCAGTTCATTAAGATCCCGCCTCCTCTCTCATGGCCCATCAGGAATTTACATCAAGATTATTTCCCAAAAAAAAAAAAAAAATCATCAGGATAAGTGAATCGTGATTAAGTCATATGATTGTTTTTAACACTTTTCAATGAGCCTAAACAGACAGGCATAAACAGGTTCAAATTGTCGCTGGCAGGCTGAATGACTGCTGTTCTTGCCAGCAGGAAGGTGATGGTGAAATGGTGTTTTCATTATTATTTCACAAAAAAGGAACTGAGGAGCATGGACGGTGCCACAAGAAGAGAGAATAGTCCAGACCATGATCAAGATGACTGCGCATCTTTAAAGAGACTCTGCATGTTGATTTGACGCCTTGACTAAGGACTGGACTCAGTAACAAATTCCCCAGAGCAGGAGCAATCAGCCAGTTACCTGGTTTCTGTGCAGCCTTCTATTCCTAACCCCACCTGCTTGTTTAAGTAAGGACTGCTTAAGCCCTTCCCGCCATAAAGATGCACAGGTGTTATAATAAGGAAACTTTCCCGTTCCCTGGCCCTCTCTGCAGAACCAGGCATAAAGTTAGTGCCCATGTCATACTCACTGACTGATCAATTTGATAACCAACTGATTTAATAAGAGCAATAAGCAAAGAAAAGTCACTAGTTTTTTTTGTTTTGTTTTGTTTGTTTTTCTTAATAGCCTTGAGTTCTAAAAGTTAAAAGAATTAAAATGCATTCTTCACTTAGTATGATAATTTCTAGGTCCATCCATGTTGCTGCAAATGGCATTATTTCATTCTTTTTCATGGCTGAGTAGTATTCCATTTTGTGTGTATGTGTGTGTGTGTTATATATATATATATATATATATATATATATATATATATATATATATACATACACACACACACATATTACATCTTCTTTTTCCATTCATCTCTTGATGGACACTTAGGTTGCTTCCATGTCTTGGCTATTGTAAATAGTGCTGCTATGAACATTGGGGCGCATGTATCTTTTCAAATTAGAGTTTTTGTCTTTTCCAGATATATGTCCAGGAGTGGGATTGCTGGATCATAAGGTAACTCTATTTTTAGTTTTTTAAGGAACCTCCATACTGTTTTCCACAGTGGCTGCACCAATCATACTAAGTGAAGTAAATCAGACAGAGAAAGACAAACATCATATGCTATCACTTATATGTGGAATCTTTAAAAATGATACAAATGAACTTATTTACAAAATAGTAACAGACTCACAGACATAGAAAACAAATTTATGGTTACCAAAGGGGAAAGGGGTGAGGGAGGAATAAATTAGGAATTTCGGATTAACAGATACACACTACTATATATAAAATAGATAAACAAGGTCCTACCGTATAGCACAGGGAAATATATTCAATATCTTATAATAACCTATAATGGAAAACAATCTGAAAAAGAATATATATATATATATATATATATATACACACACATACATATATACATACACACACATATATGTATGTATAACTGAATCACTTTGCTGTACACCTGAAACATTGTAAATCTACTATAATTCAATTTAAAATTGTAGATAAAAAATGTATTCTTTGGTCAGCTGGGTTTTTTGTCACTGGGGATACTAGCTTGATAAACACAGAAGAGAGAGGGAATGGAGGGAGAGGGAGGGAAAGAGAAAGATAGAAGGAGGAAAGGAAGGAAAAAAGAAAGGAAGGATGGATGGAAGGAAGGAACGAAGGAAGGAAGGAACGAAGGAAGGTTTCTTATATTCAGCATACCAAATGCTAGGAGAAGCATTTACTCTTGGATTATTTCATATAACGGCTACTGCAAAACTAGAGGTAAGTCCTATTATTCGTATCACTCAATACATGTGGAAAGGATCAGAGAGAGAAAGCAATTCATTCAGTATCACATAGTTAATGTGCATCTGTATCATGTGTATACACGTCTGTGCGTACACGTATTTGTAAACGTGATCATGTCACCTCCTAAAATGCTCCAGTGGGTTTCCATTCTCTTAGGATAAAGACGACGGTCCTTAACAGATCCCACACAGCCCCTGCCACCTCTCCACCTTCCTACCTCTCCCACCTCGTTGATACTTTCAGCCACCCGCCTCCTTTCAGTTTCCCAAACGTCCTTGTCCTCTGTTCTTTCTCTCTCTGTGCAAGAACTTTGCAGACACTGTTTCCTCTGCCTGAAACACCCCCATTCGTGCACTCCACCTTACCTACTTAACCCCTTTCTTTCCTTCTTGTCAGCTTCAGGGGGAGGCTTTCCTGAACCTCCCTGACAATATCAATGGCCTCTGTTATTGCTACTGTTTGCAATGCATACCTCCCTCATCCATGACTTCTATGCCATCCATGCAACTTCATGCCAGTCTGTGATTTACTGATGAATGGATAACCACTCCGTTACACTGGAAGCATCTAAGTTCAGGGACTGCTCCATGCACCACTGTAGCCCCTGCTCCTAGCACAGTATGTGGCAGGCAGAGTGGCTCAACAGATATTTATCATGGGGATGAATACATGAACAAATGAATATATATTTTAAATGCTGATATTTTTAAGCACATGAGTAACAATTCTGAACTTGATTGCCATGCCAGCCAGAGACCCAGGGCAACCCAGGAAAGCCCCAAGAGGGGAGAGTGATTCAGAGCTGGGACACAGAGCATAAGTTTCCACCCAGAGCGATCATCCGTCATCATTAATTTTGGGGGGAGGCTACCGATTGTACTGCAAAAACTGTATCACTCTCTGACTTCTGGCCCAGGCTTCTCGTAACTGTTTTAGAAATCCAAAGCCAGGATTCTGACAAAAAAATGTTTTTTATTTCCCTGAAAAATCAGCTGTTTGGTGTTTTTCATAAATTCTTCAGCCAGCGTTGCGTTTTTCCATCCACATTTCACATTAAGGATTCTTTATGAAAATGGCTATAAGAGAGGAATTTAATGCGATTATGATTTTTTTAAAGCTCCATCTTTCTAATTAACACCCCAAAGGGGGGAATTTTTTTCTAACATAATGGCCTTTCGGTGTTAAAAAGGCTTAATAGTATGGTAAAATATGTTAACTTGCCTGGCACTCTGACCCAACTGATAGAATGAAAAGGGGGCACATCTGTCTTCCTGGAGCTTCTGCCACCGCAAATGGTGTTGTTTCCAGTATTTTCATAATGAACTAATCAACTGCTTGTTCACTAATTGCGTCTACATTAACAACTTATTACCCTGGAAAAGGGCTGCACTACCATTGGCCTTCCGACTAGAGTTGGGAGGGGGGAGGATCACATGGCAACTGTAAGACAGAGGAAATGGCCAAACCCAGGGCAGGATGTTTTTCTCTTCCCAGAAACAGGCATGAGGGCTTCCATGGGGTCGCCATGTATGAGGAGTTGGAAATCCAAAAGCTGGAAGCTGCTTCCGCTTTGCTAGGTAGGGTCCATGCCTCAGTAGGTTTCACGATGATTACCAAGATGATAAAAACCACAGCTCTAATGATGACAGTCACTCATAGAGAAAAGCGTTCGTGCCAGGCACAATGATGCATAATCTCCAATTCTCATGTCAACTCTAAGAGGCAGGTATGGATGCCCACTCTTACCGATAAGGAACCTGGGGCTCAGACAGGTAAAGTGACTTGCCTAAAGCCACACAGCTGGTCAATGACGGAAGTGGATGTGAATCATGCCCTTCTAACTTCATATCCTGGGTGCCGAGCCTCTCAGAGGAGGCTGGAAAAATAAGAAACTAGATGCTGATGAGATCTAGAGCAAATCCAAGATGTCTAGCTGCTCCTAAGCTCTCACTGCTCCCTGGCCAGCTCTCTTCCAAGGCTCCCTCCTCTTTCTCATGGTGTAGGATGGAGAGACAATGATTTGCAGTTCATCCGGGCACACAGGAAGACTACATTTACCAGCCTTCTTGGTGGGTAGACTTGGACCATGTGATTAAGTGTTGGTCAATGGAGCACTGGCAGAAGTGATGTACCCCACTTCCTGGCCACTGCTGCGGCAGTTCTGGAGGCCATATGTTTGGAGGGTACCGCTACAACATGGAGGTGTGCTGCCAATACGCAGCCGAGTTTGTGTTAATAAGAAATAAAGGTTTATTGTATTAAGCTACTGAGTTTCTAGGTTTTTTTCAATCACTGATGCATAGCCTAGCCTCACCTAACTAGACTGCCCTCTCAAAGAATAATCATAAGTCTCTATTCTTCATTCAGTCAACAGACTTTACTAAGCATCTCCTGTATCCAGAGATACAACAGCAATCAAGGCAGACATGATCCTATCTCTCTACAGTGGTTAGTTCTATGTGTCAACTTGACTGGGCCACAAGATGCCTAGATTTTTGGTCAAACATTATTCTGGGCGTCTCTGAGGGTGTTTCTGGATGAGAACATTTGACTCAGTAGACTGAGTAAAGCAGATCACCCTCCCAAATGTAGGTGGTCCTCATCTAATCAACTGAAGACCTGAATAGAACAAAAGGCTGAGTAAGAGGGATCTTCCCTACCTGACTGTTTGAGCTGGGACATTAGTATTTTCCTGCATTCAGACTCAAACAGAAAAACCAACTCTTCTTGGGTCTCGAGTCTGCCAGCTTTTGAACTGGAACCTCCAGTTACAGAAAAATAGGGATAGGGAGAGAGATAGAAAGATAGGGAGAGAGATAGAAAGATAGGGAGAGAGATAGAAAGATAGGGAGAGAGATAGAAAGATAGGGAGAGAGATAGAAAGATAGGGAGAGAGATAGAAAGATAGGGAGAGAGATAGAAAGATAGGGAGAGAGATAGAAAGATAGGGAGAGAGATAGAAAGATAGGGAGAGATAGAAAGATAGGGAGAGAGATAGAAAGATAGGGAGAGAGATAGAAAGATAGGGAGAGAGATAGAAAGATAGGGAGAGAGATAGAAAGATAGGGAGAGAGATAGAAAGATAGGGAGAGAGATAGAAAGATAGGGAGAGAGATAGAAAGATAGGGAGAGAGATAGAAAGATAGGGAGAGAGATAGAAAGATAGGGAGAGAGATAGAGATAGAAAGATAGGGAGAGAGATAGAAAGATAGGGAGAGAGATAGAAAGATAGGGAGAGAGATAGAAAGATAGGGAGAGAGATAGAAAGATAGGGAGAGAGATAGAAAGATAGGGAGAGAGATAGAAAGATAGGGAGAGAGATAGAAAGATAGGGAGAGAGATAGAAAGATAGGGAGAGAGATAGAAAGATAGGGAGAGAGATAGAAAGATAGGGAGAGAGATAGAAAGATAGGGAGAGAGATAGAAAGATAGGGAGAGAGATAGAAAGATAGGGAGAGAGATAGAAAGATAGGGAGAGAGATAGAAAGATAGGGAGAGAGATAGAAAGATAGGGAGAGAGATAGAAAGATAGGGAGAGAGATAGAAAGATAGGGAGAGAGATAGAAAGATAGGGAGAGAGATAGAAAGATAGGGAGAGAGATAGAAAGAGATGGAAATAGAAAGATAGCGATATAAAGATACATCTCCTATTGATTCTGGTTCTTTGATTAATACACCCTCAAGAAAGATAATAAACAGACAAATAAGCACAAAAATTAAATAATTACAAGCTAGGGTACTTTCCATGAAGGAAACCAACAAGTTTGCTGAGACTGAGAATTACAGGTGGTTGGGAAAGGGCTCTCCAGGGAAATGACACTGTTTTAAAATGTAGGTTTTATTATATCCAGGTATGGCAAGGCCAACAGAGCAGGAGATCCAGAAATGTTGACCACTGAAAAGACAGCTTGTTGCATTCATAGATCCCAAGACGAGGGAGCACAGCACATCACGAGGTGCCACACGGGGAAGCACCAGAGCCAGTCCGGAGGCAGAGGGAAGAGCAAGGGGAAAGCACGCACAAAGCCTTCATTTTGGTTCCTACAAGAAGGAACCGGAGAGGCAGAGTAAGCAGGTTTAGGCATGGTTACTTGGAATAATTTTGGTTGGCTCTGGGACATAGGAGCTATCCCTAGTTGTCCAGTACCTAGACCTGGGTGATTAAGGTAGAGGACTAAGATATGGCCTAAAGTGTAAAAACCCCGTGAGGGAGGAGGTTGGGGGCCTGCGCTCTGGATTAGTTGGCTTGCACATGAAAGGCACTCTTGAGGTGAGTCCTTTACTATCTCCAGGCATTGGCTAACCCTGGGATGGAGAGTCCCACCAGGGGCCAGCAAGGTCAAAAGATGTCAAAGCATCAAATACAGAAACTGTAATAGAAGATGTGGTTCTTAACAGGCATGTGAGCTGAGACCTGAATAATGGGAAGCCATTAACCATGGGAAGAGCAAGAAGACATGTTCAAAGCAGAGAGAACAGTACAGAAAATCAAAGAAATGAGACAGAGAAGGAGTGGCCAGAAATACAGAGAGAAGACCAAGTCAGGGGAGGAGACTGCCCCAAGGAGAGGAGAGTGGGCAACGGTGCTGCTAAGAAGTGCAGTAAAATAAGGATGGAAACATACGCTCCTAATGAAAAAAAAAATCTTGATATGCTACCCACCGCTTCCTCAACATCCCTACTTCCTCCAACATGGTCTGGCTTCTTTGCCCAGAACCACCTTGTGAAGGTCATTGGTGGCTTCACATTGGATCATATCCAATGACCTTTCCTTTGCCCTCATTTTGACAGCATCTCTGCAAAATTTGGGAGGTAGGTACCATTGACACAGCAGTAAACAGACAAAAACACCTGGATTCATGTGACATTCTAGTGAGGACGAAAGACAATACAAGAGAAAAATGTAGTGTCAGGTAACAGTGGTGCCAAGGAGTCAGGCGAAGCAGGAGAAGAGAGAGTACAGGGTGAGGGGGAGAGGACTTTTCTTAGGAGTGGCTGCGAAAGACCTCTCCAGGCTTGCCCAGTCAGCCATGCCAAGAAGTGTGCACTTGATCCTCAAGTAAAGGAGGTATTCTAAGTCTGGTAAGCAGGGGAGTCCCATGACCAGATCTGTTTTATCAAAAGAGCTGAGATGTGAAGAGGGAGTGAGAAGGTGCTCCAGCAAAAGCCCAGAAGCATGAAGGTGTAACATATAATTGTGAGGACTGTTAGTGGTCTGATATAACCGCAGTTAAAAGAAGAACTGGGTGAAAACCCACAATCTTAGGCCAAGTCCCTTTGCTTCTTAGGACCTGGATTATCTCATCTATGAAATGGGAGATAATACAACTGACATTTGCAGGATCAAAGAGAGCATATATAAAGTCCCAAGCACAATCTCCTGCAAAGAGTAGGCATTAACAAATAACAGCTATTATTCTGAGAAAGACTTCCCACTGAGAATTTTGTGGCTGGAGAATCACAGCCTCCAGACACTGAGCAGCTGATAACATCTGCCATTTTCTTAAAGGCTGTACTGAGCCCACCTTGTGGGGCCAGTGTTACTTCTCGGGGCTGATTGAAAACCTCCCCACTGTTTTTATAAAGATCTGTTGACGTGATTTATTGGGAACTGTGTCCATTAACATTTTTAAGTGCTCAATAAATCCTCCAACCAGCCTAATAAATTAACCTTAATAAATTCACAGCAGAAAGAACTTTGCTTGCTGATCAGCACATGATAGTGTGTCCACTCTGCTGTCTGTTGCAGGAAGGGATGGTGTGTGGGAAGCTGTGAACCTCCTGAAGACAGAGAGGAAAGACACTGTTAAGTGCCTTTTCCACTCACAGCAGAGGAATCTTACTTAACCCACCCCAGCCTCAGTTTCCCCATCCATCCAATGGGACAGGGGATGTAATAGAAACCTTCCTAATAAAATTTTCCACATAACACATTGTGACCAAGTGCCAATGATCCCATGAAACCAAGGTTAGTTTACACTCTGAAAATCAATCAATGTAATTCATAATATTAACAGTCATATGATCATTTCAATGGATGCAGAAAAATCATTTGCTAAAATTCAACACCTATTACTGATAAAAACTTTCAGCAAACTAGGAATAGAGGAGAATTCTTCAAATTGATAATGGGCATCATACTTAATGGTAAGACACCCAATAGCTTCCCCTAAGGTCAGAAACAAGGCAAGAATATCCTCTTTCACCATTTTTATTCAATATTTTACTGGAAGTTCTAATAAGCACAATAAAGCAAGAAAAGGAATCCATATCAGAAATTGTCTTTATTTTCAGAATTCCTTTCCTTTGGAATCTACAAAAATAATAAATAAAATAAACCTATTACAATTAATAAATGATTTCAGCAAGGTTGCAGAATACAAGATCAATATACAAAACTCAATTGTATTTCTATAGAATAGTAATGGACTACTAGAAATTGAATGTGAATAAAAATAGCATTTGTGATAACATAAAAATATTAAATATTTAGAGATAAATCTGACAAAAGAGGTGCAAGTTCTATATACTGAAAACTATAAAATCTTACTGAGAGAAATTTTTAAAGACCTAAAGGAATTAAGGCACTGTGTTCGTGGTTTAGAAGACTTGGTGTTGTTAAAATATCAATTCTTTCCAAATTAATAAATAAATTCAGTGCAATACCAATCAAAATCCAAGCAGATTTTTTTAATAGAAGTGACATGCTGATTCTAAAATTCATACAGAACTTCAAAAGATCTGTAACAACCAAAGCAACTCTAAAAAGTAGAATAATGTTGGCTTAGAAATGTTAAATAATTTTCCCAAGGTCAAATGAAGACCATGCCTCTCTCCTCCCTTAAATGACATTTGGGACTTATTGCCCCTCTCCCCAAGACCTGTTCTAGGTAGGTGTTTCCAAACACATTGTTTCATGTCATCCTTACTATGACCCTAGAAGTTTATTAGCTTCCTTTATAGACAAGGAAACTGAGGCTCAGGTAAGCTAAGTGACTTATGGTCTTTAAGGAAAAGAAAAGAATATGGGCTGACTTAGAATTTCTTTCTCTCTCTCTCTCTCTCTCTCATTGTGGCAAATAAACATTGTAAATAAAACATTCACCTTAAGACTGAGGATTGAGAAGAGTCATCTTTTGACAGATAGGATAGCTACTCCAGGTGATAAAATAGGATGTGCTCAAAACCACTTCCTCTTCTTTTTTTTTTTTTTCTTTTTTTAAATTTATTTATTTATTTTTAATTTATGGCTATGTTGGGTCTTCGTTTCTGTGCGAGGGCTTTCACTAGTTGTGGCAAGTGGGGGCCACTCTTCATCGCTGTGTGCGGGCCTCTCACTATCGCGGCCTCTCTTGTTGCGGAGCACAGGCTCCAGACACGTAGGCTCAGTAATTGTGGCTCACGGGCCCAGCCGCTCCGCGGCATGTGGGATCCTCCCAGACCAGGGCTCGAACCCGTGTTCCCTGCATTAGCAGGCAGATTCTCAACCACTGCGCCACCAGGGAAGCCCCCTCTTCTTCTTATATCAGGATTTTTTCATGTAAATGACTAACTTAACTTGCTGTCCTTGTGAAGGTACTCGCTACTGAAGTCTTTTTCTAGTGTTCTGACATCTACTTTGCTGAGATTCTCTCCCATCTTCTCTCATGACAATGATCATATACCCATATGATAACAGCCACCTACTATGTCAAGTGGCATCACAACAAAATCCTGTGTGTAATACACTGTCAAGGCCCAGGAGTGGCCTACTTATTTCCAAGTCCATTTGCTATACTCCAATTCTATCACAGAAAAACAATTGGGACAAGCCTTGAATTTATTTGAACGGAATTTGTTTATCATTCTAGCAATCAGCCCCATGTATTAAAGATGTACTCTACACCCAACACAGTGATTGATGCTAATGCAAGGTACAAAAAAGAGCGTCTGTACCTCTCTGTGTTTTTCCTTGACAGTCCTATTAGAATCACCTGACAGGCTTGTTTAATTTGTTTCTTAATGACTCTTATATCCAAACAAATATCCCCCGTGCCAGTTTCCCAAAAAAGAATTACACCATTCCAAACTAACTCATAAATCTTAAAACACTCATACTTATTTTCCTTGTTCTCTTACACCAAGTAAGCCTCCAAAGACCCCGAGACAGATATGTATACTCCCTGTCCCCAAGAAACAGCTCTCTCCCACCTCCCTCCAAACACCCACCCTTCTGACTACTTTTGCTAAACCTTATATTAGCTACTTGAGAATACTGGGGGCCATATGGGCCAATTCATCGTCTACTGACAGCCACAGCTGAAGTCCACCTCTGCCATCACATTTTCCCCTCCCTCATTATAAAGGCTCCAAGGAAGCAAATCATTAGAAACTCCCCATTTCTAGCACTGGCAGGGAAAAATAACAAGAAATGGGTTTTTCTAGTAGGGCAGCATCATCCAGACTCTCCAACCCTGGCCCACCATAACTTTATCTTGCATGTCGTGGGTACCCAAAGGATCCAATGCCTATAAAAGAGGTTGGTAGATACAGGAGTCAGAAGACGTAGAATGCAGAGACAAGGAAAATGGGTTCATCACTGCCTGGGTCCTAGACTTGGATCTGGGCCAGCATAGGAGACTCACAATGGCTGGACAAAAGAATACCTTTGAGTCTGTGTGGACACGGCATCTTAGCTGTAGGGGGACAGTCAAGGTTGAGATGGGGAAATTGCCAAAAATCAAGACCAAAATGAAAGAGATTGATTAACTGGTTCAGAAGCTTATCAGAAAAAAAATGTTGCCAGATAGGTGAAGAGAAGTTGTTTAGAAGTAAGACACAGCATCGTGAGGGTGTTAGGGTCCAGATCTGATGTGGGCAGCTGATCCTGATGACACAAAGGCCTGGGCAGAAGGGAAAGACATTCTCAGTGATGTGACAAAGAGTGACCCACCAAAGTAGCAGAGGCCCATCCTCCCTTGATTTTTGACCATCATGGGAGGTTCTGCTTTTCCACAGACATCGCCAAAAGCCATGGACAGCCTGGAGCTCCCCACAGTCTATAATTCTCTCTAATCACTACTTCCTGGAACCAGCCAGGACTCAGAACTCTGAAAATTTCTACGGCTCCTTTGAAATATGTATGCCTTTGGCTCTCATCAGCGTTTGCCTTTTCCAGCAAATTATTTATAAAGCTTTGGCTCGAGTGCCAACTTTTCAACTTCTCTTGCCATGGGAAATGGGACTAGGGAGAGAAACAGGGCCATTTCAACACCGTTATCTACCCCGAGGCTGAGAATTTACTTGTTCCCTTGAAGCCACCCAGTCTGAAAAGGAGAGTACTACTTTTTCACCTACCTTGTCTCAGCCAGAGGCAGCGGAATTAGAAGGCTTTGGGGAGACATCATCATTTCTCTCCTGTCAGAATGTCCTCAGCAGAAGTATTCTCATAGATTTATGTACATATATGACAAGGAGCTTGTTAAGTGTTAGGTTCAGAGGGCCGTATCTTTCAACTGAGCCCAAGGAGGTATAAAAACGGTCCCCAAAGAGCACATACTAGAATTTCCTCATCAGATTTTGGTTCTCACATTCCATGCTTGGGTTTGGGCCTCCTGATTTGACTACGTTGGCAAAACATGACCCAACTTTCATTAGATGCGCCCTCGTGTGAGCCGTGTAGGACCTCATGGCCTTCTGCTTTGGGCTGCGCTCTTTCATGGAAATGACAACTTGAAGGGACCAGGACCACCTATGCAACATAAAATACAACTAGGGGAGGAACTACTGTCAATCAACAGGTGTCAACTTAAGCACCTCTTCAGCGAACAGTACCCTCTAAGCAAAATTAATAACAGGCAGACATCAAGAAGTAGAAAACACAGGCTTGATTGCCGAAAACCCAACTTAATAAGCTAACGCACAAAATAGTATTAGCTAACTCCTATACACCGCTCTCTCCTTCCCTCACTGTTCGCTAGCCATGTTAACTCTCTCTCTGTGCCTGGAACACATCAGCTCACACTGACCTCAGGGCCTGTGAACCTCGGTTCCCTCTACCAGGAACTCTCTCCCCTGGGTCTTCACAGGGCTCAGTCTTCCTTAGAAGGGACCTCACTAACATCCACGCATCAAGTTTCCCAACCTCCCCTGATGTCACTGTTTGAGTCTTCCTAGCCCTCTCCCACCATTATATGAGATTATTTTATTTCTTTACTTGTTAATTTTCTCCCTTCCCCACTAGAATGAAATTTCTCTGAGAGTAGATAGCTTGTTTGTCTTATCACCCACTTTGTCTCCTGTGCCTGGAACATAGTGGCCCTCAGTGAATATGGTGGCAAGAAGAACAAGAGAGAGAAAGAAGGGGAAGCAATGTGAGCTATAAGGAGCACTCACAGAAGGGAGAGCGATCTGGGGACTGAATGGTATTAGCGAGCTTCACCCAGGGGACAGACTTGAATCTGGGCCTTGGAGAATGGGCAGATGATCCGACATCTCCATGAGCCTCTATTCTCCTCCCAAGGGAGACCACTTATAGGTTTAGGATGCAGGGAATGTTTTGACGGCATAGAAATATAGCAAATGTTTATCAAAAGGAAAGCATATGCTCTGATGAATGAAGCAAGAGTCACTCATTTCCATTTCTGTCAATCTCCTGAGTGAAATTTAACTCATCCTAGGCAAGGGAACAAGACCCTGGCCAATCCTGAGCTCCTTCTCAGAACTGGACAGTATCAGGCCCCCTTCCCTCCTATCTCAAGAAGAGTCATTCTCAGGAACTTCCATGAACCACTGTGGGTCTGGAGACAGATCAGCATCGTAAACCAAGGCGGCCTCTACCGCTTACACAGCTAGGAATGGGCAGCCTTCTGGGAACCACCCCTGAAACCCAGGCCCTGAATACTTTCTAGAAACAGGGACAGGAAAGAAGCATTTGTTGAGGGCATATAATGTGCTAGGTATCATGCCTAAGCACTACACGAGGGCTAACAGGTAACTTTCACAACAATTCTTAGAGATGGGTCTTGTTTTCCCAATTTTACACAGGAGGAATCAATATCATAGTTGACAGTGTTAGTTTAGCTGAGTTCGTTGTTGTCGTTTCAACCACCTTAATCACCTCTTCCTATGCTTAGGGTTATTTGGGGCGGTCCCCATCTTAAGAGTCTTGGAGAGAGATGGAATCTACCTCCCAGAAGTCAAAAAGACCAGATACTTGCTTTCCCAGCCTCTCTTGCTGCTCAGGCAAGAGCACATGACCTAGCCTTGGCCAATCAGATGCATCAGCCATAGACTTTGAATTCGGAGCAGAAACACCATGGCAATATCCAGTGTCCTCTGGGGCAATACAGGGTCCTCACAGGACAGCTGTGGCAGGGTTCTGATGATAGTTCTGGCTAGTGTGCGTCTCTTGGTCTCTGCTCATTTTATAAGCTAGTTTCTCAGATACCCTGGAAATTCTATGAGCTCCCTAATATCCCTTCAACAAATTTGTTTTCTGCTAGAATCATTCAGAGTTGGGTCCTGTTGTTTGCAACTAAGAATTCAGGCCGATTCAGCCTTGGAGATGACAAGCAAGGTCATCAGGGATTTGGACATGGGTCAGTCTAAAGGCAGAGCCCGTGCTGCCTCCAGTATTCCCACACTGCTCTGAGGGGGACATTGGAAAAACTCTGATCCCATTTCACAGATGAGGTATAGAGAGGAGAGGTAACCACACAGACTGGAAGTAACTGGAAACCAGGTTTGGGCTGCAAGCTCCTGGTTCTCTCTAATGTACCACAGCTCACCTTCTGCCTCAGCACTCTCCACCACCACTTCCCGACATAAAACTCTTGTTTTGAACTAACTGAGGAGCCCACCGTAGAGGGAATGAGACCCTGAACGTGAATAGAAAGAAGTAGGAGCTTCTCAGACAGAGAGGCGACGCCTCTCTTTTTAGAACAAGATTCAAATCTGTGATCACCGCCAGTTCCTGGGAAACTGGAAAGGGAATGAATGATTGTCTGGGGGTTGGAGAATGGTCTCCATCCTGGGAGCAGACAGGGAGGACAGCTGAGAGGCAGCAACAGTCATCCAGGAGTAACACTGAACTGCTCTGAGCCGGTTTTCATATGTGCAAAATCGGGATAACGCTACTCCCTGCACAGGTCTGTCTGAGAGAATCAGCAGTAGGAATTTTAGCAACAACCCATAGCACTTAAAATGAGTCACACACTGTTTTAAGGACTTTTCCTATATGAATTCTTTCAATCTTCACCAAAATGTGGATACTTTTGTGACCTCTATTTTCCTGATGAGAAAGTGGGGCACAGAAATGTTAAGTGGCTTGTCTAATTACACCAAGTAATTGGGACAGCTGGGATCTGAACCCAGGTATGCCAGCTCCAAAATCAGAGACCTTCAGTATTGTGCTAATCAAGTATTATAATGGATGCAATAGAGCTCTGTGACTGTAAACTGCTTCACACATATTAGCAAACAATTTACTTGGTGCCAGGATAGAAGACAGTCTCTGAGTAAGGAGACATATATCTGTCTTGTAGCCCTGCACCCAGAACCATGTTTAGCCTTACAATAGTCATAGAAAGAGTGTTAGTGGAATGAATGAATGAACGAACGAACAAACAAGCACATAAGATGAGGATTCAGACAGTAGCAAGGAGATGGAGAGGAAAGAGCCATTTGGAACCAAGAAAGAGTAGAATATAGAAATGTGTCTCTAAATGGGATCCTCTGATGTAGGCTTGAAAAGCCCTGAGCCAAGTTTCCAAAGGAAACTTGCAAATCGCTTCGATATATCTGTTGTATTAAAAAAAAAACAAAAAAAAACACCACTCCATAAGTGTTCAGCTCTTTCATGACTTCATGTTTACAGGAGGCACACAGTGTGGGGTCATGTGTGCATCTGGTTGTTCATAAGCACAGACAGAGGTGTGCATAGGGTTCTGTGTATAAACAGAATTCCACAGGTGTGTCCAGCTGTTGGTGTGCACAGCTGTGCAAGGACATAATTTCACACTGTACACAACTGGACCTATCAGTGAATGTCTGCAGGATTGCGTGCATACGCCCATGTGCACACAGTCAATGATGGGCTAACGCTAATTTGAACTCACTATGTGCCAGGCTCTCTCTTAAGCACGTTGCAAGTAACATCACATTTAATTCTCTCAGTGGATATAGAGGCACGCAGTTATGCACATGCATGTGTGCACGGCTCTGTCTGAGCTGCACATACACAGATTTCTCCCGGGTAAGCACAGGTTCAGGCTGGCTGTCAGTTTTCTGCTGCTTAAGTCAAGCTACATGAATAACGCCAGGAAGGCACACTTTCCTGGGCTGGAAGGAGTAACAATGAATTAAAACATAGATCATAAAGTCCTTTCAAAATACCATCCACTAAAGAAACAGCAGGCACCCAGCCTGCGTTTTCTTGCTGTGTAAACACATTCCTACCACCCCACTCACTTAAATAAGGCTCACTCCACTTTGGCAACCCCGCAAACACATTTTTTTACAGTTTCTTTTTCAAAAACAAGATTGCTCCCTCGGCAACTGTTTCCAAGCACATTCCCTCATTCTGCGAAAGGGAAGGAAAAAGCAAGAGAAAGCCTCTTGTTACTATACAGGGAACACAGAACAGGGGCAGGGAGAGAGGAGAAATGGGGAACAGGCTGAGAAGCCAATGAGAAAGATGTATTTCCCCCAAATGAAACTGGCCAAATGCCCCCTGACCCAGCAGCGATATATCCCCAGGACCCAGTAATTGTTAGTTCTTTCAAAGGCTGTGGTCTGGGTACCCAACTAGGATCATCCTCTACCCCACTGTGTGTGTGTGTGTGTGTGTGTGTGTGTGTGTGTGTGTGTGTGTGTGTGTGTGTGTGTGTGTGTGTGTGTGTGTGTGTGTGTGTGTGTGCGCGCGCGCGCACACGTGCACACATGGATACTATTAAAGGTCAGAAGCCATCCCTGAAGCAGCCAAAATTATTTCCCTCATCTTTTTAACAATGCCATTTTCTCAACAGTATGTTGACTACTTACAGGAACAAAAATAGTCCGCCGGCAGGGGTTAGGGGTGGGGTGTGGATAGGAAACTAGACGAAAAGAACTCTGTCCATCCCATTCTATGCCTTTCATCCAATGACTAATTCTGTTCCATCCAATTCATTCCATTCCATCTGATTCACTCCATATCACTCCCCAAATTCCATGCCAAGCTATTCCCTTCTCAGCCCTTCCAGCCCATTCAAATTCCAACTCATTCCATTCTATCCCAGCTCAATCCATTCTGTCCTAATCTACATCCATGTCATCTCATTCCACTGCAAGTCAAGCTCCTCCATTTCAAGCCCCTGTGCCCCAATTCATTCCATTTCATCCCATTTCATCATTGCAGTGTCTTCTTAACCGTTTCGATCTGTTCCAATAACTCCTGCCAGAAGTATTTCAGCAGCATCTACGATGTGAGCAGCCCTGCATTCCATGAGGGGTCTGGAGAGAGGGGCTGAGCCCCCATCTTTGCACTCTCTTTAGAGAGACAGAAACAATCCTTATGAAACAAAATGAGGGCCATATCACCCTATGGCCTTCACAGACCCAGATGAATCAAGAATCATGGGCAAAACACCTGAATGCCTAACTCTCTACACAGATCTCCATGCTTTGGTACCATGTGGAATAGAGGTAAGAGCTTAAACTTTGAAGCCAGGCTATTAAGTGGTCAAATTCCAGATCTTCTTAGAAGTTGTAACAGACAAGGTTATGCACCAAACAAACCTTAAAAATTTCAGTGGCTGAAAACAAAGTTTTAGTTCTCACTCATGACTCAAGGCTCTCATACATTGGCTGGGGGCTCTGCTCCTTGGCACCCTCACTGCCAAGACCCAGAGCAGTCTCTCTCTGGAACACTGCGCCTCACCGTGGTGGGGGTGGGGAGAGCACATGGCTATTTATGTATTAGCACTTAAAGCTGCCACACAGCAGAGATACACTTCATCTCTGCTCACATTTCACTATCCTAAAAAAGTCACATGCTTCCACTCATATTCAAAGGTCAGGGAAGAGAAATCACACGTTGGGAAGTACAAAGACCAGAGAAATGTTCATGTTTCTTGGGAGGAGAACTGGAAATATTTGATGGGCAACACTAACGACGACCACACCAGCTGAGTTTCCATAGGCCCCTAATTTAATTTTCTTGAGCCTCAGTTTTCTCACCTGTAAAATGGGGATAATTAGGACCTACTTCTCAGGTCTATTGTAAATGATGAGATATGTATGGAAAGAACCCAGCACACAGCAGGTGCTTAAGAAATATGAATTCCCTTCCCCAAGCCTCTTCATTTATCTCCCTGCCAACCTCCTTGCAAAAACATCAGAGACACAAACTAGATGGCTCTTATCTGGGAACAGAGAGGAGCTTTCAGCCCCACCCCACCTCCCTTCCAGACCTCAGATCTGTCGCCTCTCTTTGCAACAGGAGCTTCAGCCACGTGCTCAATGATGATCCATCTGCTTTGCAAATGTAATTATATCACAACACTGATTTCTGATGGGCAGAGACCAATACCCAGAGCTGCTTTGTTCCCAAACATTGCAGAAAAAAACCCCACCATACTTCCTGGAGCAGAAGTGTAATCAGAATGAACGATCATCCAGTACAATATTGTCTCATGCTCCAGAGAAGACTGGCAAGCATCCTGCAACAGCAGGTTTGGACCCCTCCAGAGGTCCACATCCCTCTGCCTGCCGGAGCTTGTAATGGGTGGAACCGATACTCTGGGGCAGGCTTCTGCCTTATCTAAAGGCCCTGTGGGAAGCAGAGCCTGTAGACCCCCTCCTCCTGTGGGAAGTCACCCACTGGAGCTCCACCACAAGGTTCTAGAACAGTGGGCACAGAATAGCTCTACGATCCACCGAACACCACGACTGGGAGAACCAGGAGCAAGAAAGTTCCACTGTATACAAATGGATGAAGCCAACTTTCATCAGGTACTTCCTTTGTGCTAGATCTTTTTTTTCTACTTAAGATGTTTTTTATTTAGTAATCTATACAACGTTTTGATTTATAAAGAGGGCATGGTTAAATTATAGCTTGTGAAACCACTTTTTTTTATTGAAGTATAGTTGATTTACAATGTTGTGTTAGTTTCAGGTGCACAGCAAAGTGATTCAGTTATACACACACATATATATATTCTTTTTCAGATTATTTTCCCTTATAAGTTATTACAAAATATTGAGTATAGTTCCCTCTGCTATACAGTAGGTCCTGGTTGGTCATCTATTTTATGCACATTAGTGTGTATCTGTTAATCCCGAACTCCTAATTTATCCCTTCCCTCCCCTTTCCCCTTTGGTTACCTTAAGTTTGTTTTCTATGCCTGTGGGTCTATTTCTGTTTTGTAAATAAGTTCATTTGTATCATTTGTTTTAGATTTCACAAAGAAGTGTCATCATATAATAATTTGTCTTTCTCTCTCTGACTTACTTCACTTAGTATGATAATCTCTAGGTCCATCCATGTTGCTGCAAATGGCATCATTTCATTCTTTTTTATGGCTGAGTAATATTCCATTGTATATAACTACGATTCTCCATTTCTGAGTGGATTGCACCACAAAGTTTTCCATTAGAAGCCCATGGAAACAAACATGTACAGTCCCACCCTGTTGTAGGCATGTGTTGCTTTTCCATATCTATTTCCCATGCTGCTATGATCAACTACCACACACTTAGTGGCTTGAAACAACACAAATCTTATTTTTCTGGAGGTCAGAAGTTTAAATGGGCTTCACACCACTAAAAATCAAGGTGTCAGCAGAGCTGCATTGCTTCCTGGAGACACTTGGTGAGAATCTTTTTTTTAACCTTTTTCAGCCTCTAGAGAATCCCCTCATTGTTTGGCTCATGGCCCTCTTCCATCTTTAAAGTCAGCATTGGCTGGTTGAGGGTTTCTCATAATGCATCACTCTGACTCCTCTGCCTAACTTGTCCACCTTTAAAGCGATTACAGTGGAGAACACACTGTAATCTCCTTATCTTACAGTCAATTGATTAGCAACCTTAATTCCATCTTCAGCCTTAATTCCCCCTTGCCATGTTCCATAACGTATTCACTGTTTCTAGGATTAGCATGTAGACATCTTAGGGGGACCATTATTCTGCCTACCATATTATCTATTCCTCTTCTGATTCAGTTTTGATCAATCCATCAAACTGGGTGTTGTATTCTTTCCTGTTCAAGGACTAAGCATGTGACCCAAAGTAGGCCAATCAGACTTCCTATCCCTGGGATTTGAATCTTAAGTTGAATGACCCAATAATGGAAAATTATCTCCATCACAGAGCATGCTGAAAGGAGCACATTAGTCCCAGTTCTCTGAAACTCCCCTGGTCTCTTTCCTTCTTAAAGTGAGGTTCTCTAGTATTTCCTCTGATTCTGTGAGCTGTCCCATATTTCTTCCAGTACATCATTTATTGGCTTAAATCATCCAGACATAGTTTCTGTTGCTTGCAACCCATAAGCCCTGAGATATTCAGACTCAAAAGACAGACACACAGAGATAAGCAGAGAAACCCACAGAACCTAAAGCAGGCACACAGACAAACTCTCCTGACTTGCATTGAGGACAACAGACTTATTTTGAAAAAAAAAAAAAAAAAAAAAAAAAGTTGAGGCTGAAATAAATAGCTCGGCCAGATGAATTTATCTCTAGGGAGTGGTAGACCTATTATATGCATCTCTGGGTATTTTCACAGTTCCATTGTTGGAACTATCCCCTTTTATTTATTTACACTGAATGATAAAAGCAGTATGATAATACGCGTGAAATAAGGTTTCTGCTTTGTTTTCTTCCCTGATCTTTTCTTCACATAATTTAATCTATGCAGCCATACCGATTCCTACAGGCAAAGCCTAGCAGAACCGACTGCTGCTCCTGTCCGTTCATTCATTCGACGTAAATTATAATACCTACTCTGTGCTGGGAACCTTGGGGATGTGGAAGTAAAGAAGGCAGACTCCCTGGGCCCAAGGGAGCTATTTAGTCATATTCATCTAAGAAAAATTCCCTGAGCGTGCCTACGAGGCGCCAGCTAATCCATCACCCTGTTCTCGTGGAGATTAGAGTCTAGAGATAAAGTTATGAAGGAGGCATGTGCTGATGTAGAATGATCAGCAGGGAAATCTGCTTTTTCTGAATGACAGAAAGTGCATTTGGCTAAATAATAAGCATACAAAACATATTTAGTTCAAGATTTGTAAAGATTTAATTATGCAGTCATGTAAATTTAAAAATATTCTTTCCATAAGAGCAGTAGAGATAGATACTGATTGAGGAGAAGGAGGGAACACATCTTGGTGGATGAGATATACAGAGAGGATACACAGCTACAGAGCATTTATATTCTTGTGACCATAAGAGGAAGCTGAATTCTTTGCTGTTCGGCCAAATGGAGGGAGAATACAATCCACGGAAAAATCAAAGAGATTGGGTACCACTCTTGGTTGTTCCATTCGTGGAAATTCCTCCTCATGTCATTCTTTTTACATTATCATTAGATAATGTAAAAAGAAAATCCATGTGCAAGTAAATACACAATAATTAGAGACAGAGTAACCCATAGTCTGCTGTTTCCATCTGGGAAATATGGGAACAGAGTTTGGGGGAGGTTTAAGATGAGAGCAGGAAAAAGATAATACGGAGAAGGATTTGGGGATTCAATAAAAGGGACAGACCAAGATTGTATACTTGATTGCATCTTACATACATATGATATCTACCTGGGGTTTCTTCCATGGTCATGGTTGAAACTAGACTAAATAAATCAAGTGTTCACGGATGTACTCTACTTCACCTGTCCAGCTTGTCACCATCACTGCATGGGGAGAGCCCTAGACAGTGCTTCCCAAACTTCATTACGAATCACCCCATTATTAACATTTATATTCTGATTCAGAAGGTCGGGGGTAGGTTTGAAATTCTGCATCTCAAACAAGCTCCCAGGCAATGAGGATGGCCCCAGAACACAGGTTGAGTATCAAGGCTAGGAGTAGACTGATCTCATTATCCTGGAGACTGTGGTGGGCCCTCCTTCGTAACTACTCTCCCGGTCTCTTGCTGCTGCCAAAGAGGGCCAGGTCTGCCACCATAGCGAAGGATGGGGGTGGGGGAAGGGGGTCACCATGCATAAGGAGCAGTGAGAGAACAGAAGAAGCCTAAGTCTGCCTTGGGGTATCCGGGAGGCTATCCAGGACAAGTAACATTTGAGCCCACACTTGAAGGGTGAGTGAAAGTTTGCCAAGCCAACAAGGGAGAGGATGGCAGCACATGGAGACAGTGCTGAGACAGTATGAGAAAAGACACAGAGGTACAAGCCAATATGTTTGGGAAACTACTGAAAGGTCAATATGGGTGAAGAGTAAAGTGCACTTTACTCTTGGACATCACAACAATCCCCATTTTAGAGGTGGGAAAAGTGAGGCTTGCCCAGGGTCAAGGAGGTAATAGACAAGGGAGATGGAATTTGACCCAAGGCTACCCAACTCCAGGCACCATGTATTTATACTATGGTCTACCATCCCCCACCTGGTGATACAGTGGCCACTCCATCCTTACCAGTAGGCGGTTTCTGGAAACCCCCTGTGACCCTGTGCCCAGTGAGCGTGAGTAGCAAAGCCCAAGGCACTGAACTAGTCTCTTCACATAGGCCCCCTCGTCTCTATTCCCAGCTGTCCTTCAACAGTCAGGCCCAGAGTTTGAGCCTGGTCAGCTGAGTCCCCGCTTTTCCAGACATTTGTCTCCCATCAAGAGAGCCTGGGAAGGGGTATGTTCCAAGAATAGACCACTTTTCATATGTTGGTCTCAGCCTCCGCCTTATCAAGCAGGGCTCGCTGTGGCAGGAAGCTCGTCTAACTGGCTGAGAGCATCACGTCCTCCCAAATATTCCACCCCTTCACCAGAGCAGTAAATATTCCTTTGCCTAGAACACCTGCTGCTGCTGCTGCTGCTGCTGGTGGATGAAAGGGCCTTGCACGCCCGTCACCAACAGTAGAGCAGATACTGACGTCAGAGGTCAGAGCTGTTGAAGTTACATAATCCCAGAGGCTGCTTGAACATGGAATAAGGCCACATTTAACCTTAAGGGAGCTAAAAATAGGCAAATAGAATTTTATTTCCCCATAACATTTTTAAGCTTTAAATTAATATATTTTTAGTGATTGTAGGCAAGAATTGTGTTTGACCCCAGGAAGTTTCTTCACTGTTGAATTATGATCCCTAGGAAATAAATAGAGAGTATATGTATGCAGGGCATAGGCATGGCATTATCTGTGTGTGCATATACGTGGGAATGAATGTGTGTGTGTGTGTGTGTGTGTGTGTGTACGCAAGCACATGGATAGATATAGACAGGGATAAGGATATGAATGTAGATATATAGAATGTGGGCTGTGTTTTGCTGCAATGAGGTGGTAGCAGAATGAACGCTGATGTGACTTGGATGGGTAGGTGAGCATGAGGTGTGTACATTTCGTATGTGGGAAGGTTTTGATACAGGTGTGTGGTATATTTCCGTGGCTAAGAGCGTGAGTTGCATGGGTGTGCAGTGGAAACTGCATGTTGTGTGTAGTGTTGGTGTGTCTGCAGGGGTGTGTAAGGTATGTGAACCCAAGGCATTGCATCCGCTCTTGCTCATGTGAGCGTGCAGTGGATATATTTCACTCAGGGTGGGGAATGTGTGTTTGTGTGTATTCAGATTGTGTGGGGGTGTGTGGGAAACATGTCGACAGTGTGCCTGAGTGGGTCACAAGTATGAGGTGATCATGCAGGTATGTGCTGGAAGGGGCGTGTGCCTGTTTGCACCTGTGTGTGTCTGCACGCACATGTCATGGCTGATGACTCCAGGAAAGATGGCCACAGAGTCCCGAGTGCCCCTCCCCAATGTTTACAACATCCTAGATCTTCCTGCAACATATTTCCAGAGACCTATGTGAAGGTGTTCTCCAGAATGCTAACCCACTGCTCTCCTTCGCCCCTCTGGGACTCTAGCCCCTAATTACTCCCTTGACCAGGCACAAAGTGTCTGGGGCAGTCAACATTTCTTGGCACATATGGGCTTCTCTCAAACTCTGATCTATAGGCAGAGGTTTATCCAACCTGATGGAGATGGTCAAAATCAAAATATATAATAAAATAAAACCTGTCCTGAACAGAAATAGCCTAGAGTTAAAGCTCACGCCACATTTTCCCATAAGAATTGAGAAAACATAGTGTGACTTAGAAGAAATTCTCCAGCTTTAGGGTTTCTAGTTTCTGCTGTTATTATTCTGCCATCTGACCTCTGGCAAATCCTTCCTCTTCTTGGTTCTAGAATCTTTGTCTTAACTCTTAAGTCACGTATTTAAGTGTTTAACAATTCTTCATTGTCTCCCTACAGCCCTCAGATAGAGTCCAATCTCCTTAGCATGCCACCCAAGACCCTCCATGACTTACTTGACCCTTCTAGTTTCTCATTTCCATCCATCCTGTGCCGCCATATCGTCTAGGCTCACCAATCTACTCACTTCCTCAAAGGCAAAGTTATCTCAGCAAAGAAACACATGTCGCTGTCCTTTGTGCTGAATAAGTATACCTTGCCTGTCTTCCTTTCTGCAGAAACATCAACAGGGACCAGGAAGGACACATCCTACTATACTCACTCACGATTGATTCAATTATCCTTTCAAAATGTTTTTTGGCAACTAATAAGTTCCAGAAGCTCAATTAGCTTCTAGAATACAGTAGCCAGCCAAAAAGACATGTTCCCTGCCCTTGTAAATTTAATATATTAAAATTAACTGAATCAGACTTTTCTTCAGAAACCTAGTGCTATAACCTGTGCCTGAATCTGGAATGAAGGAGAATTTGAAGGAAAGACTTCATCCATCAAGTTGGTGTCTCATCAGTCACGGCTAAGAGCATGATCACGCACACCTGGGTTTGAAACCTGACTCCACCGATGATAAGATGAGTGGTCTTGGGCAAGTTTGCTAAACTCTCTGTGTCTCAACTGCTTCGTGGAACAAACCTACCTCAAAAGGTTGAATGAGACGCTGCATCATTGTAAGGGCTCAATAAATGTTGCTTTAGGAAGTATACACCTAACTTCCTCCTGATAGGCATGGATCATGCCCCCTTCATTTCCTGAATGCAGGAATTTGGGCTTCAATTATGAGCCTTGTCCATCAGGCTGAGGCTTTATCTTCTCAACTGAGATAATAATTTTCACTGTGAATTTTTAATAAGGTACTAGGATGGTACATCATGATAACCTCCATGAGGTCAGGGATTTTCTGGTCTGTTTGTTCACTAATACAACTTCAGTGTCTAGAACAGTTTCTGGCACATAGTAGGTTCTTGGTGAGTATTTGTTAGGATGAAGGATACTGTACCTGTCAGCAGATTGCAGAAATGACTCTGCCTAATCATTACTATTATTAACAGCCGCCACTTTCCCCATGAACTATGAAAAGTGTTCCACAGCTCATCTCTAATTCCCTCCACAAAATCACGAGGCAGGTCTGATTATTCTATTTTATAGGTGAGCAACCTAAGCTAAGCTAATCTAAGACCCAGTGAGGTTAACAACTAGCCTTAGGCCACGTAGCTGCTAAGTGACAGAATTGGGATTTGAAGCCAAGGCTGGTTCCCACACTGTCCTGTGATGCAATCCAGGAACTTTCTTGGTTTCCTAAGGAGAAGCAGAGAATCTTCTTCCCCCCCGCCAGTCCCGCTGATGGAGCCCGAAACTAGATGGTGAGGGGCACAGGAAAAGAGGCTGGCCTTAAAGAAGCAATAGGGCTGAAGAAACTGCGTGGTCAATAGCTGCTGAAACATCACGACCCTAATTAAGAACGATGCTCCTTGTTCTGCCAAAAGCGCTACCTTCTTGCAGAGATCAATAAATCAAAAATAATTGTTTACTTTGTCTAGGCTCCTTCCCTTCTGCCTGTATTTTTTTCCTTCTTTCTTTGTATAATGTGAAAGTTGATGAAGGAGCCTCATTTTCACTAATGAAAGAAATTTAATTTTTTTGGCACTATATCCCTCATTAAGAAGAGCGAAATCCACTTAGGAGTGGCTTCTGCTGCCTTCCATTTGTCCAAACGAAGACCCAAAGTCAGCAGAGGGCCAGTTTTAGCATGAAATGAAAGCTGCCATGAAATTTATGTCTATTGTTTTAGGAAAGATGTTTAATGATAGATGGGAACAGTCACTAAAAATGACCACAGCCGTCTCCTCACTCTTGTTTTTGTTTCATCTCTCCACTCTCTCCCCAACAGTGTATGCACGGCCATCAGTGAGGTGGCCCCAAAGGACCTGGAATCTAAAAACCAGGTTATCACTGAATACTAGACGGATACCAGAGGAGAAATCAGTAATATTGCCTTAAAGAACTAGCAAGAAAAAAAAATCTTCCAGGCTAGTACATAATAGTTCTTGCCCAGCCACAACACACAAGGACAGTAAAGGGGTAAGACATAGGGCCTGTCTATATATGTCTAGGACATATCCAGGACGATCCTATTAACTTAAATACATTTTATGGCGCATGTAATAGTTCAAGTGATATGCTGGTAAAGGTTTAACAACCAGATTCTGGGGGGGGGGGGGGGGGGGGGAGGAAAAAAGCTCTAATTTGTAACATTTGCCAATTATCATAGTGTAAATATTCCCACCATGGTCCATTGTAAGTGACCGACAAGAATGTTGGATTTGGGAAGAGATGTGTGTAATTCTCTGTGTACAGTTGTACACAATCCATTGAATACGGATTTGTTAAGAGATATGTACAACTGGTTCTTGTACATCAAAACCAGCAGGCTCTGGCATCCCCCGTGGTGGTAGCCTTTGCCTCAGGAATCCTTTGATTGTAATTGAGCTCTCTGTGTGGTTTTGCTCTTGGGAGGAAACTCACTTTTCTGACTCAACACTGTCTGCTTAATGGCCGACTCTTTTCTTCAGTGGCACTAGATACATTTTCATGACGGTTTAGACATCAGCTTAGTGGGAGTCAGTCCCTGGAGCCAGATCACACTGAGGGGGAGAGCCAACAAGGCTGGGTAGCACAGATGGAGTCTGGTGAACAGATCACAGTATGGCTTCCCATTGGCACCAGGGCAGCTGCCCAGTGGCCTTCCTTCACCTCATGCGAAATTCTTATCACCCTCTGTTGTAACAGTTTTCTTCCTTCCTTAATAGTCCCTTCAGGTAGGCTCTGAATTCCAGAAGGATAGGCATGGGGACATATTCATCCTTGGCACGCTGTGGTGTTAGGCTAAAAACCATTAATATAAGGGAGCTGGCTAATTAGAGTAAAGGAAACATCTACTGAGGACTTCTACCCACTGCTACATGCTGCTAAGTTCAACCCCACAAACTTGAATATATCTTCTCCCATACAACACTTAAAAAGAGAAATTAGGAAGAGCCTTATAGCCCCTGTCACAGACTCTCTAACACTCTTTAAAAATTCCTGAACGGTGTGCTAATGTGCTTTAACTTGATTCAAAGTGGTAAGGTCTCCACATCACCATGGAAATATCCGCCCCCCCAATACCCCTTTCAAATAATGAGATGGTAATAAAACAATGAACTTGAGGTAAACAAGAGGCAGAAATACTTTAAGCCAGAGGATGAGCAATTAAAAGACCATTTGGTAATGCCCTGTCTGCAGACTGAATGGTGGAGGGCAAATGACTATGTACAAATCTAATATCAAGACTTGGAGTTTGAGTATTGTAGACTACTGGTTTCTACTTGCAGAATTCCCATTGCAGCTAGCCACAGAGGTGTATAATAAATTAGGTTCTGATAACCTGCGTTTAGCCAAAGTGTGAAAATCAAGTGGATCCTAGAGGAACTCAGAAGCTGCAAAGATTTAAACTGCCTAACTCGGGCAGTATCGTGTGGGGGACCCAAGCTGTATAGCCACAGAAGGAATATGTGGGCTGTTACTGATCTGGAGGTGAGGGAGACCTGATAAGTAGTTATGGCTACACCATGCAGTCTGGTCATGCTGGACACCCCAATTCTAATATAATTAAAAGGATTCCTGGACCCCCCACTTCACCCAGTCCACACCCAGACATGAAAGACCTAGAGTCAGACCCAGCAAAGCCATCTCCGACTGGCTATGGGTTCAAGGATGACCTCAGAAATGTTCCTAGAATGAGGTTGCTATAACCTTATTTCAGGTAGAATGGAAAGCTGCGTTTATTTCAGCTCACGTGGGGGGGAATCTTTCTACCATCTGAGTTAATTTTCTGCCTCAGCGTGGAAGTCCCTTCAGGGTTATCAATGTGAACTCTCATTCTCAATGTCCAGCATTACAGCTGCAAGGGATATGGGATACACTGGGAGGCAGCAACCGCCATTATGTTTTTAGACAAATCCCCATGTCTTGCCTGTTTTCTTATTTGACTGACAACAAGTAGTGGCAATAAACCTCAATTAATTTAAAGACTAATAAATGGGTATACAGGAGCTCTCTGTGCTACCTTTGCAACTTTTCTGTATATCTAAACTGTTCTAAAATAAAACATTTCAAACCCCCCCCCCAAAAAAAGCATTAAGTTAATTTCTAGTTTATTGAGATGTTGAGTAGAGTTCCATAAAGGGATTGCTTTCCTGTTTAAAACTCTCCTTTGGTATCATCTCCACCGTATAAAAAACTACACAGAAAAAAAGACTGGAAGAAAATAAGCAAGAATGATAATAATGGTTGCCTTTGGAGGGTGGGCATCCATTGGAAAGGTGGAAGGGTTTTTTTCCTACTTCTTTTAATTTTTCTTTGTCATCTAAATTTTCCACCATTACTTTTTAGGGAAAGGGTATTTGTAAAAAGGCTTTACATCTACTTTCCTACTGTCTACAAATTAAAGCTTCTTACCATAATATACCTTCATAATCTGGCCTTGTTTCTCCAATTTCATTGTCCATCACCCCTTCTCCTCCTTCAGATACCTGTATTTCTGGATAATTTTAAATTGCCCACAGTTGTCCCAGACATGCTCTGAGTCTTTGTACATCAAATAATCCTACAGG
This sequence comes from Balaenoptera acutorostrata, assembly GCF_949987535.1. Classification (NCBI taxonomy): domain Eukaryota; kingdom Metazoa; phylum Chordata; class Mammalia; order Artiodactyla; family Balaenopteridae; genus Balaenoptera; species Balaenoptera acutorostrata. Next base: position 28,099,226 of record NC_080078.1, read on the forward strand.
TTCAAATGCCTTCCCTCCTTTCCAGTCCAAGTTTTAGATGTTTCCTTCAAAACCTAGCTAAGATATCATCTTTTTGGGGAAAATATTCCTGACCCCACCATGCGTCTCTACAGAATTCACTCTCTCCTCTCGCTGCCGTACATAGATTTCTATCATTGTACTTAACACACTGATTGGTATTGATCAGACTGTATGTTAAGCCTGACTCTGAGATCACTGAGGGAAGACTAGTGCCTGATGTATTACGACGTCTTCAGTCCAGAGCCTGGCATATGGAACTTAGTGTAATACATCACTGATGGGTGGATTTAGTGAATGGACTCATGAGCGTACGTTTGGCTTCCCCCAGAAGGGAGCATTATATACTGGTAAAAAAAAAAAGACTTGACCAAGAGCAAAGAGCCGAAGCAGAGAGGCAGAGCCCAGCTAGGAATTCAGGTGAGAGGTGGGGGGACCATGACAAAGGAACAGGGCTATAGATGACCAGGAACCTCATCTGAGTCAGAGCCAGGGTGAGCAACTCTAAGAAGAAAGGGCTGCCTCTTCTGAGGTCCCAGGGTGACAGTTTTAAAAAGTTGCCTTGCCATGAGATTCCAAAGAACAGATTCTAACATGACTCGTTTACTCATACGTATCTTACATTGTTAGGAACAAAATACCTGTCAGAGATCATTAAATCCAATGGTTTGTAAGCTGCATTTCACAGAAATCTAGGATTCTGTGGAACCATTTCAAAGACAGGGCACGTGGGGAAGGCTGGTGCTGCAGACCAGGTCATGAGCACTCCAACTAGGGCAGCTCCATTGGTAACTGGCTTACATCTTGACACTCCACAGAAAACTCTTAGGAGATGGTTCTGCTTAAAAAATAAAGGAAGATATGGAGGGAGGGGGAAGGAGGGAGGAGAAGGGATGAAAAGGAAGGGAAAGGAAGAGAGAGGAGGAGAGAGAAGGGGAGATGGAGGGAAGCAGGAAGGAGGGAGGAAGAGACGGAAGGAGGAGACCAGAAAGAAAAGTAAGTTAGAAAGGAGGAAGGAAGGAAGGAAGGAAGGAAGGAAGGAAAGAAAGGGAGGTGGAGGAAGAAAGGTTAAGGAAAAGAAACAAAGGAAGGAAGAAAACAAACTACCGATAAAACCCAAGCCTGTCATGAGAAAACGAAGAGTCAGGAGAGAAGTGATATTTCTGAGATCACAGAGGAAGGAGATGACACCATCATGATGACAAGTCTGGTCCTCTCCTTCCCAACTCAAGACTCCATGTTTCAGGACAGAAGCTTCATTAGCTCCTTCTTCCTCCCCTTCACTCCACAATGTAAGGGTCCCCGAACAGATGCAGCAAGCTCAGGATGCCCAATGAAGCAAAAAACAAAGGTAAAGGTGGGTATTATGGAACTAAAAACTTCATATAGGAGATCAGACACTCTGGCCATCTCATGAGCCATCTCATAACCTACTCACATGAATGGGGAAAGTGGTTCCTAATTAGGGCAGCAACTGTTTGCATGTAAATAAGAGCTGGTGTGCCTGGAAAACCCTTGTCCTCCTAAATGGCTCAAATACTCCCCTTGTGAAGCCTCCATAATCCTGATTCACTAAGAAAAATCTCTCTTCAAATACCATACAAAAGAGAACTTGAATAAGACTTGAGGGTATGATTGGTGGGGTCTAAGGTCTGAGGGCTGCCATATCTGTTCACTCTACATGCATTTTCTGAGGGTCTCTTACACGCTAAGTACTGTCCTAGGAGATGGATAAAGAGCATTGTTCTGTATATACCCCTGTTCTCAAAAGCTCAAAGCCCAACCATTCTGGTGATAATAATGTGTGATAAGGACTATCAGCGATGTAGGAGAGAATCGGTGGGAAGAAAGTACTAGCACCCATCCCAGCACTGGAGAGTCAGAGAGGAGTTCCAACAGTGGTTCTCAACTTTAATCTGCATATGTATCACCAGGGGATCTTATTAAAGTGCAGATTCTGATTCCCTCGGGTGGGGCCTCAGATTTTGCACGTCTGACAGGCTCCCAGATGCTGCTGACACTATTATTCAGAGACCACAGACGGGGAAGCAAGGTCCTAGAGTCACTCGAAACATGGTCCATGGCCACCACTTTCGAGTATGCATAAATGCAAATTCTCAGACTTTAGCCCGGACCTACTAAACCAGCGTCTCTGGGGATGGAGCCCAGAAATCTGTGCTCTACCAGATCCTCAGGCTGGTGCTTATATACGCCGGCATTTGAGAAGCCGCACCCTTGGGAAGCTACTTGAACAGAGTCCTAAAGAAAGAGGTAAGACTGCCGTGCTGAGGATCGCATGCAACAGCACGTGTCATAGGCGCCACTGTCTGCCTCCCGTTTCGGCTCCAACAAGTACTTTTCATTCACTTCGCCAGACAGAGTAGATCAGTGTCATTGCCAAGGCAAAACAGGACCCGACTTCTCGTAAGCTGAAACAGGCCTGAAAACTCCTGGAGGGGGAAAGAAGTTTACATCCTGCTGAAGTGCCACAAGGACGGCAAGTGTGTGGCATGTGTGCCACCGTATCCACATTCTGTTCCTGTGATAGACGTCGTTCATCAGTCCCTATTCTCCTTCCTGCTTAGCCCAGACACTCTCTCAGAAACCTCAGCCTAGCTCTCCAGGCATCCCCTACCGATGGAGAGAAGCTTGTACCTAAGAGGAAATCCTTCGAATCGTGTCATTCATCATTGACTGATAACATTAGTCAAAAGAAATGTTTTACCAGGTACAGGGGGAAAAAAAAAGGACCACCATCATTTTTCTTCATGATGTGCATTTCTCAGGAAGAAGAATCCTTATTCCAGGGTTATCGGGTGAAGTGACCAAACTACCGATTTAGTGAGTGACATTTACATATTTCATCCAAGGGGAAGAAAGGGAGGGGGAGGAAATGCACATTTACTGAACCTATACATCATGCACCTTCCTAAGAGTTTTACATACAGAATAGTTCATCTAACCCTCACTGTAACCATACAGGGTAAATGTTGTCATTCACATTTTACAGAGGCGGTTCAGAGAAGTTAGGTGACCTTCCTGTTGTCAAACAGCTAGTGGAGAGGTCTCTCTGGCTTGAAACATGGGTCCTTTTCCAGTATACTTTAATTAACAGGGACATCACAGATGTAGTATTGATAAAAAAACAAAAACAAAACACAAAACAGCAAGGGCTTCACGATAGTTTTTACTAGAGAGCTCTAAAAGTTAAAAGAGCCACTATATTCTCTTAAAGGGCCCTTCTTGGCCCAGAATCTCTGAGTTTCACATGGCCTGGGACCTAGATTTCAGCTTCTTGTTGATCCCCAAAGGACTTGATAGTGGCTACGGACTATCTACCTCAGGAGCACAAAATCCTTAAGGAAAAAAAGATGGTGGCTTTATCAGACAAAACCCAAAGCCATGATCTGTTGTTTTAACTACTAATTCTGCAATCTGGTTTACTTCCCTTTGTTGGCCCTTGATGGAGAGTATAATAGTGATGTATTTATTAATACATCAATCTTGCTGTTGACATTATTGTATATTATAACAATAATTACATTATTATCACTGTCACTATTACTATAATGTCACAGGTTGGGTTCTCCAGAAGCAGAGGTGAGATGGAATTTAGGGGGCAAGATGTTTATTGGGGATCAACAGACGTGAAGGGAAAAGGAGAGGAAATAAGATAGAACAGGGTGAAGACTTGAACTGCAATCAGGCTCGAAAAGCCTGAGCACCAGCAAGGGGCTCTGGAATGAATATTATCCACCAGGGTTGTCCCCTTCAGGCCAAAATGGTCCAACCTTTATATATCTGCCTCATTCAGTCACTAGATGCTGGATGCTCTGGGAAGAACATGATGGTACAAGCTCTCTATGGCAGAGGCAGACCCTGAAAGAGCTGACAGCTATAGGCTATCTGCTGACCACACTCCTTATAGCTGGACAGCAAGTCCTTTTTGAAGGAGGAGCCAGGTGGTGCATCTCTATTTACCAAAATGAATGATACCTCCTGATATCTGAATGGGGCTTTACAATTTATGACATTTTCGTTATCTGTTAGCACATTTGCTCCTTGCAATCCAAATCTGAACATGATGTGTTGTAGCAGATTCCGTTGCTGTCCAAGATATTTGCTGTTCTTCCCTATGGAAGGATTACTTCCTCCCCTACTGACATCAGGCTCAGTCATGTGACTTGTGTTGGCCAGTGAGATATGAGTGAAAGTGATGAGCATCACTTCTGAGCAAAAGCTTTAAGAGCCGTGACATGCGCTGTCATCTTCTCTTTTTTTCCCCCTCTGCTAAGAGTCCAGGTTGTCCCACACAGGAGCTGCTCCTTCAGTTCCTGAGTAAAGGCTCTGGAGCAAAAACTGCAGGCGCTCCACAATGGACATGAATGTGAGTGAGTTAGATTCCTGCGTTGTCTCAAGCCACTAAGATATTTGGGGATGTTTGTTGCTACAGCATAACTTATCCTAGCCTGACCTGACTGAGACACTCCCATCACCTACGAGCCCATGCTCCTCAGCAAGGCTTTATATAATCCTGCCTCTGCCCATCTCTCCAGTCTTATCTCCCACCATGCCTCACCTTGCTTTGTTCCAACCACATCAAATACATTTATCTTCTTGAAAAGCTCCTACCCCTTCTCTAAGATGTAGCTCAAATATTCTCTACTCTATGCAATTTTCCCTCATCCCCTCTCCCTAGACAGAAATAACTCGTCCAATCCTTCTCACTGGGCTGTGTAGAAACTATTTTGTTAATCCCTGCCCAGTGCCTAGAACACTGTCAGGCACTCAGCAGGGGGTCAATAATATTTGTTGGAATAAATCATAGTGTATACTGATGTGTTAGTGTGTGCCAGGAACTGTACTAAGTGTTTGAAGAAGATTATTTAACTTTAATTAAGGTAGGTACTACTACTGTTCCCTATTTTTTTAATGTTTTTAAGTTTATACCTTTTATTTTTTTTTTATTTCTGTGTGTATTCACAGTATGACTTGTCAGTAGTAACAAGAATTATAATTAGGCTCTAAACACATAGGTCATTGTTGATCACATAATGAGGAATTCCTAGAAGAGAATACTAGGTAGGGGAAGAGAGAGAATACCAAAAGAAAGAAAAACAGGAAGATATTTTTTAAAACTAGGTTTCTTTATTTCACCTAGTGGTTCCTGAAGACACTCAGATGCATTGTTTTTGAAGGGCAGGGTCAGTGTTAATCTATGAAAATCAGAAGAAGGCCTAGCAACTAAAAAAGTTCAAATGAAAGTTTCAGCATTCAAAAGGAAATAAAGTACCTAAGGAAACTTGGTGCAGCTATTTTTAATGTAGTAGAGACCCTATGTGTGGGGATATATGTAAAAGTCTATCTACATGACCTAATGCTCAGGTAATACACTTTTGACATGACTTAGGAACAGAATACATATCCCTGTATAAAAGAACACAGCAGAAGTGCAACTTCTTGTTGAAACCAGGCACTACAGTGAAATACTAAGTAAGCAGAACATAGGTTATAAGGATTGAATTCTTTATGTGCTTTGATCAAAAGCCAAAAAGCAAGGTACTCTGCAACCATGAATAATTTCCCCCAAATTTGATTGCTTTAAAGGCATCCTCAACATACTGGTTCCTACAAAGTTCTGGGATTTGGGTTTTTATAAATATTCCTTGTCCTACAACTACTGTTGCCTATTTTACAAATGGGAAAACTGAGGCCCAGAGAGGTTAAGTGACTTAATTGGTACTTGGCATTGACAAAACCAGGCAGTCTGGTTTTACTACCCGTTTTTTCACCACTGTGCTATCTTGTAGCAATCTGGGGGTGCCCAGATTCCAACAAATTTTCTCACACAGAGTGGATACTCCATAAATGGGGGCAGTGGTGTAAAACGTACTGGTGTATTTCGAAGGGTCTGAACATAGTGCAGGCGTAGAGGGAGTACGTTGACTGTAGGACATTTAAAAGCAATAATAAAACCAACTAAGGTTTGGTCTTCTTTATAATATCGCAATGCACTAGCAGTTCTAAACAATTCCAGCAATTCTGTCAGTAATAAAATATTCTTCCAAGATGGGTCATTTACACTCCCACACCCATTAGTACAACACTGAATCGTTGCTGAATGAATGAATGAACTAGCTGATAGAACTGATGAGAATGAGAATGATGAAGATGTAGCAATTGACACAGAACAAGTCAATTACTTCCACGACTTTCAGTTAAAGCAAAGCCCATCGTCCAGTTTGACACGTTGCCTCCCTTGGGTAACGTAACCGAAACTGGGGGGAAACCAGCCAATCCAGCTGGATGGGCCTGGCGTTCCAAAAAAGAATTTAAAAAATCCATTTTGCAAATCCAAAGGGCCTGGCGTCACCCAGTAACCTGAAGTGTGGGGACAGAGAACTCTCTCACCTTGGTGCCCCCATGTCGCCTATGCCAGTGACCAGAGCTGCAGAGATGCCAGTAGGATTTAGGGAGGAATCTGGAACCTGAATATGAATGGGCTCCATTGGGCAATGACCCAAGTTTCCACAGCCCACTTCTCACTAAACTGTTATTCTACTAGGAAAAAGAAATGAAAATCATGGACATTCCTTATGAGTAAGTTCTGTGTCTTGGGCCTTTGATGATAATTTTATGGACATTTTATCATAAGAGAGGATGCGAATTTCAATATTTCCACACTTCCATGTCAGTACAGAATTCCCTAACATTTGATGAAACCAAGGTCCGGAAAAATAAAGGATCCCACCCAGCTCTGTAGTCCCCATCGGGGAGACTGCTCACTTATTTGTCTGCTTGTCTGTCTCTTTGACTACATTGTAAATTTCTGGAATGTGGAGATGCTATCTCCCTCCTCATTGCTTCCTGAGCTATTAAAGTAGCCCTTGGTTTGTTGAGTGACTAAATGATCACTTTGCCTCTTTCTGTCCTGGTCTAATTTGGTGCCTCTCTCCTAGTACACCTTCCCCAAGTGATTGAATGGGTCACCCAGAATGTCCTCTCCATTCATGAAGAGAACCTAGAGATCGGGGTCAGGGGACAGATCCTTAAAACATCTACTTTCCATCAGAAAAGCTTCCCATAAGCTGCTCACTTTCTCCCCAAAGTTTTCTCCAGTGACCCTCAATGGATATCAGCGAGAGGGTCTCAATTAGGGGTTAATTGCTTGCAGTACTTTTTTTTTTTTTAACACCTATTAATTTTTCTCTTCATGAGGAAGACACGTGTCAGGACTTGCCAAACAGTCACAAGGAAGAAGCAGTGACATCAGAGCAGTGGTTCTCAACGGGGGGAGAGATTTTGCCCCCAGGACCCAAAGGGACATTTGGCAGTGTCTGGACACATTTTTGATTGTCACAACTGGGGCAGGAGATGCTACTACAGCTAGAGGGTGGAGGCCAGGGGTGAGGCTAAGCACCCTAAAATTCACAGGACAGGCCCCCCCAGCAAAGAATTATCCAGCTCCAAATGTCAACAGTGCTGAGGGTAAGACACTCTGCCTTAAGGCACTGGTGCTTAGAAGCAATAAATATATGAAGTCACAAATTCCATGTAGGGAAAAATGATGATGAAAATGACGACAGCAGCACCAGCAGTAAACACCTACTGGGTGGCAGATACTCTGTTAAGTACTTGGCACTTGAACTGTTTCAACCCTCATCCAACAGCCCTCAGAGGCAGGGACGGTCACTATCCCTATTTTACTAATGAAAACACCGAGGCACCCAAAGTCACCCAGCTAGTGTGTATCAGAGCTGCCATTCCCACCTCACCTGCCTGGCTCCGAATCTCTATTCTTAACCACTCTGGTGTGTTGGAGATCAGGGACCGTATCTGTTCTGGCTTCTAGATTCATTTCTTTAGGAAAGAGACAATGCAACAGAGCAAAGCGTTTGCACTTCTGTAGGTTTTTGTGGAAGAAAGATATCAGGACTGAACACTGAACAGTGACTAAAGGTTTGCAATTGTGGGGAACAAATAGCAAATCCAAGAGCATGAGATTGCTTTCTATTTCTGCCATAGTGGTTAATGAGGGAGGTCGGTGTAGTGGAAAGAACATTATGTCAGGAAGCAAGAAACATGGATTCGGGGCACAGCTCTGCCACAAATATATCCTGGGATGTTGGGCAAGTTTCTTAAACTCTCACCTGATTTTTCTTTTTTGGTATTGTCTATGTTTTCCATTTTAGTTCTGGCAGTTGTGTAGAGCACGAGTTGACAAACTATGGCCCACAGGTCAAATATGTATGGCTGTCACCGTTTTAGACAATAAAGTTTTATTGAGACATGGCTACACCCATATTTTACATGTCATCTATGGCTGCTTTTGTGCTACCATGGCAGAGATGAGAAGTTGCAATAGAGATTGTAGGGTCCAAAAATATTTAAAATATTTATTATTTAGTCCTTTACAGATAAAGTTTGTTGACCCCTAGGGCAGAGGTAATTCTTTGCAGATTTTCTTCTAAATCTCTGAAGTAGAAAAACAAAAACTGAAACATGAGCTGAACACTACACTGAACTACCATGATGGTCTAATGAAATGACCCATGTGAAAGTACTTTGAAAAAGAACTAAGAAATATCTGCATTGTGGTATTAATACCACTTGATGGGGATGCAGTGTGACAGAATAAAAACCAAACAAACAAGCAGCATGGGATTTGGAATCAAGCACACCTGAGTTTGAATCCAAGTCCAACCAATTATTACTATTGTGATTTGGAAGTAGTTATTAAATTCCTTGGGTCTCAGTTTTTTTAACTGGGGATAATATTAAATCAAGGAGAGGGAATAATGCATAATGGGGATAATTATACTTATTTCCTAAGGTTGCTGGGAAGATTCAATGTAATATATTCAATGATTTATGCATTTGTTCATTGAATATGTCTGATGGCTGCCCCACTGTGTACCTGGAACTATGCCAATCACCAATGTACAGCTATGCCTAGACAGCCATTGTCCCTGCCGTCCTGGCACCTAAGGTCTAGTGGAATAGAAAGACCCTGAGCAAGAAATTTTAGCACATGAAATTCACTTAAGTGCTACCATTCAAATTAAGTGGTAGCATTACTAGGACTGCTACTAATAGCTAAGAATGTTTTAAAGGTCTAACACGTCTGGGTTCCCAGTTGTGAGAGGGCTTTGAGGGCTGATGGGGTATTCACAAGAGTGGGAGAGCTTAACCCAGGGAAGGAAGAAGGAGAGAAGGCACACAGCAGAACGCTGTGTATATCTGAGCACTGGATAAGACATGGGGTAAGAGATGGCAAAGGAAGAGAAAGGAGGGTGTGAAAAAGGCAGGGCTAGAGGTCAAATTTCCCTACTGGACATCATGAAACCACAGAGAACACTACACATCCACCAAGGATATCTCCTCCTCTGGCAGAAAGCAGCCCCTCTGAGCCCCTCCAAAGAAATCCATGGAACTGCAAACACACAACGGAGCGTTGCACAACCACATTTCTGTACACTGTAGCGGGGTATGTATGTATTTTTACTAAACTGGTTCCCTTTTCTTCCTGGGAAACTACACCATATCCACCAGGCTTTCCTGTAATTAGGTTTAGCCATACAACAGTTCTGGCCAATGGAACCTAGGCAGAAGTTATGTTTGCCCCTCCAAGCCCATCCTAGTAAAAGCCTCCTATCTAGATCTCTTCTAGTCTGCTGGTCAGATGCAGAGGACCCAGTGGAGAATTGCAAGGTCTTACGGGAATGGTGGAGCTGCAAGATAGAATAATCCTGGGTCCCTGAATAACTGCACTGAGCAGAGCTCACTATGCTGTGCACAAGAAAAAAACATTGATTATATTAATGCACTGAGGATTTGGGCTTCATAACCCTAATCAATCCATATAAATATCTTATTTTTCCTTTATATATTTACTACCTCCAGAATGGAAGCTTCATGAAGACAAGAACTCTGTCCTCTTATTCACTCTGCTGTCCAGAACAGTCTGACATAAAGAAGATGCTCAGATAACATTTGTTGGCCAAAATGTTAGCAAGTTGAGGACAAGATAAATAGCAATCAATGACCTGGAGTCCTTGGAAAGATGGGATAAAAGCATACACACAGAACTGCTCTTCTGTAAACTGCAAAGTTATGTGAAGATATTAAATTTTACCATCACCACAGAGGTGGGTTTGCAAATGCACAGGTCAGAGCATGCATAAAGACACAGTCACACCGAGTTCTTACAGCATCGTGGTGCAGACACAGGTACATGGGCACAGCATGGCTGAATTCTTACAGCACGAGGGGAACCTAAAGTGTTCATGTCCCAAACAGAATAAGGGACTTCCAGACCTCACGTACATATGGGACCCATGTCCGTGTGGGACCCACATCCATCTCCAAAGGGCACATAAGCTGAGCTCATAGATTCATAAACCAAGTGTAGGCTTTGGGCCCAGATAATCTGGGAATAAATAAGAATGTTAACTCATACTTACTGAGTTCTTTGTAGCTTTCCAGCACTGTGATAATAGTGTTATATATGTCCCCTTGTACTTAATTCTCTTATGAACCCTAAATGGTAGTATCATTGTTATCTTCATTTTCCAAGTCAGCAAATTCAGGCTTAGAGACCTGAAAGGAAGTGCTCAAGGCCACCTGGCCAGTGGGGCTTCCTAGATGCTTGACCCTGGTACCTGCCTTCACCTCTCCATCCCTCTGTATCTTCATCTGAAACATGAAAGCAAAAACACACACCTGATCGTCTAGTAGGAGGATGGAATTAAATCAGACCATCTGCAGAATTCCCTGCAGATCACCTGACACTTAGAAGGAGCTCAGAAATATGCCACCTCCCTTCCTTTCCCTTCTCTTCCTTTGCCCAGGAGAGCTGTTTCGTCCTAGGCAAGGTTCTGGCCTCCAAAAACCAGCAGCAAGCAGAGGCTATGTCCCCAAACGACTCTGCCACCAGGGCCAGCCAGTGTGCACCAAATCCTTAATAGTATTTAAACGTTGTCTGGGCATCTAATTATCTTAATCATGTGGCATTCAAAATAGCACAGTCGGTATGCACCCCAGGAAAGGTCCCATTCACAGAATAGGTCCTGTTCAGGGCCTATTAAGCCAGAGAAAAATGTCTAATAACAGAATTTAACAATTGCAGCACTTAAAACAGGAAAGGCTGACAAGTCTTCATCGGAAGCTGGGCTCTCTCCAAGATACCTGCTCCAGGCTGAGCCTCTCAGGATGCTTTCACCTCCGAAGTACCTCATCTCAGCTTTAGCCTCCCCTGCTTCAGGGGTTGTGACTCTTTTATTGTGATTATGTGGGTTAATTCTCACAATCATGGGAGGTCAACATGGCTAAGTCCATTTCACGGATGGGGACCGAGCCTTAGAGACTTTGGTTTGGAACAAAACTCCTAAGCTCACCCTGCAGCCCAGTGTCCTCCTTGACGGCTTAAGAATTTATGTCTTGGTAGAGAACAGGCTTGTGGTTGCCAAGGGGGAGGGGGGTGGGGGAGGGATGGACAGTGGGAGTCTGAGATTAGCAGATGCAACTATTACATATAGAATGGATAAACAACCAGGTCCTACTGTATAGCACAGGGAACTATATTCAATATCCTGGGATAAACCATAATGGAAAAGAATGTAAAAAAAAGAATGTATATATGTGTATAACCGAGTCACTTTGCTGTACAGCAGAAATTCACACAACACTGTAAATCAACTATACTTCAACAAAATTAATTTTTAAAATAAATAAATAAATACTAATATTTTTAAAAAAAGAATTTATATCTTGGAAAAGAACCAAAGAGAAACCCCTTCAAGAGCTGGCCTATAGAGTCTGCTCTTCCTTCCGGCCTCTCCCTCCCTTTCTCTTCCCTCTTCCCCCTTCCTTCCTTCCCAACTTCCTTTTCCTTTTCTCTCTTTAGTCTCTATCCCCCCTTTTGTTTTCTCTTTTCTTCCCCGCTTTTCTTCTTTATCTCCCGTAGTCTCTCCATCTTTCTCCCTCGGTGTTTTTCTCCATCTCTTCCTGTCTCTCTGTATCTCTCTCTAGCTCTCTGTCTCTGTCTCTATCTCTCTCTGTCTCTGTCTCTCTGTCTCTATTTGTCTCTCTCTCTCTGTCTCTATTTGTCTCTGTCTCCCCCTCTCTCCCACTTCCTCACCCTCACACACTCTCACTCTCTCCCTGTATTGATTATCTACCTACTCTTTGCCTGGCCTCATGCACCCCACTGGGACGGGCAGATCAATTAGACACTGTCTGTGACTTCCAGGAACCCACACTAAGGTAGAGAAGGGAGATAAAGAACCACACAGACAAGTGCAGTAGGAGGTGAGCATGACGATGGGGGGAGGCCGAAGGGCTGTAGGAGCATGGAAGATGGCCCCAGGGAAGGCTTGCTCTTCAAGGCAACCTCTACATCACTGTCTAAACTGCTGTCCAAGCTCAAGATGTCACTATGTGCACACATGGGGCCGCCAAGGCTTTGTTAGCCTCTGTAGATCACCAAGTTCTCAACGTGTGCCGTAGAACGCTTAAGGGCTTGCCACTAGCTGGGATGTGTCATGGAAATGGATCCTTCCTCACATCCTGTCAATTTCAAATCAGGCTGCCCATTGCTGGGAGAGCCATACTTGTTGTTAAGAGAAAAAGACACTGATCTGCTGTCTGCTTGTCTCTGTCCCAGGCTATGGTGAATAGTCAGGTAACATCAGACATCAGCCAGCCAATGTCCTACACTAGCCTCAGAGTTGTGCAATGTTCAGTGTTCACAAGACCAGATTAATGAACCAAAAACACATAAATATTTCTTGAGTGGCTATGACAGCCTTGCACCAGACTGGGTTTTCACAATTAGAAACTGTCTCACGTTGAGGTCATCTTGTGTAGATGGTATAAAACAGCACACTTGGAGTCAAACAGATTTTGGTTCCTAACTGTGAGGTCTTGGGTGAGAAACTGCATCTCTACGAGGCTCAGTATCACATTTTTACAAGTTTTACAAGGTGGATTATAATACCTACATTGCGAGACTATTGATCAAAATGGAGATGAGCACAGTAGCTCCTCCAACATCAAATAGGAAAGCAGTAAATGATACTTATGATTTCTAAATATTATGACTCTAACTCATCATAATGGTTCTGTGAGATAGGTAACAGCATACAGTCATTTCAGGAGAAAAGCGAAGAATCAAAGACACGCCACTAATAAAACAGAGAGCCAGACTCTGAGATGCAATACTTCCACACAGGATACCCCATCCCATCAGAGAAGTTACCTTCAAGAAGGAAATCAATGGTGAATTCACATGTCAAGTCCATCCAGATTGTGGAGGACACCAGTGGCGTCTCAGTTTTGTTACCCTGTCCAGAGCTGACAGAACAGGAGGCCTGCCTATCCCCTCTTATCCCAGAGTTCCCCGGAACGTGACAGGTAACCTGCAAATAGTGAAAGGCTCCAAGTGCTTTATGTTTTAACAGGTCTGATCTCTTGGGCTTGGGGAACTGACACTACCTTTCTCTCCCTCCCCACCCTGGCTAATAAACTTTGGTCACATGGCAACCTCTCTTCAAAGCCTTTCTTTCCTCTGGGCTTGAGAAAGCTCCAATTTGGTGATTGTTCATTATCCCCCCATTTAGATAATTTTCCACACACAGTGGAACCTTTAAACCGAGTGAACAATGTTGCCAATCTTTCTGCATGCTACGGTCTGCTAGGCATTAAGAGGTAAATTGACTGCAGTGGGAGGGGAATTTGGAACACCGCTGCCATTAATAGTAATAGGAAAAAAAAAAAAAATAGTAATAGGGGAAGCCAAGTGCATCCTCAAGTTCGGTCACAGGAGGAGGCATTAGAGACACCTGTGTATCAAGGGCTGGACTCGGTCTGAGTCAGGATTCGGTGAGGCCTTTCCTCACCAAGGAGAGCATCCCCAAATGCAGGGCACAATGGAGTGATGAAGGGAACAAACACTCAGACACTGAGCACCTGCTGTACGTAAAGCCCTTTAAGAATGTTTTCTTGTTTCATCTTCAGAATAACAACAAGAGTTGGGAGTAATATTCATGTTTTGTGAATGAGAATATAGAGGTAGAAACCCAAAGTTATGTAGCTCATAAGTGATGGATCCAGGATTTGAAATGTGGTCTGTCTAGCTCCAAAAGTCCCATGGCTAAGAACCACTTTACTATGAGAAGGGCTTGCTTTCTGGATTCTTCCTAATGTCTCTTTTGCCCTATCTTCTCTTTTGCAAGAGAAGATAGGGCTGCTTCTCTTGGAGGTAGTTGAAGAATTATAAGTTCACTATCTTCTGTGATAACAGAAAAAGAGACCTTTGCCCATTCTCACTAGATTCTCAGTTTTTGCCAACTGTACTCACCATCCACCTCATACCTTTGTTTGTACAAAGATATAATCCGCCTGCCGTACTTTGTGCCATTCAATAGAGTAGTCTTCCTGTATTATTCAGAACAGTCACTTCTGCTTCATGAGTGGGTATCAATAGCAACTGGACCACTCACAGCCCATCCCACTACCGTAACAGGCATTATTAATCAATTTCCCACTGAGCAGCCACTACCAATGGATCAGATTATGCACTGAAGATTCAATCTATTCACCAGCCCTGACCCAAGCCAATCACAGCTCCTAAACGAATGAATTTATCCTTTGGATTAACAAAAGCTCTTCTTTCTTGCCTCACTTCCCAAAAGAGTAGAAAAACAAATTGACTGTATTCTAATGGGTACCTTTACCAACACATTTCTTTTATTTTTTCATTCCCACATACCCTCCCGAAGATTTGGATCCAGACAAATAACCTAATTCTCATACCCTAGTTCCATCACATTTGTTTGTTATAGGACCTTAGGGACGTTGGGCTTTTCATCTATAAAACAGACTGGATAATATTGTCCCTGTGGTGTTGTTTGAGCATTAAATGAGCAAACATTCATAGAGCACCAAACACAACGCCATTAGTGACATCAGTCCACTAATGTCAACAGGCTTCTCCCCGCCGCCCCCCCCCACAACCACCAATCATGATACTTGTCTATTTGCTCCTTACAGAAAACTGTTACTGAACAACACTATGAGCAAACCTACAAACCCAAGTGACATTGCATATTTCTCTTCGAACTTCTTGAAAAAAACTGCCCAAACATCTTGGAGGAATCTCCTCCTCCTCCTCCACCACTGCCTGGCTGGTTTCTTGCGTTACAGAGATCTTTCTGACCCATTCCCTCCAGCATTTAGGAAGGGCAGAGTCTCAAATCAACCTGAGGATAGCCACTTGCCAGAGGCAGAAACAATCACCAGTGGCTTGGCAAGAAATGGCTGTGTCCTAAAGCGACAGCTGAAGAGGACCTTTGGCTGAACGACAAAATTCCACAGTGGCTGGTAACTGCCTAGAGCTGAATTGTACACAGAGGCTGAATTTCCTTCTCTTAAAACCAGTGCCAGTCCCAGATTATTTATTTCTTCAACAGCAAGAGCAACAACGAAAGCATTGAGCCCCTACTCTGGGCAATGCATGGGCTAGATCCACCAACCACCCCTCCAGGCACTTCTTCAATGAGCTGAAAAAATGAGAGTAACCTCGGACACGGATTGAGAGCTTCCAATGTGCTGGGCACTGACTGCAGTATTTGATGTGGACTATCTCACTCCATCCTCAGAGAATCCCATGCAATAGGACTTCCATTATCATCATTTTACCAAAGAGGAAAATGACGATGAGAGAGAAGGACTTAATATGCCTGTTACAGACACCTGTCCTCTGTGTGTGTGTGTGTGTGTGTGTGTGTGTGTGTGTGTGTGTTGAATTTAGTAATCTATTATAAAAGTCATAATGCTGATTGTAAACATTTTGAACAGAAATGGACAAAATGAAACATTAAAGTTACCCACTCCCCTTCCTGCCCACAAGATAAATGCTGATACATCTGGTATAGACACCTGCCAGACGTCCATCCCCAAAAAGTCATATTAAATATAATTCTTCGTATATTAGAGCTTTCTTCTATTTGTACTAGTTTTTGTACCAGTATCTTTAACGTTTATATTTCCAGTTGAAAAAGTAACACCTGGCTATTATAGGAAATGAATAGAATGCAGAGACAGATTCTCTCAATTGTCCATCACGTTACTGCCCAGGCTTGAACTGGGTCAGGCAACTGGAGTTTAGTGGTGGAAAGACCACTGGGCTAGGAGACAAATCACTGTGCACAGAATCCCAGCTCTCTCCCTATGTGCTAGCTGAGTAACTTGAAAACAATCTCTTAACCTCTTTGACTCTTAGTTTTCCTATCTGCAAAATGGGTTATTATTGTCTACCTCCAAGAATTACCTGTGCTCAGCAAAGGGACCGTCATACAGGCACTAAAAACACAAATAAAAAGTGACCACCCTCTTCCCTCCCTAACGTCATTATTATTTGATTAGTCTTGCCCTCTCTACTTTCTTCCTCCAAGAAGGCAGCCTTCCCACACTTCGGGGCATCGTTGATGTCTCTCTTCCCTTCTTTTCCAACCTGCCGGGGCTATTTCTCTCTCTCAGCATTTTCCTCTCTCATAAATATTTGCGAAGCCCGCTCTGTCTCTTTGTGTTTTCACACCTGGTTTTGCCACCTTCTTCGCAGAGCTGATTTGATATAAATATTTATGTGTAAAAATGTGTTCTCCTGGTCCCCCGTGTCCTCCCTACATACTACCACTGGGGCACTGCTAACATGGTGTCACCATGCAGCCTGCTGGGGCATCGGGGCCACCAACTTCATCCTACATTGTGGGAGGAACAGATGTTTGATGTGGAACCCCCTGGTAACAAGTCCCCTGGTAACAGGTCTTCGCTGATACGCCAAAGGGCCCCAAAACTCTACAATGGAATCTTAACAGCTTTCACTGCAATTTTATAGACAGTCCCATGGGAGTTCCCTCAGGGTTGGGAGTAACTCTGTTATCAAACTAGCTTGGCCAAAGCTAAGAGAAATATATGTATATAATTGTCTCTCTGCACCCTTCTTTCCTTTAATCCATTCTCAGGGCTGCTTGCAGACACACCTACACTACTGTCCCCTCCTGTGGACAGCTACAGTCATGATGCCATTTTTAAGGTCATGTCAGCTGGAGTCACCCCATTCCCACCTGACCTCTAAGACCACACTGTCTTCATCCCTTTATGTCTCCCTGTCATGTTCTCATTCTCCCTGGAGTCTGGCCTCCTCTTTCTGAGGTCATCCATCATCCTTCTTCCAAAAAATGTACCTCCTAGTGACAGTTGCTGTTGAAGGTGGTCTCGCTTGGTACCTTAAATCTCTTGAAATCCACAACAAGAACAAGAACAAAACACGAGGGACTTCCCTGGTGGCTCAGTGGTTAAGAATATGCCTGCCAAAGCAGGGGACACGGATTCAAGCCCTGGTCCAGGAAGATCCCACATGCCACAGAGCAACTAAGCCCGTGTGCCACAACTACTGAGCCTGCGCTCTAGAGCCCGCAATCCACATCTGCTGAGCCCACGAGTCACAACTACTGAAGCCTGTGTGCCTAGAGCCCGTGCTCTGCAACAAGAGAAGCCACCATAATGAGAAGCCTACGCACCTCAATGAAGAGGAGCCCCTGCTCGCCGCAACTAGAGAAAGCCTGCGCGCAGCAACGAAGACCCAACACAGCCAAAAAATAAATAATTAATTAATTATTTTTTAAAAAAGAACAAAAGATGAGCCCCCTCTTAATATTCAGTACTCATCTCAGATAACTAGTTGGCCAACAACTCGGTAACAGAATACGTGCCTTGAGCTGAGCGTAAGACCTGCACTATAGCCCTCTAAGGCTCTGATTCGGGGGAAAGCTGTTTTGGGTGCAGCCCAGTTCACTCCCAAATCCCACTAGGTCACTTTCCCTGAAGGAAACAGCAAATAGAGAGATTGCTGCCCACACCTTCTGGAAGGCTATGAAGAGAGGAAGTTTAATTACAATTCATTTAATTAAAAAAAAAATTAACGTACAATTCATTTAATTATTACTAATTGATGATGATGATTAATACTCATTAGTTGATAATTATATAATTATTCAATAATATATAACATAAATAATTATTATTATTATTAAGTAGTAATGAGCATGCATATCACATCAATAAGTGGAAATATGACATAAACTATTAGAAAAAGACTCTCAGATTGGGTCAAAAAATTAAAATCTAGCCCTTATTTGTAGACCACAGTGAAATTGCATGATGGATTATTAAAAAGGGCACTGTTTCCAAAAATCAGAAGAGCAGAATTCTAACATCAAAGATATCATTTGAGGCTGTGTGACCTCAGGCTTGTAGACCTCCTCTCCACAAGCTTCTGGTTTCCCAGCTACAAAGCAAGGACATGGCTATCTCCAGGGGAGGCTCAAATGTGGCAAGGAATGGACAAAGGTGTGTAACTTTCAGAACACTCAGGCCTTTCTCCTCAAAGTATGGTCCACGGACCAGCAGACTGTGAAGGGACAGCTGATGTAGGCTGGACTCTAAGCTCAGAAAGCCTCCGCTAGAACCCTGGCCTGATCCCTTACTAGCTGTTTGGCCCTGGGCAAGTCACTCAATTTCTCTCAATCTCAGTGTCTTTACCTGTAAAATGAGGATATGTCTATCTGCATCATAAAGTCATTATGAGGATAAATAAGATGACATTAAACACGTGAGAAAGGACAAACTGTTATCACTACAGATACAGCTGAGATTAGAAAATAAGAGAGTATGATTTAAGTTTCACTGTAAATTAGAAATCGAGTTGACATGGCCAATTTTTCAAGCAATATTTACATGACCCAACTGGCCCAAGAAAAAGTAGAAAACCACAGTAGACCAAAAGCCATTTAAAAATAATAATTTCTATGGTGCTTCTCTTTCAATGTTTCTGTCAGTTGAACATTTTTCAACATTTCAAAATTAAAAGTCAAGGTAAAAAAATACACTTAGACAAAGGTACTAGCCCAAGATGGTTTTCTAGTCAAATTCTAGCAAACCTTCAAGAGACAGATAATTCCCACTGTAGTCAGACTATTCGAGAACATAGGAAAAAATGGGAGTTACCCTCATCAATTTATGACAGCAGTATAATCTCGGTACCAAGATGGGACAAAGAGGGTTAGAAATGTATCCCAATCTCCCTTACTGAGCAAGAACCACACAAGAAAACCTTTCTCCACTATACACAGAGATGCAAAACAAAACGAAAAACCTAACTGAACTAAGGCACTTTAAATACCTAGCACCCGATCAGTAATTGGCTCTGATTAGTAAGATGTCATGACTTACACGATTATTATAAGAATAATTTAGTTTCCATCTTTCCAGCACTTTCAGCTTCTTCAAAGTGTTTTTAAAAAGGAACCTACTGAAATATGAAACTAAACTCAACAACCTTGGGAAAAGAATTAAGTCTTACAAGTCTTGAAAGAAAATTCAAATGATACAAAATAAACAACACCAACAAAAGTGAAACTTACAGGCCACACCACACATACACATGTGCGCACACACACACCCACACACACCCTAAAGCTTACTAATTAAATTGAAAATGAGACTCTCTGGAGTAAGGGATGATGGGGAAAAGCATGAGTGAGTCAACAACTGCTATTTTTCAAACTCTTCACAATAATGAATGAAAAGATTCCTCTCCAATTTTACTGTTAACAAATGAAGAAAAAGAATTAAATATACTCTTTAAAAATAAAAGGTGACCAGCAGAAGAACTTTAAAAATGACTATAGATATCATGGAAATAGCAGGAAGGGAGGAAAAATGAGGCTGAAAAAAAAAAATCTGGATCAGTGATTCCCAACTTTGGTTGCTCATTAGAATACCTGGGGAAGATTTTTTAAATGCTGATGCCTACTCCACATGCCAGAGCAAATAAATCCAAATCTCGGATGGGAGCCAGACATCAGAATTCGTTAAACCTCTGGATGTGATTCCACTGTATGGTTAAAGCTGGGAAGCACCAATTTACAGCAAAAGATACAAGAGGGAAAGGAAAGAAAATAGCAAGGAGGTATCAAGAACAAAAACATCACCCAAAAATGAAGACAGAATTAATCATAAACAAGTTTTATCAGTAAGTGGAAATACGATCAAATAATATATTAAAAGAAAAAGACTCTCAGGCTGGGTTAAAAATAATCAAAGCCCAAGGACCTACTTACTGTATAGCACAGGGAACTCTACTCAATATTCTGTAATACCTAAATGGGAAAAGAATTTGAAAAAGAATAGATACATGTATATGTATAACTGAATCACTTTGCTGTACACATGAAACTAACACATTGTAAATCAACTATACTACAATATAAAATAAAATTTTTTTAAAAATCAAAGCCTAGTCTTTATTTGCAAGTCATAATAAATTGCATGATAAATTATTTAAAAGAGCATTGTATTCAAAGTCAGAAAACCTGAATTCTAAAATCAAAGATGTCATTTGAGGCTGTGTGAACTCAGGCAAGGCACTTCCTCTCAACAAGCTTCTGGATTCACAGCTGCAAATTGAGGACCTGGCAATCTCCAGGAGAGGTTCAAATGTGGTATGAAATGGGCAAAAGTGTTACAAACTTCAGAATACCAAGGCCTTGCAGCTCAAAGTGTGGTCCACAGACCAGCCGCACTGGCATCTTCCAAGAGCTTGTAAGAAATGCAGAATCTCTGGACCCACCCCAAACCCACTGTATCAGAATCTGCATTGTAACAAGATCCCCCAGGTGATCTG
This sequence comes from Balaenoptera acutorostrata, assembly GCF_949987535.1. Lineage (NCBI taxonomy): Eukaryota > Metazoa > Chordata > Mammalia > Artiodactyla > Balaenopteridae > Balaenoptera > Balaenoptera acutorostrata. The sequence continues at coordinate 28,119,990 of NC_080078.1, forward strand.
TGTTCATCTTAATGTTTGGGAAGCATTGCCTTCGATGGCTATCTGACCTTCCCAAGAGTTAGAAAGACAAGAGCTATTGCCTGTTCTTGCTGCCTCATTGCCTCTGTATGAGGCTCCCTCTAACTAAAATGCCCTCCCCCATCCTCATCTAGCTATAGCTCCTCCTTGATCTTTGAGGCACAGCTTAGATAAGCTCCAGAAGCATCCACACATATACCTCCCTGCTGGGTTACCTGCCCTCCCTGTGCTTCCCTCTAGCAAAACCTTCACCTGCTGGGCTGTGTAATTGTTGGCTTATGTGTCATCTCCCAGAACTAAACTGTGAACTTATTTTTTTCGAAACAAACAACTTTGTACTGAAATATAGTTGATTTACTATGTTGTGTTAGTTTCAGGTGTACAGCAAAGTGATTCAGTTTATATATACATATATATATATATATATATATTCATTTTATATATATAGTATTCTTTTCAGATGCTTTTTTATTATAGGTTATTACAAGATACTGAATATAGTTCCTTGTGCTATACAGTAGGTCCTTGTTGTTTTTCTATTTTATATATAGTGGTGTGTATATGTTAATCCCAAACTCCTAATTTATCCTTCACCCCACCCTTTCCCCTTTGGTAACCGTAAGTTTGTTTTCTATGTCTGTGAGTCTGTTTCTGTTTTGTAAATAAGTTCATTGGTATCATTATTTTTTAGATTCCACATATAAGTGATATCACATGATATTTGTCTTTCTGTGTCTGACTTACTTCACTTAGTATGATAATCTCTAAATCCATCCATGTTGCTGCAAATGGCTTTATTTCATTCTTTTTATGGCTGAGTAATATCCTATTATATATACACCATATCTTCTTTAGCCATTTATCTGTCAATGGACATTTAGTTTGCTTCCAGGTCTTGGCTACTGTAAATAATGCTGCAATGAACATCGAGGTGCACGTATCTTTTTGAATTACAGTTTTCTCCAGATATATGCCCAGGCATGGGATTGCTGGGTCGTATGGTAGTTCTATTTTTAGTTTTTTAAGGAACCTCCATACTGTTCTCCATAGTGGCGGTATCAATTTACATCCCCACCAACAGTGCAGGAGGGTTCTCTTTTCTCCACACCCTCTCCAGCACTTAGGTGTAAACTTTTTAATGATAAATACTGTGAACTTTTGAAGGCATTTCAGGAAGTCCCTACAGTGTGCACAAGGTTCTTGCATAAGCAGAACTTAGCACAGAAAACACCCGTATTAGTTTCCTGCAGCTGCTGCAACTCATTATCACAAACATGGTGGCTTAAAACAACAGAGTTTCATTCTCTCACAGTTCCGAAGGCCAGAAATCTGAAACCAGGGTGCTGGCAGAGCTGCTGCAGAGGAGGATCCGTTCCTTGCTTCTTCCAGCTTCTGGTGCTCCAGGATCTCCGTCCCCATGGTCACACTGCCTTCTGTGTCTCTTATAAGGACACACCACTGTTTTGGGGGCTCTTGTGGATAATCCAAGATGATCTCCTCAGCTCAAGAATCTTAACTTCATTATAACCCTTTTTTCCAAATAAGTTCACACTCACAGGTTTCCGGGATCAGGGCTTGGCTCTATCTTCTTGAAGGCCACCATTCAGCCCACTGAACCATCTCATAGGAGGTACACCAAAAAAGTCTACTGTGTGGACGCATACCCACTTTAGAGATGCAGAAACTGAAGCTGAGAGCGTTTAAAAACAAATCAACAACAACAACAGCAAAACCTTCCCCAGCATTGGGACAAATACATATGTCTGTCTCCTGGGTGTTTGTCCCTAATGTACACAAGAGCCCCAACCCATAGTAAGTGCAAGATTTTTGCTGTACACACACACTATGTGCTAGGCGTGGTGTTAGGAACGATCCATCTATGAAACCTCCTTTGTCCGACAGCCCTGAAGTGTAAACATTATTGTCATCATTCTTCAGACAGGGAAATGGAGCTTCAGTTCAGATAAGAAATGGGTCCAAAATCTCACAGTGGCAGCAAGCATCGGAGCCAGAATTTGAACACATGGCTCTCTGGCTCCATTCACGCACTCAGCAAATATTTACTGAATGCCTACCACGTGCCAGGAGTGACTGAATTCAAGATGCACGCTTTTCTAGACTCTTCTAGGCACAGGCCCAGAGGTTAGTATCTAGCTCCAAAGCCAGTGTTCTGCTCACTGCTGCACGCTGCCTGGCTCTTAAACAACACCTCTGCTTCACCTTCTCAAAGCATTTTTTTTTTAATTTATTTATTTATTATTTATTTATTTTTGGCTGTGTTGGGTCTTCGTTTCTGTGCGAGGGCTTTCTCTAGTTGCGGCAAGCGGGGGCCACTCTTCATCGCGGTGCGCGGGCCTCTAACTATCGCGGCCTCTCTTGTTGCGGAGCACAGGCTCCAGACGCGCAGGCTCAGTAGTTGTGGCTCACGGGCCTAGTTGCTCCGCGGCATGTGGGATCTTCCCAGACCAGACCAGGGCTCGAACCCGTGTCACCTGCATTGGCAGGCAGATTCTCAACCACTGCGCCACCAGGGAAGCCCTCAAAGCACTTTTTACATCTGAAACTTCAGCCCCTTCCTGAGATCTTGAGCGACATCACTCTGCCATCCCCCAAACCATACGGTTCTGACAAGGTCTCTCAGAGCCAAGGACCTTTAGAGTCAGGAACACCTTGGGAAGTTCCTGTGAATGAGAACCCGAGGACGTTACACCTCCGTGCTGCCCTCCACGCACACCTGACACCTCACACCATACAGACTCCACTGATGATTCCTTGCCAACTTAACAAGGGTTCGCTGAGAGCCCCAGGAACCAGCTGGCATGCCTGTTGAAGTGAGAGGCAGATACAAAAGAAGGTCAGACAGACGAGTATGGTACAGTCTTCGGCTCCAGGAAATTACAGTCCACTGGGATGTTCGACCCATGGACAACGATACAGGTATAACCCCAATTATGAGGCAGGGTGGAGACGCAAGATAAAAATTTTATTGAAGTATAGTTGATTTACAATGTTGTGTTAAATTCTGCTGTACAGCAAATGATTCAGGAAAGACCACTTTCAACATGATCTGTAACATACTGGTTCTGATGTCAAATAATATATATATCTGAAGAAATGTGACCAAAAGTTAACAATTATTAACTCTGGATGGTGGAAAGCTGGGTGACTGTTACTTAGTTCTTTGTACTTTTCTGTATCATTTTTCATTTCCTCAAAATAAAAATTAGAATTTAAGAAGAAGAAAATTCGGAGTGGGGGAGACTTCAATATTATGACTGTTAATTGTCAAATCCCTGGGCTCTGGGAACAGCACTCATTTATTTCTGGGAATATGTAAACCAACACAGGTAATCTCTAAAAATTTTCCTTGTACAATTCCAGGTTTACAATAGGGACTAGGCAAGTATTTGTTAAAGGAAGGAAGGAAGGAAGGAAGGAAGGGAGGGAGGGAGGGAGAGAAGGAAGGGAGGGAGGGAGGGAGGGAAGGAAGGAAGGAAGAAAAAAAGAAAGGAAGGAAGGAAGGAAGAAGGAAAGAAAGAAAGAGGGAGGGAGGGAGGGAGGGAGGAAGGGAGGAAGGGAGGAAGGGAGGAAGGAAGGAAGAAAGGGGGCAGGGGGGCAGGGAGGGAGGGAGGGAGGCGGAAGGGGGAAGGGAGGAAGTGATCCCTGCTAGTTTAGGGCAGAAGCCTACATCGACTGGGAATCAGATTAAGTGACCACTTGACTACAGCCACAAAACCCTTTTCCTCCATTATGTACTGGCCTGGGCCTTTTTCCAGTTTCCATTGTGTTCAGCCCTCCCTCCTCCATGGGTTCCAAGAACACAGGCTGAGGATGCAAACAAATGAGCCAGTAATTTTCAGGACATTCTCAATTCCTTGGCTGGGTCCCTGCAGCAACTGAATATTAAGCATATTAACTCTGACCTCCCTGCCCCAATTCCTTTGTATTGGATGCAATAATGAGCCTCGCAGGCAAGACAATTTTCCCAAGGCTTCAGTGACTATTCCTGTCCAATGGGCGACACCCACACGTCCTGAAGGCAGCCAGTTAATCTGGAGATGTGTACCAAACAAGGATGAACACCCTCTACTGTGGGTGGTGGGAAATTCAGATCAGGCAACCTCCAGGCTAGGTCAGGCCGGGCACTGCCTGGAAAAACAGATCTCTCTATCCCTACCCTACCCCTAACCTTAACAGACTGTGAGAGCCCTCTTATCTAAACAGTAGATGCTGTTATTGGTCCCTTGGGAACCACCACCAACACCACCACTACAACCAGGGAAAGCACTTTTGATTTAGGCCAATTTAGACCTGAAAATCAGGAAGATGTGTTTGAATTTGTTGCTCTACCATCAGGGATAAAGACAAAAGGAGACCCTCACTCCAAGTGGCACAGAGTTTGCTTAAAAGGAAAATATCAAGCCCACACATTCCTTGGCCTTCACAAAAGTGAACTCGAGTGGCAACCCAGTGGTACACTTTAATGGTCTCTGAAAGGCATCACTGGGTGCCCCCTCCCAGCATGGAAATCAACAGGAAGAAAGTTGGGAGTGGGGGAGACTTCCCCAGATAAGAGATGGAGTTACAACAACCCAAACCCACAAACCAGAACAAATCACTTGCTAAAGCAACCAATCCTAAATTTGCTTAAAAACAACAACAAAACCCTACAAACCCATGGTTCTCAATGAGAGGTACAATTTAGAATCAAATTTAGATGTATCTGTGTTCATTTGCCCACAACTGACCCCAGGGATTCCAGTTCAGTAGGTGTGGGGTGTGGCCCTAGAACACACATTTTGAAAATGTTCTTATGGAAATTCCAAGGCATAACCCTGGTAAAAGCCCATAACTTTAATATATTCCAAAGGTGTGTCTAGAGAATGCAAACCCAAACCTCTTCTTTCTTTCTTCCCTCTCTCCTTCCTTCAATTTAACAAATAGGCATTGAATGTATCTTGTTAATAACCAAACACCAGATTGCTATCCAAACCTAGCAAAAAAGTTCTATTTGGCACATGACTCAAGTCCTCAAGTCTTCCTCTGTCTAATCATGAAGCAATCATAGAAACCACAAATCACACCCCCCCAAAAACTCTGCCCCTTTTCTTTTTAATGGTGTGACCACCTGGACTTAAGGTGGAGAGACCTTTGGGGTCATTTTTAGAAGACAAATGGTAACCAGCAAGGGCCCTGAAGTCAGACAGACCTGGTCTTGAATCTCAGCTCCATTTCTTAGCTGTGTGTACTCAGGCAAGTTTCCTAACCTCTCCGTGCTTCAATTCCTAAAGCTGCAAATACAAGATAAAATGGACCTCCATGGATATCAGCCTGGACAGATAAAAACTGAAGACCAGATGGCCTCTCACCTAGTCAGGGATGATCATCCTCCCACACATTTACAGAATCAAAATCTTTAGGGAGAGGCAATACGGAATTGCCTGGGGTCACCTAGAATAGACCAAGATTCAATTGTGCCCACCTGGTAGAATAAAGGTTCAAAAGAGAAAATCACCTTAGTAATAAAATGTAAATTTAAAAGTAGTAGTAATGATAGTTAATGTTTACTGTGGTCCTTCTATGTATACATCATTATGCTAAGTGTTTTACATAAATTATCTCAGTCAATCCTCAAAACAGGGAGGGATTATTTTCAGTCCCATTTAAAGATGAGAAAACCAAGGCACGGAGAAGTTACATAAGTTATCCAACGGTCTTCTGCGATCCGGATTTGAACTCAGGCAGCTAATACTCAAGATCACCTTCTTAACAAGCAAGAGAGGTGCATCTCTTGCATCCCCCGAGTTTACAGGTTGAGCTACAATGAAATCTTGGGAGCCTGGTTTTGAATATTTTTTTGTCACCTCCAGTCCCATTAGAGGAGGATCAATTATCTCCAAGGAGGCTGGTAACGCTGGCATCTGTTCAATTTAGATGGCTCTCTTGTCTCTTGGACATACACAGGCTTAATTCAGGACTGTCTGAGACCAAATTCCTCAGATGCCCACAGGATGAACAAGGTCACATGTGGCTCTGATCACGAGCTCTCTCTCCATCACAGCTCACTGGCTGGCTGACTAGCCTCACTGACCTGTCACATCATCAGGAGATCATCGCCAAGTCTCTAGCAATCTTTGATTCTTGCTAAAGTTTCAGGTCTCTGCCCTCTGTGCTTTTGGATGCTGAAATAGACCAAGCAGTAGCCGAAGATGAAAAGGGACCACGTCTCCTCCCAGAGAAATGAGAAGCAGACATCGCACACTCTTCATACCAGCTACCAAAGGTTCACCTTTCTATCACAACATTCATCTGTTTTGTCTCTTGCATGAAAAGCCCTTTTCAGCAGGGAAACATCGCAGCTGATTTTACAGGACTGCACCTGTCTCATTTGGAGAAAAAGCCGAGTTCAGACAGCTGTAGCCGTCTTTGTGTTTCCTCTTCCTCGGGGCTGGCTGGGGCAGGAAGGGGATGCCTGGAGGAGCGACTGTGGGGTGGAACCACTCCAGCAAACGGCAGGGCGTGGGAGGCCCTGAAAATCCCGCTGCAGGCTGGCGGCAGTCACGTATGGAGAGTATCCAGGGCCACAAGTGATGCTCAGCCACCGCCCTATTTTTGCGGCCGAAAGGACGTTTTAACAAGGCTTAAAAACCAAGCCATGAGTTTCTTGAAGACTTAAATATAATCTTACTATAGCATCCAACAATTCCACTCCTAGATAGCTACCCCAGACAAATGAAAACTTATCTTCACACAAAGACTTGCATGAGAATATTCAGAGCAGCATTATTCATAACATCCCCAAAGTGGAAAAAGCCCAGATGTCCACTAATGGGTGAATGGAGTGGTCTCTCCATATAAGGGAATGTTATTCAGCAATAAGAAGAAATGAAGTATTGATACCTGCTACAACATGCATGAACCTCAAAAACAGCCCAACACACAAAACCACAGAGTGTATGATTCCACTGATATTAAATTTGCCAGAACAGGCAAATTTATAGAAACAGAAAATAGATTAGTAGTTAGCCTGGGGCTAGAAATGGGAGCAAGAATAGGATTTTATTGGGGCGATGAAAATGTTCTAAAACTTCATGGTGGTGATAGTTGCACACTTGTTAAATTTACTTTAAAAAAAAAAAAAAAAACGGGCTTCCCTGGTGGCGCAGTGGTTAAGAATCCACCTGCCAATGCAGGGGACACGGGTTCGAGCCCTGGTCCGGGAAGATCCCACATAACGCAGAGCAACTAAGCCCGTGTGCCACAACTACTGAACCTGACCTCTAGAGCCCGCAAGCCACAACTACTGAGCCCGTGTGCCACAGCTACTGAAGCCCGCGCGCCTAGAGCCTGTGCTCCGCAACAAGAGAAGCCTCCGCAATGAGAAGCCCGCGCACCGCAACAAAGAGTAGCCCCTGCTTGCTGCAACTAGAGAAAGCCCGCATGCAGCAACAAAGACCCAACTCAGACAAATTAATTAATTAATTAATTTTAAAAGCCCTGAATTGTACACTTAAAATGGGTGAATGTTGTGCCATGTAAATTACGCCTCCATAAGCTTAGGTTTTTTTTAAAGTCACCAAACGTTCAGATTTTTTTAAAAACCGAATGATGTGTGTATCAGACACCCTGGGAGGTTGCTGCCATCAGCCCCTCCCTGAGCAGGAGGAGAGAGTCAGGTGAGAAATGAGGCCAGTGTGGGGCTATCCTTGAAGGCTGGAAATATGATATTGGGGGGCTGATGCCCAAAATACTGGGTACATCTTTTAAAAGTGGTTTGATTTTTAGAATCCTGAAAAGCTCATAAATAGCACATGACTCAAGAATCAAGAGCGCCAGGTCAAAATGGCCACCTGAATCATGGTGTACCTGTCACAGTCTCATCTATTCCATGTCACCCAACACTAGCTGTTCAGAGCACCCAGGGAGGTCCGACTCCGTTCTGGACACAACATTTTGGAAGGAACATTGAAAAGTTGACTCTACCCGGGAAAGCTGTTCTCCAGCTCAGGCCCATGAGAGTCTCCTGTGTTATAATCAGTTGTGCTGTAAGTTGTTTCCAAACATAAAAAAAAAATTTTTTTTTAATAGTTTAAGTGACTTGTTTAAAAAAAAAGAAAAGTCTGTATCAGAGTCAAGATTTCCCCAGTGGTAAAAGAAAGCAATCTCTCTCTATCCCAAATCTGCTTTCTAGTTCCTTATGCTGATGTCCATTCCATTTTGTGTTACATTATGAACATTTTCCCAGAGGTTAATTTCCCAGACACACCTTCCCATGTGTCTTGCTCTTAAGGTAGACTTCCTCAACAGCTTCCCTTGCCCATCTTCTTAAATAGCACTTCTTCCCCCCACTCCCCTCCTCCCACCCAAATTTCTTTCCTTCTTAGCTCTTATCACCACCTAACATATTACAGATCCATCGCCCCATTAGAAGTGCACTCTGAGATGTCCAGGACTCTTCCTCTTTTTTACCAGCTGAATTCCAAGTACCTAGTACAATGCCTGATCTGTGATAAGTGCTCTATAAATATTTGTTGAATGAATCAGTGAAGTGAAGGAAACTTAGGTTATTGTCAAACTATAGCCGACAAGCTCAGTTCCTTTAAAAAAAAAAATCAAATCAAACCAACTCATATCTGTAGGACTTACTACATGTAGGGCTTGTGCTATGCCAGACTAGACCCCTACTCGTATCCCCACTTCCCAATCGGGTTTGTGATGACTCGTGATTAAAGACTAGCTATGTGCCTCGAAACACTGCCGCTGTCCTCATTTATCCCCACTCAGTTTCCCAAATGCTCTACTGCCCTTTGGTTTCACCTCCCACCATGTATCCTCCAATGCAATACCATGGCACTGAAGGCTCTGATGACCTGGCCCCAACCTACCTGGTCAGCCTCACCTGCCACCATTATTCCTGGACCCCACTGTGGCTCTCATACAAGAAAATAATGCAGCCTCAATGCCCTGCAACCAACTGAAGAATCTTTCACTCTGTGAATTCTGGACCCTATTACCTGTCTTTACCTTAGCTTGCCTATTTAATTATTTGATCTTTGCTAAATCTAAAATTCAACTCTGATCATCTTACAAGCATTTATTATTTCTATTCACTCCATCACTTACTGAGCATTTAAATAAAAATGAGATTTGCCATAAAACAAACGGATAAATATTATAAAATAGAAACAGACTCACAGATACAGAGAACAAACTAGTGTTTACCAGTGGGGAGAGGGAAGGGGAGAGGGGCAAGATAGGGGATTAAGAGGTACAAACTACCATGTATAAAATAAATAAGCTACAAGGATATATTGTACAGCACAGAGAATATAGCCAATATTTTAGAAAAATTTTAAAGGTAGTATAATCTATAAAAATATTGAATCACTATGCTGTACATCTGAGACTAATATAGTATTGTAAATCAGCTATACTTCAATTTTTAAAAAAAAGACTTGCCATTTTTAAATGCCTACTATGCAAAACAGAAATTTCACTTGCAAGTGACAAAACCAATTTAAGCTAGCTCAAGCCAGAGAGAGAAACAGAGAGAGAAGAGAGAGAATTTATTGGTTCATGTAGCTGGAAAAGTGGAGGCATGACAGGACCCAGAAACTCAATATGATCAGAGCTCTTTCTTTCACCTTCCTTCTCTTGGTTCTGTTTCCTCTGGGTTGGCTTCATTCTCAGGAAAGTGCTTTCCCACCAGATGGCAACAGCAACTCAGTGTTTATATGGCCCTTGGCACCTATCATCTCAGAAGGCTGAAAAGTGCCTCTTCCTGGCATTTCTAGTCAAAGTCCCAGAGAAGGCATGGATTCATCCATCCAGGTCACACGTCTTCCTTTGAACCAATCCATGTGGCCAGAGTCATGGCACTGTCCCTGTCCCATCTACACTGAGTGGGCTGAGAATAAACAAGGTTCAGGTGCCCAAAGGAAAACAAAACTGACCACCACACTTAATTCCTATCAGGTACCATACATGCATCATCTCACTAAATCACAAACACCCTGGGTAAGTATTATTATCCCTTAATGAAGAAAGTGAGGCTCAGAAAGGTTAAACAAGGCACCCAAAGCCACAGGGCTAGTAAGTGGTAAAAGTGGGGTCTGACTCAGGAACTTAACACACACCAAACTCCTGTACTCAGGCTCTGTGCTGGGCCCAGAAGATACAGTGATGAAAACTATACAGTCTGTGCACAGGGGAAGCAGATGTACCAGCATGCAATTATGACATAATGTGACAGCATGTGCTATGACTCACACCACAATTTGGGAGGTAACAGAGCTGAGTAGCCAAGAGCTCAGGCTTTTGAGTCACTGAAAACTGGGTTCTAATTCCAGCTCTGCCGCTTGCAAGCCATGTGACCCTGAACGAGGTCTGATTTCCACATCTGCAAAAAGAGAAGGGGGTAGGGCTGCAGAGACAAAGGCAAAGAAGCAGAGGGAGAGCAGTACCTGTGGAAACAGAGAGACCAGGGTATATGCAGGAAAAAAAAACCCTGGTGAGATGCAAGAGCGAAGAGTGTTCAGAAGTCAAATGATGAAGACTTCCAATGCCAATATCCAAGATGGTGCTCTCAAGTTGAGTTCAACATTTCCCAGCCTCCAAGCTCTGTATTCCCCACCAGGCAGTGCCAAGTTTTCAGTAAACCCAAGAGGAGCTGGGTAACTTGTAAGGTTGGAGTTTCTCAGCCCCTGGCAGCTCTCTTCAGCAGATGAGCTTGATTCCTCCTGACAGCACAAGCACTTGCCATGCCCAAAATGAAACTGGCTGCTTAGAAAGTTCAGCTCCCTTTCTGTGCTCTATTTTCTCTCTCCCCAGACTCGCAGCCATCCTGCTGGCACAAGCCCAGACTTCCCTCCTCCAGAATCTCCCCACAACTAGTCTAATTGGGATGCTGCGGGAAGCCCCGTGGGGACATCCTGCCCTTCCTCCTTCCAAGCCTCCCTACAAGAAGCTTTGCAAAAATAGGAAGCAGGAGCTAGGAATACTGGAAGACCTGTGGTGGTACGCAAGGAAGAAGGAGACAGGTGGCCTGAAATGAAATTCAGACAGGACCCACTGGGGACTGAATGTGGCAGGCAATAATGAAAATACTGCATCTCCTCCAGTCTTAGACACCTTCAATCTACAGATGCAACGTACATTCAGAAACACTTTCCAGGATAAAATAAACCCAATTACTCTGCTAGCTGTACACTCTTACAGTACATTTCAAAAATATTAATAATATTTTAAAAGTCTTAGCATCAAGGAAAGATAGCAATTAAAAAACAAATTTTACTGAGCACATAGTATATGAATGTTCGTTTTTTATATATTTTAATTTTTATTCTTACTATATTTTCTTGATGCTAAGCATTTCTCATGTTCTTTTTTAAAATTTTCATTTATTTACTTATTTTTGGCTGCATTGGGTCTTAGTTGCGGCACGCAGGGTCTCTGTTGAGGCATGTGGGGTCTGTGTTGAGGCATGTGGGATCTTTCGTTGCAGGCGCGCAGGTTCTTCGTTGCGGTGCCGGGCTTCTCTCTAGTTGTGGCGTTCGGGCTCCAGAGCACGTGGGCTCTGTAGTTTGTGGCACACGGGCTCTCTCGTTGAGATGCACAAGCTCAGTAGCTGTGGGGTGCGGGCTTAGTTGCCCCACAGCATGTGGGATCTTAGTTCCCCAACCAGGGATTGAACCTGCGTCCCCTGCAGTGGAAGGCGGATTCATTACCACTGGACCACCAGGGAAGTCCCATAAGCATTTCTCATGTTCTAACCAATTTTTATCTTCACAAAAACCTAATGAAGTAATGTTTATGCCCATTTTATGGAAAAGGAAACTGAGGCTCAATTAAATTAAGTAATCCACGAGGGAAGAGCCAGTGAGCAATGGAGTGGGAACTATAAGGTCTGTCTGAATCAGAGCCCACATATTTTTGAAAATCAGTTGCATTAAGATATAATTTACATACCATAAAATTCAGCCATTGTAAGTATAAAATTCTATGATTTTTTTTTTTTAGTGAATGTGTGATATTTTGATCATTACCGGCCTCCTACTTTAGACATTTCCAGCACCCCAAGGAGTTCCCTCACGCCTATTTGCTCCCACCTCCAGCCTCAGGCAACCACCAATCTATTTACTACAGATTTGCCTTCTCTGGATATTTCATAATGGAATCGCACAACAACTAGCTTATACATCTGTGTTATTTCATTTAGCATGTTTCTGAAGATCACCCATGTCATAGCAGTTATAGTATTTCAATCCTTTTTATTGCTGAATTGTATTCCACTGTATGGGATATACCACATTTTGTATATCCATTCATTGATTGATGGACATTTGGATTGTTTCCACTTTGGGGCTATTATGAATAATGCTTGTAGCAATATAAATATTCATGGATATGTCTTTGTGTGAACATATGCTTTCATTTCTCTTGGGTAGCTTCCTAGCAGTGAAATTGCTGGGTGGTATGGTAAGTTTATATTTTAAGTAACTGCCAAACAGTTTTCCAAAGCCACTGAGCCATTTTACATTTCCATCCATGCCCATACTATTCTATATTAACATGTCCTGCCTTGACTGAACTTCAGATATTTCCGAGAGTGTGGAGGATTAGTGAGCTAAGCCCCCTGAGACAATGCTTTTACATGAGTCCACTGCAGGAGAGCACTGGTTGGGGATAAAGATGAAAGCAAGAGGTTCTGATGGCCCGAGAGAGAGAGCGGTGGGGATGAAGCAAGAACCAGGTGCATGGCCCCTGGAGCATTCTAGAGAGGTGATGAATGGAGAAACTGAAGGCTCTGTTTTCATGAGATGTTTTAGTATAAAGCCCAAGCAGGATGGCTTTGGAGCTCAGATAGTAGAGTCTATCTCAGAGTTGGGGAGAGATGACTTCTCATTGCTCTGGAAGCTTCAGATCGGCACCTTTGTGAACATCAGGACACAGAGTCCATGTGTGGTGATACAAGAGCACCAGCACCATTAAGGACCCTGAAGAGCTTCTTAAGCTGCAAATAATGACAATGAGGCCAAAGTAGAAGAAAAAACATGGCGAACACTATGAGATGAACGCAGTCAGACAAAAGCAAGTACAGCGTGAACCTGCTGCAAGAATTCTCAGACAGAGAGAATGTTTGCATGGGCAGAAGTCCTGTGTGTGTGAATGATAAGAACAGCCAAGAAAATGTGGGCAATCCCTGCTCTTGTGACTCCATCTCCCCCAAAGGCTGAGAATCCTGGGAAGACTGGGTTACGTCCAAGAGCAGAGCTGATTCTCACCTGAGACTTCTTGCTCAGCTGATGCGACCCTGGATTCCTTCCCATCAGCCCCTGCTTCTCCCACTCACCTGCTCATGAGACATTAAGGACACTCTGTGGCCCCAAATGTGCAATAAGTCATCCAAGAAACATAATCATATTCCCCTATGCATAACCGAAACTTTATAAATCAGGCTCAAAGGAGATAAATCATCAAACTCATGCCAGGAGATCTTTAAGGAGGGAGCTTTCTTCCTATCCCAGAGATGGATAAGGCTGAAAGGCAGGGGGGTGGAGGTCCCAGGTGGGTCTCTTCCTCAACGTGTGAGCTTTGAAGTCTAACACATCTGAGTTCCAATCCCAGCTCTGCCGCTGACTAGTCATATGACTTTGGGTAAGTCATGCAATCTTCTTGCCTCAATTTCTTCATGTTATAAATGAGAAAACTTCGCGGGCTATTGGGAGAACTAGACATAATGTAGTCAAAGAGATTCACACATTGTAGGCCCTCAAAAAAAGTAGAAATAAGAAAAGATTTTTTAAAAAAGGTGATGCTGGGACTTCCCTGGCGGTCCAGTGGTTAAGATTCTGTGCTTCCACTGCTGGGGGTGTGGGTTCGATCCCTGGTCAGGGAACTAAGATCCCACAGGCTGCACGGCCAAAAGAAAAAAAAAAACAGGGTACTGCTATATGAATAGACTATCAGAACTTGTCGGCTCCCTCTGCCAACCCATGACCTGTGTCCCTTAAGAACGAAGTCTGGAAGTTGACTTAGCAATTTATCCTTTAAATTAAGATGACTTTTGGCCCAGGCAGAATAATAATTATTTTTCTCTGAACAGTGACTGCGTTGGATGACATATTGATTGGGGATTAACAGGGACAAAACAAGTCATGGAGAGTGAGTTCTCCCTGAACATCAAGGGGAATCAGTGAAGCATCATAGCAGCAGAGAAAGGAGGAAAGGGCGGGGGGGGGGGGGGGGGGGAGGGAGTCAGGAGGGAGAGAGGACACAAGGAGGAAAACCAATTAAAACGTCATGGATGAAATGCTTCCCAAGGCCCAGCTGCGACCCTGACTTTACCAAGTGATCAACTCGATCAAGAAGGCTACACTGGGGCACCAGATGGGATGGACGGAAAATCTGTCCTCTCTCTCTTATCCCTAGAATTTCAGAGGGGCAGCAATGGCTACCATGGACCTCCTGGCCCTGAGGACCACCTGAGAACAGAGGGACCTGGCAGAGGTGAAGAAAGTGTACCTCTTGGACACAGAGGGCAGGTCAGAATTCTAACAAAATAGCAGCCCCTAGCCTGCCTGTAATTCCTTTTGAAGGCTGTTCTGCCCTGGAGGTTGAGCCTGGAGCACTGTGCCAGGGGCTTGGGGACGTGACAACAAAGAGGAGGAACCGTAACTGGTCACTCATTGGTCTTGGCAGACACGAGAGGTTCTGGGTCCTGGGGACAAGCACGGAAGTTCATGCACACAGGACTCAGCCCCACTTGTGCTACTCAGATCTGTAGCCCCAACTTCAAGAGATTCAAACCCAAAAGCCTTCAGGGAGGAGGGAGACAGGCAGGGTGTATAAATTAGTAAAGTGGACCTGGCCGGGGGGTGAGTTGGGAGCACACACCCCACCCCTGAAAGAGGCAGCCATTCTCAGCGTCACCATCATGTATTCAGGAATTTGGGCCTGGTATGGCCAGATTCTCCTGATGTTTCATGAGAAGCCCAAATCTGGAATTTACTATGAAATCTTTCGATTTTCAAAAGACAGCAGCTAGCTTAAAAGAGTTTTTTATTATATATACCATTGTGCTACTCAAACAAAACACAATTGCTGGCCAAGTCTGCCTTAGGACCCCAGTTTGTAACCCTAACCCTAACTCAATATTTTTCTGTCTTTAAGGACATTTGTGCTACCCTTTTTCGTAGAGTGGAAACTTCAGGAGGGCAAGAGCAAGCTGATAACCTCTCAGTCTCTGGGACTGTCCTGAGGAGAGGATCAGGCCTGGGGTATGAATGAGCCGGACGAGGACCCATCATTGCTGTGCAAGCTATACCTGCAAGGTATTAAGAAGCCAAAAAGGGACATTCGTCTGTGTTTGTGCTGAAAAGTTTCTGCTGATATGTTTTGTCGTGCATGTTATTTAAAAAGACAAGTTGTACAGCCACTATGGAGAACAGTATGGAGGCTCCTTAAAAAACTAAAAATAGAACTACCATATGATCCAGCAATCCCACTCCTGGGCATATACCTGGAGAAAACCATAATTCGAAAAGATGCCTGCGCCCCAAAATGTTCATAGCAGCACTATTTACAATAACCAGGACATGGAAGCAACCTAAACGTTCAACAACAGAGGAATGGATAAAGAAAATGTGATACATACATACAATGGAATATGACTCAGCCAGAAAAAAGAACAAAATAATGCCATTTGCAGCAACATGGATGGACCTAGAGATTGTCATACTGAGTGAAGTAAGTCAGACACAGAAAGACAAATATCATATGATATCACTTATATATGGAATCTAGAAAAGAAGGGTACAAATGAACTTACTTACAAAACAGAAGTAGAGCTACAGATGTAGAAAACAAACTTACGGTTACAGGGTGGGGCATAAATTGGGAGACTGGGACTGACATATACACACTACTATATATAAAATAGATTAACTAATAAGAACCTGCTGTATAGCACAGGGAACTCAATACTGTGTAATGGCCTATATGGGAAAACAATCTAGAAAAAAAAAAGAGTGGATATATGTATATGTATAACTGATTCACTTTGCTATACACCTGAAATTAACACAACATTGTAAATCAACTACACTCCAATAAAAATTTTTTTTAAAAAAGACAAGTTGAATTACTACTGAACATACAAAATCTGCATTTCTGTGTTCTCCTGAGGAATCAGCTCTGGGGCACTGAGCTCCCATTCCCAGATTCCCGACAACTGGCTGGCACGATTAGCATCCATCACTTAAAGGACCACGTGTTCTTTACTTCGCTACAGTCCCCGTCTTCCTGTTGCATCACACCCAGTCTGGCCCCCGTCGGTACTTGGGTTCTCGGCACTGTCTTCAGGTATCAAGGGAAATGGTCAGGGATGGAAGGCTCAAAGGTCCACGGCTATTTTGCCCCGGCTCAAATATCGCAGCAGAGGGGGGACTTGTAAAGTACAAGTCCGATCGTGGCCCTACTCAGCTCAACATCACCCAGTGCTCCCAGCTCACTCCGAGAAAAGGCAGGGTCCTCAGAAGAACCCACAAGGTCTGAGACAATGCCCACCCCAGCGTGGCCCCCCGAGATGAGCACCCCTCTTTTTTCTCCCCAGCCCATTCTGCTCCAGCCACAGTGGACTCCACTGCTTTCAGGATGCATCAAGCACTCTCTCGCCTCAGGGACTTTGCATTTGTCACCCCCCCCTACCTGGGCACTCTTCCCCCAGATACACTGCCCATTCTCTCCCCTCCTGCTGAAACGTCACCTTCTCCGTGAAGCTGGCCCTGGCTACCCTACTCAAAGTCACAACTGTATTTCTTCCCAGCATGCCCTGTCACCCACCCTGTTTTTATTTTTCTCATCATTCTTACCACCTTCTAATATAATATAAAATTTAGCCATTTATTTTGTTTATTATCTATCTCCCCTCTCCTAGAATGACCCATTACATTAGGGAAGAGATGTGTGTGCGTCAAGAGGTTCTCTATGTGTCATTACCCAGATCAGGGGTCGACAAACTTTATCTGTGAAGGGCCAAATAGTAAATATGTTAGGCTTCGTGGGCCATATGGTCTCTGTCACAACTACTCAACTCTGCCATTGTAGCATCAGATCAGCCATGGACAATACGTAAATGAATACATGTAGATGTGTTCCAATAACACTTTAATAGGCAGCAGCTGGACTTGGCCTGCAGGCCATATTTTGCCAATCCCAGATCTTAGAACAGTGCCTTATACACTCAAGAAATGTTTGTTGAATAAACTCAGCAGCTTTAATGTCAGCCCCTTACATGTATATATATATATACTCTTTCCTTTCAGCTAACTGCTGTCCCTCATTTACTCTTCACAGCCGCCCCATTTTGTAGATGAAGAAACCGAGGCTTAACTCCAGATCTACATGTAAAAACTTGTACACAAATATTCACAGCAGTATTATTTATAGTAGCCAAAATGTGGAAAGAATCCAATTGTCCATCAAATGATAAATGGATAAACAAAATGTGTTATAGTCATATGCTGGAATATGATTTACCCGTAAAAGGAATGAAGCATTGATACATGCTCCAATATAGATGAATCTTGAAAACATTATGCTAAGTGAAAGAAGCCAGTCACAAAGGGCCACATATGGTATGATTCCATTTATAGG
The DNA here is from genome assembly GCF_949987535.1 of Balaenoptera acutorostrata. NCBI lineage: Eukaryota > Metazoa > Chordata > Mammalia > Artiodactyla > Balaenopteridae > Balaenoptera > Balaenoptera acutorostrata. The sequence goes on from NC_080078.1 coordinate 28,137,663, forward strand.
AACTGTCCAGAATAAGCAAATCCACAGAGACGCAAATTAGATTAGTGACTGCCAAGGAATAGTGGGGAGTGGGGAGAGTGGAATATATGTGGTTTCTTTCGGGGGTGATGAAAATATTCTAGAATTGAAGAGCGGTGATCGCTGTACAACATTGTGAGTACACTAAGAATCACTGAATTGTATGCTTTAAAAAGGTTAAATTGGGGAATTTATGTTATGTGAGTTTTGTATCAGTAAGACTTTTTTTTTAAGTTAAAAAAAAAAAAAAGAAAAAGAAACCAAGGCTTAGAGAGGCAAAGGGAGCTGTCCAACATCACAGAGCCCGAAGGGGCGGAACCAGGCCCATCAGAGCTGGGTGTCTGTCTGACTCCAGAATCACCCTTGTAATTCCAACCAACTCAGCGCTGAGCTCCATTCCCAAGGCAGCAACTGCCACATGCAAGGAGTGGATGGGAGCCCAGAGCTGGTCCTTGAAGAGAATCTGGACATTCTGCCCTGTGCATTCTCCAGAAACCAGTCAAGTCCTTTGGGTTAATTCCAGATATCACTTTCTCCACACCTCCTTCCTTTCTCACTGTAGCCTAAAAGTGGCTCCTATGCCCTACACAGAGAAAAGGCCCCCTTTTCACTTGCAGAGAAGAGGATTCAGAACTTCAGGGAGATGCTAGGGACGCCAGCACATAGAGAAAAGACCCTGTGAGGGTACAGCAAGAAGGGGCTATTTGCAAGCCAAGGAGCGAGGTCTCATAGGAAACTAAGCCTGCGTTCACCTTAATCTTGGAATTCCAGCCTCCAGACTTGGAAAAAATTTCTGTTGTTTAAACCCCCCAGTCTGTGGTATGTTGTATGGCAGCCCTGGCAAACTAATATAATAACATTAGGTGGAACTGTGATGTTTTAGTTATGAGAATAAGAAAAATGGACATGACTTATTAGAGATACAAAATGTAGCATTTATGAGTAAATAAATAAATCAAAGAAAAAGAAAAAGTAAATAAGAGAACAAACAAAATTCTGTTGGGATTTAAAATCTTTTTTACATTAATATGCCAAGCATAATCTGTTTATATAAAAACCCAATTATCTATGTATTTTATATTCCTTGGGAAAAAAAGGCAACTTCAAGCCTGTCATAAATGTTTAATATGTCCAAAAAATGTATTTCAAAGTTTAAGCTTCTTTGGTGGATAAATGGTGGTCTAGAACAGTGCCTTTAAAAACAAGAACAAAGGAAAGAAATTCAGAAAGCACAAGGCAGAGCACAGGGCCAGCAAGTAAGAGGGCAATAGAGACTCCCCGGCTTTCTGGCTGGGACTGTCATAGGTTTATGGCAACACAGAACAGCTAATCCTGAGTTAGTTAAGGAAGAGGATAGTAGCCATTAACTATCAGAGGTGGCATTTATGGATGCCAATTATGCACCAGGGATTCATCTGGAACTTTATATACATGTGTCTAAATCTTAGACGACTCTAACAGGGAGTGTAGTTTTACTCCATTTCTATAGATGAGGAAACCAACGTTCAGGGAGACTGCCACTCACCCGAGATCACACAGCTCCGGAGTGTCACAGCCAGGACCTGAGCCCAAGTTCACTGACTGGTCAGCATCAAAGTCACCCAGCTAACACCTCCTAAAGTAGGGATTTAGACTCAAGTGTCTCTGACTCCAAAGCTTTCACTCCTGACCACCTGAGCTGTGGTTCTCAAAATATCAGCCCTCAGGCCCCACCTCAGACCTAATGAATAGGAAACTGTAGCCATATGGCTCAGCAATCTGTGCTGTCACCAGCCCTCCAAGTGACTCCAAGGTGTGCTCAAGTTTGAGAACCATTGGCTAGAGTTTATTGTCAAGCAGAATAAACCCCACTCACTATTTTTTTTAAATGATGAGTGGCTCATTGATCTCTTTATTTTATTTTATTTATTATTTTTGGCTGTGTTGGGTCTTCGTTGCTGCACGCGGGCTTTCTCTAGTTGCGGCGAGCGGGGGCTACTCTTCGTTGCAGTGCGCGGGCTTCTCATTGCGGTGGCTTCTCTTGTTGCAGAGCACGGGCTCTAGGCACGCAGGCTTCAGTAGCTGTGGTGCACAGGCTTCAGTAGTTGTGGTGCGCGGGCTCTAGAGCGCAGGCTCAGTAGTTGTGGCATATGGGCTCAGTAGTTGTGGCACACGGGCTTAGCTGCTCCGCGGCATGTGGGATCTTCCTGGACCAGGGCTTGAACCCGTGTCCCCTGCATTGGCAGGCAGATTCTTAACCACTGCGCCACCAGGGAAGCCCCCCACTCACTACTGAGTATTCAGGAGATGCCAGATAGTATGTTCAATGCTGGGCATACAGAGATGAGAAAAAACCATCACCAGCTCCTGCCTGTGTGAACTAACTGTTCAGGGTTTGTTAAATGAATGTTATACTCTATCATCCTTGGAAATGCAAGGCTAGGGCTCTGTAAAATGAGGACTGCCTGGACCACAATCTTTTCCCTTGACACATGGCAAATAGCGCGCTGAAGACCACGTGAGCTTGAACAGTCCTGAGGACGAAGCTGGCAGCCTCCCAACACTTTTTTTTTTAATCCTTCTCTTCCCCAGAGAAGACAACCCAAGACTCCCATACGGTTACTGCATTCAGCTCAAACCTCAATATCTTTGACTCTCGTCCGCTAGTCTCTCATTGTGTTTGGACATGGGTCCTTTGGGTCCAAAGACATAAAATCTTGATACAAAGGCAGAGTTTGTATCATGTCAAGGACAGCAAAATGTATTTCCATTAGTTCAGTGTCAGCACTTCTGGAGGCTGGGAAGTCCAAGATCAAGGCAACAACAGCAGACTAGGTGTCTGGCGAGATTCCTCTTGGTTCAAAGATGGCTGGCTGTCTTCTCACTGTTTCCATACGTGGAAGAAGCGGCACTTTGTTCTTTCGCTTCCCTTCCCTGACCCAGTGAGGTAGCCATAGTCAAATTTGGGAAATGATAATTTGCCTTTTTCACCATTGCACCTTCCCCATTTAATTAAGACATGCAGAATGCAGGGTGTCAACCAAGCCAGAAACAAAACAGCAAGGCTGACCACTTCCCAGCATCCTTAGCTTAGCCCACAAGCACAAAGACAAATTGTGTATTGTGGGCTAATGGGTCTAGTTGTCCCCAAAGCAGAGGCAGGAATGAAAAGCGTTTCAAGTCGATGCCTGCCCGTCTCCCGAGAATCAGGTTCCAAACACAAGGTGCCAGCAAGTATGGTCACAAACAATGTTTGCTCAGAAAATTCTCTCTTCTTTCTCCCAGTTATCCCTGGGGCCCAGGAAGTAGTTGAGAAACCACTGAACCCAGCAAGTTTGCTCTCTCAAGGAGGAGGAAAAAACAATGTTCACGTATAAAAAGAGGAAGATACGAGGAAAAGGAAGGAATATGTATTTACTGAGCACCCACTATGTGCCAGGCACTATGCTAGCTGTCTTATGTGTAGGTTTTCATTAATTTTTCTGACACTCTTATACAAATTAATATTTCTATTTTTAGAAGAAGAAATCAGGACTCGGAGAAGTTAAGTGACTTACCCAAGGATACACAGCTGGTACAGAGCATAACCTGAATTCAATCCCAGCCATGCTTGACCAAAGAGACCATAGTCTTGTCAATTATATAAGACATTAACTCCTCACTACACCCAAAACAAAGTCTAGAAGCCAATTAGGAGACAGGTCCAGAAAAGTCCTTCACCAGGGAATGTATAATTTCGTCCCCAAATTTCAAAAGTATAAATCTCATTTAATAGGAAGAACAGCATGTGTGGTGTTGACACTGAGACCAAACGGAATTAAAGCTGGCTTTCCCTCTGACTTTGAGAAAATATTCTGAGTATGTTTTTCTATTTTAGGCACAGTTACAACCTGAGCAGTCAAAGTGAATTAGTTTGGGGTATTTTTTTTTTTCATTTTTGCCTAGTCATCTGTAAACAAGATCTATTAAAATAATTAAATGCAAATTTGGTAATTTCCACAACATTTAACTCAAAAATAGCAGATTTTATGAGAATGGGTATATTTAGCACTAAATTGGCTCTTAGCTTACTTACTTTTGTCTAATGGCCCTATTTTAAAGTCATCTTCCAAGGATGGGAAGTTCAGTTGCATGTTTTGTCAAGTGTTTTGTGCAGTTCCAAGAGGGGAAAAAAAAAATGCATCTTCTATCCTCTTCCCAAATCAGAGGAGCACATTTGGGGAATTCATCACATTTTACCTTTTCTCCTTTCTTGCGACAATGACAATCTTTTCTTTCCCAGAATCCCTTCTGCTGGAGCCTTGGCAAAGGACAAAGAGAGAAAGGAAAAGTACTGAGATGAGGAGACCTGGGCAGCCTCCTTGAAAAGGGAGACTCGTGAATGGGCCTTCTCCTGTTGGGGCATTCCTTTATGGGGTTTGGCCTGAAGCTGGGCAGAGCCCAGCAACAGAAAAGGCAGAAGAGGGACGAGGCAGACAGAGGGGGAATGTGAGCCACACCTATTTAAATCCTTGGTGCTTCCTCTCTTCTGCCAGAGAAGTGAGCATCTGAGTCAGCGACAATTTCACCTCAACTAGTTTGCCCTCGCACTAAATATATATATATGTATCCCCACTCTACCGTGTCGCGTATACGGAGAGTGGAGAGGCCCGTCACAGTGGAGATGCAAAGAGATACATTTTTCTTCCTTGGCAGGGGAGGCCAAGGAAGAAAAATACCCATCTCCCAAGGAAATTCTCAAAGCACACCTGAGCACCTGGGAAAAAAAACCCAGGGCTGAATTGGAGCAATAGCTACCCAAAGGGAAACAGGATTTTTCCCCAGAGGCCTGGCTTTCTCTGATTTGTAATCTGTCTGCTCCCTCCATCTCCCACGTGTACACGTCATAGTTTGGATTTTAATAGTTAAGTTACTCTTTTCGATGCTTACCTGGAAATCCATGATGGCTAATGCTCACGGATTCCCTCCTAGGTGGACCCTTCCTATCCCAAGTTCTCAACTGTATCCAGAAATAGTCATAACTTACCACCATTCTGCTAACATTTATTATAAATTTTACTACCAACTTGCCATTTTATGCATGTCTCAGGGAATCTTGCCTAAAGCCCTGTAAGATGAGTCTTATTAGCATCCCAACTTTACAGATGAACAAACAGAGACCCAGAGACAGAAAGCAACTGGGCCAAGACCACACACCTAGCAGCAGAGTCAGGCTTTCTTAACCCCTTTGTTACATGAGAGGCAGGATCTACAACAGGAGTTCCTCCTGGCTAAGTTATCTTGTTACCTGAGGCTGAAGTCAAGTTCTGGGCCAAGTCCCAGAAAAAGAAGGATCCAGCCCCCCAAGCTGTCTGTCCCATATCCCCCACCCCCTCCAACTCTACTACTGCCAACTAGATCCAGGACTCTATGTCCCCAGCTAAATGTCACGGTGGCATCCCTTTCCGTCCCAGTTCAGTATTTCCACAAACGGGCTTTGGTGTCAAAATTGATATTCCCATCTCTATTCATAATAATAATTCATAATCTCTCCAAGCCTGGTTCTTAGAAAAATGAAATCTTCCTTATAATGCCTAAAAATCAGCCTCTCTCCAACTTCCATCCACTGTCATGGGTTTCCCTCCAGAGAACAAGCTCACTACTCTCTGCCTTGGCATATCTTTTTTTCTCAGTCCTGAAATGCAAAGTATCCTAAATTTCATTCTGATCCACCCTCCGTTCTCCGTTCTCATTGGCACCACTTTTGCCCAGGATGCCACAACTGAAGCATCCGCTGAATCTACTCTTGACTCCTTCCAATCCATCAACACCATTTTTTTGCACTCTGGATAATTTCTTTCAGTCTATCTTTCAATTCACTACCTCTCTCTGAAGCTATGTCTAATCGGCTGTTTATCTCTGAAATAAGAGTATTAAATTTCAACGAGGATATTCTTGATTTCTATTCATTTTAGTTGGCTTTAAAAAAATCTTCCTATCTTTTTTTTTTTTTTTACAATATCCTGTGCTTTCATTATTGTCTTTCATCCTTCTTTTAACTCTTTGATCATTTTCAACAAACTATTTTATAGTTTCTTCCAGATGGTTCTGCTGTCTCAAGTTCTTGAGACGTTACTGCTACTTATGCCTGTTAACTTCACGTAAAATGTCTAATCACGTGGCTTACAATTTTTTAATGATGAGCTCATCTTCAACAGAGGCTCTTTATTCTGTAAAAGTTCTGTGAGCCAAGGGATGTCGAGGTTACCTTACAAAGGGGGTCTTACTCTCCAGGCGTTTCCTTGGCCCTAGATGAGTTTACACCTTAATTTCTCACGTTAAAATTTCTACCCCAGGTGGGCACACCCACGCATAACACAGATTTGGCCTTTCACTTTCTCACTGGGCATTTTCTCTTTTCAGCCTTGAACCATGGGCAGGCAACAACCTTCTGTGGACATGTGGACAGAGTTTTTCTAGCCCTTTAATAAAGGAAGCAGCATTCTAGCCTTAAGTGAGGATGTCAGTTGTAACTATATAGTAATATTATATTATATTCATTAATAATAATAAATGTATTAATATCTTTTATATATAATATATTCTGTATCTTTCTCTCTCCAATAATTCTATGTGGTTTGAAGAAGGGAGAGGGCTATGCCAGTTGAGTCTGCCACATTGCTAAGTATATTCCCCCCTATGCCGTAACTACCAGAATGATACTTTTAATACGCAAAACTTATCCTGTTACCCTACAGACACACACACACACACACACACACACACACACGCACACCCTCCACCCTCACACCCATTCATGCTTACCTTCATGTAACGTCTTCCTCTTGACTAAAGAGCCAAATCTCCATCCTCATCTCTCAACACACCCTACCCTCCAGCCACCTTGACGTTCCTCAAGCAAACAGGGTCTAAAACAGACCTCCCCACCTTGGAGATCATACACAAGCTGTTCCTTCTTTCTGGAATGTGCTTCCATCCCTTTCCTCACCACCACCCCCCCATTCCTAATTTCTCTCCATTCTTTAGATCTCCATCTGAACATCACTTCCACAGAGAAAAGCTTTCTGGCCCCAAACCAGGTCAGGCTGCTTGCTTATAGGTTCACACAATACCCCAAACATTTGGGGTTCAAACAATACCCCAAACATCTTCAAGAGCAGTCACCACAATTGTCATTTTCATCGCACAAAGAGTACTATAATTTTTGTCTTTCCCACTGGAGTGTAACCTCTAGAAGCAGGAACCCATCCGGACGGCGCACCACTGCAGTCCCCGATGTCTAGCACAATAAATATTTGTTAAATAAAGGTAAGCGCCCCAGCGCCAGCCCTCTCTGTCATCCTCGCTGACGTGCACCTGAGCTCACAGCATTTCCCGAAAGCCCCTTCTGAAGCAAGAACGCCGTTGTCTGGGAGGCTTATTCACCACATGATCAGAATTTGCTTCTAAGCAGCGCAGGGTATCACTGAGTTCGTGGGAACGTATTTCCACAAGGCAACAGCAGCCTCCTTAGTTGCCTGTTTTCAAAGAGAAGCAGCGGAACGAGGTCCGCTGGTTGGAGGAGGGACGCTCAGGCAGGCTCGGTCTTGGGTCTGCCCTACTCTGTGCGTGAATTTGGGTTACTTGGTCTTTTCTGGGCCTCCATTTCCTTGTTTTTAAAATAAAGGGGCTGGTCCAGATCATCTATAAGAAACAGTTCCACTTTTCTGAGAAAACTGATAGCAGGAAAAACTTTTGACAAGAGGCAGGAAGTTGACATCTTTATTCCTCCTCGAATGCCTGCTAGCACTGCGGGCCTCATCTCTCTACTTCAGTTCCCGTGTCAATAAACTAGAGCTACTCACAAGCCCTGTCTCCCTCCCCGTTTGCCACCAAATTGTATCCAGCACGGTGGAGTCGATGCCATGGGTGCCCTGCCCAGATTCCCTTTACCAGGACAGGCCGCATCCCCCAGCTGCTGTGAATGATCGCTAATGACTCACAGCCACGCTCCTCTCTGGAAAATTGGCTGCAGCTGAACGGGAGTTGCCTCACCAGTGAGGTTCCACCCCCAGGCCCTTGGAGCAGCCCACAGTCGATGTCTAAATGACACAGGTGCACAGAAGGCCAGACCCCTTGCCTTAAAGTAGGACCAGGTCTGAGATGCAACTGAGGCCCGGTGCTCCCCATGGGACCAGGCTGCAGACCAGCTGAGACCACCGCCTCTGAGCTCCTCTCCCTGAGCCATTTGCTTTCCTCGCTGTACCCTTCTCTGGAAAGCAGTCTTCAATAGATCACTTGCATAAGAATCCCTATTTGAGACTCTGCTTCGAGGGAACCCCATCTAAGACACAAATGGAGGCACTCTGCTTTGCATACACCATCTCATGCAATGCCTAGAATAATCCTCAGAATAACCATGCATGTGACTGTTGCAAAGATGAGGCAGGAAACCAAGGGGGACTGAGCACCTTGTCTAAGCCTGTCTTTTTTTTTTTTTTTCCAACACAGCACAAGTTTTATTCAACGGCCAAAGAATGGAGAAGCGGGAACTAATTCACAGATCAACTTGTCCAAGCCTGAGTCTTTACAGGTCCCTCTCCTGTTCCTTCACCAGACCTGTGGAGTAACCAGCACAAGGTCCATGGAAACAAGGAGAGACAGCGAAGGAGAAATAGGGGTCTACTTCTCAGGTTACTCCTTCGCCAGCCAAAGGGTGGCCCCACTGTTGGCTGCTTGCCCACGGATCCTTCCATGCTGGGAAAGCTCAGGCTCACTTGTCACATCAGTTCTAAGCCAGGTACACACACGCCTGGCAGGGTTGTTAGGGAGGCAAAGCTCCGGGCAAAGCTGGTGGAGCAATCCAGGGGAAAAGCTGGCCCAAGCCAATTTCCGCGTTAAGAGGCAGGGAAGGAGGTGATGAACTGTCTCTCGGGAAGGGCAAGATTTCTCTAAAAAGTGCAGTTTGACAACCTCTGGACAAGATGAACTTTCCATCTTTTCCCTAGCCCCATTTTATTTAAAGAATGGCTTTTAGGAAACAGACTTAAGCCCCTCCCCCATCCACCCACACCTGCACAAACTACCATTGCACAGAACCCTGAACCTCCTTGGCATCCCTTGTCCCCTGCCTTCAATCATATCCTGCTTCTCATTTGGGGAATTTACCTCCACTCCAATCTCAGTCACCTGGTTTAGGTGGGGCTGATCTTTTCCTGAACTCTAAGGATGACCTTCGTGCCATCCCCCAGCCAATGACTGGTTCAGAGAAGAGGACATGACCCAGTTCAGGCCAATGAGACAGACAGACTCCCAGGACTTGAGGAGGAGGTATCCAAAGAGACATTCTCTCTTCTCTGAATGGTGTGGGTTGAAGATGGAAAGTCTGCAGCTGCTGCAGCTGTCTTTGGACCAGCAGAAAAGAGCACGGAGCTGTTGATGACCCACAGAGAGGTGCCTGAGGATGAAGCTATTTCCGTGGAAAGGCAAAATGAGAGGAAATCAGGTCTTTAGGCTCCTAGATCAAGCCTCACCTGAACTGAGCTTCATCTCTGTATCTCCCTGTTGCTGTAGTCAATAAGTTGCATAAATTGTTTAAGCCAGAGTGACTTGTGTTTCTTTTCTGTATACAATGCAAAAACTCTTAAGTGATATGTATCTATTATGCATGTTCTGGAGGGAGTTAAACACTTCTGGTTAAAACCTCACTTCTACTTCAAAGAATTCACCTCTACAAGATTCCCTGTCCTTTTTTCCTCTCTCTCGGGATTTTCCGTTGTTGTTGTCATTGCTGCTGCCTTGGCGATTACCTCATGAGTTGGCAATGACTCCCAAGAGTGGCAAAATATTGAAAAAATATTTAGTGCAGACCCTGTTTCCATTCATAATCTCAATTCCGAATCTAGATTTGGGGCAATAAATTGTGTCATTCCCCCCATTCGCCAGTCTAGTTGAAGAGTGGAGGCCGTCTCTAGTGCTGGGTTGAGAAATATGCTGAAATCCAATCCTACCTAGACGGAATGCTGTGGTTACCTGGGGATGTGTGTCACAGATGTAGGAATTAGGAGCAGAAGGGTACAAGCGGCACTCATTGGTCACCTCGGAACAAAACCATACCTTGAAGGCTTGCTACAATGTCTGACTTTCCTTGCAGCCAGAAAGTCCTTCCTCGTGTTCTACCTAAATAATTCATATTGCAATTTCATCCCTCCTTTCCTTAGCCTATTCACAGGGGCCATGAGGACTGGCTTGTCAGCCTCATCTGACCCTATTACATTCATGATAAATAGTGCTATAAAGCTGTCTTTCCCATCTCTTCTTCTTCCCTGTGCTAAAGGATCCCTTCCCACAGGTTCGGATCTAAATCTAGATGAGGCACCCTCTCACCATATAAAATGACTGCAAAGCCCAGATCACTAAGAGACTCCACCTCTGGGGATCACATTTTCTATCCCTTCTTGGGTAGAGCTAAAACTCCTTGAATTAAATCAAATGAGACTAGGAACGATTTTGAAAACCCCAATCCTCCAGAATCTAGTGACTGCCTTCTCCCGCAGCATGTCTATTTCACGTCTCCAGTGAGAGTCAACCCACGGCTGATGTTGTACATTAACCAATCGCTTCAAAGAACTGATTGCAATTCTGGTAAATGACAACTAAAGAAAAGGAGGTCCCACTCAGGCAAATACACCCTGCCCCCATTCCTGTTCTTCTTTTAGGAAACTTCCTCTCCCCCAATGTCTGTGGTCTCGGCAAAACTATAGATCACCATGTCCCACCTTCTACTCAGCCAAGGGGCAGACATACAACCCAAGCAAGATCAATGGGACTCTAAGTGGGACCTCAACCCTCAAATGCAACAAAACAAGATTGAGATAAAGGCTGGAGCCGCTCAGGTAGTGGTGTCTAGACAAGACCGTCCCATTGCCCTGCTTCCTACATACCTGGATCCCCTGGTTCCTGGTTCCCTAGTCTTCCTTCCTCTTATCCATTCAATGTGTTCTAATGTTCTCATTTCTCTTGCGTTAGCTAAGGTTGGTTTCTGCTGCTTGCATCAAAGAACACTAATGTGTACTGGTAACACTCCAAGGAGGTGTTTCCCAGATTTTTTAAACCTTAATTATATATTTTTAAAGAATAACCATTTCACACTTGTGCTGGCATAAGAGTCTGGGCCTGGAAATCAATGGCAAAGATTCTCCATATATAAACCAAATAATGTCATGACAACAGAATTTTTGTCAAGGAACCAGAGTAATCTGAAATTACTTTTGTGATGTTGATCTAACATCTCATTAAAATTAGGCAAATCAGAGAAAATGGATCTTCCTGGAGAAATGAATTGTTTATGGGGTGTCATGACTGGCACAAGCGTCCTCCTCTTGTTAAAGCACTTTTGCAAAAAAAAAAAATTGAGTGTAATTTGCTAATTGCCCCGTGCAAATCACTTAACAGTGGAATGGGTTTCATGTGGTCATTTTTAACTGCCCACCCTTTTCTCTGTGTTAGGTTGGTTCCTCATCCTAGAACGTTGACAATAATAATAACAACAACAAGCTTACAATGTGTGATAGACAGTACTAAGGACTTTGCCTGAATTACCTGAATTCTTCCTCACAAGACCCCAAGAGGTAGGATCTATCATCAAACATGCTTTTCAGATGAGAAAGTCAAAGCTTTTTGAGAAGTCATACCAAGTGTGCAAAGTTTGCAAGGTACACAGGCTGGAATCCAGACCCTGTATTCTCATCATGGCATTTATTAAGGGTCTTCTACGTGCCAGGGGCTGCCTTGGCATTTCAGAGGCCCTATGTCACATTTAATCCTCACCACAATCATCTGAGGTAGGTTTTATTTATCCCCATTTTACAGAAGAGGAAGCTGAGGTTCAAAGATATTAAGTAACTTTGCACGAGGTCACGCAGCTAGATTCCAATCCAGGCTGTCTGGCTGCTGCCGAGCCCCAGCTCTTAACCACTCTGTTACGCTTCCTCTACAGAAGTTTAGACATGCCCTCCCTCTTTATCCTCCTAATTAATTTCAAAAGTATTTTTAAAGAGTTTGAGCAAACCGCCCCCCAACCTTCAGTGTCTGGTACTAGGTTTCACACCCTTTAGAATCTCCAACATCAAGTTGCTGCAGGATTAAATGAGTTCATAGAGAATCTATCAAACACTCAGAACAGTGTCTGACACACAGTAAATGCTATATACGCAGCTGCTAGTTTTCTTTTTTTATCATTATTATTACTTAAAAGAATCAAACAAGCACCTGTTTTGATTCCAGCCCTGTATGTGTTCATTACCATCATTATGGTTGTAGTCAATAAAGCAGGTCCCCTGGGATTTCTATTGTTTAGGTTTTTATTCATCTTCCTTGGCTTTTTACTTGTTTTTGCCACATTTTTATGCTTGTAGTATAACTTGTTGTATGTCCTTACAAGTAATGGAAACAGAGGGATAGGCATATCAGGCTTTTCTTTAGTGTAAACTGGACTTCCGCCCCCAATTAATTCAAATGGACTGACACCGGCTGTAATTAGACGCGGCAGCTGTGGGAAAGGGAAGCATGGGATACTCCGACTTACCTCCAGGGCCAAGTCTTTTTGTCTGGCGTCCACCCGAGGCTGGCATACCAACACCCAGCTCTCCCACCTTCAGAAGCTTCTTACTGAGTACATGCCTTCTGCCGAGCTACGGAGGGGCTACTACTTCTCAGTTGGGCAGAGTAAGGGCAGCACCAGCCGTTGTGGGTGTTTCTCCCCCCGACACACACACACGGAAATGGGCCTCTGGGGTCATTTATGTACTAAGCAAGCCCTGCCTACTTCCTGGCCATTCCTGATTGGACCAGACATGATCACCTGATCCAAGTTGGGCCAATCAGATTCTTTCTCCTGAAAATATGAAACTGGTGGTTAGAGACTTTCCTTGGTCTGGGTTTGTGTTTCAACTAAGAGGTCAAGTAAATGTGGGGATCAAGATTTCAATTTTGAGGAGATCATTTTTTTGCCATGTGGATAAAGTAGAGGAAGCTGGTCTGGACAAAGGGAACAAAAAGATTAAAAAGAAAAAAAAGGGGCTTCCCTGGTGGCGCAGTGGATGAGAATCTGCCTGCCAACGCAGGGGACACAGGTTCGAGCCCTGGTCTGGGAAGATCCCACATGCCGCGAAGCGACTAGGCCCGTGAGCCACAATTACTGAGCCTGCGCGTCTGGAGCCTGTGCTCCGCAACAAGAGAGGCCGCGATAGGGAGAGGCCCGCGCACCGCGATGAAGAGTGGCCCCCACTCGCCGCAAATAGAGAAAGCCCTCGCACAGAAACAAAGACCCAACACAGCCATAAATAAATAAATAGATAAATAGATAAATTAATAAATAAAATTTAAAAAGAAAAAAAGAGGGAGGAAGCAGAAAGAGAGGAGACAGAGGGAAATGAAGGCAATCACTACATAAACCTGAGGTCAGAAGCTATTCCTGCAGAGAGAAAGGCAGAGTTATGGCTTTGGTCCTGAGGTGTTTCCAGTTCCTGGCCCTGGTCACAAAGCTGGGCTGGACTTCTGCCCTTGGAGTCTGTGAGATATCTGTGGGTCTCTCCAGTAAATAATCTTTTTGCTTTATCTAGTTTGAGTGGGTTTCTGCTTCTTGCCTCAAAACCAGTTGTAACCAAGGCAAACTGTCACTGACACTAAGAGCTAATGAATGCTCTCAAGATTTTTTTTTAATTTTTATTTTATATTGGAGTAGAGTTGATTTACAATGTTGTGTTAGTTTCAGGTGCACAGCAAAGTGATTCAGTTATACATATACATATATCCATTCCTTGTCAGATTCTTTTCCAAAGAAGACATAGAGATGGTTCTTGTGATTTTTAATGCATGGAAAGGACCCTAAAAGTGATTTATTCATGAATTCAACAAGTATTCACTGAGAGCCTACTACGTGCCAGGCACCATGACAGGCGTTGGGGATACAGTGCCAAACACACTAGGGACAGCTATTAATCTATGAAGATGACAATCAAGTAGATTCTTGGAAAAGAATGGAAGGAAAATAAAGAAACCAATGTTCTCAAGATGCTATTGCTAATGCCACATAACAAAGCCTCAAGAAGCCCATTCAGTAACTTACCATTTGACCATAAAACAAGTTGACAAACCTCTAGGTTGATCCACACCTCTAAAACGGCAGGTGTGTGTGTGTGTGTGTGTGTGTGTGTGTGTGTGTGTGTGTGTGTGTGTGTGTGTGTGTGTGTGTGTGTGTGTGTGTGTTTGGAAGAGGGGTGGACTAGGAGGTAATGAGGTTAATGAGTTGCATCATGTATAACTTTATACTCTGATGACTCACACAGAGGTGCTCAGATTTGGGATATTTGCAGAGGCAGAGCAGCATCTTAGAAAAAACACAGGATCCAAAGTTAGATCCCTGGTCCTCAACGGGGGATGATTTTGCCCCCAAGGGGACCTTTGGCAACATCTGGAGACATTTTTGGTCATCCAAACTGGAAAGGGGGTGCTACTGGTATCTAGGGGGTAGAGGGCAGGGATGCTGCTGAACTTCCTACACTGTACAGGACAGGCCCCTCAATAGAAAATTATCCAGCCCCAAATATCGACAGCGCTAAGGCTAAGAAGTGCTGAGTTAGGGGAATTCCCTGGCGGTCCAGTGGTTAGGACTCCAAGCTTCCACTGCCGGTGCCCTGGGTTGGATCCCTGGTCAGGGAAGTAAGATGCAACCCACACAGCGCGGGCAAAGAAAAAGAAACACTGAGTTAGATGAGTCCTGGTTCTGCCTTACCAGCTGTGTGACCTTTGGCAGGCTGCTTTTTCCTTGGACTTTATTTCCTCCTCTGTAAAACGGGAAGCAATAATACCTTCAGTACAGAGCTTTTCTGAAGGTTAACTAAGATAATATATGTGAAGAGGCTGCATAGAGAGGACAAACAAGGCTAGCAATAGATATTATTAACTGAATGGGCTCAGCTGTTCTAGAAATCTCCAGGCTAAGTTTTCAGAACCAAAAGGATCCCTTGGGGAGCCCAGAGGCTTAGCTGATGGTTCTCCTAGTCTAGCCTGGCCGGTCTCCCCATCATCCCATCTCTTGCAGGCAGCAGGCACAGCAGAGCATCTTGGATTCAAAAGACCTTCCTAAGGGTTCAAACCATGAGGATGGGCTCAGGATCCCTTGGGTTCAGGACCTAGAGCACCAGGCAAGAATCTCTTGCCAGCCAGGCCCTCTGTCTCCAGAGGGGCTGATGCCAGGTGCTGGAGGTCAGAACATGGTGAATAATGGAAACTTCTCGAGTATGTAATTATGTTGACTTCCATTACACCATCCAAGCAGATGATTAGGAAATTTCCACCCCCTTGCTCTGTTTCCTTGGTGGTCCTGCCCCCCCACAGATGTGGATCAGGGAGTCGAGCCTCATGTCTCTCGGTTTTCACATCTTCTCATCCAGGCCCTGACGCTTCGTGCAGTGAGCCAGAGTCACTTAGGGTACAGGGCAGATATAGGGTCCTAAACAGGTGTGTGTGTCTCTACCATAAACCAGGCTCACTTTTTTCCCCTGCTGAACGCAGAGAAGCAGAAAAAGCTCACAATAAAAATAATAGTGATAATGATAACAATTCTCCTGCAAATGTAGAAAGCTGGCTAAAGAAGGATGTCTCTCCTTAGGCTGGCATGGCCAGGCAGGGAAGGAGAGACAAAAGGTAATTTACTCAAAATGTAACACTCCTCAAGGCTAAATGCTCTCAATTTTTAGTGTGTATAAAAATCATCGTAGGAATATATATATATATATATATATATATATATATATATATATATACACATAAAACTGAATCACTGTGCTGTACACTGGAAACTAACACAAGATTGTAAATCAAGTATACTTCAATTTTTTAAAAAATCACCAGAGGTGCTTGTTAAAAAATATACGTCTGATTTGGGGTTGATTTTGATTGGGTGGACAAGGAATGGGGCCTCTGTATCTACACTCTTGGAGAAGTACTGCTCTGAGCCGAGGGTTTCAACTTTAATGTGCACCAGAATCACCTGGAGGGCGTTGTGTTAGTTTCCTGTGGCTGCCATAGCAAATAACCACAAACTGGGTGGTTTAAAACAGAAATGTATTCTCTCACTGTTCTGGAGACCAGAAGTCTGAAATCAAGGTGTCTGTGGGCTTGGTTCCTTCTGGAGGCTCTCAGGTAGCATCAGCCCCAGGGCTCTCTCTTAGCTCCTGCGGGCTGCCAGCAATCCCTGGTTTACAGATGCATCCTTCCAATCTATGCCTCTGTCTCCACATGCATTCGCCTCTGTGTGTCCTTTCCTCTTTTCTCCTCTTACGAGGACACTTGTCATTGGATTTAGGGCTCATCCTAATTCAGGATGACTTCATCTCATAATCCCTACCTTCATGACACCTGCAAAGACCTTTCTTCCAAATAAGGTCACATTCACAAGTTCCAGTTGGACATATCTTTTGGGGGGCTACCAGTCAACAGAGATTGCTGGGACCCTCCCCCATAATTTGCATATCTAACAAGTTCCCAGGTGATGCTGATGCTTCTGGTGCAAGGACCACACTTTGAGAACCACTGCCTCAGGCAAAAACCCCACGTATGAGTGATTTGCTGCTCTGATATTTAACAAGTGTCAGATGTCTACGCTGAACAGAATGATGAAAGATAGCAAAGACTCTTGTCCCCATCTTTCATCCTTGCCCACCTCATCAGTTCCTGCCCTGCCTCCCTAGTGACCCCAATGAATCTTCAGGAAGCAGTAAGGCCTATTGTACAAAAAAGTGGGGGCAGAGGGAGCACTGAACTTAGCCAGCACTGGCTCTGCACCTTGCCAACTGTGTGAGTTTGGATGAACCATTTCATTTCTCTGAGCCTTAGTTTCCTCCTCTCCAAAACAGGAATAAGAACTTTGCTCTGCCCAATCATAGTTCTTGAAAGGCTGAATGGACCATATATGTAAATGTAGCTATTGCTACAGCTAAAGATCTCAGCAAGCCAGCAGTCCTGAGAAGTGGCCCAGACGCTGATGTGTGATGGGCACCAGGTAGCAGGAAGGACTGTGGTTCTAATTTTGCCATTTGATAACTGGAACAAAGTGTGTCCTGCCCCATCACTTCCTCTCCTAGTCCCACAGAGGCCCGAATTCCTCCCCTGCCACGAAGCTCCTGCCAAGCCACGTCTCCAGAACCGATGAGGGCAATCACCCAGGTTGTTGCCCACCTCTGCTGCATTTCCCAAGGATATGCCTCATTAGCTTTGATCTGGCCAGCTTACCAGCCTTGGTCCCAAGTTTCTTTCCAGCCTCCGCTCTGCAACATCACTGAAGAGGCTCTGACACTTTGAGGACACTGGGGAGATGGCCTGGGCCAACCAGCTGCCTGCTAGGAGGCTGGCAGGCACTCAGGCCTTCAGAAGGAACTGAGCTGGAACCAGGGACGAGGGATCATCTAATCTCCTGGGACTACAGAGAAGCAGGGCTCTCTTGTCGGCGTCCCTGCGATGTTAAGCAGTGAGGAGGCGTCATGTGATTCAGGAGGCGTTATGGTGTCAGAAAGGCCTGGGTTCAAACCTCACTAGCTAGCTGGATGCACTCCAGCAATCCCTCAACCTCTCGGAGCCTCGGGTATTTCACCCGTAAAATGGAGGTAATAGGAGAAACTGCCTTGTAAGGTATTGGGAGGATACAATGAAATAATCCACATATAAGTGTTTGTCAAAGTGCTTAACCAGCATAGAGAAAGTGCTCAAAAGTAACCTGAGGGCTGATTCCTCTCCCTTATATGGAGGGAAGAGCACAGGGCCAGAATCACAGGTTCACAAGACCCCAACGAGACATACCTAGGACCCTTGTCACTCTTTTCTTTAAATACACATAACATAAAATTCACCATTTAACCCTTTTTAAGTGTACAGCTCTGTGTCATTACGAACATTCACACCAAAAAAAAAAAAAAAAAAAGAACATTCACACTGTTGTACAACCATCACCACCATCCATCCCCAGAACCCTTTGTCATTCTTAAAAGATGAGAAAACAGGTGTCACACACTAGTTCCTGAGACCTGCAGGGCTCCACGAACTGGTCAGCTAGTTACTCGAGAGAGAGAAGAACCAGATCAAAGGATGGAGGTGGGGGGGTGGGCAGGATGGATCTTGAGAAGCATCTCATGTACCCCCGTCTCTATAAGACTGTCTCTGGGGTCCCCAGGGAAGGCGGCTATTCTTAATGACAAGACGTACCTGGGTTCAAATCTCAGCTCTGCACGTACCAGCTGTGTAGTCTTAACCACATTCTCTCTCAAGCTCCCTCTCCTAATCTGTAAAATGGGGAGAAACATATCACCTACTTCAGAGATTTGCTAATGAACTAATGTATATAAAGAGTTCAGCGAATAGTGACCGATAAGTAGGTGAAAGCTGTTATGATGATAGCGCCCGCCCCCAGCCGCCTGCCTGCGTGCCTTTTTGGAAATCTGTTCAAGTGGCCTCATTCTGCAACTCGGAGTCCTCATTAGGACAGGAATTCCCTCCCCAGCTTGGGAGCCCTGCCCACTGGTTCCTTTCACGTTCCAAAGAATGTCCCTCCCCCGAAGGGGATTGAGGACAAGACTCGACCCCCAAGTCTGCCCACCAACCCAGAGTCGGGCCCCAGCCTGGCCAATCACATGTGCTCACCCTGCAGCCGTTGCCTAGGTAACCAGCACTCCTGTGCCAGCCCAGAGAGACTGGGTGCTGGGTGAGGGGGCGCTGAGGGGAAGACAGAGAAAGACCCAGGGGGTGGCAGCCTGACACCAGGAAGGTCAGCGACAGAGGGAGACAGAGGACAGGGACAGTCATGGAGATGAAGCGACACAGGCAGGGACAGAGGGGGAAGAAACGGATTAGGGTGAAAGGAGGGGATAAAGAGGATCCCATCTCTTCTTTTGCTGTTTTCACATGTATACATACACATATATACAACAGACATACACACCTGCACACATATTCACACAGACACACATAAAGTCAAAATACACACATATACAAAACACACTCACACACACAAACACCTAGGACCCTTTTTCGTTTGCAAATCACAGGGAAAGCTGGGCTTCCTAAAGGCCCAGCTGCAGTATTTGTTGGCATTCGAGAAGCTTATCAAAGCCTTGGCTCAAAACCAATTTATTTATGGAGCTCCCAGGGTAGGATGGAAGGAGAGCCTGAAAAGACACAGTCTTGCTCTCCATCTAAAAGCAAAGCCATTTCTGACTGTCACACAAGGTTTGGCACTTTGAGAGGACCATCCCCAAGGTCCCTTAGTGACAGGGAGAGTGAGAATGAGCATATGGGTGTCTGTGTGTGCTTTCACACCCCCTTTGATGAACCTCTTTATTTTCAGGTCCACAAAACAACAAGAAAGTGGTGAAAAACACCACCACGTATAAGGCATCTCCTCTGGACCAGGCACCATTTACATCATCTGCATCATCCGCATGACAGTGATGGCTGTTAGCCCATTTCATGGAGAGGGAAAACTGAGTCACAAGAAGGTGAAGAGCGCTGTCCAAGCATCCACACCATGGAGGGGGACACTGAGGCACAGGAAGGTGAAGAGGGCAGTCCGAGGGCTAACACCTGTCAGTCATGGACCCAGTATTCAAGCCCAAGCAGCTTGATCTCTGAGCCTAGGTGCTGAACCACTGAGCTATTCAGCCCCCAGGATAACGGCCCTATCCAAGCCAGCCTGGAACTGACTAACAGAGACTGTGCATAGTTAGTTAATGCCGGTGTCTGGGCACTTGACGAGTGATATCTAGAGTGAGATCTGAAGGTTGAGGAGGAATTAATGGGAGGAAAGAAGTTGTGGTGGAAGGCAGGAGTGCGGGGCGCACTGAGCAGGTAAGAAATAGCGTGAAGCCCTATTAGAAAGCCTGGATGCAGTCAGTGTGGCAGGCAAAGCAGGTGCAGGTGGAGATGGACAGATGGGCAAAGGTCAGTTAAGACAGAGCCTAAGCTGGAATAGAGAGTTTAGACTCTACCCCAAAGACAATGCCAAGTCACTGAGGATTTTTTCTTTAGGAGAGGAATCACATGATCAGATTTGCCTCTTAGAAAGAACACAATCGTTTCAGCCAAGAGAACAGATTGAAGGAGGTAAGTCCTGCTGGAGAGACACAGAATCTCATCTGATTCTCCCCAGAGTGGCAGATGAGGAAACCAACACACAGAGAGGAGAAGCCATCTGCCCCCAAAGTCACTCATCTGCAAAGCAGTGGAGCCCAGATTCGAACCTGAGTTCATCCCAGTCCAGAGCCCAGCTCTGCAGCACGTGCACAAGCCCCGCCCACCTGGGTGCTGCTTACAGGCTCATCGGTCTCTTGGCCACCAAGAATCTGGAAGAGATTCTGCTGTGGCCACTTCTCCTGCATCGGGACCAGATTCTATACTCAGCACTGGAAAGGGAATAAGTGTAAGCACCCAGTCTGTCTCTTCTGGGTGTTTTTGACGCCGAAAGTTTGATTCTCCATGTAGTGTCACTACCCCTGTCCCTAGAGGCCTCACAGACACTATTCCTTCCTATTTGAACGTCCAGCCTAAGACCCAAAGTCTTTAAAGCTCGAGGGGGCCTTGATGGCACTCCTGTCCAATACGGAAGAGATACTTTCCCCAAATTCCAAGTCCAGGCTGTGATCTAAAAGCAAACCCTTAGAACAAGGCTTCTAGAACCTCTATAAGTGAAGACCCTGGATTCTGGTATAATGATGCCACCCCTTTGCTAAGGAACCTTCGATAGGTCTGGGGAATAGTGTAAATATATCTGGTAAAGGTAACTGACCACAGAGGTCCTATTTTGGGTTCACTGGATTGACAATCGTTACAAAAACAACAGCATATGTTTACTGCACACCTACTATGTGCCAGGCATGGTAAAAGGTGCTTTACCTTCATTATTCTTTAATTCTCAACACATCCCTATATGGCAGGAATGGTTAATATTCATTCCCATTCTACAGAGGAGGAATGTGAGGCTCATAGAAGTGAAGTGACCCGCCCACATTAACCAAATTATTAATCCATTCATTCAACACATATATTAATTGAGTGCCTACCATGTACTAGTCACACTTCAAGATACTGGACTTACTCCAGCGAACACTAACAAACAACAACCAAAGAAAATGGTTCTCGTGGAATTTATAGTTTAGAGAAAAGAGGCAAAAGAGAAACAAATAAATGTGCAAGGGCTTCCCTGGTGGCATAGTGGTTGAGGGTTCGCCTGCCAATGCAGGGGACACGGGTTCAAGCCCTGGTCCGGGAAGATCCCACATGCCACGGAGCAACTGAGCCTATGTGCCACAACTACTGAGCCTGCACTCTAGAGCCCATGAACCACAACTACTGAGCCCATGTGCCACAACTACTGAAGCCCACGCACCTAGAGCCCGTGCTCCACAACAGGAGAAGCCACCTTAATGCGAGGTCTGTGCGCTGCAACCAAGAGTAGACCCCGCTCACTGCAACTAAAAAGAAAGCCCACATGCAGCAACGAAGACCCAACGCAGTCAAAAATAAATAAATAGATACAATTTTTTTTAAATGTGGGAAACATAAATAAGCATGATGATGATGATAAGTGCTATAAAGAAAAAAGAAAGCATTTAAAGATGATATTGTATCAGTCAGGATCCGTTAAGTTATGCAGCAGTAACAAACAACCCCTAAGTCCCAGTGGGTGGTCCAGCACTCATTCACACCACATGTGAAATGCAGGTAGAAAGAGTGATACATTTACTAGTCCCTCAGGAGCCCAAGCTGATGGAGGCTTCATTTCAATATGTTGCATCTCCACGGCCAAGGGGAAGAGGACACAGAAAACCACACACTGGCTCTTAAAGCTTCCCCTAAGAAGTGACACATGTCACTTCTACTCACATTTCATTGGCTAAAGCAAGTCACAGAGCCACTCCAAACTTAAAGTAGGTGGAGAAGAGTGATCCTATCCTGTCCCTGGGAGATGGAGAAACAGAGTATTATGATCAGCCCTCCTCCTGTCTCCCTCAAGGAAGGATGGAGAGTAATTGAGGGGGCTGCTTTGAGTAGACAGATCAGAGAAGGCCCTTTGCATAGCAAATTGCAGGACTGGGATTTAAACCCTGATCTTTCACAAGCCCGCACCTTCTCACTAGGCCAGGTTACTAGGATGAATTATCAACAGACCCTGGCACAAAAGGCTGTTCAAGCACCACGGGTACACAAGACCAAGGCCCGTACGCAGATTGAGCTGTGGCAGTCAGTGCATTGTCAAGGTCTAGTTCAGAGTGATGGAAGACTTGCCAAGTCATCCTGAGGAGCAGAGATTCTAGGAGCTCCAGACAAAAGTCACTGCTCCTGCCTTTCTTGCAGAATTCAAAGGACTTACACCTTGGTTCTGAAACTTATTTTCCTTTCTCTATTCCTTTCTACAGAAGAGCCATGGCATGGAAAAACATGGCAAGGCTTCTAACCCTTCCATGGCAACAGAATTGTTAAAGTAGGCAAAGAACATTAAAAACATTTAACAAGAGAAAAAAATCTCACCCAAGAGCTAAAAACGGGTAAAAGGCCACCTGGATGCCTGAAGTTATCATTTTTACATCAAGTGCCTGAATAAATGTGTCCTTCCTATGTGAACAGTGCTAGTTTCAGTTGGTGGTGCCCTGGACATGGTTTTGACCTTGAATTCTGTCCCCTTCTCTCTAAAAATTTCTTGTTTGTATGTACATCCAATCCTGACCCTAAGGATAAGCTGGTATCCAGACTGGGGCCCAAATGGCATGGTGGAGAGAAGAGAGAAAAAGAGAAAGTAAAACGGAAGAGAGGCGAGAAAGGCTGAGGAAGGGAGAGGGAGGGAGAAAGAAAGAGGGAGAGAAGACCAGTGCCGATAAAGCATGCTCATCGTCAAGGATGCAGAGGACACCAGACGAAGCACGTAAAGGAGTGGGGCACAGATGCGACTGACATCCTTGTTGGATGAGGACCATGGTCTAGGAAACCCAGGGGAGATAAAGGTGCGCTCTTTTACTCTAAGGCCAGACTGACCCCATTAAGGGAAGGAGACTAACCCCTGCCCAGTGTTTATTTCTCACCGTCCTCCTGAGATGGGGGACTTATCCCCATTGCACAGACACAGAACTCAAAGGAGGGACGGAGTACAAGGTCCATCAGGTCTCAGCTCAAACATCACACCTTGGTGAGGCGGCCCCTCCCCTGGGCACCTCCTCCCCATCGCCCCCTCCCTCGGGCCTGGTTAGTTTCCTTCCCATCACTGCTCATTCCTTTGTTCTCTACTTTCTCACCTGCTGCTACAGTGGGAAGACAAGAAAGGTAAGCTTCCTAGGTGTGAGGACCTGTCTCTGTTAATTTCCTGCTGAATCTCCAGCATCTGCAGAAGTGCCCAGGACATAGTAGGTGCTTGACAAATATCTGTCGACTGACTAAGTGAATGACGGTGACCTGCCATTACACCTTTTTGAGTCTCAGCTCTCAGCAGCAGAAGTTAAGAGTTGAAAGTTAAAATACAGGAAATAGGGGCGAAGGCAAAGGCATGGGTCCAGACAGAGAGGCACGGGAAAGCTGCACAGAGCCTGCCTCAGCCAGGAAGCCTCAAAAGCACTGAGCAGGGCAGAGCCAGGACTGGGGTGGGGGTAGAGGTCAGAGACAGGGGCCAAGCTAAGCTCAGAAATGGGCGGGGGATGCCCAAAGAGGGGTGCTGAGGAAACATCTGCATTTTCCTGATGCCAGAATGCTCCGGGCTTGATTTTTCAGGGTCATGGTCAGCACACCCAATCTCCTAGTTGACACATTTCCACTGGCCTTGGCTTCAGGATCCCCACTGTCTACATCTCCGTTATAGCCTCTACCGCCTCTGTGCCCTTGATTAGAAGCCACCAACGATCCCTGCTGGAAAGTAGCGAGATGTAAATAAAAATGCCCAATGTATAAAAATAACCTGCTTTCCTGGTGTGAAGACAGGAGAGGATGCTGAAGGACCCCGGCACTCAGACATTCTGCATAATTATCTCACTGATGCCCCATAAGAAAATCACTGAGGTAGAAGTTCATGTTGTCCCCACTTTACAGACGAGGAAACTGAGTTTCAAAAATAAGAGTGGTGATGGCTAAGCTGTTTTGAACACTTCGTAAATGCCAGGCACTATCCTAACCACTTGACCTGAATTTCTTTTTCAAGCCAAGGTCACAACCAACTTTGAGATAGGTGCTTTTATTAAACTCATTTTACAGGTAGGGAAACTAAGGCACCATGAGACAGAGGCACTCAGCTAATAAGCCATGGGTCAGGAAGCACTCACAGCAAGTGTGTCTGGTTCCTGATACTGTGGTCTCTCCATCAGAAACCAACCAGGACTAGGGTAAAAGTGAATGAGCCCCTCTCCTTGGGTGCAAAGTATAAGGGGTGCACACCAAAAACTGAGTCATCAAGATAAACAATATTTTAATGCAATAGTTTTAAAAATCAAAATTAATTCAAAAGAGCCATGATGAAAAATGTGTCAAAGTTTAAAATAAAGACGGAACCAGTAACTTGCTGTGCCAAGCCAAATTATGATACAGCCTGCGGCCAAAGGAATAATCAGTAATACCCTCCTCAACCTTGTCCAGGAAAATCCTAAGTGACCTGGTGTCAGGGGCTCGTAAAGGCATGATAACTCATGCCCTCAAAAAATAAAAATCCCTTGGGCTTCCCTGGTGGCGCAGTGGTTGAGAATCTGCCTGCTAATGCAGGGGACACGGGTTCGAGCCCTGGTCTGGGAAGATCCCACATGCCGCAGAGTGGCTGGGCCCGTGAGCCACAATTACTGAGCCTGCGCGTCTGGAGCCTGTGCTCCGCAACAAGAGAGGCCGTGACAGTGAGAGGCCCGCGCACCGTGATGAAGAGTGGCCCCCGCTTGCCACAACTGGAGAAAGCCCTAGCACAGAAACGAAGACCCAACATAGCAATCAATCAATCAATTAATCAATAAAAAAAAAATAAATCTTAAAAAAAAATAAAAATAAAAATAAAAATAAAAATCCCAGTACTCTTTGCAGCACTTTAGCAAACATTCTGCAAATGAAGCCTCAGTAAAATCTGTTGAGGTACTTCAGACATAAATTAGAATCTCTGTTTTTCAGCTGTGGCAGCTGGGACACAGAGAGGTTACGCAATCTGCCCTGGGTCACACAGCATGGTCCATTGTACCCCACCAGAGTCCTTGCTCTGAGCCATAGAACTTACAGGTACAAAACAAACCACCATCTTTACCCACGAGATTTATCTGAACACTATGCCATCTTCCCAGTGTTCATGGGGTTGGTTGATCACTCCAGTTAGGGCTGCCAGATTTAGCAAATAAAAATACAAGACACCCAGTTAAATTTGAATTCCAGATAAACAAAGGGTAATTTTTTAGTATAAATTCCATGCAATATTTGGGATATACACTAAAAGTTATCTGTTGCCTATCTGAAATTCAAATTTATCTGGGCACACTATGTTTTATTTGGCAACCCTAGCTGCAACAGACTTGGGGTAACAAAAATAGTCAGATATAAAAATAATCACCTAACTGGCCACTTACTTGCCATTGTTTGCTCCCTCCTCCCCCCACGAAGTCCAGCCCCGTTTTCCTTCTCTTCCTTCCTCAGGCATATGGAGCTCTTTCCAGCCTGAAGGACCTTGCAGGGGTCCTTCCGTCTGCTTGTAAGTTTCCTTCCCCCACTATTCAATGGCTCCATCTTTTCTGTCCTTTGAGTCTTGGCTTAAATACTTCCTTCTCGGAGAAGCTTTCCCATCACCTCATGTCTCACTCTCTCTGCCTGTTGTTTCCTTTACAGCAGGAATCACACCTTGCAATGGTTTTAGCACATGGCTGGTTACTTGGCTTGAGGCTGCCTCTCCCCAGTGGATTGCAAGCTCCAGAGGGCAGCTTGTTCCTTCCTGTCTCCATCCCCAGCACCAAGCCCAGCACCCAGCACATAGTAAGTGCTCAATAAATGTGCTGAGTTGATAGAACCATTAGGCACCCCCAGTCCAGCAGCATCTCGCCCATCCCCAAAGCCAAAGTGAACTCATACTCATGTTCCCTTTAAAGTGAACAGTGCATAAATCTGCCAAGTTCAAAGGCTTTGCCCGTATCGAACAGTCTTAGACCTTCGAACTCACCAGCCTTCAGATTACTTCCCTTAACAACAATAAAAACCAAAAAAAGTATTATATAACTCTAGATGGGGGAATAGTCATCAAAAATATTTCCTTGCCTAGCATCATCCTGTTATTATTTTGACATCTGTGTAGGCTGCAGAATGATTCTTTTAACTGTGTGTGAGGCATATTTATATCTCTGGCTGGAGCACAGAGCATATGCAAAGGCTTCAGAAGCCTATTCTAGTACATATTGCTTGTAGCCGTATCAGGCCCCGTGCAGAGGGCCTGAAAAAGCATCTTTGCTGTTTACTATGTTTAAGGAGATTAGTTTCCAAGTGGCAGGGGAATAACCAAGCCCTGCTTTTCCTACATGCCAGTTCCATTTGGTCGCGATGGAGATGGGAACATTGGGAACAAAAGGTTCCCATCCCCCATCCCATGAACGTTGACTTGAAGGGACACCATCTGATTCCAAGTGACAGCAGCAGCAGCTACCATTGACTGGGAGCCTGTTGTGCCCAGCACTACACTAGACTGTTTCCAGGCATTATGTCTTCCAGTCCTCATCACCACCCTCTATGATCAACTCCACTCTCCCCACTTTTCAGAGAAGAAAACTGAGGCCCAGAGAGAGGTTTAAAAAAAAAAAAACCTGTCTTGTGATAAATGGATAAAGAAGATGTGGTATATACAGTGGAATACTACTCAGCCATAAAAAAGAATGAAGTAATGCCATTTGCAGCAACATAGATGGGCCTAGAGATTATCATACTAAGTGAAGTAAGTCAGAAAAAGACAAATACCATAGATATCACTTATATGTGGAATCTAAAATATGACACAAATGAACCTATCTACAAAACAGAAACAGACTCACAGACAGAGAACAGACTTGTGGTTGCCAAGAGGGAGGGTGGGGGAGGGATAGATTGGGATTTGGGGTTAGCAGATGCAAACTATTATATATAGATTGGATAAACAACAAGGTCCTACTGTATAGCACAGGGAACTATATTCAATACCCTGTGATAAACCATAATGGAAAAGAATAAGAAAAAATGTATATATATGTATATATGTACAACTGAATCACTTTGCTGTACAGCAGAAATTAACACAACACTGTAAATCAACTATACTTCAATTTAAAAAAAAAACAAAACCTGTCTTGTCCCTCTGGTTAACAAGACACAGAGCAGGGGACTTCAACCTCGTCTGCTCCTTCCAAAGGCGGAAATGCTCTCCAGGGACACTTTGGTCCACACCATCACTGGCCTCGCCAGCAGCACCCTGCAGAGGAAGGAGGGGAGGGAGAAATCTGGATGCTTTTCACAGGGAGGATGACCTTTCTGAATCCCAGTTACCTCACCCGTAAAATGGGGATAATAATAGTAATTATTCCTGTATTAGTTTGCAAGGGCTGCACTAACCAAGTACCAGAGACTGGGGAGCTTAAATTCATTCACTCAGAAAATCAAGGTGTCGGCAGGGCTGGTCCCTTCTGAGGGAAGGATGTGTTCCCGGCCTCTCTCCTTCTCTTGGAGATGGCTGTCTTCTCCCCGTGCCTCTTCACATCGCCTTCTTTCTCTCTGCATATCTCTGTGTCCAAATGTCCCCTTTTATAAAGACATCAGTTATATTGGATTAGGACCCACCCATATGACCTCACTTTATCTTGATTGCCTCGGTAAAGACCCTGTCTCCAAATAAGGTCGCATTCTGAGGTCCTGGGACTTCAACATATGAATCTGGGGGGAGACACAATTCAACTCATGACACGACCTCATAAGAATGCTTTATTGATGAATACAAAAAAGAGACACAGAAACACCTTCCCAAATGTCCCCAAACGCACAGCCAGCACATACTTTGATCAAATGGTCTAGGATTATGCATTGCCTTTTGGTGGGCTGCTTGGTTAGTTGGTAATGGTAATAAGTGTGTATTGTTCCTGCCCTGGATTCCTACAGCAGGAGACACCTCCCCCATACACACACATACACACACACTGGCCAACACAGGCCAATGGCATGGAGATGGCAAGGTGTACAGCAGTCCTGAGCATGTGCAAAGCTATCAATGACCCACCCCTACAAGCTTACACCTGCAGCTACAGTGGGCTTGGAGTGAAAGCTAGGAAGAGGCTCTTTGTGGCTCTAGCATTTTCTTCCCAGCTTCGCCAATTCCCAACATCACAGCTTCCTCCCTAGGCCTCAACTTTGCTCATCTGTACAATGGGGAAGATAATGAACACCTATTATGATAGTTATGAGAATAAGTAAAAGAAGGAGCATAAAGTGCCTCATGGCTTGGGGCGGAATATGGCAGGTATTTGTCAACCTGAGTTCCCTCTGCTGTGACCACCAGGGAGTCCCTGAGTAACAGGCACAGGGCAGAACCATGTGTAATCCCAAACTTCATGGATGTTAAGAATCATCCCTTCCTGAGGAACACTCCCAAACTCATCCTATGAGGCCACCATTACCCTGATACCAAAACCAGACAAAGATGTCACCAAAAAAGAAAACAACAGGCCAATATCACTGATGAACATAGATACGAAAATCCTCAACAAAATACTAGCAAACAGAATCCAGCAGCACATTAAAAGGATCAAACACCATGATCAAGTGGGAATTATCCCAGGAATGCAAGGATTCTTCAATATATGCAAATCAATCAATGTGATACACCATATTAACAAATTGAAGGAGAAAAACCATATGATCATCTCAATAGATGCAGAGAAAGCTTTCAACAAAATTCAACACCCATTTATGATAAAAACTCTCCAGAAAGTGGGCATAGAGGGAACCTACCTCAACAAAATAAAGGCCATATATGACAAACCCACAGCAAACATCATTCTCAATGGTGAAAAACTGAAACCATTTCCTCTAAGATCAGGAACAAGACAAGGTTGCCCACTCTCACCACTATTATTCAACATAGTTTTGGAAGTTTTAGTCACAGCAATCAGAGACGAAAAAGAAATAAAAGGAATCCAAATCTGAAAAGAAGAAGTAAAACTGTCACTGTTTGCAGATGACATGATACTATACATAGACAATCCTAAAGATGCTACCAGAAAACTACTAGAGCTAATCAGTGAATTTGGTAAAGTAGCAGGATACAAAATTAATGCAGAGAAATCTCTTGCATTCCTATACACTAATGATGAAAAATCTGAAAGAGAAATCAAGGAAACACTCCCATTTACCAATGTAACAAAAAGAATAAAATACCTAGGAATAAACCTACCTAGGGAGACAAAAGACCTGTATGCAGAAAACTATAAGACACTGATGAATGAAATTAAAGATGATACAACCAGATGGAGAGATATACCATGTTCTTGGATTGGAAGAATTAACATTGTGAAAATGACTCTACTACCCAAAGCAATCTACAGATTCAATGAAATCCCTATCAAACTACCAATGGCATTTTTCACAGACCTAGAACAAAAAATTTCACAATTTGTATGGAAACACAAAAGACCCCGAATAGCCAAAGCAATCTTGAGAAAGAAAAATGGAGCTGGGGGAATCAGGTTCCCAGACTTCAGACTATACTACAAAGCTACAGTAATCAAGAGAGTATGGTACTGGTACAAAACCAGAAATACAGATCATTGGAACAGTATAGAAAGCCCAGAGATAAACCCACACAAATATGATCACCTTATCTTTGATAAAGAAGGCAAGAATATACAATGGAAAAAAGACAGCCTCTTCAATAAGTGGTGCTGGGAAAACTGGACAGCTACATGTTAAAGAATGAAATTAGAACACTCTCTAACACCACACACAAAAATAAACTCAAAACGGATTAAAGACCTGAATGTAAGGCCAGACACTATAGAACTCTTAGAGGAAAACATAGGAAGAACACTCTACGACATAAATTACAGCAAGGTCCTTTTTAACCCACCTCTTAGAGAAATGGAAATTAAAACAAAAATAAACAAATGGGACCTAATGAAACTTCAAAGTTTTTGCACAGCAAAGGAAACCATAAATAAGACGAAAAGACAACCCTCAGAATGGGAGAAAATATTTGCAAATGAAGTAACTGACAAAGGATTAATCTCCAAAATATACAAGCAGCTCATGCAGCTCAATATCAAAACAACAAACAACTCAATCCAAAAATGGGCAGAAGACCTAAATAGACATTTCTCCAAAGAAGATATACAGATTGCCAACAAACACATGAAAGGATGCTCAATATCACTAATCGTTAGAGAAATGCAAATCAAAACTACAATGAGGTATCACCTCACACAGGTCAGAATGACCATCATCAAAATATCTACAAACAATAAATGCTGGAGAGGGTGTGGAGAAAAGGGAACTCTCTTGCACCGTTGGTGGGAATGTAAATTGATACAGCCACTATGGGGAACAGTATGGAGGTAACTTAAAAAACTAAAAATAGAATTACCATATGACCCAGCAATCCCACTCCCGGGCATATACCCTGAGAAAACCATCATTCAAAAAGAGTCATGTACCACAATGTTCATTGCAGCACTATTTACAATAGCCAGGACACGGAAGCAACCTAAGTGTCCATTGACAGATGACTGGATAAAGAAGTTGTGGCACATATATATAATGGAATATTACTCAGCCATAAAAAGAAACGAAATTGAGTTATTTGTAGTGAGGTGGATGGACCAGAGTCTGTCATACAGAGGGAAGTAAGTCAGAAAGAGAAAAACAAACACCGTATGCTAACACATATATATGGAATCTAAAAGAACCAAAAAAAAAATGGTTCTGAAGAACCTAAGGGCAGGACAGGAATAAAGACACAGATGTAGAGAATGGACTTGAGGACATGGGGAGGGGGAAGGGTAAGCTGGGATGAAGTGAGAGAGTGGCATGGACATATATACACTACCAAATGTAAGATAGATAGCTAGTGGGAAGCAGCCGCATAGCACAGGGAGATCAGCTCGGTGCTTTGTGTCCACCTAGAGGGGTGGGATAGGGAGGGTGGGAGGGAGACTCAAGAGAGAGGAGATATGGGGATATATGTTTATGTATAGCTGATTCACTTTGTTATAAAGCAGAAACTAACACACCGTTGTAAAGCAATTATACTCCAATAAATACGTTAAAAAAAAAAGGAAACGAAATTGAGTTATTTGTAGTGAGGTGGATGGACCTATAGTCTGTCATACAGAGCGAAGTAAGTCAGAAAGAGAAAAACAAACACCGTATGCTAACACATATATATGGAATCTAAAAAACAAAAACAAAAAATGGTTCTGAAGAACCTAAGGGCAGGACAGGAATAAAGACGCAGACGTAGAGAATGGACTTGAGGACACAGGGGGGAAGGGGAAGCTGGGACGAAGTGAGAGAGTAGCACTGACATATATACACTACCAAATGTAAAATAGATAGCTAGTGGGAAGCAGCTGCATAGCACAGGGAGATCAGCTCAGTGCTTTGTGACCACCTAGAGGGGTGGGATAGGGAGGGTGGGAGGGAGACGCAAGAGGGAGGGGATATGGGGATATACGTATATGTATAGCTGATTCACTTTGTTATACAGCAGAAACTAACACAACAATGTAAAGCAATTACACTCCAGTAAAGATGTTTAAAAAAAAAAAAATCATCCCTTCCTATAGAGGCGAATTCAGTCACTCTAGGACCAGGGCTGGAAACCTGCATTTTAACAAGCTTTCCAGTATTGTTATCACCAGGGAATAGCAAGTCAAATTGGCATTCACCCAACCATTGGAAAAGCAATTTTTTTCCCAAAAGTCACATGGCCTGGGCCCTGCCACAGCCCAGCCCTACTGAATCAGAATCTCCCGGGCGGGCCAGACCTGCACGTTTCCATGGGGAAACAGCCACCCAGGCGATTCTGAGATGCGCTCTTGGTTAAGAATTACCTGTTAGAGTAGTTTCTCAAACCATGTAATGTATCAAATTCCCTTGGGAGTGGATTCAAAATGCAGACTCTCGGGCCCTTACCCCCCAAACTCTGATTCTTGGGTCTGTGATGAGGCCCAATAATCTGCATTTTTAAGTCTCCCAGGTAATCAGGATACAGGGTATCGGGGATCCCTGCCACCCACCTTCCAGAAGTGGGAGTCCATTCCATGCAGGTTGCCTCATGGAAAGCAAGGGCAGCTGGGTCGGGCGATCTGGGAGGCTCAGCTGAGTGCAATTCGCCCCAACCCACCCGCCCCCATCCCCCCGCCCTGGAAAAGCATCACAGACTCGTACTTCGTAGCGTCCTCTACTGGCAGAGCCACTGCACCAAGGCCAACTGCTTGGACTTCAGGCTTGTGTTTTTCTTTCCAGCTTGGTTTCCACACAGTCCTCCCAAATCCATACTCCCCTTTGGTAGCCTAACAGCTAATGTAACACAGAGCCTGTCTTCAACCTGAACGTACAAATCCGCCAGACTCACTATCTCCCCAAACCTCCTGTGTCTACTTGCTCCCACTTCGTCCTGATAATACTAGACGTTTGACCAGCCCAGAAAAAGAAAGCTTTGTTGCATTCATTCGAGTGCCCCTTTCCCACCCTCATAAGTTAATGCCTCTATAGCACTCAAGCTGTGCTCGGCAGTCTTCCGAGCGCACTGTGTGTACTGATTCATTTGATCCTCTGCCAGGACACCAAGAGGCGGGACGCACATTTCATAGAGGGGAAAGTGAGGCACAGAAAGGTGCAGTAACTTAGCTAAGACCACAGAGCTAGTTAAGGAGCAGACCCTGGAACTGAACTCAGACCATCTGGTTCCAGAGCCGTGCTATCTGTCACACATTAAATTCCGCCATCCCATAACTGATTGTGATCTAGTCTTCTCATCCATTGTATGAGTCCCTCTCCAGATCTAATGATGGTCTACATGCCTGACCTTGATGTCTATAGGGTGATTCCAACATAGATGGACCAACACAGATCCCACTGACCAAGAGAAGTGGATTTAGACAGTGGGCTTTTGTTTCCTTGTGTTCAGGTCCCTATTAAGTGATTGGACCCTTCTGCAGATGAAGTCTGGTTTGCCTCCACCCTGGAAAATGCACTTCTCTCCTCCTGCCAACACTTCTTTGAACAAAGTGAACATTCCCCAGCACACTTCCTGCCATTTAGTGCTAAGTGATGCATGTAGGATTTCCCCGCTCTTCTGCTGCCCTAGTATAAAGAATTCCAGAGTTCAGCCCATTTAAGCATATGAGCCCTATATCTCATGCATCCACTCTGCCGATATTTCCTGAGCTCCTGCGATGTGTCAGACCCTGAACTGTGCCCTTGGGAGTCCATGCCCTCCTAGAGTTCATGGTCTACCGAGGGAGCCAGATCTGCAACCCAGTAAGGACATCGGTATCCCAAGCATCATGAAAACCACATGTTATGGTATCAGCAAGATTCTGCAGGTCTAGATGGCAGCCCCTGTGGCCTCCACCCAGAAAGCGCTCATTCACTGTCACCAAGGAAAGTTGGCAGTTTTTCAGCCACTCTCAGCTGAGCCCAAAGGAGAGGTTTTCTAAAAATGCCTTGGTTGAGTAATGAATAGCAGAATGTCAACTTTGCTGCACCCTTGGTTATTCCAGAGACTTCTCTGCTACCCAAGAATGTATTTCAGTGTTTCTCTGGGTGGTGCATGGCCTCCAGAGTTCTGCGAAGGAAGCAGGTGGGTGGACGTGGAGGGTGAATTTAGAATCTGCTCAGCTCTTGTAAATCGGAGTGGGATGTTGCCTCGTTCTTCAATGGGTCCAACAAAGTTGCATTACAGTTCCCAGGAAACCTGGATTCAAGCTGGGGGTCAAGGGACCTTCCTGTGACCATCACCAAGACTAAGGGCAGAGAATTACAGAGAGAGATATTCATTCATTCATTCATCCCCCAAATACTTAGGTGGAGCCTACGGTGTGTTAGGTCCTGTGCTAGATCCAGAGAGACAGTAAGCAGCAAAAATCAACATGGTCACTGCTTCCACTGAACTTACAGGAAACAGAACAGCATAGGGGCGATGAGCACAGATTCTAGAACAAGGGTGCCTGAGTTCTAATCCCAGTTCTATTTACCGGCAGCGTGATCTTAGGTAAATCACTTACCTTCCATGTGGCTCAGAGTCCTCATCTGTAAAATGGGCACAATCATAGTGCCTACCTCCTGAGGTCGTTGTGTGGATTACATAAACTAATAGGAGTACAAATGCTTAGAACAGTGCCAGGCACAGAGAAGGAATTCTAAAAGTGTGAGCTATGATAATGATGCAGATGGCCAAATTGGGAGGAGGACTACTAATTTAACGATGATACACATAAATGTGAACTTTCGTCTGTAATCAGAGACACTCTTGAGAGTAGAGGGTAAAGGGATTTGATTCGGAGATGTCAGGGAACGTTGCCCTAAGGAAGAGCTATTTGAATGAACAGGTAAAAAGTTAACTCAGGTTAGACTAGAGAGAATAGTGAACCAGACAGAAGGAGCAGCATGTTCAAAGGTCCTGCGGCAGGAGGGAACATGAAACTTTCCAAGTGCTGAAAGGAGGTCTGCAGGACTGGAAGGCAGAGAGTGAGGGGAACATAGGTGAAGATGGGGCTGGAGGTGAAGGCAGAGGCCAGAGAGAGGCAGCTCAGGTTGAAGATTTCTCTCTAATCCAAGCATCTTCCTCGAGGCAAATCTAAACCCTCCCCCATACCAGGCAATGCGTTATTTGCCTTTTTAACAAACATCTCCAGAGGAGTTTCACAAACCCCCTTAGCAAAATCCTACTGCTGCCCTGAAAACTAAGTCAAATTTGTCAGTTGTTTTTAAAAGGAGGTTATGATGGAAAGTTAAAGGCATTTTCCTTGATTCGCCAATAAGAATTTCCATGGTTGTGTGTGCAGTCAAATGACTTACAAGGCTCCTTGGTTCCCAGAAATATCGGGGAGTTTAAAATAGAACAGTCAACATTTGCTGTTTGGGAGACTTCAGTGTTACACAAAAAGGTGGAAGAGTAAGGGAGGAACATTCACTGGGGGCCAGTGAGCACCAAGCACTGAGCCAGCAGTGGGCTCCAAGCAGGTGTTTCTTAGGTGGTCCTCATACCCATTGTGTAAGGTAAAGATCATTACTCTCCCCACTTGTACAGATGACAAAACTGAGTCTCCTTAGGTGGTTTGCCTACGGCCACTGTTTAGACCAAAAGCCTGAATCTACAGTATTTCTTTTTTTTTTTTTTAAGATTTTTTTTAATGTGGACCATTTTTAAAGTCTTTATTGAATTTGTTACAATATTGCTTCTGTTATATGTTTTGGTTTTTTGGCTGCGAGGCACGTGGGATCTTAGCTCCCCAGCCAGGGATCAAGCCCGCACCCCCTGCATTGGATGGCAAAGTCTTAACCACTGGACCGCCAGGGAAGTCCCTGAATCTACAGTATTTCTACTATCCTTGATTGGTGGTCACAGTGAAGAAGAAAGACAAAGCAATGGTTAAAAGTTGGGTTGTCAGATTAGCTGGTCCACTCTCTTTAGGGTAGCCAACCTTGCTGGTTTGTCTGGGACTATCCCAGTTTTAACATTGAAAGTCCCGCATCCCAGGAAACCCCCTAGACCCAGGCAGACCAGCACGGCTGGTCAGCATGTCAGACCACCCTCCATGCCGAAGCAGTCAGGGGAATCCTCGCAAGTCAGGCTCTGGAGCAAATTTTGAGCTGAGTAACATTACTGGGTATGGGGGTGCCTTGTTTAATGGCAGGCTTCCAACATCCCTAAGCCCCTATAAAATTAAAATATATAAAAGCAGGTGAGAATAAAGGGTTTTAAGAGCTGATGGCATTTAGAGGGACCATGTTTTCGAAACCCAAGAATGGAATCATTTATTCAGTCATCAAATGTCTGTTGAACTGAGTGCCAGGCATGGTTCTATGGGCAAGGAACATGCAGCTATAGTTTCTGTCCTCGTGGAAGTTATAG
The DNA here is from genome assembly GCF_949987535.1 of Balaenoptera acutorostrata. Taxonomy (NCBI): domain Eukaryota; kingdom Metazoa; phylum Chordata; class Mammalia; order Artiodactyla; family Balaenopteridae; genus Balaenoptera; species Balaenoptera acutorostrata. The sequence continues at coordinate 28,173,766 of NC_080078.1, forward strand.
TCTCATAAGGAAGACATCAAATTAAGCAAACATCTATGGAAACAAAATAATTTCAGGGACTGATAGGGGCTTTAAAGAAGATAGAGTAGGTGATGTGAAAGGGAGTGACCAGGGGTAACAAGGCCAGACATCTCTGTGGCTGGGATTGTCATGGAGGACCTCTTGTGGAGGTGGCATTTGACTTGAGACCTGGACCAAGAAGCCATGTCTGGTATCTGGAGGCAGAGCATTCCAGGCAGAAAGGAGAGCTAGTGCAAACATCAGTCCCTGAGGTAGGAAGGAGCTTGGTGGGTTTAAGATCTATGAGGAAAGATGAGGGAGGCTGAGCTCAAGGCGGGGTGGGGAGGCAGCAAGGTGAGCTCAGAGAGAGAGGTGATGCTGAGGGGTTCAGAGATCAATCCAGGTGAATGAGCAACCTCAGGAGGGCACCATAATGGAGTGGTATAATCAATGTCCTTTTTAAAATGAACACTTGGGGCTGCTATATGGAGAATGGATTGTGAGGGACTAGAATGGCAGCAAAGAGACTCTGGTTGTAGCTCAAGGGACAAGCGATGGAGACTCGGACCAGGGTGGAATCAGAGGAGATGAAAGGAAGTGATTGGCTGGAAACGTTATCGTGGAGGTGAGATACCAGCCCTGGACTGATGAAGGATTGGATGCAGGGAGAAGACAGAGAAGGGAATCATAAAGGATTTCTCGATTCCTAACAGCTGTATCAACTTGAGCAACTCATTTAAATCCTCCGAGCCTCAGTTTCTCCAATCTTAAATGAGAATAACCATGCCCCCATTGAGGGTTGCAGGGAAGACCAAATACATGCTTATTAGCACAAGACTCATCCCAGGTAGCATCTGGGTTTTTTTAATCTGTTTTTCCATTAGTGTGTTTGAAGTTTGGCTCCCACTGGAAAAGAACAACATATGGTTAAAGAAATTTAACTTAATCCAGGAAAACAAAAATGACTCTCCTGCAGTTTGAAGCCATATGGATTCCTTAGTTGGGTGGACTCATCTGAATAGGGTTTGTAGACAGTGTCTGTCAGTCGGTTGTATTTTTGCCATAGATTGGGTTCAAGATGATTATTTCAGTGCAATAGGCAGCCTTAGGTATTTAAGAGATGTGGTTGATTCATTCCTCAGCAACCAGGATGGAGCAAGGGAGGAATCTCTCCTAATAATGACTGTTTGCAGAGCTCTCAGAAGACAAAGCCCAGCAAAAGATCTCCTTGGCCTTACTTCTTCCCTCCCTCACACATAATCTTTAATCATCCTTAGAGCCAAACATTTGGGGTGACACATTCACCAAGAGTTATTACAGAAAAACTATTTCATTTCCACATCCCAGAAGTATACTTAGAAAGGGAGAAAAATCTCTAAATCGTCACTGGGGCCATCAAGCCCTTAGGAGACTGGGTTCTAATTTGGAGTTTTATACAATATTGCTTGTTCCTTCTTTCCTTTTATTGGTTTATCCTTATTATTATTTTTAATGACTGGGGTTTTCTAGTATCTGTGGGTAATTTGAGATTTGATTCGTCCTTCCTCCAAGACTTAAGGCTTGAAATGAGAAGTATTAAGAGTCTAAAAATGCTTTAAAAACACAAACACTGTATGGGGGATAACTGAGGACAAACTGGGCTGTAATGTAAAGTGGTCCTCCCTCTGTAAATATGGACTAGCTTCAAAGATTCTCTTTTTTTGTTCACTTGTTTGTTTAAACCATGTTGCCTTGAGGAGGAGGAGGAAGGGGAGGAGAGGGGGAGGGGGAGGGAGAGGGACAGGTAGAGGGGGAGAAGGAGGAGGAGGAGGGGGAGGAGGAGAAGGAGAAGAAGGAGAAGGAGGAGTAGGAGGAGGGGAAGGAGAAAGAGGAGAAGAAGAAGGGGAGGGGGAGGGGAGGGGAGGATGGAGAGGGGAAGGGAGGGGAGGAGAAGGGAGGGGGAAGAGGAAGAGGAAGGAGAAGGAGGGGAAGGGGAAGAAGAAGGGGGGAGGCGGAAGGAAGGAGGAGAAAGGGAAGAAGGGGGATAATCACAGGCAGATAAGAAGGTAGGTAGTAAGAACTGATAGCACAGAGAGTGAGCATATTTTCTGAATCCCAAACTGGAGTGTGTTAAGCACCCAGCAGTAGCTAATATAGAATATTCAATACATACTCTTTGTTAAGCATTGTTTAGAAACATCATCTCATTGAATCATCACAAACACCCTCTGAGATAGGAATCATTATTAACCCCATTTTTCAGATGACAAGACTGATACCCAAGTCACACAGCTAAGGAGTGGTAAAGCAGAACTCCAGAGAATAGTAATTTATACTGCTTCTACACATAAGGATTTACTCATGAGAGAGACTTGGCAAAATATTTGGGATTTTCCTGGTGGATCCTCCTTGATGAATCTTTAGGAGACAGGATGTCACATGAAAAGAACTTGAGCATGGAAGCAGAAAGACTTAACCCTAATCTGTTACTAATTTGTTAAGGGACTAAAGAAAGACAGATGACGCCCACATGCTCTAGTTATTCCATTTAGGTTCTATGATAATATTTACTGTATTTTTATTATAAATGTAATAGACATTTACTATAGAAAATTATAAAACTATGAACAAGTATTAGAAAATAAAATGTATCTATAATATCTCCACCCGGGACTTCCGTGGTGGCACAGTGGTTAAGAATCCACCTGCGAATGCAGGGGACATGGGTTCGAGCCCTGGTCTGGGAAAATCCCACATGCCGTGGAGCAACTAAGCCCGTGCGCTACAGCTCCTGAGCCTGCACTCTAGAGCCCGCAAGCCACAACTACTGAGCCCGTGTGCCACAACTACTGAAGCCCGCGTGCCTAGAGCCCATGCTCCGCAACAGGGAAGCCACCGCAATGAGAAGCCCTCGCACCGCAATGAAGAGTAGCCCCAGCTTGCAGCAACTAGAGAAAGCCTGCACAGCAACGAAGACCCAACGCAGCCAAAAATAAATAAATAAATATAATATCTCCATCCAAAGATTAAATTTAACATTTTGTTATATATCGGTATATTTATATCCATATCTCTATCCATTTCACAAGTAGGATCATATTATTCATACAATTTTGTAACCATGCTTTTTAAAAACTTCCCACGACACCATAGACATGTTTCCATGTCAACAATTACTCTGCATCATCATGATTCGGTGTCCTAATATTTTGTTTATCTAGCATCCCCTTTGTTGGACATTTAGCTTGACACCTCCAAGCTGATTTCCTCGGGGTTAATTCCTAGAAGTTATTTCTCCTTTTGAGAAGAAGATGCTAACCTCTATCCCTGCACAGACACGTAGGGACAAATGAGAAAATAAATGTCAAGAAAAATATCATGCGTGGGGATACAGATGCTGTACCCAGCCACAGAGAGGGCAGATCTGACCCCCACGTCATTGCCTATCCTATTTGAGCATTTCACAAGGTGAGAATCATCTGGCAGCATAAACTGAGTTGGGGGTAGGAGGTGTGAAGCAAGGATATTTTGACTGCGCTGCCCCAAAAGGAAAGCAGCAGGAAGAAAAGAGGACTCATTATCCTTTCAGAATTTTTCTTTTGTCTAATTTTCCCCTCTTGGCAGGGAAGATTTAAGCTCTGGATACAGAAGAAATTTGTGCTGTCAAGAGCTGCTCTTGTTCTAGTTACAACACATGCAGCTAGTTCTACTATCTCCTGCTCCCTCGCCACTACCAACGATCCAGCTGGGGGACAAAAACAGAGAGGACACACTTTCCTCCCCAGAGTGTAAAGAGCAAAGCCAAACTGGGTCACTTCTCGGTGAATCGTCATTTCAAACCTGGAACAAGAGAAGCAAAGGAAGTGATTACCTATTGCGAGCTGACTGCACGCTGAGTAGTCCTAGGTCATCTGGTCAACCTGCTTATTCCACAGATGGAGAAAATAAGACCTAAGATGTTCTTCAACTCACCAGAAACAACACAACTGCTAAGGAGCAGACCCATCTCAGGGCCCAGGGATGCTAACTTCCAACCCAGAGCTGTCTGGGACCTCTGATCCTAAGGACCACTGTTTTCTTCCCCTAAGCTGTGAAACATTTCCATGACTCTTAGACTCGTACCTGGCAGAGTACCAAGTAAGCCTACAAACCACACACACACACACACACACACACACACACACACACTCCTAACCAGAAATTAGAATGACTGCTCAAAGCTTTAGATTTGTCAATAATTCCTGGATAGTGCCTGCTGAGCCTGGCTCAAAAGGTAGACTTCTTTTAAGGTTACTTTTCCTTTTGAAGATTCCAGCACCTCACACAGAGACCAGAAACGTTTGTTGAATGACCTGAAGGGTTTAATGAATTGAATAACAGAATCAGTCAATAAATAATAGGAGAAATAAAATATTAAATGAATGAGTGAATGTATTTAATTGAATAATTAATTCATGTCTGACTGTTCTACTCAGTGAAATCCACACATATTTGACAAATTAAATCTCATGACCTCCATCCACTGTGGAGTTCTATTTAAAGTCCAAAGCTCACCTTACAACAGAGCTTCCTTTCTAGACTCCTAGACCCATAAAGCTCTTTTTAAAAGATGCTCTTAAGTCCATAAGCCATTTTCAATGGTTCAAAAAGCTTATTAGAAATTGCATACTCTAGAGACTCTTGGATTTGCTTTGGGTTACGTCAATGCTTGCCCTCCTTATCATGCTCATCAGAAGTTCTGATGATCCCATCTGATTTTGAGTTATGCCAAAAATGAAAAAAAAAATCAAAGAAATTGCTTGTTACTTCATCACCCCACTTTGAGAGATGCCATTTATCAAAACAACAGCATTTGTGTGGGGAAAACAAATAAAAAATGAGTGATTTTGCATGCAGATGGTAGAGACGTGCTACCTCAAAGCTGAGCCTTCCGAATCCATCTCAAGAAATTCTTGGTGTGGGGGGATGGTGCCTGGGATGATATCCTTCAGAGAGCCTTGCAAGTTTTGGTGACAAGCTCAGCTAACCACTCAGCATGGACGCTGGACACTGAAAATAACAGGAGTCTTGGCATCTGCTGGACAGAATTGGAATCCCACTTCCAGATGGTGTGAACCCATGCAGGTTTCTCAGCTTCTCTGAGTTCCCGGGTCCCTCTACACAAAGGAACATTAATAACTTCCACCTTCCAGAGAGGTGGTGATGGCCCAATGAGGTGATGCATTTTAAATGCTCGACATAAGATCTGGGACATGGTAACTTCTCAGTGCATTTTAGCAATTTTATTATTAAACATTATTAGTAGTATTAAACCCATAGGGCTGTGTAAGCCTCAAGAGAGATAAAGGGGATAAAGTATCTAGCACAGATCCTGGCACTTAGGAGGTACTCAATATATGTTTATTTCTTGTCACTTTTTCTAGATCTCCCTATTGGGGATCTTCTGCATTTTACTCTTTTTCTGAAGGGCAGAACCATTATGCAGTAAACATCCAGGAACCCTCCAGAAAGCCACTATCACAAAGCTAATTCCCATGCCCTGGGCAAGCGGACAGACCGCAAACTCCTCTCTGTTGCAAGAGAGGGAAGCTTCTCTCTAAGCAAGTTTCTTGAAAATAAAAGCTGCACATCTGCCACGAATTGGAGCTGGATTAAGTCCCAACGTGGGAAGCCACAGCTGGAGGCTCTGGCCCTGGTCCCACAGGCTCCAAGAAGCTTTTCTGATTTTCCCCATGATGGATAAAGGTGCCCTGGACTGATGGTCTGGTTGATGGAGGCACGGGCAGCTTGCTGGCCCGTGGCAGGGAATGAGCTGGCTCCCTTCTTCCCACTATGGACAGAAGGGGCAGAGAAGGATTGAAGAAAGCTCTGAGGAAATTGCCAGAGTACGTCTCGAAACACTGGCCCCAGAGACATTAAATCAGGGCAAGCGTGAAGAGCTGGGAGTTGGGGGGATCCTCATGGATTAAACCTGTAGCCCTCCTCGGTTTATCTTTGGAGAAAATACCCAGCCAGACCCACTGGAGAGTGAACATGCACTCGCCATCATCTTCAACATTAATACTGGTTTTGGGTTTTTCTTCTGGACACAGTAGTATGTGAGGATTCTATGGGTATAGAATGTACAGGGTATAATAGGAACCCAGAGCAAGAGAGGCTAATCTACCCTAGAGGTTCCAGAGAGACATCTTGGAAGAAATGATGTTGTAACTGGAGCATGAAGGAGGAGTGGCAATTAGCCAGGTGAAGTAGGGGTGTGTGATTTAGGCAGAGGAAATGGTGCTATCAAAGACTTAGAGGTAGAAGAAAGACTGAAATGTCTAAGGAACTGAAAGAAGTGCGTGATGGCTGGATTTAAAAGTGTGGGGGAAGAGGGAAGTGAAAAGAAGTCAAAACAGACCAGAGCCAGACCATACAGGGTGTTGTAGGCTATGGAAAGGAGTTTAACTTTCCTTGTTAGAGCAATGGGGAGCCATGGAGGGCTTTAGGCAGGAGGAGGCTCAGTTAAATCCCCGTTTGTGAAGTGTGCCCTGGCTGTTTCATAGGGAATACTGGTTCTCGCAATAACTTGCTGTGTGATTATAGGTTATTCCCACCTTCTCTGAGCTCTCTTCTGGAAGATGAGGAAAGAGGATTGATGACATGAAATCATAGCAAGAATCCATCCCGGCTCCCCACCCCCATTGCAGGCCCAAGAAATGCTCTGTGTCCCATAGCCCTCAAACCATCTGGAAACTCTACTCTCTGGGAGTCTGGATCCCATATCCAGAATGCCTCTCACACTTAGAAGCAGCTCAAAAATCATTTGTCAAACCAACAAGGACCTACTGTGTAGCACAGGGAACTATACTCATAACCTTGTAATAACCTATAATGGAAAAGAATCTTAAAAAGAAGATATGTATCTGAATCACGCTGCAGTATAACTGAAACTAACACAACATTGTAAATCAACTACATTTCAATAAAAATGTTGTAAAAAATCCTTTGCCAGCCCAGTAGGATCTGAATCTAGGTTCAGAAAATACAGCCTCCCTCAAAAAGGGTCCCTTCTATTACTCAAACACACTGTGATTCTCCATTCATCTTGGATGCAGCAAGGCTTTGTACAATACACAGCCACAGAGGAAAACTTGCCTCTTCCCAGGAAAGGGGAGGGGGGAGCAGATATCTGTCTTGCATCAGCATCACCTCTAGACCACAGCTTCTTGCTGATGTCTGATTAATATGCTATTGCACTTGGAGAAAATTAATGGGTTTTGATGGCTATTTGGAGCTTGCCTCCTCAATTCCACTGTGAGAGAGTTACAAATTTAAACAAACATTGACAGAGGATAAATCTGTGCTCTGCACACTTGTCAGAAGGTCTGACTTAATAGGCCTGACGGTCTTGAAATTTGGATTGAATTCATAACAGTGACGTGGGCTGGCTTATCAGGGAAGACAAGCCGCAGCTGGGGAAACAACCAGACCCTTCCTTTCCAGGCACCTCGTGGCCTCTTCCAGGGGGCGCAACCACACAAAAGTTCCCCAGTCACTCTATCCCATTATCTGGCTTTATTTTCTTCACAGGACTTATCTGGGTCTAAAATTACCTAGCTTGCGTCTTTGTTTACTGATTTATCATCTGTAGATTGAAGCCCTGCAGGAGATTTACTGCTCACCATTGTCACCCCAGCATTTTCAATGGAGCCCGGCACATAGTAGACACTCAATAAATATTTGTTGAGTGAACAAGTAAGCAAACAGGCTTTCATTAGTCATGTCATATCCATGGACCATCTATATTATTTAAGCCGAGACAGTATGGTGTTATGGTGAGTGGTAGAGGAACTGGAGGCAGAATGCATTGAAATCCTGGCTCTGCCATTAACCCTGTCCCTGGGCAAACTACTTATCTGGCTGCACCTGTAAAATGGGTTAATCAGCCACTTTCACAGTGAGCATTCAATGAGATGACATGTAAGGTACTTAGAACAGCACCTACCAAGTAGCCAATCCAAGTTTGCTATTATAAACTTCTTTGTATACTGACTCACAATTTTGACTTAAGTACATTTGTAAGACTTTACATTTCTCCCACTAATAATAACAAACATGTGGAATCTCAGTCACAACCCTGAGGTAGGTACTATTATTATCTCCATCTTACAGATCAGGAAACTGAGGCACAAGGAACTAGCATGAGGTTACAGAGTTAGAAACTGCAGAGCAGGGATTCAACAGGCAGAATCTATGTGCTTAACTACCAACTGGTATGCCCCGTGGAATACTCACAAGGCTTTTTAAATAGAGACTGTAAGTATCAATGTAAATATTCATTTTTATTTGACTCTTTATGGTGGAAAAAATTAAACATGCCAAAAGTGGAGAGAATGCTATTTTTAAAAGGTTTTAAGTGATCATGAGGCTACCACCATAGAACCAGCCTGAGAAACACCAGTGGGTCATTCATCATATGCTGGGAAATTGCAGAGCTTCATTTAATCCTCCCAACATCATAACAAGGACCCCGCTCACCTCCGGACCTTCATGTAAACATACTGTTGCCTCTGCCTAGAATCCTCCTGTAACCCCTTCCTCTGCCTCATCTTGCTTACTTTCAGGCCTCAGCCTCATAGCTTCCTGGGGACACCTTCCCTTTTTAGTCTTCTCCTTGCATTGAAACCACAGACCTTATATTAAAGTCATTGGTCCAATACCCCTAGTCCCTGAGGTCTATATCTTTTCCATTCACTCCCATACAGCCAGCACCTACATCAGTGCTGGCACTAATAGACACTCAGCAAACGTATGTTGTGTTAAAGTCATCATTTTAACCAAGGTTCAGAGAGGTTCAGTAATGTGCCCAAGGTCAGACAGCCAGTAGACAGCAGGGCTAGGATTCCAACCCATGTCTTTCTGGATCTAAGTTCTTCCTGCCGCCCAGATATCCACAAGTGCCACGTGGATTTGACTGCTGCTTGTCAGACATCAGGAACTAAATTAGGCTTCCTCTAGGACCCCTGCCTTCAACAGGATTTTCAGAGTCCACCTCATGAAACAGATCACAGGTTAAGTCTGCAAAATCCCCGTGGGTCATTTTCCAAGCAAAATTTAAATAGGGCCCTTTCTACTAGCTTGAGGACCATCAACACCTATTTCTTTGGCCAGACTAAGTTCTGGAGCATGATACAAAAAGAATAAAATATTTTATATTCTAGGAGGAGACACACTAGGTAAACACGTAAGGATGGGGGCGTGAAGGCACAACGAAGTGAAGCAGAGATGCAAGCTATGTGCTGCTGAATCGCAGAGGGACAGAGATGGGTTCCACTGAGAGGGATGCCAAGGGGGCTTCCTGAAGAAGAGAGATTTGAGGCTGGGCCTTGGGGAATCAATCAGTGAAATTTCAATAAGCCTAAGCTAATAAGGCATTCTTTGCAGAGAGAACAGCAGAAGCCCTGAATTGTAATATGCATGGCCCTGGACCATGGAGCACGTGTTCAAGGAGGGATGTGAGGCTGTTGGGACAATGAGTTCAGCCTGTGGAAGGCTAAGGAGTTTGAACTTCCTGCTGCAGAAAGAGAGATGTCAGCTTTGGGGGCTCAGAGAAACAGACACATCTTAAAGTCCAGTACAGGAGTCACAGAGCAACCACAAAAGTCCCCATGATAAGGAGTGGGCAGCTGTTTACCAAGGCCATTTCTCTTTCCTCCTGGGTGCACAGCTAGACAACATCTCCCAGGCTCCCTTGCAACTGGATGTGGCCATGTGACTGAGTTCTGGCCAACAGACTATGGATGCAACTGATGGACTCACTTCCGGGTCAGACCCATTAAATCCTCCCAAGGCATCTTCCATTCCTTTGCCTACATCACCCTCCACCCTCTAATGTCTAGATACTGATGCCCAGGCCAACACTGAAAGTCATGTGATGACGCTGGAACTTCCTCCATCATCCTGGGTCCTTGAGTGACTGCATGGAGTAGAGCATCCCATCCCAACCTCCAGTCCCCAACTGCTGTCCAGGAACACATAACTGGACTTTATTTGAATACAAACTAAATTTCTGTTTTATTAAGCCCCGAGATCCTGGGGTTCGTCTGTTCTGGAAGTTAGTATTACCTTAACCAATATACCCCTTGAGTTAGTTTATTCCATAAATATTCTTTGAACATCAACTATGTGCCAGGAATGCTTCTAGGCATTAGTGATGACAGTGGTGAACAAGGAGAAGGGCACTGTTCTTATGCAACTTTAGTGGGAAGAGACAGACTGCAAATAAGTAAGCAAATAAGATCACGTTAGACCAGGGACTTCCCTGGTGGTCCAGTGAGTAGGACCCCACACTCCCAATGCAGGGGGCCTGGGTTCGGTCCCTGGTCAGGGAACTGGATCACACATGCATGCCGCAACTAAGAAGTCCACATGCCGCAACTAAGAAGTCCGCATGCCGCAACTATGAAGTCCGCATCCTGCAACTAAAAGATCCCACATGCCGCAGCTAAAGGATCCCACATGCCGCAACGAAGATCCTGCGTGCCACAACTAAGACCCGGCACAGCCAAAATACATACATACAATTTAAAAAAAAAAAAAAAGGTCACGTTAGACCATGATAAGAGCTATAAAGGAAATAAAACAAGATGATGTAACTAGAGAGTAGGGAACAGGGAACTTACCATAAATAGGGCAGTCACTTCCCTCTGCTTTTTTTTTTTTGAAACATAAAACCCTGTTTCAGGACCCACAAGCATTCTAGACACTACAGGGACAGAGAACTGCCAAAAGAGGGTGGCTCTTGATCCCCTTCCTCAAAAAATTCAGCATCCAACTCAGTGGAAGTCAAATGATCTTGTCTTGGGAAGACCTCGATGAGAACAACTAAGGCATTCATCACAGAGCCTGCTCAGATGTTTGCAGAGTGTCTATGCTTGGGGAGTTTGGCTCAGTTATATGTTGTCCTATAAATTGCCATTGTATTTCCCATTAATTACAGTCAAAGCAAATCTGCCATTTCATTAATCCTAATACCAGCCCCCAAAGGAATAGATTCTGTCAATGAGAAGAAAGCAATCACAAGCATGGTATTAAAACTTTGCCAAGTAGCAAGTAAGAGCCCCTTCTAGATGCTAGTCAATATGAACACGGTTACAGGGTGAGGTGGATGTGAGAACTAGTCCAAGACTTCCGGTTTTCTTTATGGCCTGTGTTCAAACTGTGTTCTGTAAGCCTTCTACTCAGCATATCATGGAAGAGCTTAGTAGTCATACCAGTTATTAAAATACAGAAATGCTTCCATACTTATGGGTAATAGCCACTGCCCCAAGAACCCTAAATATCCACCTGATTATCCAGATACTACAATCCTTCTCTCAAAGTCCCCTAGACCTTCTCCCAATCCAGAAACCAAAAGCTCAAGCCAGGCATGAGAAAGCGCTCCAACATCTTGTTGATTGGCTGGTGCTTATGTCATGTAAATATTCTTGATATTACCCCGCGACCTACATCAGAATTCCCGGGGAGTTTGTTCAAATTGCAGATTCCTGAGTCCTACCAAACACATATTGAATTGCAATCTGTGGAGGTGAAGCCCAGCAACTGGTATTTTATCAAGCTTCCTCAACCAGAGTCATGCACTCTAAAATTTGAGAACTGCTAGTCTGGGTACTGCATTGACGTTTTGCCAAAATGAGGAGAAACCGGGTTCTGCATTCATTTGATCTGATCAGTGATTTTGAAACTTGATCAGAGCCTTCCTTAAAACAAATTCTACACTGAGATTTCAAAACACAAAATAAATCAGAGCAGAGCTGCATAAAGCCCCTTGCTTGCAAGCCCAAGCTGCGAGGGTAGAGCATGCACCACAGAAGCCATGCTGGTTCTGACAGGGAGTAGAACAGCCAAAGAGAGGACAGGGTATGACGATGGATGGGGGAGGAGCCGGCAGCTTGCAAAAGCCTGATAATGGCAGAGCAGAAAGCCAGGGATAGGCCAAGAGCCCAGGGTCTTAAATTTGGATCAGCCATGATGGAGAACTGGAGTGCGAGGCACAAAGGGAGATCAGGTGTGGGACAGAGAGAGGTAAACAGAACAGGTTGGCCAAATAAGCAGGCTCCATTTGCCCAGGGAGGAAATGGTGAGGAAAGGGAACTTCTTTGGGGGGCCCTGCACTGCTCCTGTGGACAGCTACACAGCTCTGATAAAGTACCACCATCAAGACAGCACACCCAGCTGTGAGCTGTTGGGAAGAGAGGATGTGCGTTTGCTCAAAGCTGCATCCTGGGCACCTAGCCCAGTACATGCATAGAGTCTGCCCTCAATAACACAGTATTTGTTGGATGATGGGTGGGTGGATGGATGGATGGGTGGATGGATGGATGGATGGATGGGTAGATGAAGGGCTTTGTATCTGCAACAGGACCCCTGTTACTCACCTCTGAAGGTCGGGGGTCACTGGAGCCAACACTTGTTCCCCACTCCAAGTGCCAGAAAAGTCAGGCTTGCTCTAGAGAAAAAAGACTTGCTCTAAAGAAAAAGGCTCAGTAGGCCACCTTAAGACAACGTTTGCTTCTGAGTCTTTAAAAATCATATGTTTATTATTCACTTGCACCAAAAATCTACCTAAGAGTCCTCAGACCTTAGGATGATAGGAAGAAGGAAAAGAAGCTTTTCTTTACTGAGTGACTCTTCAATAGTTTTAATTCAAAAATTCTATTGGGATGTTTTATACATCACACTGCGTAAGGCACTGGTGAACAACCAGGGGAAAAAATAGGCCAGAGTCCTCTCTCTTGAAGTTGGTATTCTAATGACGGAGTCAGGCCATAAACATGAAAACATGCAAATGAATGAGGTCATTTGGAATGTGATCAATGCTATTAAAAAAATTTAAATAGGGATATGCAAAAGAAAGAGACTAGCAGGGCAGGAAGCTTTTCAGAAGAGGAGACCCCTTGTAGAAATGGCATTTGAGCTAAAATCGGAATGACAAGAAGACGGTCACGCAAACATTAGAGAGAATAGCACACCAGGCAGCAGGGATAACGACCAGTGCAAAGGCCTGGGGTGGGGACAGGTGTCACATGTTTGAGGAAAAGAAAGGAGGCCAGCGTGATTGGAACTGAGCCGTAAAGGCAGAGGCAGATGAGCAAGAAAAAGAGGCAGAGATCAGATCAAGCACAGTGACGACTGTGCAGGTAGGTGGTTTGACGATCTGGTTTGGTTCTGAAGGACAATTATGGCTTCTGTGTGGCAAACAGACGGCAAAAGGAGCCAGAGTGGAATCAGGAAACCAGGTAGGAGGCGATGGCAGTCCCCCAGCAGAGAGATGACTGGGACCAAGACGGTGCCGAGAAGCAGAGAGAGTCAGGACACATTAGGGAGGTGGAATTGACGGGACTCAAAAGAGAAAGGAAATCAAGGAATGATGAGGAATGGCTTCTCATCCCCACTTTTCAGATAAGGAAACTGAGGTCCAGGTCACACAGCTGGAAACTATCAGGACCGGGATCTGAAACCAGGTCTGTGTGGTTCCAGAGCCCCCATGTTCTTTCCAATCGTCCTTCTGTATATGGAGCTTTTGTTCTTGTGGTCATTGCCAAAGAACAGGTGTGTGGGGTTTGTGCATTCCCTGTACGCCAACTGCTCCTCATTTGGGGAGGAAAAATAAACCTCGCGCTAGTTAATGCCACTCTGCTTACTGATTTAGGCAAATGCCTGGCAGCTCCAATTCATCTTCCAAAGGGTAATGTAATAAGGGTCTGGATTATGCTGTAGCTTTCTCTGGGCTCTGAATATGCCACCCTCCTTAATCTCACAGTGTCCTCTAAGAGGTATAGAAATAAACAAACCCATGGCATTGACACATTGGCCAGGCATGTATTTTTCCATATATGGAAGCTGGAGGTAGACGCATGGAAAGAGCTGGAGACAGAGGCTCTCGAATAGCTTTATGACCCTGTGCAAGTCACTTGGCCTCTCTGAGCCTTCAAGTTACTCCCCTGAAAAAATGGGATAATATCCCTGGCCTTCCAATCTTGGAAAGTTCAAGTAGAAACATATAGGACATCCTATGTCATTTGTGAACTGAAATGTGTAATGTTAGGATGAATATTATGAATTGTTTAGTATTAAATGAGGGAATGAGGTAGGGGCAGCTGCTGAGTGATTAAATAAATATTTGTGGGGCCTCTACTCTATGCCAGACACTAGTAATTCAGTGGTGGGTCAAGTAGACATGACAGGTGGTCTCTGACTCTGTGAAGCTTATGGTCTAGTTGGGGAGAGAATTAACAAATGATCACCTCTGCAAATATGCAATGTCACTGTTAGTACATATGTTTAAATAAACATGCAGGGTGATAGTAAAGCTCAGAGAGGGTGTCCCAGGAAAAATGACTGAGCTGAATTCATTTCAATGCAAGGATGCATTGAAATGAACTATGAGATGGGCAATATGGAGAAGGAGGAGAGCATGCCAGTCAGTTGGAAGAGCATGTGCAAAGGTCCTGTGGCAAGAAGGAATACGTGGCACATTGGAAGACATGAAAAAAGCCAGGGGTAGCTGGCACAGAGTGAACAAGAATGAGAGGACTACAACAAGGTAAGGCTAGAGTGAGGGCAGGGGCTTCCTCGCGTAGGACCTTGTAGACCACAATATGCTATCCTAGGTGCTCTGAAGGAAATGGAAGAAAGGGACAGAGATGAAGAAGAAGAGAAGGCAAATTACAAATGATTAAACAGACTAGTGTATTACTATGTGGAAGTTGTAATAAGGAGTTGGAATAAGGATAGTGTAGGAGCACAAAGAAGGGGTCTCTGATCCAACTGCAAGTATAACGGGGGTAGAATGAGGAGGAAGGCTGAAAGAGGATGACACCTGAGTTCTTAATTGGAGGATATTTGGAAGTTAGAGAGAGAGTTGAGGCAGGAAAGGGCATTCAGGTAGAGGGAACGACGTAGGCAAAATACAGCATCGCAGGATACGTGGAGGAACCTGCATATAGTTCATTAGGATGAGGATCGAGGGGGCACAGGAGCAAAGAAAGAGACTGGCGATGTAGTCAGGGCCCAGATTTTGAATGACCATTGCTGTTTATGAAGGACTCTACTGTATGAGGAAGTTCAGTTTGGGGGAATGTTTAAGACATTTGAGACAGGTGAAGTCAGTGAAAAAAACAGACATACGTGCCTACAAAGATCTAGGGTCAAGATAGGGAAAGGCTGGAAGTGAAAAGACCAGTTAGGAGGCTACTTCTGGAGTCCAGGCAAGATACAGGGCATGGAACCATGGGGATAACAGTGTGGGCGAGAGGAGACGCTGGCTAGCAGAAACCCCGGGGTTTGAGCTCCTGGCTTCATTCTTTGCCCAGTCTCCTAGGAGAAGAGTTTATCTCTGCCCCATTCTCTCACCAGCATCCTGCCCAGAACCTTAGCCTTCAAGGCTCTCTAAGCTACCACTTGCATCCTCCCTTGCTGCTGCCCACCCCCCAATCTTGGTCAGATGCTCTGCAAAACCAACACTGCTGATGCCTGTTATGTAACACTGTTGTTTCTATCTTATGAGAACTAAGGGGAAAAAAAGTCTGCCTGACAAGTGATTTTGTATGTAAAAAACAATCTGCCAGAGGCTTGGGAAAATGTACCTGGAGTTCCTGTACACAGTGCAGGCACACCTGCTTGCCTGATGACGACTCTAACTTCAGACATCCTGGAAGCAGAACACAGTTACACCAGAGAGGCAATAATTCCCTTTCCCATTTCAGGGCCTCAGACCAACATTTTGAAGTTTAACGTGTGTGTGTGTGTGTGTGTGTGTGTGTGTGTGTGTGTGTGTGTGTGTGTGTGTGTGTGTGTGTGTGTGTGTGTGTGTGTATGTGTGTGTGTTTCATTGTTCTCTACTTTCCTTTTTTAAAAAAAATTGTACTGAGGAAAACATTTGACTTCTCAACTGCAGGGTGAAAGTAGTAACAGTGGCAGGTGAGAATAAAATGAAATAATGCATATAAGTAAGGTCTTACATGATACCTGGCATATAGTAGGCATTCATTAAAGGGGTTTTTGAGCTGCCTTTTAAATTTTTATTTATTTACTTTTATTTATTTATGTTTGGCTGTGTTGGGTCTTCGTTGCTGCACACAGGCTTTCTCTAGTTGTGGCGAGCGGGGGCTGCTCTTCGTCGCGGTGCCCGGGCTTCTCGTTGGGGTGGCTTATCTTGTTACGGAGCACGGGCTCTAGGTGCACGGACTTCAGCAGTTGTGGTTTGAGCTGCCTTTTAGTGAGTGCTTACTCCGTTGCCAGGCTCTGTGCTAACTGCTTTACCTGCATTTTAACATTTAATTCTGAGGTGCTCTCAGTGGCTCTGAATTGTCTTTGGCAGCTGGGGCTGTTTTCTCCTAATTCCGGGAAGCTGATTGTGCCACACCATCAACCATCTGCCCAGAACCCCTAACCATATGACTTTCAGAAGACATAATTTTAAGTCTTTTTAAAAATCATCCTCATTGGTTATAATTTACATACAATTAAATGCACCCACCTTAATTGTACATTTTAATGGCTTTTGACAAATGTATATACCAGTTTAACCACTAAGATATAGAACATTTCTATCACCCTCAAGAGTCCCCTTGGGGGACTTCCCTGGTGGCGCAGTGGTTAAGAATCCACCTGCCAATGCAGGGGACACGGGTTCGAGCCCTGGCCTGGGAAAATCCCACATGCTGTGGAGCAACTAAGCCCGTGCGCCACAACTCCTGAGCCTGCACTCTAGAGCCCGCAAGCCACAACTACTGAGCCCGTGTGCCAAAACCACTGAAGTCCGTGCACCTAGAGCCTGTGCTCCACAACAGGGAAGCCACCGCAATGAGAAGCCCGTGCACCGCAATGAAGAGTAGACCCTGCTCGCCGCAACTAGAGAAAGCCTGTGCGCAGCAACGAAGACCCAACACAGCCAAAAAAAAAAGAGTCCCCTTGGGTTCCATCTTAATAAATCCCCCACTCCTTGGCCACAGAAAAACACTTATTTGCCTTCAGTCACTACAGATTTGATTTGTCAATCCTAGATTTCATATAAAAGTATATATTATGTACTCATTTATGTCTGCCTTTTTTCTCTCAGCATATTTTTTTTGGAATTTATCCATATTAATGCACATAGCAGTAATTTATTCATTTTTGTTATTATGTAACATCCCACAAGTAGTTTACTTATTTACCAGTAGATGGACTTTCGGGTTGTTTCCAGTTTAGAGTTATTTTGAATAAAGCTGCTGCAAATATTAGTATACAAGATTTTGCATGGACATGTTTACATGAATCTTGAATAAATACCAAGGAGTAACACTGATGAGTCATACAGTAAATGTAGACTTGACTTTATTTTAAAACGACCAAAATCTTTTCTGTTGTACCACTTTATACCCTCAATGTATGAGAATTCTACTTGCTCCACTTTTTCACCATCACTTGATATTGTCACTCTTTAATTTAGCCATTCTAATGGGTGATATCTATCTTATTATAGTTTTGGTTTGCCTTTCCCTGATAACTAATGATGTCGGGCATCTTTTCATGTGCTTATCAATCATTTGTATATTCATTTGTGTACTGTCCGTTCAAATCTTTGCCCTTTTAAATATGATAATATTATCAACAAATCCAAGATCTTTATGATAGAAGTTATTAAAACTGAGACTTACAGGAAGACATAATCAACCTCAGGATAACACAGTCCAAGGGAATATTCCCCTTTGCTCTGAATTATTGGGATCTTCAGACTAACAGCAATTGCCACCATGGGATTCTGGGTGTGGATACACCACAGAGAGGTAGGTAGATTGGTATGGTGGGAAGTATCTGTCTTGTTATCTCCAACCGACGGCTTATTAGCAGGCTGGCCCCATGGAAGTCACATAACCTCTGTAATTCTCATCTCAGTTTATCTTCAAAATGCAACCAACCTAGATGTGTTCGGAAGACTGAAGCCAGTATACATAAGATATCTGTTGCGTAGTAGATATTCAACATACAAAGCTTTTAATTCTTTCTTAAACATATCAGTTATAGGTTGCCACAATAATGCTGCTTTAAAAGCCATGTGCCATACATACCTCCAGTTATAAAATAAGTAAGCCTCGGGGATGTAATATACAGCATATGGTATATGGTCAATAATATTTTAGTAACTTTGTATGAGGATAGATTGTTACTAGACTTACTGTGGTGATCATTTCATAATGTATGCAAATGTCAAATCACTATGTAATACACCCAAAACTAACGTAATATTGTACATACACTATATTTCAATAAAAAATAAATAAATAAAAATTTAAAATATACACCCTTAAGTTATAATGGTCCAAATTCAAATAATATTATCCTACTCTAAATAGAGTAATAACTTTAAGTATTATATTTCTAATTTCTCCCTCCTTTATGCTATTGTTTTCATATTCTCATTTTATATATACTATAAACATATATACAATACATTTCTACTGTATTACTTTGGACAGTATTCTAACAATTAAAATAGGAAAAATTTTTTAAAAAACCATCCCACACGTGAATCACTATATTGTACACCTGTAATTTATGTAATATTTACACCAACTATACGTCAATTTTATTTGAAAAAACTCATCCCTCCAAATACTGTAGTTATTTTCAAACTGTGTTTATTTAGCTCTCAAGTCTATGACCAATGACTTAGGTTAGGATCATCCAGGCATCCCTTCCAGTTTCAGCTCAGCTCATTCACATCTCTGGGATTGGCTGACTGCTGGCTAATCTAGGATAATCTCAAATGACGTTGCTAGGTGTCCTGGCTATATTTCACATGGCTCTCATCCTCCAGCAGGCTAGTCTGGGCATGTGCTCTACGGAATGGTGGAGGTATAAGAGAGCAGGCAGAAACACACAAAGACTCTTCAGAGCTACGCTCTAAACTGGTACAGAAGATAGCCTCATCCACCAGAGGGTAGACAGCAGAAGCAAGAAGAACTACAATTTTGCAGCCTGTGGAAGGAAAACCACATTCACAGAAAGACAGACAAAATGAAAAGGCAGAGTACTTTGTACCAGATGAAGGAACAAGATAAACCCCCAGAAAAACAACTAAATGAAGTGGAGATAGGCAACCTTCCAGAAAAAGAATTCAGAATAATGACAGTGAAGATGATCAAGGACCTCGGAAAAAGAATAGAGGCAAAGATCGAGAAGATGCAAGAAATGTTTAACAAAGGCCTAGAAGAATTAAAGAACAAACACCTAGAAGAATTAAAGAACAAAAAACATAGATGAACAATAAAATAACTGAAATGAAAAATACACTAGAAGGAATCAATAGCAGAATAACTGAGGCAGAAGAACGGATAAGTGACCTGGAAGACAGAATGGTGGAATTCAGTGCTGTGGAACAGACTAAAGAAAAAAGAATGAAAAGAAATGAAGACAGCCTAAGAGACCTCTGGGACAACATTAAACGCAACAACATTCATATTACAGGGGTCCCAGAAGGAGAAGAGAGAGAGAAAGGACCCGACAGAATATTTGAAGAGATTATAGTCGAAAACTTCCCTAACATGGGAAAGGAAATAGCCAGCCAAGTCCAGGAAGCGCAGAGAGTCCCAGGCAGGATAAACCCAAGGAGAAACATGCCGAGAAACACAGTAATCAAACTGACAAAAATTAGACAAGGAAAAATTATTGAAAAAAACGGGATAAACAACAAATAACATACAAGGGAACTCCCATAAGGTTAACAGCTGATTTCTCAGCAGAAATGCTACAAGCCAGAAGGGAGTGGCATGATATACTTAAAGTGATGAAAGGGAAGAACCTACAACCAAGATTACTCTACCCGGCAAGGACCTCATTCAGATTTGACAGAGAAATCAAAAGCTTTACAGACAAGCAAAAGCTAAGAGAATTCAGCACCACCGAACCAGCTCTACAACAAATGCTAAAGGAACTTCTCTAAGTGGGAAACACAAGAGAAGAAAAGGACCTACAAAAACAAACCCAAAACAATTAAGAAAATGGTCATAGGAACATACATATCGATAATCACCTTAAACGTGAATGGATTAAGTGCTCCAACCAAAAGACACAGGATCGCTGAATGGATACAAAAACAAGACCCATATATATGCTGTTTACAGGAGACCCACTTCAGACCCAAGGACACGTACAGACTGAAAGTGAGGGGATGGAAAAAGATATTCCATGCAAATGGAAATCAAAAGAAAGCTGGAGTACCAATACTCATAACAGATAAAATAGACTTTAAAATAAAGAATGTTACAAGAGACAAGGAAGGACACTACATAATGATCAAAGGATCAAACCAAGAAGAAGATATAACAATTATAAATATATATGCACCCAACATAGGAGCACCTCAATACACAAGGCAACTGCTAACAGCTATAAAAGAGGAAATCGACAGTAACACAATAATAGTGGGGGACATTAACACCTCACTTACACCAATGGACAGATCATCCAAACAGAAAATTAATAAGGAAACACAAGCTTTAAATGACACAATAGACCAGATAGATTTAATTGATATTTATAGGACATTCCATCCAAAAACAGCATATTACACTTTCTTCTCAAGTGCACAAGGAACATTCTCCAGGATACATCACATCTTGGGTCACAAATCAAGCTTCAGTAAATTTAAGAAAACTGAAATCATATCAAGCATCTTTTCTGACCACAGCGCTGTGAGATTTGAAATCAATTACAGGGAAAAAAACGTAAAAAACACAAACACATGGAGACTAAACAAAACGTTACTAAATAACCAAGAGATCACTGAAGAAATCAAAGGAAATCAAAAAATACCTAGAGACAAATTACAATGAAAACACAATGATCCAAAACTTATGGGATGCAGAAAAAGCAGTTCTAAGAGGGAAGTCTATAGCAATAAAAGCCTACCTCAAGAAACAAGAAAAATCTCAAATAAACAATCTAACCTTACAGCTAAAGGAACTAGAGAAAGAAGAACAAACAAAACCCAAAGTTAGTAGAAGGAAAGAAA
This sequence comes from Balaenoptera acutorostrata, assembly GCF_949987535.1. Lineage (NCBI taxonomy): Eukaryota > Metazoa > Chordata > Mammalia > Artiodactyla > Balaenopteridae > Balaenoptera > Balaenoptera acutorostrata. Next base: position 28,194,785 of record NC_080078.1, read on the forward strand.
TCATAAAGATCAGAGCAGAAATAAATGAAATAGAAACAAAGAAAACAATAACAAAGATCAATAAAACTAAAAGCTGGTTCTTTGAGAAGATAAACAAAATTGATAAACCATTAGCCAGACTCATCAAGAAAAAGAGGAGGGAGAGGACTCAAATCAATAAAATTAGAAATGAAAAAGGAGAAGTTACAACAGACACTGCAGAAATACAAAGCATCCTAAGAGACTACTAGAAGCAACTCTATGCCAATAAAATGGACAACCTGGAAGAAACCTACAAATTCTTAGAAAGGTATAACCTTCCAAGACTGAACCAGGAAGAAACAGAAAATATGAACAGACCAATCACAAGTAATGAAATTGAAACTGTGATTAAAAATCTTCCAACAAACAAAAGTCCAGGACCAGATGGCTTCACAGGTGAATTCTATCAAACATTTAGAGAAGAGCTAACACCCATCTTTCTCAAACTCTTCCAAAAAATTGCAGAGGAAGGAACATTCCCAAACTCATTCTACGAGGTCACCATCACCCTGATACCAAAACCAGACAAAGATACTACAAAATAAGAATATTACAGACCAATATCACTGATGAATATAGATGCAAAAATCCTCAACAAAATACTAGCAAACAGAATCCAACAACACATTAAAAGGATCATACACCATGATTGAGTGGGATTTATCCCAGGGATGCAAGGATTCTTCAATATATGCAAATCAATCAATGTGATACACCATATTAACAAATTAAGGAATAAAAACCAGATGATCATCTCAATAGATGCAGAAAAAGCTTTTGACAAAATTCAACAACGATTTATGATAAAAAACTCTCCAGAAAGTGAGCACAGACGGAACCTACCTCAACATAATAAAGGCCATATGCGACAAACTCACAGCAAACATCATTCTCAATGGTGAAAAACTGAAAGCATTTCCTCTAAGATCAGGAACAAGACAAGGATGTCCACTCTCGCCACTATTATTCAATATAGTTTTGGAAGTCCTAGCCACGGCAATCAGAGAAGAAAAAGAAATAAAAGGAATCCAAATTGGAAAAGAAGTAAAACTGTCACTGTTTGCAGATGACATGATACTATACATACAGAATCCTAAAGGTGCCACCAGAAAACTACTAGAGCTAATCAATGAATTTGGTAAAGTTGCAGGATACAAAATTAATGCACAGAAATCTCTTGCATTCCTATACACTAATGATGAAAAATCTGAATGAGAAATTAAGGAAACACTCCCATTTACCATTGCAACAAAAAGAATAAAATACCTAGGAATAAACCTACCTAGGGAGACAAAAGGCCTGTATGCATAAAACTACAAGACACTGATGAAAGAAATTGAAGATATACAAACAGATGGAGAGATATACCATGTTCTTGGATTGGAACAATCATCATTGTGAAAATGACTATACTACCCAAAGCAATCTACAGATTCAATGCAATCCCTATCAAATTACAAATGGCATTTTTTACAGAACTAGAACAAAAAATCTTAAAATTTGTATGCAGACACAAAAGATCCCAAATAGCCAAAGCAGTCTTGAGGGAAAAAAGTGGAGCTGGAGGAATCAGGCTCCCGGACTTTGTAGACTAAACTACAAAGCTACAGTAATCAAGACAATATGGTACTGGCACAAAAACAGAAATATAGATCAATGGAACAGGATAGAAAGCCCAGAGATAAACGCACGCACCTATGGTCAACTAATCTATGACAAAGGAGGCAAGGATATACAATGGAGAAAAGACAGTCTCTTCAATAAGTGGTGCTGGGAAAACTGGACAGCTACATGTAAAAGAATGAAATTAGAACACTCCCAAACACCATACACAAAAATAAACTCAAAGTGGATTAGAGATCTAAATGTAAGACTGGACACTAAAATACTCTTAGAGGAAAACATAGGAAGAACACTCTTTGACATAAATCACAGCAAGATCTTTTTTGATCCACCTCCTAGAGTAATGGAAATAAAAACAAAAATAAACAAATGGGACCTAATGAAACTTCAAAGCTTTTGCACAGCAAAGGAAACCATAAACAAGACGAAAAGACAACCCTCAGAATGGGAGAAAATATTTGCAAATGAATCAACAGACAAAGGATTAATCTCCAAAATATATAAACAGCTCATGCAGCTCAATATTAAAAAAAAAACCCAATCAAAAAATGGGCAGAAGACCTAAATAGACATTTTTCCAAAGAAGACATACAGACAGCGAAGAAGCACATGAAAAGCTGCTCAGCATCACTAATTATTAGAGAAATGCAAGTCAAAACTACAATGAGTTATCACCTCACACCAGTTAGAATGGGCATCATCAGAAAATCTACAAACAACAAATGCTGGAGAGGGTGTGGAGAAAAGGGAACCCTCTTGCACTGTTGGTGGGAATGTAAATTGATACAGCCACTATGGAGAACAGTATGGAGGTTCCTTAAAAAACTAAAAATAGAATTACCATATGACCCAGCAATCCCACTACTGGGTATATACCCAGAGAAAACCGTAATTCAAAAAGACACATGCGGGCTTCCCTGGTGGCGCAGTGGTTGAGAATCTGCCTGCCAATGCAGGGGACACGGGTTCGAGCCCTGGTCTGGGAAGATCCCACATGCCACGGAGCAACTGGGCCCGTGAGCCACAATTACCGAGCCTGCGCGTCTGGAGCCTGTGCTCCGCAACAAGAGAGGCCGCGATGGTGAGAGGCCCGCGCACCGCGATGAAGAGTGGTCCCCACTTGCCACAACTAGAGAAAGCCCTCGCACAGAAACAAAGACCCAACACAGTCATAAATAAATAAATAAATAAATAAATAAAAGAACGTGAATTTCTTAAAAAAAAAGACACATGCACCCCAATGTTCATTGCAGCACTATTTACAATAGTCAGGTCATGGAAGCAACCTAAATGCCCATCGACAGACGAATGGATAAAGAAGATGTGGTACATATATACAATGGAATATTACTCAGCCATAAAAAGGAACGAAATTGGGTCATATGTAGAGACATGGTTGGAAGTAAGACATGGAAGTAAGTCAGAAAGAGAAAAACAAATATCGTATATTAATGCATATATGTGGAACCCAGAAAAATGGTACAGATGAACTGGTTTGCAGGGCAGAAACAGAGACACAGACGTACAGAACCAACGTATGGACACCAAGCGGGGAAAGTGGCAGCGGGGGGGGATGGTGGAATGAATTGGGAGATTGGGATTGACATCTATACACTAATATGTATAAAATGGATAACTAGTAAGAACCTGCTGTATAAAAAAATAAATAAAATAAAATAAACTGGTACAGAGTCACTTTGACAATATCCTATTGGTCAAAGTAAATCACAGGCCAGTCCAAGCTCAGTAGGTGGGAAAGCAACTCCACCCACCTCTTTGGTGACAGAAACTGCAAAGTCACATGGAAAAGAGTATGCATACTGGCAGGCTGAAGAATTGGTTCTACCGTGCCAATCTGCCACACAAAACAATACCCAAGCAGACCAAAAAGATAAACTTAAATTACTTCCTGCTCTCATATCTCACTAATTCTGGTCTGAGGCTGAATATCTATGATCCAATTTCCCTCCTCCCAGAAAAAAGAATAGCCCAGTGACCTGACTTCTGTAAGATGTGAGTCAGTGTCACTGATCATTAGCAAGTCTAGCAGGACCAGGAGGTGAAACAGAAGCTGAGAAGTTAGGTCGTTTGTAAGGAGATGCTGATGGTACTCACTGTCTCTACCCCCACCAACTTCACTCCTCTTGTTCCCCTCTATCCTGCTAAATGGGCTAGATTCCAAGGAGCTTGGGGAAGGTGAAGTCTCTGGCCTCAGATACAGGTATTTAACAAGCGGCCATCACTTTATCAACCACGGGCTAAGCCATCTTGGACTTGAATCCTGAAAATAGTGGAGGAGCAATCTGAGAAGACCTGCCTTGTTATGGGCACCTACTAGGTAGTCTGACCAACTCACAATGACCATTACTATTGGTCTTCACATCTACAGACATAACAGTGGGCTCCTGGAAGTCTGTTTATGCAACAAAACAGCAACACTTCCATGCCTGAATCAGGTCGTTTAAATGTAAGTGAGCCCCTGATCCAAGCTGGGTCAGAATCCTTCCTTTAGAATTTTGAATTGAGATATTCACTCCTTCTGGTGGTTGGCTCTGTAATAGTTTGGGTAGCGTGGGGTTTGGCAGATTCTGTCCATTATGAATATCATGTGGATCAGAAAAGCAGAGAAAGAAAGGTTTCAGGAAAAGAAAACAGTGAAGCATAGAGTAGTAAAGACAATCTAAATGGCTTCCAAATCCCAGGTTTGGGTAACTTCTTATAGTGGGATTTTGTTGTTTTTGCCTGTCCAATATTCATTCTTCCTTATTCGGGTACTAATACGTTGAATTTCCTATGGAGAACCATCCCTTTCCCACCTCCACCCAGGTTCATTTGCATAAGAGCTGACTATACCCTAATTCCAGGGGAGGGTATGACACCCAAGCCTGGCTATAACAGCATCATATCCCTCTGGCCACAATTATAACTTCAGGGATGGGAATATGACCCCATTAGAGCCAATAAATTTCAAGATTTAGGCAAATGAGACTAGGAAAAAGAAACACCCTCTCTTTTCCACTAGACTTGAAGTGTATGGATGTGAGCCAAGAATTGCTGGCCACCATCTTGCCACCACTAGAATAAAGCCTGCTTGAAAACAGAGCCAGCAGAAGGCAGGGCTGAGAGACGGAAACTAAGTCCCAGTGACATAGCATAGGTTTAGTGCCTTGATCCAGCTGTGACTGAAGCAAATCTTCAGGGAATCTTTTAGTAACAAGCCAATAAACTTTTTTTGTCTTAACAAGTGTGAGTTGGGTTTCTGTCTCTTACAACTAAAGGTCACAGCTATGACTTCAGTGAAGCCAAGTTACATTCCTGTCCATAAGAGATAGAATTCTAATACATCCTTCTTTCTTTTTTACCTGTGAAGCTCAAGTAGTTTCTCTAAACAATCAAGAGTCACAATTCAGCTCTTTCTACTTTTTATCATATGAGGATGAAAAGTGAGGGAATGAGGGCACTCTAACATTTACCCTGTACTATGCCCTATGCCAGGCACTTCACCTCACTATACAATCAGTTCTGCTATAGTATAACATATGCATTCCTAAAATTCACTGCACTGTGCACCACTGTACAATAAAAATTACAAAGTTTATGGGGAAATGAGGTTGGGACACAACACTCCAAAACTTCATCAGTGACACATTTTAAAAAACACAGACAACTGCTAAAAATGGAAGCACAGTTTTACACATATTAAATGGTTTTTAAATACACACATACTACAATAAATATGACCCTTTACCTTGGAAAAGACCTGAAGTTGGCTTGTGAAGGTGGGGGGTTGGGAAAACTGCAGCTGATGTGTTGTGAGGTGCTGGCACTGATATCAGTTATCTGAAATCAGACGGGAAGTTTTAACACCAGACGTGGATGGGTGTGGCTCATAATTTAGGTATCAGGTGGATGCCTGAGGTGTGTGCACATATGCATTCTGCGTATTCTTACATGGCTCATTTCAGCTGAGGGCGATTTCTTTCATTCACCTATTGTTTCTCACTGATGAAACTGTACATAAGTAAACGTGAAATTCACATTATGTTCAAATTGCTTCCTAATATATCAATCTCATTGGAACAAATTCATGCTTCCGGGACAAGTGTTATAGCAGAACTATCTCATATGAGCCTGACCTTAATCTTATGGCATATATAGTATTTCTTTCATTTTAAAAGGGAAGACCTTGAAGTTCGGGGAGCCAGGGAGTGGCCGAGGCTTAGATTCAAAGCCATGTCCATCAGAACTCTAGTGCTCACGTGCTTTCCACACTGGCAGGCTCCATCTCAACGCCAGTGTTTCCTAGGTTACATATCTAAGTTGCCTTACCCTAGGCTGTCTTCTCTTCAGGTCTCAGGAGTTACATTACATAAGATTCTGTACTGAAATTTTAAAAATCTGGCACAGTATGTAGTGACCGCGTCATGTTTTCTCACTCCACCTCAATTACTCTATCTATAAAATGGGGCAGTGTCCATCTGCTACCCACCCACCCTATGGAGAATGTGCAATAGCTGAATACGTTGTTGACAAGGCAATAGCCTCATAGAGTTCACAAAGCATGAATAACTGGGGCCTCTTCATCCAAACCACTCTGTTTGACAGAGGAAAGCAGGGGACTCACCGAGGTCACACAGGAAGGCAGTGGCAGGAGAGGGATTAAAATCTGGGACTGTGGATCCTTGGCAAAGTCATTTCCAATATGCCTGGAATAAGACCCACGGCAACCATGGTGCCCAGTGGCACCTGGTTGAGCCATGGTTTACTCAAACTAGCCCCTCCATGAACACAGCAGAGCTACAGGGATGGCCAGGACGTATGTGCTCAGCTTCCCAAGCTTTGCAGTTTCACGAAGTCACTTGGCTGCACATAAACCCACAGCCCAGTATTCTGACACTGAGTAATAGCCCTATGCTGGGAGCCAGACTAATCAATCACCCAACCAGTATTTACTGAGAACTCCCCTGTCAGTGACTCCCGCTCTTTTGCCATGAGAGGGCCTTTCAGGATTCATCTCTCCCATTGCATTCCTCTCCTATAAGTGTTTTTACAGGGTTTGCCTACCCAGCAAACTGCATTTATTCAGAAATAATTAATTCTTTTCTACCATATTTTATTCATCAAAGCTTTAAAGAGCTACCAGTCAATGCCTCTGGCCTGCGGGAGACAACTACACTATGACATTATACAATGTTGGGTGATTCTAGCCAAGAGTAGAATTGTTATGTTTCCACTCACTCGTGGGGTCTGGATCTCAGGTTGGCTTCCCTCAGAAGCAGGCTCTGAAATAAAGTCTGAATGCAAATAGTGTATTTAGTAGTTAGGAAGGAGCAGGGAAGTTAGACGGGGAAGGGGCATAAGAAAATCCAGTCTTAAATGGCAGGGGGCAACAGAGGCTCAATCCCAAAATGTGGGTGAGGGAGGGGGACCTCCTGAGAGATGCTGTAGAACATGCCTCAGGGTTGCCTCACCCAAGAGATGAGAAAACTGGGGTATCCATCACTGGCTGAGAGCTACTCCCAGGGGCATCAAGTCTCCAGCACTTTTAGGCCACCTCACACGCAGGGGAGCATGCCAGAGGGAGCCGTCATATGGGGTGAGCGGAAGGTTCCTGTAGTGGAATGCCATCACTATGTATGGGAATGCAAGTACCGAGGAGATATGGGCAGGGCACCATACACCTGCTACACCTGGTTATAGGTAAATACTCAGTTTTTTTAAGTCATTTGAAATATTAAAAATAGTAATAATAGATGACATTGATTAAGTGCTTACTGTGTGCCAAGCACTGTGTAAACACTTGATACGAAGTATCTCATTGAATCCTCACAGTACTGTCATAGGGTAGGTCTTACAATTATCCTCATTTCATAGATAAGGAAACTGATTCTTGGAGAGCTTAAACAAATTGCCTAGGCTCAAGGGGCCAAGAAGAAGTAGCGCTGAGATTTGAACCCACGTGTGTCTGACTTCAATGCCTTTGCCCTTCTACTACCTCATGCTGGCAGAAATCACAAAAGTGATGAAACAGGTGTATCTGTCTCATTCGGGATGGTGACGGGTCTGAAAGAGAGAGAGGTACCCAGCCAGGAAGGTATGTCCAGGGAAGGTCTATGTAGAAGACCTCTATGGCATCTACATCCATTTCTCCATCTTCTAGTAACAACACCTCTGCTTTCCTTTGGGAAAGGACTCCTCCCCTATTCACACTCTGTAGTTTTGGAGGGCTGACCCCACCCCCTGGCTCTAGCACATGACCCAGGCCTGACCAATCAGAGAATTCCACTATCATCCCCAGACAGTGACTGGTTCGAGGAAGGTCACATGACCTCAGTTCATCCAATGACAATCTATGCCATTACTGTAATATAGAAAGAAGCTCTCTTTCCCTTGGGGTTGCTGAACTGAGGGTCATAAATTGCTGAGAGCTGGCTTTGCTACCACATGGGGAGAGCCTGCCTGCAAATGAAGCCGCATCGAGGTAAGCAGAGCCAGAGAGAGAGACAGATTTTTCAATAAAACTTATTGAGGTATAATTTGCACAAAATAAAATGCACCCATGTTAAGTGTACAGTTTGATACATTTTGACACATGCATATCCTCAAGTAACCACCATGACAAGCACGAAATATAACATGTCCATTACCTTAGAGGGGTCTCTCACACCTGTTTGCAGTCAATTACTCCATCCCAACTCCAGGCAACCACTGGTCTACTTTCTATCACTACAGGTTTACCTTTTAAAATCTCATATAAATAGAATATACAGATGTGCCTGGCTTCTTTCACTCAATATAATGCTTTTGAGATTCAACCTTGTTTTGCATGTATCAATATTCATTCTTTTTATTGCTAAGAATTATCCCATTGTGTGGCTATTCCACAGCTTGTTTATTAATTCTGTTGATGGACATTTGGGTTGCTTCCAGTTTGGGGCTATTATGAATAAAGCGTCTATGAATATTAGTGTAGATTTCTTTGAGTGGATATAATTTTCAATTCTCTTGGGTAAATACATAGGAGGGGAATTTCTCAGCACACTAAGTGTATGTTGAATTCTATGTTTCACTTTTTAAGCAACAAAAGGTAAACTTTTAACAAGGTCTTTTGAGCAACTGTTCCTAGTTGGATTCCTAGACTTTTTGCTACATGACCCAATTAATAACATGAATTGTTTAAGCAGGTTTGAGATGGGTTTTATTGCTACTTATAACTGAAAGAATACTGATGGAGTCCACCTCCCAGGTAATAATATCTATAAGTGTTGGCCAGTTTCCAAAGAAACCTGGGAATTTTTCACCCAACACTTGACAACCAATAGTACAACTCAATATTGAGAACAAAAATCTTGGAGCTCCCTAAATATGTTGTTGTTCAGTAGATGAGCTATAGCCCCAAAGACTCGGGCGCAGTGATTCAGATGGTCAAGGGGAATCTCCTCAAGTCTCTTCCAGACAACAAAACTATACAGGAAGTTATGGTACCCTGAAGGCAGAGCTAATGACCTTGGATCTTAAAACCTGAGGTTTTGACGTTGATCCAGGAGGGGCACTCTTTCTTTAGCCAAAGTCTCTGAGCTTCACATTCTTCTCCTAAAAAATGGAGATAATACTAATCACCACAGCTAATTGGAAGTTTTTCATTGTACCAAGTGCTTTATATGCATTATATAGGTAATCCTCAAAACAATCCTATAAGAAGATTCACTTTATTACTCCTATTAACAGATACTGAAATTAAGGCTTACAGAGGTTAAGAATTGACCCACAGTGAATGTAAAACTGTGTAATCACTATGAAAAACAACAGAGTTTCCTCAAAAAAATTAAAAATAGAACTACCATAAGATCCAGCAACCTCACTTCTAAGTATATACCCAAAAGAATTGAAGTCAGGATCTCAAGAGACAGTTGCCCTCCCATGTTCACTGCAGCATTATTCACAGTAGCCCATATAGGAAAAGAACCTAAATGTCCATTGATAGATGAATGATAAAGAAAATGTAGTATATACATACAGTGGAATATTTTTCAGCCTTAAAAAAAAAAAAGAAGGAAATCCTGCCACATGAGACACCATGGATGAATCTGGAGGACATTATGCTAAGTGAAATAAGCCAGTCACAGAAGGACAAACGTGGCATGATTCTACTTATATGAGGGATCTAAAGTAGTGAAATTCATAGAAGCAGAGAGTAGAAGGGTGGTTGCCAGGGCCTGAGGGGAGGGGGAAGTGGGGAGTTGCTGTCCAAAGGGTATAAAGTTTCAGCTGTGCAAGATGAATAAATTCTAGAGATCTGCTGTACAAAATAGTGCCTATAGTTAAAAATACTATAATAAAAATTGTAAAATTTTGATAAGAGGGTAGATTTCATGCTAAGTATTCTTGCCACATTTTTTTAAATATGGGAAAAAAAAAAAAAAAAGAACTGACCCACAGTTAGAAAGAAGGACGTTAAGGTGGCATCTGTGTCGGACTCCCAAGCAGGCACTGAACCACCACGTTCTACTAATTCACAAATGCACACTGAGTGCCCATTGGGAGTAATGTGCCGTGTTGGTGGTTCTCACCTTTGGCTGAACATCAGAATCCTCTGGAGACTTTAAAGGATCCCAATGCCCAGGGCACACTCTGAAACAATTAACTCAGAATCTCTGGAAGTGAGACCAAGGCATCACTATTTTCTAAAGCTCCCTAGAGCTTCTGAGGCATCACCAAGCTTGAGGACCAGTGGTCTGGGACAGTGGTTTTCCAACTTGAGCATGCATGAGGGTCACATGGAGGGCTTGTTAAAACAGCCTGCCAACGCCCAGGCCCAGAGTCTCTGATTCAATGGGTTTGGGGTGCATCTTGAGAATCTGCATTTATAACAAGTTTCCAGGTGATGTTGATGCGGCTGGTCTAAGGACCAAATTTTGAAGACCAGTGGTCTAGGAAGATAGAGAAAAAGAATAATTAGCCCTTGCCTTTAAATTTGTCCCTATATAATAAATAAACAGTTATAATCCAATGTCATAAGTATGATGATAAATGAAGTATGGGGTATTCTAGAAATTCAGAGAAGGGGGACATCACATAAGCCAGAGGTTCAGAGAAAATGCCAAGAGAAGATGATGTTGTGCTGAGTTTTAAAGAATCCTCTTGGGGCTTCCCCGGTGGCGCAGTGGTTAAGAATCCGCCTGCCAATGCAGGGGACACGGGTTCGAGCCCTGGTCCAGGAGGATCCCACATGCGGCGGAGCAACTAAGCCCGTGTGCCACAACTACTGAAGCCCGCGCGCCTGGAGCCCATGCTCCGCAACAAGAGAAGCCACCGCGCCACAACGAAGAGTAGCCGCTGCTCGCCACAACCAGAGAAAAGCCTGCGTGAAGCAACGAAGACCCAACGCAGCCAAAAATAAAAATAAATAAAATAAAATAAATTTATTAAAAATTTTAAAAAAAAGAATCCTCTTAATATACTGATATCAATCCCAAAGTAACTATGACTTATATGTGGAATCTAAAATACGACACAAATGAAACTATCTACAAAACAGAAACAAACTCAGACGTAGGGAACAGACTTGTGGTTGCCAAGGTTGGGGGCGGGTGGATTGGGAGTTTGGGGTTAACAGATGCAAACTATTATATGTGGAATGGATAAACAACAAGGTCCTACTGTATAGCACAGGGAGCTATATTCAGTATCTTGTGATAAACCATAATGGAAAAGAATATTAAAAAGAATGTATATATGTGTATAACTGAGTTAATTTTGTTGTACAGCAAAAATTAACACAACATTGTAAATAAACTATACTTCAATTAAAACAAAAAACAAAAAAACCAAGATGACTATGAGCATAAAAGAGGGAAGGTAATAAGGCACCAGCACAGGGCCTGACTCATAGTAGATATTCAATAAAAGCCCTTCCAGGCCAAGTCACATGGGATCCCACAGTCTCCCACCCAGACATCCCTTCTCCAAGATCTGTCCCATTTCATTAGCAGTGATGCTCAACACATTTGCATTTGACAGGAGGTACCTGGCAATGAGATGCCAGCTCCACCACTGCCACTTCCAGGCAAGCAGAGACCTCACCCTACAGACAGATACTAGCCAGGGATAAGGAAGCATCATAGGAACATGCAGATTCACCCAACCCAGGAACTTTAAGAGTCTACAGTGTGGCAGGCATCGTTCAAGGCCCTTTATGTGCAGGCTCTGCAAAGGGGGATACTATCATCCTCTAGTTTAGAGCTGAGGATGTTGAGGATGCTGAGGCTTAGAGATCTGAAATAACTCAGCTGTGGTCACACAACCCATAAGTGGCAAAGATGGGATTTGAACTGGGGTCTTTTTCCAACCCTCTTCTTCTAGCATACTACACTGTTTCTCTCTCAGGAAGTTCGGCCTGATTTGCTCCAATTCCAGCACTGGTGGGGGTAAGGTATCCAAACGCTTTAATATTTATCTGTGGGACTGGCTCCTCTGCAGTGCCAAGTGGCCAAGGGTGCCAAAAAGGGTGTTGCCTCTGAGCCTGCCAAAATCTGCCTCTGTGCCCCGCCAACGGGGCTGTCCAAGCACCTGGGTTCCAGCTGCCAAAGGCAAGCAGGTGAAGGCCAGGCTGGGGGAGGCCCAGGATGAGCAATGACAGCTTCTGTGTTGCAAAATAGATGTTCTGGTCTTGACCTTCCCGACAGCTGCTAGTGAGAAGCCATGCAAATGCTTCCTTTATCTTAGAAAGAGCACAGGTTCTAGAACCAGCAGAGCAGTGTTCAGTTTCTGTATGTGCTTGAGCTACTTGTTTACTTTCCTTGAGCTTCTGTTTCCATCTTTAAAATGGAGATAACCAATCCACCAAGTGTTAGCAAGGATTAATGGTTATGAGAAATGGAGAGCTTTGGTCCGGTTCCTGGCACGTGGTAGATGCTTTATTACTGTTACTCCCTCTCTTCCTCATCCTCTCCTTTCCCTGAATTTTAGGTGGTAAATCATATTCCACAGTGTTCTTTTATTCCCTTCCCTTTTCCTGTTTTATCCCATTCTGTAGTGGGTTGGATAGCATCCCCCCAAAAGTTTGCCCAAGTCCTAATCCCCAGAACCTGTGAATGTGACCTTATTTAGAAAGAGGGTCTTTGCAGATATAATCAAATTAAGAATCTCATGATGAGATCATCCTCAATTACCCAGGTGGGCCCTAAATACAGTGACAGGCGTAATGGTAAGAGAAGTGCAGAGAGAGATTTGAAACATACAAACACAGAGGGAAGAAGGCCACATGAAGAGACAGAGGTTGGAGTTATGCAGCCACAAGCCGAGGAACGCCTGGAGCCAGGAAGGCAAGGAAGCATTCTCCGAGACAGTAAGGCCCCACCAACCAACACCTTGATTTCAGACTTCTGGCCTCCAAAACTGTAAGAAAATAACTTTGTGTTGTTTTAAAAGCCATGCAGTGGGTAGCAATTTGTTACAGCAACCATGGGACCCTAATACATCTTCTCCCCTGACATTTCCACCTCAACCCTTAGAGAAAAGAATCGTCAGTTAAAGTTGCTCAATCTCCATCCTCTTCCCCTCAACCCAGCTCCCAGTCTTCCTACTTCCCATGGGAAGAGAAGTTGCTCATCTGAATGTCTGGAATTAGATACGTGACTGAGCCACATTTTACTAGTGGGCATGATGACTGAGCCTTAAATATCAGAAGCCGGGCTCCCAGTCCTATTTTACACTTCCTGCCCTCATCCGTAGAAGACCGTTGTGCAAACATGCCCTCAGCAGGACCACTAGGAGAGAATTTCTCAACGTCATCACTATTGTTTGGACTGGATCATTTTTTCATTATGTGTGTATGGAAAGGAGGGGGTCCTGTGTATTCTAGGATATGAGCAGCATCCCTGGCCTTTATACTCAGTAGATGCCAAGAGCCACTGCCCTCCCCCAGTGGTGATGATCAAGAATGACCATAGACACTGCCAAATACCCCTGAGGGAGGGGAGAGAGAGGCAAAATCACCCTTAGTTGATTCATCCCTGCTCTACAGGAGAGTCTAGCATATATGAGGCTCGTAGGAAGGGTAGAAACACCCCGTCATCTTTGTCCATGAGGCTGAATGAGCAACTCAGCCTGGCACACCCAGCCCCTTCAGATTCAAATGAACCAGGAATAGAAATCCTTATTTGGTTTCTGGGCCTGACCTTCTTGCCCCAGCACCAATCCTTGTGTATAATTCCTTCAAAGAGGAGTAAGTGATAGGGTATTAAACTCACACTGAATGCCTGACAGTTGTAACTGCAAAGGTCTTGGAACTTATCCCTCCAAAGTATCAGATGTCTAGTATAGTCTAGTACATTTGGACTGTATAATACAAAAAGGAAGGGATATTGGAGATGCAAAGGAAGAGTCCTATATGCCATACAGGTATGGACTGAATGTTTGTGTCCCCCCCACCAAATTCATATTTTGAAGCCCTAACCACACAGTGTGGCTGTGTTTGGAGATGGGGCCTCTAAAGGAAGTAATTAAGGTTAAAGGAGGTCATAGAGGTGGGGCCCTGATCCAATAGGATTGGTGGCCTTATAAGAAGAGACACCAAAGAGCTCTCTCTCTCTCCCCCCCATCTCTCTCTCTCCCCCTCTCTTCTCTCTCTCCCTCTCCCTCCACCTCCGCCTCTATCTCTTTCTCTCTTCTTGTACACATACCAAAGAAAGACCATGTGAGGACATCATGAGAAGGAACCATCTGCAAGCCAGGAAGAGAACCATCACCAGAAACTAAATGAGCTGGAACCTTGATTTTGGACTTCCAGCCTCCAGAACTGTGAGAAAATAGATTTCTGATGTTTAAGCCCCCCAGTCCATGGTATTTTGTTATGGCAGCCTGAGCAGACCAAGACACATTCTAAGGAGTTTGAACTTTGCCCTGTGGGTCAAAACTTCCCAAAGCTCAGTTCCTGGGCCATCTGCATCAGTATCTCCCAGAGGCTCTTGCAAATACAGATAACCCACATCTACTGAATCAGGTGTGCTGAAAGCAGGGCCTAGGGATCTGCATTTTACAAGCTCACCAGGTGATAGTTATGTACATTAAAATTGTATGACCAAAGCTGACAGGTGACTGGGAATCCATAAGGAATTTTAAGCAGACTTATATTTTGGAAATATTTCCAGCTGCAGTGCTTCTCCTGGACTGGAAATGACTGGGATGGAAGGAGAGAGAACACTGGAAAGTCTGCACATAACCTACCTGGGACTCTTCTCTCTGCTACTCTGCAAATTGCCTTCATCCCCGTGGAACAACCTCCTCTTCCCCCACCTTGCTCAAAGGCATAGCTTGTAAAAGACGACCCATGAAGTGAAGGATGTGTGTGCTGGGCAAATGCTAGGAGGTAGGGTAGACAGACTGAGGGTAGGAAAGGAGAACAAGAGAGAAAAACAGAAAGGGAACAGAAGATGCTGAGAAACTGGTCTTAACTGACCGTTTTCAAATAGCTTCCTCAGGAAGTGGGGGCAACTGGTGCGAGACTAAATTCAGACTGGAGGCCAGATCCCTCTTGCCAGATCTGGGGCCAAAGCTTTGAGCGCAGGGCATGAATGATAACGGGAAGCCAGGCCAACACTAGCTCAAGAAGCCCTTTCCACAGTAGGGCTCTGCTGAGTACGAATGCTCTCAAGACAGGCATGGAGTTGGGAACAAAGGCTGGCCTGGGTGGGAGTCCAGCTGTGGCTGCCTGTGTCCAATCAAGGGCTGGGACTCTGAGCTGCCCCTCAGTGGGGGACAAGATAGGACTTGGGGAAGAGCGAATGGTCTTGGCTGGTACAAGGAAGAAGTCCAAGTTCACAGCTTTCTCCATTAAGTAGCCAAAAATCCTCGGGATTAACATACACTCACTACTATATATAAAATAACTAACAAGGACCTACTGTATAGCACAGGGAACTCTACTCAATACTCTGTAATAACCTATCTGGGAAAAGAATCTGAAAAAGAATAGATATATGTATATGTATAACTAAATCACGTTGCTGTACACCTGAAACTAACACAACATTGTAAATCGACTATACTCCAGTAAAATTTAAAAAATAAGTAAATAAAATTTTAAAAGTAGCCAAAAATCTCCTTTTAGAAGGGAATATGGGCATGAGGGGATTTCTTTATGGCCCAGTTGATCCTTTGTTGAATGAAGGAATTAGATGAGATGGCCCTTAAGGAAAGACATTTCGGGCCAAATGCATGAATTGGTATGACTTGAGAAGGGCAGAAGTTAGCAGAGTCAATGCCCTTGCAGCATTGGTGTCACACAAGGATGTATTCAGGCCCCTCCTCCGATATTTACAAGCGGAGGAGCCTTGAGCCAGTGACGTAATTGCACTGAACCTCAGTTTCTCTTATCTGTAAAATGGGGATAATAACCTACCTCATAAGGTTATCATAAGGATTAAATCATATAATCCATGGACAGTGCTTACCATAGCGCCTGACACATAGTTGGCAGCCTGTCTCATCTACTATTATTATTGTTGTTGTTGTTGATTATATCATTATTTTCAAAGAATAAGGACTTGCAATAAGACAGATCTAAATGGGAATCCCAGCTTAGCCAGTAGCGAGAGACTTTCAACAAATTACTTAATAATTTTGAGTTTCAGTTTCCTTTTCTACAAAATGGGGGTAATTATTCCAACATAGAAATCTGTTTATGAAGCTCCAATGAGATAATGTATAGAAAAGTGCCTTGCACAAAACCTCAGATCCCATCCTTTCAGAAGAGCAAAGGTTCCCATGGGTCAGGGTCCCCCAACATATACATAAACATTCACAGACTCCTCCTCATCATCTCAAAATGTACTTTGAAATTCCTAATGCCACAGGATGCTCACTAGGTCAAAATTACCTTTCTTGGGGACTGTGTTTTTATATTATTTTTTTTTAATCATCATTTTTGGTGGGGGGGCTGCGTTGGGTCTTCATTGCTGCGTGCAGGCTTTCTCTAGTTGCAGCGAGCGGGGGCTACTCTTCGTTGCGGTGTGCAGGCTTCTCATTGCGGTGGCTTCTCTTGTTGCAGAGCACAGGCCCTAGTGCGCACGGGCTTCAGTCACCGCAGTGCGTGGGCTCAGTAGTGTGGCTCGCGGGCTCTAGAGCACAGGCTCAGTAGTTGTAGCGCACGGGCTTAGTTGCTCCGCGGCATGTGGGATCTTCCCAGACCGGGGATCAAACCCGTGTCCCCTGCATTGGCAGGCGTATTCTTAACCACTGCATCACCAGGGAAGGTGGACTGTGTTTTTAAATGTCCGAGAAAAGTGTCTAAAAAGTACCAAGGGGCTTCCCTGGTGGCGCAGTGGTTGAGAATCTGCCTGCCAATGCAGGGGACACAGGTTCGAGCCCTGGTCTGGGAAGATCCCACATGCCGCGAAGCGACTAGGCCCGTGAGCCACAATTACTGAGCCTGCACGTCTGGAGCCTGTGCTCCACAACAAGAGAGGCCGCGATAGTGAGAGGCCCGCGCACCGCGATGAAGAGTGGCCCCCACTTGCCGCAACTAGAGAAAGCCCTCGCACGGAAACGAAGACCCAACACAGCCAAAAATAAATATAAATAAATTTAAAAAATTAAAAATAATAAACTTTCTTTAAAAAAAAAAAGTACCAAGACAGCATGTCCCTGGATTTCCAAGATGGTGTTGACTTCACGTCCCTTCATGATTTCCCACAAGACACATTCCTTTAACACATGATGTAATGCTTTTGTAATACTTTCAATATAAAGGTAGTCAGAGGTCCAATCCATGCATCAATCAACCAGTAAAATGAATGTGCTGAGTTGGGTTTGGTTATTAGCCTCATAGGATTTGCCCAACACAAATTAAGTGATGGAAACACCACGAACTGGGAGACTAGCTGCCTGTGTCTTCTTTCCAGAGACAAGAATATTCTCTGCCCTTATCACCACACATTACACAACCAACCGCATGGACTTATGCTTGTGAATTCAGTGTTACTACCCATTCCCTTCCCTGCATAGATAAGTCACTGAAGATTTAGAACAGCTCTAGGAATCCATGGTGTAGAGAAAGGCAGGGACGACTTTCCAGCTGAAAGCTCTAGGAGGGTTGAAACCATCAGCAGCTAAGAAGCTAAAGAAATTAATTTGTCTTTGTGAAATTGGAACCAGACTTCAAAGGTGTTGATGAATCAGCTGCTCCAGACACCTTTGATCTCCAGGAGGGAATCTGTGTATCTATGCAGAGAGCAACAGTCCCCTCCAGCTGCAAACTACCCAGGCATCCTGACTGCATTCTATAGTGATTTTAGGCTGGCAGTGCCCTCAAAGCCCCCAACAGAATCAACCCCAGATGCTCAGAAAACTTAGTTCAAAAATCAAGGTGAAAAAATCCAATCTGTTCTCAATTTTCTGCAGTATTGGCAATGGGAAGCATAAGGCAGAGTAAAAAGCATTGGCTTTAGAGATGCAGACCTGAGTCCTGCATCTACTACTTATCAGGTGGGAAAAGTGTTTAACCTCCTTGAACCTCGATCTTCTCATCTGTGAAATGGGATCATTGCCTTTCAAGTTTGTCACAAGAATTAAAAGACAATGCAGGTGGGATTAACCAAGATGGCGGAGTAGAAGGACGTGCTCTCACTCCCTCTTGCGAGAGCACCAGAATCACAACTGGCTGCTGGACAATCATTGACAGGAAGACCCTGGACTTCACCAAGGAGGACACCCCACGTCCAAGGACAGAGGAGAAGCCACAGTGAGACGGTAGGAGGGGCGCAATCAGAGTAAAATCAAATCCCATAACTGCTGGGTGGGTGACTCACAGACTGGCGAACACTTATACCACAGAAGTCCACCCACTGGAGTGAAGGTTCTGAGCCCCACCTCAGGCTTCCCAACCTGGGGGTCCGGCAAAGGGAGGAGGAATTCCTAGAGAATCAGACTTTGAAGTCTAGTGGGAATTGATTGCAGGACTGTGACAGGACTGGGGGAAACAGAGACCCCACTCTTGGAGGGCACACACAAAGTAATGTGTGCATCGGGACCCAGGGGAAGGAGCAGTGACCCTGGGGGAGACTGAACCAGACGTACCTGCTGGTGTTGGGGGGTCTCCTGCAGAGGCGAGTGGTGGCTCTGTTTCACCGTGGGGATAAGGACACTGGCAGCAGAGGTCCTGGGAAGTTCTCCTTGGCGTGAGCCCTCCCAGAGTCTGCCATTAACCCCACCAAAGAGCACGGGTAGGCTCCAGTGTTGGGTTGCCTCAGGCAAAACAACCAACAGGGAGGGAACCCAGCCCCACCCATCAACAGTCAAGTGGATTAAGGTTTTACTGGGCTCTGATCGCCACAGCAACAGGGAGGGAACCCAGCCCCACCCATCAACAGTCAAGTGGATTAAGGTTTTACTGAGCTCTGACCGCCACAGCAACAGTCAGCTCTACCCACCACCAGAGCCTCCCATCAAGCCTCTTAGATAGCCTCAACCACCAGAGGGCAGACAACAGAAGCAAGAAAAACTACAATCCTGCAGCCTGTGGACCAAAAACCACAGTTACAGAAAGACAGAGAAGATGAAAAGGCAGAGGGCTATGTACCAGATGAAGGAACAAGAAAAAACCCCAGAAAAACAACTAAATGAAGTGGAGATAGGCAACCTTCCAGAAAAAGAATTCAGAATAATGATAGTGAAGATGATCCAGGACCTCGGAATAAGAATGGAGGCAAAGATTGAGAAGATACAAGAAATGATTAACAAAGACCTAGAAGAATTAAAGAACAAACAAACAGAGATGACCAATACAATAACTGAAATGAAAACTACACTAGAAGGAATCAATAGCAGAATAACTGAGGCAGAAGAACGGATAAGTGACCTGGAAGACAGAATGGTGGAATTCACTGCTGCGGAACAGACTAAAGAAAAAAGAATAAAAAGAAATGAAGACAGCCTAAGAGACCTCTGGGACAACATTAAACGCAACAACATTCGCATTATAGGGGTCCCAGAAGGAGAAGAGAGAGAGAAAGGACCAGAGAAAATATTTGAAGAGATTATAATCGAAAACTTCCCTAACATGGGAAAGGAAATAGCCACCCAAGTCCAGGAAGCGCAGAGAGTCCCATACAGAATAAACCCAAGGAGAAACACGCCGAGACACATAGTAATCAAAGTGGCAAAAATTAAAGACAAAGAAAAATTATTGAAAGCAGCAAGGGAAAAACGACAAATAACATACAAGGGAACCCCCATAAGGTTAACAGCTGATTTCTCAGCAGAAACTCTGCAAGCCAGAAGGGAGTGGCATGAAATACTTAAAGTGATGAAAGGGAAGAACCTACAACCAAGATTACTCTACCCAGCAAGGATCTCATTTAGATTTGATGGAGAAATCAAAAGCTTTACAGACAAGCAAAAGCTAAGAGAATTCAGCACCACCAAACCAGCTCTACAACAAATGCTAAAGGAACTTCTCTAAGTGGGAAACACAAGAGAAGAAAAGGACCTACAAAAACAAACCCAAAACAATTAAGAAAATGGTCATAGGAACATACATATCGATAATTACCTTAAACGTGAATGGATTAAATGCCCCAACCAAAAGACATAGACTGGCTGAATGGATACAAAAACAAGACCCATATATATGCTGTCTACAAGAGACCCACTTCAGACCTAGGGACACATACAGACTGAAAGTGAGGGGATGGAAAAAGATATTCCATGCAAATGGAAATCAAAAGAAAGCTGGAGTAGCTATACTCATATCAGATAAAATAGACTTTAAAATAAAGAATGTTACAAGAGACAAGGAAGGACACTACATAATGATCCAGGGATCAATCCAAGAAGAAGATATAACAATTATAAATATATATGCACCCAACATAGGAGCACCTCAATACATAAGGCAACTGCTAACAGCTATAAAAGAGGAAATCGACAGTAACACAATAATAGTGGGGGACTTTAACACCTCACTTACACCAATGGACAGATCATCCAAAATGAAAATAAATAAGGAAACAGAAGCTTTAAATGACACAATAGACCAGATAGATTTAATTGATATATATAGGACATTCCATCCAAAAACGGCAGATTACACGTTCTTCTCAAGTGCACACGGAACATTCTCCAGGATAGATCACATCTTGGGTCACAAATCAAGCCTCAGTAAATTTAAGAAAATTGAAATCATATCAAGCATCTTTTCTGACCACAACGCTATGAGATTAGAAATGAATTACAGGGAAAAAAACGTAAAAAAGACAAACACATGGAGGCTAAACAATACGTTACTAAATAACCAAGAGATCACTGAAGAAATCAAACAGGAAATAAAAAAATACCTAGAGACAAATGACAATGAAAACACGACGACCCAAAACCTATGGGATGCAGCAAAAGCGGTTCTAAGAGGGAAGTTTATAGCTATACAAGCCTACCTAAAGAAACAAGAAAAATCTCAAGTAAACAATCTAACTTTACACCTAAAGAAACTAGAGAAAGAAGAACAAACAAAACCCAAAGTTAGCAGAAGGAAAGAAATCATAAAGATCAGAGCAGAAATAAATGAAATAGAAACAAAGAAAACAATAGCAAAGATCAATAAAACTAAAAGTTGGTTCTTTGAGAAGATAAACAAAATTGATAAGCCATTAGCCAGACTCATCAAGAAAAAGAGGGAGAGGACTCAAATCAATAAAATCAGAAATGAAAAAGGAGAAGTTACAACAGACACCGCAGAAATACAAAACATCCTAAGAGACTACTACAAACAACTTTATGCCAATAAAATGGACAACCTGGAAGAAATGGACAAATTCTTAGAAAGGTATAACCTTCCAAGACTGAACCAGGAAGAAACAGAAAATATCAACAGACCAATCACAAGTAATGAAATTGAAACTGTGATTAAAAATCTTCCAACAAACAAAAGTCCAGGACCAGATGGCTTCACAGGTGAATTCTATCAAACATTTAGAGAAGAGCTAACACCCATCCTTCTCAAACTCTTCCAAAAAATTGCAGAGGAAGGAACATTCCCAAACTCATTCTATGAGGCCACCATCACCCTGATACCAAAACCAGACAAAGACACTACAAAAAAAGAAAATTACAGACCAATATCACTGATGAATATAGATGCAAAAATCCTCAACAAAATACTAGCAAACAGAATCCAACAACACATTAAAAGGATCATACACCACGATCAAGTGGGATTTATCCCAGGGATGCAAGGATTCTTCAATATACGCAAATCAATCAATGTGATACACCATATTAACAAATTGAAGAATAAAAACCATATGATCATCTCAATAGATGCAGAAAAAGCTTTTGACAAAATTCAACACCCATTTATGATAAAAACTCTCCAGAAAGTGGGCATAGAGGGAACCTACCTCAACATAATAAAGGCCATATATGACAAACCCACAGCAAACATCATTCTCAATGGTGAAAAACTGAAAGCATTTCCTCTAAGATCAGGAACGAGACAAGGATGTCCACTCTCACCACTATTATTCAACATAGTTCTGGAAGTCCTAGCCACGGCAATCAGAGAAGAAAAAGAAATAAAAGGAATACAAATTGGAAAAGAAGAAGTAAAACTGTCACTGTTTGCGGATGACATGATACTATACATAGAGAATCCTAAAACTGCCACCAGAAAACTGCTAGAGCTAATTAATGAATATGGTAAAGTTGCAGGTTACAAAATTAATGCACAGAAATCTCTTGCATTCCTATACACTAATGATGAAAAATCTGAAAGAGAAATTATGGAAACACTCCCATTTACCATTGCAACAAAAAGAATAAAATACCTAGGAATAAACCTACCTAGGGAGACAAAAGACCTGTATGCAGAAAACTATAAGACACTGATGAAAGAAATTAAAGATGATACCAACAGATGGAGAGATATACCATGTTCTTGGATTGGAAGAATCAACATTGTGAAAATGAGTATACTACCCAAAGCAATCTACAGATTCAATGCAATCCCTATCAAATTACCAATGGCATTTTTTACGGAGCTAGAACAAATCATCTTAAAATTTGTATGGAGACACAAAAGACCCCGAATAGCCAAAGCAGTCTTGAGGCAAAAAAATGGAGCTGGAGGAATCAGACTCCCTGACTTCAGACTATACTACAAAGCTACAGTAATCAAGACAATATGGTACTGGCACAAAAACAGAAACATAGATCAATGGAACAAGATAGAAAGCCCAGAGATTAACCCACGCACCTATGATCAACTAATCTATGACAAAGGAGGCAAAGATATACAATGGAGAAAAGACAGTCTCTTCAATAAGTGGTGCTGGGAAAACTGGACAGCCACATGTAAAAGAATGAAATTAGAATACTCCCTAACACCATACACAAAAATAAACTCAAAATGGATTAGAGACCTAAATATAAGACTGGACACTATAAAACTCTTAGAGGAAAACATAGGAAGAACACTCTTTGACATAAATCACAGCAAGATCTTTTTCGATCCACCTCCTAGAGTAATGGAAATAAAAACAAAAATAAACAAGTGGGACCTAATGAAACTTCAAAGCTTTTGCACAGCAAAGGAAACCATAAACAAGACGAAAAGACAACCCTCAGAATGGGAGAAAATATTTGCAAATGAATCAACGGACAAAGGATTAATCTCCAAAATATATAAACAGCTCATTCAGCTCAATATCAAAGAAACAAACACCCCAATCCAAAAATGGGCAGAAGACCTAAATAGACATTTCTCCAAAGAAGACATACAGACGGCCACGAAGCACATGAAAAGATGCTCAACATCACTAATTATTAGAGAAATGCAAATCAAAACTACAATGAGGTATCACCTCACTCCTGTTAGAATGGGCATCATCAGAAAATCTACAAACAACAAATGCTGGAGAGGGTGTGGAGAAAAGGGAACCCTCTTGCACTGTTGGTGGGAATGTAAATTGATACAGCCACTATGGAGAACAATATGGAGGTTCCTTAAAAAACTAAAAATAGAATTACCATATGACCCAGCAATCCCACTACTGGGCATATACCCAGAGAAAACCGTAATTCAAAAAGACACGTGCACCCGAATGTTCATTGCAGCACTATTTACAATAGCCAGGTCATGGAAGCAACCTAAATGCCCATCAACAGACGAATGGATAAAGAAGTTGTGGTACATATATACGATGGAATATTATTCAGCCATAAAAAGGAACGAAATTGAGTCATTTGTTGAGAAGTGGATGGATCTAGAGACTGTCATACAGAGTGAAGTAAGTCAGAAAGAGAAAAACAAATATCGTATGTTAATGCATGTATGTGGAACGTAGAAAAATGGTACAGATGAGCCAGTTTGCAGGGCAGAAGTTGAGACACAGATGTAGAGAATGGACATATGGACACCAAGGGGGGAAAACTGCGATGAGGTGGGGATGGTGATGTGCTGAATTGGGCGATTGGGATTGACATGTATACACTGATGTGTATAAAACTGATGCCTAATAAGAACCTGCAGTATAAAAAAACAAACAAAACAACTAATACTAAACTTTCATTGGGTTATTTGTATGGAAATATGTTAATATAAATGTTTCAGACATTACATGAAATTTCTAAAAATCTTATATTTGTATTTGTATGGAAATATGTATGGAAATATGTTAATATAAATGTTTCAGACAGTACATGAAATTTCTAAAAATCTTATATTTGTATTTGTATGGAAATATGTATGGAAATATGTTAATATAAATGTTTCAGACATTACATGAAATTTCTAAAAATCTTGTATTTGTATGGAAATATGTATGGAAATATGTTAATATAAATGTTTCAGACATTACATGAAATTTCTAAAAATCTTATATTTGTATTTGTATGGAAATATGTATGGAAATATGTTAATATAAATGTTTCAGACATTACATGAAATTTCTAAAAATCTTATATTTGTATTTGTATGGAAATATGTATGGAAATATGTTAATATAAATGTTTCAGACATTACAGGAAACGTCTAAAAATCTTATATGTTCTGGTATAATGTTATAAGTAATAATCCTAGTTATTACTTTAAAATGTATATCTCAGAAATAACTAATTTTCTTGTCAACTGCATTATTATGAACTTTCATCAAATCTTTAACCATGGTCATTTTTAAGTCTTTTGTCATTTACAGACAGTTCTGGGTGTACTCTGATGATTTTGCAAATATGTTCCTATAAAAGAGTTTCATCTTCAAGAAATTCATGGAAAAGACTCTGACAAGTACAGGTTTCTGGTAACTGACTGTACTGCTGAACTGAATGAATAAGCATTTTCAGAACTCTAATGAAAAACTGATGAACTCATAAAAGTGCTAACAAAAGATCAAGATGAAAAAAAAGAAATTAATTACATGGGACTGAGTGAACTGATGAGGATGAGTATAATTTTTGTGACTTTCTGTCTGAATTAAAAAAAAAAAAAATCCCACAAGGACTCAGAGGAAAAGAATATACAAATCAATTTTCACTGCAAAGTAAAGGAGCTGTTACAGTGGAGGATTACTGGACTGAATGTCAATGTTATGACATAGTATAAGTGTGTTTCATGTTTGGTAATTGCAATCATTGTGGCTTTTGTTGTGGTCATCCATGTACAATGCTTGGTGTCAGTCTATCTATCTCTTGTAAAAATAAAATACAGTGTGTGTGTGTGGAAAAAAAAAAAAAAAAAAAAGACAATGCATATGTGTATAAAGCAGGGTTCAGTCAACTTTTTCTGTAAAGGGCCAGATGGTAAATATTTTAGGCTTTACAGGGTCATATAGTCTCTGCCCCAACTACTCAACTCTGCCATTGCAGCGCAAAAGCAGCCATGGACAGTACATACATAAATAGGCATGGCTATGTTCCGATAACACTTTCTTTACAAAAACAGGCAGCCAGCTGAATTTGGCCCATGGGCTGTAGTGCTCCAACTCCTGGCAGAAAAGCACACAGGCCAGTGTCCACACATGGAAGACAATCAAAAAATGGTAGCTTTGGGACTTCCCTAGTGGCACAGTCGTTAAGAACCCGCCTGCCAATGCAGGGGACACGGGTTCAAGCCCTGGTCCGGGAAGATCCCACATGCCGCGGAGCAACTAAGCCCATGCGCCACAACAACTGAAGCCCGTGCGCCTAGAGCCCGTGCTCTGCAACAAGAGAAGCCACCGCAATGAGAAGCCCGTGCACCACAACAAAGAGTAGCCCCTGCTCGCTGCAACTAGAGAAAGCCCGCGGACAGCAACAAAGACCCAACGCAGCCAAAAAATAAATAAATTTTTAAAAATTTTTAAATGGTAGCTTTGATGATGATGATGATGATATAGCAATGCTGATGAATGCAGAAGACCCACCAACCAGTCATTTGTTGAGTGCTTCTGCGTGTCCAGCCCTCTACTAGACACTGAAGGAGGGAAGTACCAGGCAGATAGGTGAGGCGTCCACCTTTGAGACATCTTCACACATCAAACAGGTAAATAATAATAGGGTGAAAGGGAATACATCAATGGAAAAATATCAGAGGGATGTCATTGAAGTCCTGTGACTCTGTAATATTTTAAACAAAAGGACAAAGTTCCACAGTGAGGTCTGATTCATCAGAGGGTGTGTGTGTGTGTGTGTGTGTGTGTGTGTGTGTGTGTGTAACTGCCTTAACTCTGGTTCAGAATCCATGTCAGCCCTCTACTGTGATAGACAGCATCACATCTCAGATTGGTGCAAAGCAGTAACCCAACATGAGATGCTCTTTGAAAATGCCCCTTTTGGTGTTCATTCTCTTACTGGAGTCAGTAAGGAATAACCAGGGGATGTGATTGTAAAGCCCTCCTGTTGGAGCTATTGCCAACATAAGGAAATAAGCACAAATGAAAGAGAGTGAATTGGACTAATTAAAGACACTATCACTTGCTCTGTTTAATTACCTACAAGCAGCCATTCCCAAGATGCTGTCAGATGTTAATAAGTGTGCCCAGAAAATAAAAAGGGAAGAGTCTAATGATTGTAGGAAATGCCCCTTCTTTGAGATTCACGACTCCTATTAACCTATTAAACTCCTTTGAATCCTAAAGCTGAGAATCCGCCCAGCTCATCCGCCCGGCTCTGGAGTCAGGCAAACCTGGGTGTTAATCTCAAATCTGATACCAGCTGTGTTAGCTTAGGCACATTCTTTTAACTGCTCTGTGCCTCAGTTTCCTCATCTGTGAAATGGGGATAATAAAAATACCTACTTCATTGAGTTGTATGAGGGTAAAATGAGATGGTGCTGGTAGCTCAACTGGCACAGTTTCTATGTCCAGTAAGAGCTCTAAAGGTATGCATTCTTTTCCAACCTGGTTTGACTACATTAACGTACAGATCCACCAAGTTTGGGCAAAGCAGGAGCAAATGGGGAAATGTGAAAAGTGGTGCCTTGTGAGTTAAAGAAGATGGCCCTTTAGAGTCAGCTTTCTTTCAAGTTCATAGCAGGATATTCGGTGACTAAATGTTTAGAACCTCTAAGTGCTAGATGCTGGGGCATGGGACAAGCAAACTGGATGTGCCCCTGGCCCCTTGGAAATTAGAGCCCAGTGTTTCCACTGAGTCCATGGCCCCTGAGTCACTTCCAGGAGCCACTGGCCACGTGCTCCAGGCAGAGGAAAGCCCAGCTTCCTTGCAAGGCCCTGAATATCACAGGCAAAAGCCTTGAAGGCCAACGCAGGCCCCAGGCTAAAAAAATAGAGGGCTGCCAGCATCCTTGTCTCTGGGCCCATCATTCTAGAGGAAGCTGGCGGCAGCCAGCCCTGGCAGAGGACAAAGAGCCTGCAGGGGACCTATTTCAGGTCAAAGCTGTAGGCTTCAGACCTCATTAGCACTGGGCGCTTGGAAGCCTGCCAGCCCTGGGGTCCTGATGCGATTGGCAAGGCCCACCGTGTTGCCAAAAAGCCTCCTTTGATCCCAGCACAAAGCGTGGAAAGGTCCTGCCTCCGTGGCCCCTGACTGCTTAATCAATAATAACTTCAGAGAAGGAGAGAGAGAGAGAGAGAGAGAGGGAGAGAGACAGGCAGCGGGAAAGGCAGGCCCCCTTCTCCCTGTCTCCCTCCACTCCCCCTCCCTCCGGGATGCTGAAAATAGCCTAATTAGATTGTCCCCCTGCCTGGGTACCATGGAGATAGCAAGCACAGAGGCTGTGACAGCTCTCACACACACTTCTGAAAGTTGTCTCTCCTCCCCGTCTGGCCGTCACTGATGGAGACACAGGACCCCAGCACTGCAGGACCAGAGAAGAGCGGATGTCACAGACAGCAGTGATGAGCAGACGGTTGAAGTACAGAAGAGGATGCTTGCAAAAGCACCGAGGAAACACAACTGTGGACACTTGTATGAAGCTGTGACCCAGGGCGGTGCTAACACCCCCACCTCATTCTCCGTGACCTGATTTGTGCATCCAAAACACCTAGCAAGCCCTTACATACAATGGGTAGTGGGCAGTGGGTTAGACACAGATGTGCTGAAAGTTTCTCATTTCTTTGAAATGAAAAGAGGGTGCACTGCCGCCCGGCAATCTGGCCTCACCTCCCCCACCACGTTCCCCCTCCCACTCACTGTGCTTCGGCCACATGGGTGTTCTTCCTACACCTCAAGCACACAAGCTCATCCCCCACCTCAGGGCCTTTGCACTTGCTGTTCCCCACGCCTGGAACTCCCTTCCCCCAGATCTTCCCATGGCTGACTCCTCCTCATCATTTGGGTCTCCTGTCAAAGGAGGAGAGGTCCACCCTGATCATCCCACCATGTCACTTTCTGTAATGCTACTGCTTGGTTTCTCCTTAGAACTGATCACTGTCTAAAATTATCTTTTGTGTGTGTTTTCTGCCTGCCCACCTGCACAAGAATGTAAGCTGCATTACAGTAGGCACTATGTCTCTCTGGTTCTCTGATGCCCATATTTAGTAGGTGCTCAATAAAAATATTTCTGGAAGAAATGAACAAGAATATCTTGGGGGGGATGGGGCGCAGTTCATTCAAGCAGAGATTTGCCAAGTATATTCATTCAACTAGTGTTTCTTAAAGGCCAGATACTTGCTGTAGAAGGCATTTGATTCCAGTAATGCTTGATTATGAGGTTTTAGAGGTTAATGAGTAAAGGTCCAGACTCAAAAAACCTATAATGCTAACAATTCTGATTTTCTGGTTATATGATCTTATGTATCTGAGACTTCCCCTAAAATTCTATGGCTGTGATTCCAGTGATTGAATGTGCCAAGTATCTAAGAGAGAGTTTTAAGTCTAAGAATCTGTAACACTCATGATTCTGACATTAAGATTCTCTTGGGGGGCTTCCCTGGCGGTGCAGTGGTTAAGAATCCACCTGCCAATGCAAGGGACACGGGTTCGAGCCCTGGTCCGGGAAGATCCCACATGCCGCGGAGCAACTAAGCCCGTGTGCCACAACTACTGAGCCTGTGCTCTAGAACCACAAGCCACAACTACTGAAGCCCGCGCGCCTAGAGCCTGTGCTCTGCAGCAAGAGAAGCCACCGCAATGAGAAGCCCGCGCACCACAACGAAGACCCAACGCAGCCAAAAATAAATAAATAAAATAAATAAATTTATTTTTTAAAAAAAGATTTTCTTGGTTTCTCATTATTTATTTTAAATGGATTCTGTCAAGCTAAGCAAAATATTCTATTGTCTTGATTAGGGGGTCTTAACATGGGAGTTTATAAGCCGAATCTGATCCATTGACACATTTTGTTTGAGCCCCTCAAAGTCAGCCTGCAAAATGTTTTTTAAATTAGTTTATTGGCAGTACTTACAATTTGGGACGTTTCCCCTTTTAAAAATTGGCTTTCTGGCTTCTCTGTTTCCTAGAAGGGAAAACACAGCCACGCTGAGCCCCCATCCCCACCAAGCAATGAGGGGCTACAGTGGGGTGCAGCCTGCCTCCTCTAGGCCAGACATGGGTGCTGCCATTTACCATCTTCCATCGGGTTGTTCACCTTGCCTGCCTGGCCCTTGCAGGCACTTGAGTTTGCAACCTTGGCTGCGGGGCTCTGGGATCCTGTGATTTTTTTAAATCTAAGTTCCAGTGTGCATTTGAGACTCTTGCAAACTCTGCCTAAAATAAGTAAAGCTACAGAAGAGAATCTGCTGCTGCAGCATGTGTAGCCAGATTCCTCAGAGGTTTCTGATTCCAGCTTTCGGCCCTTCCGCCTTCCCCACATCCCCAGGTGCTGAAAATAATACGGGGGACAGGAAAAATGGAGGCGGAAATGAGATCGCTGCAGAACGCAGGCCTTCCTGCAAACAAACGAAGTCCCACTTTTATTAGAAAGAAGTAGATGAGAATGTTAACGGTAGTTATGTCTATATGACAGCCTCAGAATTTGCTTTTCTGTTTCTTTTTTTCTTTATTACGAGTATATTATTTTTATAGCAATTACAGTGACATATGTCAATTATTTCTCAGTAAAACT